>NC_069659.1:252562500-253162500 GCF_027244095.1 Hemicordylus capensis | reverse complement strand
TGCCATGGGTCATTAAAGCTGGAAAAGGTCAGTAGTTCTGGACTGTAATTCCCAACCCTCCTCACCTCTTGACACACTATGATGACTTCATGTCAAACAGCAAGGAGGGGAATGGGAGAAAGAAATGTCTCTCGATTATTCATCATTCTGCATCACAAGAGTCACGACAAAGGTAAGTGGCAGAAATGGGGAGTAAGTGGAGAGAAGTGCATAACTTCCCTCCCAGCTCAGATTGAGAGTCTGAATTGGGGAAGGTGTTTTTTTAAAAAAAACAAAACAAAACATTGTTGTGCTTTTCTCTCATTGGAGGAGAGCATGACAAAACTGCAAGATTCTACTTCCAAACAGCTTTCAGGTAAAACTCACGCTCATCAGTACAAATAAATAAACATGACTAAATGTTTAATTCAGAGTTCAAAAGCAAACTTGTGGCATGCCTACAAATTATATCCAGTACTAGCTCCAGGCCAATGTATCCTGGGGATGGCAGTTCTCTGAGAACACTAGAGTCTGTAATGAGGAGTTCTCAGCACATGCAAAAAAACACAACTGTTCCCATGGGGGAAACTATAAAAGTGAAAGTAGTTTCAAATGGATTTAAACTGGTAGTGAATGTGACCCAAAGCACTGCATCTGCAATTTCAATTCTCTTTTATGAATGGAGACATATTCACATGGTTTCTTATGTGATGTCTGGAATATTCCCCTCTTACCAAAAATAACTGGAAAGACTCTGCATTCACTGAGTTCCAAATACCCATCTGAGCTCTTGTGAGTTCATTAGGGTCCTCACAGCCACTGCGTACAGCATTAATTCCCAGACAGTGTTGTTTGTCTACCTCTACACACTACTCTACCTCAAAAATAAATGTATTAAATAATGAAAGGCTCCTATGGGTTCAGAGGAGCCTAGAGGAGCCTGCTCATTCCATCTATGCAGGATTTCATCAGGCCTTGGCTGAGCTTTGAAACTGGCTGAGCCTGGGGCATTTGATTTCAGCACAGGCTGATGAGGATCAAAGGGCCCAAAGACAGAGAATACAGTCAAGGATGAGCAGGTACCAGCTGAGGTGAGGTGAGCCTGTGCTGTTGCTCGATCAAATGACATCACTCAGACTGAGGAACTGAGCTTGGAGCAACTGCTATAGATGGCCAGCCAGACCCTATTAGTTTTTCAGGTCACCTGGACTGAAAAGCTGTAGTACTGGCTCCAGCCATTCAGTGGGTGGTACTTCACTCAACAGCCTGATCTCTGTTTCCCTCTGTCTCAGGAGGGAGACACCTGAGCTCTGAAGCCAGAGTCCCCAGTTCAGGATCCCTGAAGACAAAGCCAGAAGATTGATTCTTCTGGCCTTACCTCCTTCCCATCAGCCCTTGCCAGGCACAGTTAATTCTGCTGAAGGTATTTAATATATGTAGTGTAGTGGTTATTAGTAGGACTAGGACTGGAGAGACCTGAGCTCAAATCTTCATTCAGCCATGAAACTCACTGGGTGACTCTGGGCCAATCACGTATCCCTCAGCCTAATGTACCTCACAGGGTTGTTGTGAGGATAAACATAACCATGTACTCCACTCTGGGTTCCTTGGAGGAAGAGCAGGATATAAATGTAAAAATTAATTATTTAATAAAAATAAATATATTGTATCCATTATATATCTGAATGAGTCAGTGTTCTTAGCTTGTTTCCTTTTATCTGGAGGCATATTCAGATCAGTGACTCATGCAGAGACATGAGGACCCCCCTGAAAGCAGGTATTACTCTAAAACACTTTTGGGGATATAATATGGAAATGATTTATTTTTCCCCCAATTTTTATTTAGAAAAATAGTGTTACTCAGTTTTCAGAAATTTGGGCAATACAGGAGAACTTCTTTATTCATGGGGATTCCATTCTGTGGGGGAGCTGCAGATACCAAATCCATGAATAATGAAGCATTAGAGCAATGGGAATTGGGGGGTTAGGTTCCTGGGTACAAAATATTAGCTGAAAAATGGCTGAAAATCACAGTTTTTGCCCCCATTTTTGCCCCCAATTGCCTCCAGATGACCCCCCAAAGTGCCCTATCATTCTGAAACCTGGCCAAAAATCAGCCAAAAATCACAGGTTTTACCCAAGTTTTAGCCATAAAATGGCTCACAATCATTCCAGCCATCAAAACGGTAGCTGGAAATGATCTCCGAGGTCTTTTCCGGCCACCCCGACCTGTGGATATGCAGGTTTAGCCCTTGTTCACTTATTCCGAGGGCAGGTGCTAATTACCTAGGCATGGATATGTGAACCCACAAGTGCTGGACCTGAGAATAGTGAGGTCCTCCTGTAGTGGAGAACAGTAATTCAAAACCCTCCATGAAGTATGCCAAATAGCAGAGAGCATCTATATGTGTTCATGCACATAAAAAGAAAGCAACAGTTGCTTAAGGGATTAAATATTAGTTCCTAACTAATTCCTTGGTGACATTGTTTTTCTAGTTTTTGAAGTAGTCTGATTTAAGAAGCCAATGAAGAACTTTGCAGTCATTGCATGTGAATAATTCAACAGTCACCCAATATGTCTTCCTAAGACTTGACTGCACTTCAGATTTTGTGCAAATGCTGTAGCTACCATGACAGATTACTTCAAGGCAATGAATACAGATATTTTTAAAGAGAAAAAAATGAGAAGACAACTTAAAGTGTTGGAAATATGAAATTGAAAACATAATAACATCCCAGTTATGATTCAGCTATTATGTAAGGGAGAGAAGAACTGTTATGAATTGTGGGATGAAGCTTACAATAACCAATAGAGAAAGCCTTCCAAAAGCAAGTCAAAAAGAGCAGCTGGGTGCTTGGCACTTTTGAAAAGCAGCCCATGTATTTAGGAGCATATCCCCTGTTTATTTTACTGAATAATCTTGGCCTTATGGACTTTAATCTTAACATAAAGTACACTCTCTCCAGAAGGAGAAAGCTTGACTGTGGAAGAAGGAACAGGTTCAGAGATCATGCTGAGGTTCAGTGCAAGTAAAATGACTGGAGCTGGCATCATACTGGGAGAAAGACATTTTTTTTACAAGGGAGTCGCTTCAAATAGGAAACAAGCAGTTAGAGAAAAATTCAGGGCCACACTCAAAAGAGGCAGGAATTAGAACCCATTTTGTTGTCTTTGACAGCCTTTACACCATAGGAAGCCAGAACACAGCATCCTTTGAAGAACAGAGAGGATAATTTTACCTTGCATGTTCTGCTTCCTGGAAGGTAAAATGACTCTAAATAAGATAGTAATTGTCTGTGTATAAAGAGCTCTAAGGTATCTTAAAATCAGTACAAAGTGATTTTAACATGAAATCAATAGATTTAGATTCATTTCCTCCCACATTGTTGAGGGACTTACTGACAGGACTATCCAGGACAGATGTAGCTAGAGATAAAAGCAAATATAAACCAAACACATCATGCTAGAATATGTACTACAGGGTGCAAAAAAGCCAGAAAGGCAGTCCCAGACTTACATGTTGTGCAGTGGCTATTTTAACTCATTGAGTCTCAGATTGGGGGGGGGGGGGCGGGGCGGTCTCCTTCGGAGTCATGGAAAAGAGTACAAAACACCAATAAGAGGATAGGGTCTTAAAGCTGGTGGACTCTACCAGAGAGAACTTGGGTGCATTGAATCAGAACTTGGGTATAGTGAGGATCTGGCAAAGGATCCTCACTGGTTCATATTGGATGTGTGCAGGTGATTGCACCTTTGCTGCCCCATAATCCCATTATAATTTGGCAGGAAGTGACTTCAGAAAGAACTTTGTCATTATGTTTCCCTGTGAATGGCTCTAGCCAGACATATCTATTTCTTTTTTAATGCCAGTGTGGGACTGCCACCCTAATCCACAGATCCTCATATATTACAGTAAGTTATTACCAGTAGCATAGGGAGGGCATAGGTGGCCCATGTTAGGGCCGCCTGCCACCCCGCACTCAACAGTGCCCCATCTCTCCTCACTGTGCACAGTGGAGGCAGCAGTGGTAACCTACCTGATGGAGCAGCCTGCAGTACGCTGCCTTGCCTGCACTGCTCAGCATGTGTAGGGGTCAGCTGAGCAGTGGGGGCAGCGCAGCGTACCCCGGGCTACTTTGTCAGAGAGTCTGCTGCTGCCCCCACTGCTGCTGTACATGCATGGTGGGGAGAAAAGGGGCACCCTATTCATACAGCAGGGAGGGGAGGCACCAGGGAGCTGCCACCCACCAGGTGCTCATTGTGGTGAGCACAGCGGCCCCTGGGGCAGCTGGCATGGGTTCTTGGAACCTGTGAGCACATTTAAAGTTCCTCCCCTGGCTATTGCAGACTGAAGACAAGGATCTCTGCACATTCACATGTGGAACAGATAATTGGTATTACAAACATTTTCAGCACTGTTGACACTTCAGTAATTGTTTTCAGTGTATTTGCTTGTTTAGCAGGCATTGCCCTCATTCTGAATTGACTTTACTTTTTCCAAGTAAAATCAGAATGTAGCCACATCTGATTGGTGACATACCATTATAATATCAGCATATTAAGTGATTCATGAGTGATGCTTTTGAAATTCTCTTCATCCATTTTTTCCTCCAGATGTTGATGTTCCAAAACATCTGGTCTTGATTCCACATCAAACTGATGCATTAGGAATTCTTCACTGATTCATAATTTCTTTCCAAATGCCCTACAGATCATGTGCAGCTTTTGGTTTCTTCAGTTCATTTGTGTGTGTCTCCACCGCACCTGTATTACTGATGAACATGCGCATGTCCATAAAATACTGCAAACAAGTGACATGTTTCACTCATTGATATATAAATATTTCCCATTGAGCAACATTCACATCATGAGAAGCTGGACAAAAAAAAGTTTTTTTGTATATATAAGCTCAAGACACACCTCATGGATTGACATTGGAGCATAACATACGTTTGCCTTACATAAATTTTCAACATCTGTTTATCATTCCTTTCTTGTCACCTGCCCTGGATTACCTGCCCTGTCACCCAAAGCATTTTTAACTGCCACCTTGTGAGCTTTATGTTGTTCTTTTTTAATCTGTTGCTGATGAAGGCGTAAACTGAAACATTAAAATTTGATTTCATCTTACAATCTCTGTTGTAAAATGAAAAAATGTCATCCCATTTTTAACAACAGATAGATAGTATCACAATCTATGTCAGTTAGTTAGTTATCATATTGATATACTGCCTGATTTTATATATGCAGTATATATAATCCAAATTACAATATCAAAATAAAACAAACAATTAAAAAGTCTTTACAGAATAAACACAATTAAAAACAATTCACAAAACAATTTTACAGAGTAAAATTTTACAGAGTTCAAAATTAGTTTTAATTAAAAGTCTGAGAGAACAATCTTAAAGGTCTTTTAAAAAGCAATCAGAGATGGAGAAGCTCTTATGTTGATAGGGAGTACATTCCAAAGTCCTGGGGCAGCCACAGAGAAGGCCTGGCCCTGAGTTGCCATCAAACTAGCCGGCGGCAACCGTAACCAGACCTCCCCAGGTGATCTTAATAGGCGGCAGGATTCATGACAAAGGAAGTGCTCTCTTAAATACCCGGGACCTAAGGCATTCAGGGCTTTATAGGTAATAAGCAGCACTTTGTATTTTGCTTGGAAACATATCAGCAGCCAGTGCAATTCATTAAAAATTGGTGTTATATGGTCCCTTTGGGTTGTCCCAGAGACCAACCTGGCTGCCACATTCTGTACAAGCTGTAATTTCCAGACTATGTACAAAGGCAGCCTCATGTGAAGTCCATTACAGTAGTTAAGCCTGGAGGTTACCAGCAAATGTACTATGGTTTTAAAGTCATTTACCTTCAGAAATGGGTGTAGCTGACATATCAGACAAAGCTGATAAAAAGCACTCCTAGCCACTGCCTCAACCTGAGAAACCAGAGACAGTATGGGATTCAGGAGCACTCCCAAGCTACGTATTTGATCTTTCAGGTGGAGTGTAACCTCATCTAGAACAGGCAGATCTAAACCATTTCTCAGATCTTGACCCTCCACAATCAGTACTTCCTCCACTTTATTTGGGTTTAACTTAATGCCTCCAGCCCATTAATGCCTCCAGGCAGGCATTTAGGGAAATTATGGCATTTCATGATGAAGCTGATAGGGAGAAATAGATTTGGGTTTCATCAGCATATTGATAACATCCTGCACCAAATCTCCTGATGATCTCTCCCAGTGGTTTCATGTAGATGTTTAAAAGTCATGGAGACAGTATGGAGCCTTGTGCAACTCCATACAGTAACTCTCACTTTGCAGAGCAACAGTCTCCAAGTGACACCATCTGGAATCTACCCAAGAGGTAGGAACAGAACTACTGTAAAACAGTGCCAACTAATCCCACCTCCTAGGGTGATGCAGAAGGATACCATGGTCGATAGTATCAAAAGCCACAAAGAGGTCCAAAAGGATCAGTAGAGTCACACTCCCTCTGTCAATACCTAACTAGAGCTCATCCATCAAGCCAACCAAGGCAGTCGCAACCCCTCAGCCCACTCAAATGCCAGTTTGAAATGGGTCTAGATAATCAGTTTCTTCCAGGAGTGTCTGGAGCTGAGAGGCCACTGCCCTCTCAGTCACCTTGCCCAGCCATGGGAGATTAGAGATGAGCCTATAGTTGACTAACTCTGAAGGGCCCAATGTAGGTTTTTTCAAGTATGGTCTAATGATAGCGTCCTTAAGGCAAGGAGGTATCCTACCCTCCCTCAGAGAAGCAGTTATGATGTTTACCAGACCCTCTCCAATAATCTGATAGTTAGATAAAATAAGCCACATTGGGCAATGGTCAAGAGAGCAGGTGGTAGGGTGCACTGTCCTAAACAGCTTTTCCACATCCTCAGGATTCACAAACTTAAAGTGATCCACCTGACCACATAAGAGGAGTTGCTGGATACATCCGTAACAAACGCTGCCCTAATTGTAGAATCCTGTTTGGCCCGAATATGAGTGATTCTGTCCACAAAATAATCATTAAAAGCTTCATAGTGGGTAACCAATGGTTCCAAATTTGGATTCAAAGGGGAGGGGAATTGTATTTTTGTGGGGTTTAAAAAATGTATTGGTAGAAGAGGTTTTTCAGGAAAACACTACACAAAAAGAATCTTGATGTGTGTTTGAAACATGCAAACACATCATGAGACTGGTTCTTTGCAGAGTTTTATCAATGCACATGTACACATAGTAATATAGAGAAAATATGTAAACGGATGGAAGAAACTGATAGCTGTGGCAAACAGAGTATGCTCCAGTTCTAGAAATATTTTCTGAATTTCTCCTAATTAAACCTGATTTTCGGAGAAATGGGAAACTGAGTGAACCCGCCAAACCATAATGTATTGAACTGAGGGAAATTCTCTGCTTCCTCAGTGACAAATCCTGATTGGCTCTGCAGTTTCTTTACACTACCACATTCACTACTTGATCCTTGATTGTCCATGTGAGGAATATAGGAAAGAGAAAGACCTTTAACCAGGAAAATGCATCTAACCAAAACAGTGGCAGCTAGAGAAAACAATAGGGGTGTGCAATTCGGATTTTCGGGGTGTGAATTCTCATTCTATCATAGCAAATGAGATTTTTTTCAATTAAACAACTCTCATGACCCCACTTTCACTTTTTCACACTTTCCTTTACTATGAATAATATGAGGAAGTAATCAATTTAGCACACTTCACCTTATGAAGACAAACCTCATACAAATAAATTCACCAAAATTCACCCCTCTGCCCAATCACTCTTAAATCGAGGATGGGTGGTAGCCTCCACCCATTAGACACTATCTACCAGCCCACCCCACTCCTTTGGGGCAGATCCACTTTCTGCCCCCAATCTGCCCCAAAGACACCCAAACTTCAAAAATTCTCAAAAAATCAGCCCTCTGCCCAATCCCCCTGAAATTGGTGTGGTAGCCTCCACCCATTAGGCACTACCACCCCACCCCACTATTTTGGGGCAGATCCACTTTCTGCCCCCAAACTGCCCCAAAGTCACCAAAACTTCAAAAATTCTCAAAAAATCACCCCTTTGTCCAAACCCCCTGAAATTGGGGTGGTAGCCTGCACCCATTAGGCACTACCACCCCACCCCACTATTCTGCCCCAGGCCCCACTTTCTGCCCTAATATGCCCCAATCTGCCCCAAAGACATGAAATTTTCAAAAATTTACCAAAAATCAGCCCTTTGCTCAATCCCCCTGAAATTGGGGTGGTAGCCTGCACCCATTAGGCACTACCACCCCACCCCACTCCTTTTGCCCAGATCCCATGATATGCCCCCGAACTGCCCCAAAGTCACTAAAACTTTAAAAAATCACCAAAAATCAACCATGAACCGAATCTCCCGAATTTTTTGTGCCCGAAATTCGGGTGATTCGGCTCGTGCCCGAAAAAATTCGGGGGACATCAGGGGTGATTCGGTTCGGCCCCGAATCACCCGAAATTGTTCGTTTCAGGCACAGATCGTTCTGTGCCCGAAATTTTTTGCACATCCCTAGAAAACAATGGTAGCAAATAAGATTGGGGGAAAGGTGGATATCCTCATGAACCATTTTGGGGGAGATTTTCTACCCCACTATCCAAATATTCAGCATAGACCTCAACTTGCCCCCTGGGCCACTCTGATTGTTCTTTTCCACATATAAAATTTAATTCTGTGCTGCAGAAACACTCCTACTAGGAAGCTAGATGTTTATTTTCTATTCTTTCAAATGCCCACTGCAATATGAACAGAGATTCATTTTCCAGCACAGGGACACTACACAGAAGTAGTGGTGGTTGTAGTGGTTGTTTTCTGCTTCATCTTCTGGATCAGCCATGCCTTCTCAGCATTATCTATGGATACTTCTATCCATACTCCTTTAGATATCACAGTTTTAATACACCTCTCATTGCCTGTCATGCATTAAAACTGGTCTGTACATTTTCTTAAGTATCTCTCAACCTCTTGCTATGCAATCTGGAAATAAAGTATGGTGGGGATGCAAGATGCCACAACACACCACCAGTCAGGATCAGAGGGTATGACTAGTTCCTTCATTTAGTTATATTTGGTGACACTGATTTTCAAGCTGAATCATCATCCTATTGTACACAGAAAGAGAATGCAGTGAAATTACATTATTATGAATCAAATGTTTCCAAGTGATACCAAGTGATACTTCAGCAGGTCATGTCTGCTAATCTGTACACTGCCTGGAAAGTTCTATATCATGTGGTATAGAAATACAACAAATAAATAATAAATAAAATCAATGTCAGGGGTACAGACAGAGGGAAAGCTTGAGGAGCAGCTCCTCACTTAAATTTTGGAGGGGCAAAAAGAAAGACACTTTGGTGGGGAACTGAAGATATAGATTATTAGGTTTGGCAGTCACGGGGGGTGGGTTCAGTAAAATGAGAAGGGGCCTCATCAAATGCTTGCGGGGGGGTGGGGCTACCTGTACCCCTGGGTCATGTTGCTAAAATTTCTGATATATTCAACAGTTAAGAAACATACATTAAAATAATGCACAGTAGCATTGCAATTTTAAGAGAATAGTGATCAACAAGGCAAAAATTCCTTCCTGAAATATCATAACAAATAATAATGAGAAGAAAAATGCTGTTTCGGGCCAGAAGGGACTGGGAAACCTCTTTAGCCCTTCATTAAAATACTTGACATGGCCTTGCTCATACAATATGGAATTTGCAATTGGTGTTTTGTAATTAGAGGCAGGTGCAGTGTTCTATCCAGATGAATCCACCTGAGAGCCATTATCTTGCAAAATTTAGAAGTATTCCCTGTACCTATGCACTCATGTCTGTAACTGAGATTTTCTTTCTCTTTTCAATTTTGCTAGAACTACCAGAAAAAATTTGTGTACTAGCTTAAGAGGAGAGAGACCCTATCTTCTTTGAATCATATATATACAAAGCCTGTCGTAGTGATAAAGCTCTGGAAAGCTAGGAGACATACCAACAA
Source organism: Hemicordylus capensis (assembly GCF_027244095.1). Taxonomy (NCBI): domain Eukaryota; kingdom Metazoa; phylum Chordata; class Lepidosauria; order Squamata; family Cordylidae; genus Hemicordylus; species Hemicordylus capensis. The sequence goes on along the minus strand of NC_069659.1, from coordinate 253,152,496 downwards.
GATGAAATTCAACAAGGATAAATATTATACGCAAGAAAGAGAAATCCCTCATATAAGAACTGATTTACCCATTCAGAATACTCCCATTTGGAACTCCATCGCTTCATATTGTACAAAGGGAAATTACATATTGCCTGTACCATTTCACGTTGTCAGTGGGGGTGGGAGTAAGTACTCCCTTTCTTGGAGAGAAATCCTGTCTTTAACAATCTAGAATATCAGGGAGAAATCTCTAATCTAGTCATGACTCTAAAGCAGGGATTCTCAACATTGGGTCCCCAGATGTTACTGGACTTCAACTCCCATAATTCCCAACCAAAGTCCACTGGGACAGGGGATTATGGGAGCTGAAGTTCAATAACATCTGGAGACCCAATGTTGAGAACCCCTGCTCTAAAGTACTAATTTTCAACATGTACAGTTTACATGCTGGAGTATTTGCTTATATTTTTAACACAGAACAGTTTCAAATAGGCAATCCCCCTATTATATCTCGAAGAGATACACAATGGACCTTGTACTGCTAAAAGGCAGGACATGAATAACTAAAAAATGTGATTCATATCCTACCTCTCAGCAGTACAGAGAGGAGAGCTGGTTTATGGGATGTGAGCTGGTCTTGTAGTAGCAAGCATGAATTGTCTCATTTGCTAAGTAGAGTCCACCCCAGTTTGCATTTGAATGGGGGACTACATGTGAGTGCTGTAAGATATTCCCCTTAGGGGATGGGGCTGCTCTGGGAAGAGCACCTGCATACTTGCATGTAGAAGGTTCCAAGTTCCCTCCTGGTATCTCCATGATAAGGCTGAGAAAAACTCCTGCCTACAACACTGGAAAAGCCTCTGCCAGTCTGTGTAGACAATACTGAGCTAGGTGAATCAATGGTCTGACTTGGTAGAAGGCAGCTTCCTATTTCTATGATTGATACCTGCAGGACTGTGGTAAACATGCCACCCCTACCATAGATTCATGGTGTGGCTTTTGATAAATCACTTTCTCTCAGGCCCTATCCTTATGTTTCCCCAACATACACACACTGTATACACAGAAAGCATGGGATGGAGTAGGACTGAATCTGCTGGCCATCCCGCCCCCCTTGCCGGATACTGATGTGCCTGCTTGCCAGACCTCATGGTGAATACATACTTGGCATCTGTGTGAGAGCACCTCACATGCATACAGCTGTAGCTGTGCAAGGGTGCTTTAAACCAGGCCTTCTTAAACTTGGGCCCCCAGATGTTGTTGGGCTACAACTCCTAGAATCCTCAGCCACAAAGGCAATGCCTGGGGATTCAGGGAGTTGTAGTCCAACAACATCTGGAGGCCCAAGGTTAAGAAACCCTGCTTTAAACAGTTGGTAACCCCAGATTATTAAGGTTCCTGATTACATGGAGGAACCTTACATATAGTCAGCTAAATACATTACATATTCATGCTGAACAACCAGTCACTGGTTAGGCAGAGGGAAATGATCAGTTCAGAGTGACTCTGCTTCCCACTTCATGCATTCAGTGTGGGGATTAGCTTTTTCAGGTGACACACAGTTGCTGACAGCTGTGAGTTGGTTATCTGGGAAGCCCACAATTGCATATTCTAGATTTATGGTGACTGACCTGTGCCTTTGGGAGAGGAACATTACTCAGTGGAAGAGCATCTGCTTTGCATTCAGAAGGTCCCTGGCATCTCCAGGTAGGGCTGAAAAAAGATTAGCTGAAACCTTGGAGAGCTTTAACCAGTCAGTGTAGACAACACTGAGCTAGATGGACCAATGGGCTGACTTGATAAGGCAGCTTCCTCATAGGGCTTCAAGCTCAATAGGAACAGTAAACAATCGATCATTTTTTTGGTTGTTCTGAATGTTTATTCCTGAGAGTGCATTCTGTGTTACTTAAAAGCTTGTAAACTGTACATTAGAGAAGATTTAGTACAAGATATACTCTGTTTAATTTCTCCAGTTTTAATGGTCCAACATGGCATAGTTGCTCTCAAATGGAAATGCTGCCTGTGGCTAATTTAAGAAGTATAATGGTGACCTTGGTTACATGTAATTTTTGATTTGTAATTTAAATTATTGAATTAGTTATCCTTAGCTCAGAATTACACTTTTAAATCAAAGGTGGAATCCAATGCATTTGTAATTGGTTTTCAAAAAATTACATTAGCAGAACCCAGGGAGGGAAGCAAAAACGCACTTTCAAATTTCCACTGCTCAAGCCAGCTCCAACCTTTAATAGAATTCACCTGCAGCAGTGACTGTTTTCAACTAATTAAAACTCTCAATTATGCTTTTTAATTAAGAGTTTAAGCAAAAAGAAGAAACTTGTCTGCTGAAACTCAAGCTGACAAGAATTTCAATACGGAAGACTTGGAAGCAGGAATGAACAGAACAGAACAGAGTACATTTTGAAAGACAATTTTGGAATATCTTTTAACTGGAACCAGGTGTCAAAAATGTGACAAAAAGCCCTCCTGAGCTATTTTTAGCTCTGTTTTATTTTCCATACCAGGAACAAATGACAAAATTTGAGCACAGTGTTATGGAAAACTTTTTAATTTCTGTTCTTTAGAAAAAATAACTTAGATGCAACTTTGTGTGATTGGGAGTTGGACTAATTAACAAATCAGATGAATTACTGGCAGTGAGCATTCACATCTTTCAGGGGTAACAACAATGAGGGAGTCTGAAATTTCGACATCTACCCTGATTGTGGTATTTTATCACTTCTTGCAAAATACTAGGTATAAATTATTTTCCTGGAATGTAGATACAACCCACCATGCAACATCATAGCAAAGGCACCTCATGGTGAGTTTTCTACATCAGCAATGGTCCTGTGAATTGGGCCTTAGAAAGCATAAGAATTATAAGCGTGATTATAAAATTGAAGATATTTTTCAAACATATAAACCTTCCTTAGGAAGCATAGGAAACTGCCTGATCGAGACCATTGGTCTGTCTCATTGGGTATTGCCTACACTGACTGGCAACAAGGTTATAGGCAGAGGTCTTTCCCAGCCATACCTGGAGATGCCAGCGATTGAACCTGGGATCTTCTGTATGCAAAACAGATGCTCTACTACTGAGTTATAGCCCCATCCGTGCCATTAATTTGTCACAGATGTACTTTAGGGCCAAACTAGATGTGACAGCAGTATTTTCATGTTTTTAAAAATGAAGCCGCTCCGACATCCACCAATTACTTTGCAGCAACCTTGCAGCTCCTCAAGCACTTTCCCCTCAGCTGTGTTCACTTCTAGTAATGGAGCTTGGCTGAGGAGAAAAGTGCTAAGAGAGAGAGAGAAACTACAAAGAGAGGGGTGGTTACCCACCCATGCACCCACCTTGGCTGTAAAAATCATACCCTACTCCAGGACATAAACATTTGTTAACTGCTGCCATCACATCTAAATTTGGATCTTAGTGAGAGATGTCATTTATTCCCAATAATGTTTAGATTCTGACAGTTGTGGAACAGTGGAAATGCTGGCAGACTCCATCTCTGCTTCTGTTGAGTGACTGACTAGTCAGGAGAAAGATAATTTTTTAAAAAACTGTCTGTTGCCTGGCCAGGATCTCCCAAAATGCACCCTTGCCATCTGGAGCTCTTATTAGTCAGTTAGTAGTAATGTCACTATAATGATATATTACTCAATAAGATCAGCCAGCTGGCAGAGCACATTTTGAAGCGCCAGATTCTGTAAAAAGTTGATTCTGTAAAAAACGTTGTTAGAAGAAAATGAGTAGACCTAAATGGGCAACAAGGATGTGAACTTGCATTATGCCTTTAAAAACAAAAAAGGCTCTTAAGCAGCAGATTATTGAACTGAATCAGGAACTGAACTAGCTTTTGGGTCATGCTCATACACATACACACACACACACTTATGCCCTATTCAGATGTTATACTGAACATGAGTACAAGTGTCTGTTCATGTGTGTGGTGTGCATGAATGAAAAGAAGTATAGGTGCTCCTTTTAAGTGGAAACCTGGGTACAGACTCTCTCAGGAGCCCCATTCAGATGTTATAACAAGGTGGCTGTACTGTGAAAGCTTACAGGAAGTCCCACCCGGCGCATCAAGCATTCAACTCCCCCGATGTGTCCCTCATGCTTACAGCATTCACCTGAAAAGAACAGTGCTGTAAGCATGATGGCAGGTGCTTCCGTGATTGAGAGGGTCTGGTGCCAGAGCCCCCATTGCCTCTTCTGATGAATGCTGTAAGCATGAGTGATGTGTCGGGTGAGCTGAATGATTGATACGTCAGGTGGGACTTACCAGAAGGCCCACCCAGCGTATCAATCATTCAACTTACCTGACACATCCCTCATGCTTACATGCCTTTTGGAGGCTCTGAGTACAGCCTCCTTTTTATAGTGTTTGAATGGGGCAAATGTATAGACAGGAAGTATATAATATCTGAATAACTGGAGCCCTATTTAGACATTATGTTCTGAGTATACAGACACCTAATAGGGAAATGACTTGACTAGCAAGCCAGAGGTTGCCGGTTCGAATCCCCACTGGTATGTTCCCCAGACTATGGGAAATATCTATATCAGGCAGCAGCGATATAGGAAGATGCTGAAAGGCATCATCTCAGACTGCGTGGGAGATGGCAATGTTAAACCCCTCCAAAGACAATCACAGGGCTCTGTGGTCACCAGGAGTCGACACCGACTCGATGGCACACTTTACTTACATGCATACATGTTTTGTTTGAATGTCTTTACTTGCATTCATTTAAAAAGTGAATCTGGGTACAGGCCACTCAAATGCATGGTACAGATAGGAAGTTGTATTCTATCTAGTAATCTGTTGTGTTTTGTTGCTTAGAAGTTTGTCCCAGTGGGGATCCTGTAGAGAGTAGGGGTGGGGTTCGAGTCAGAAAGAAAATGCAGGGAAAGGGAAAGGAGAAAATGGATTTGTTCTGAATAAAATTCCAGTTAAATCTACCTAAGATGACTTTGTGTTTATGAGGGAAGCAGTTATAAAACAGTAGTAGTGTGCACGGTTTGGTTCGGGCACAATTGGAAAGCCCTACGGACCAGTTCGGCATTCCAGCGGTCCGAAGGTTTGGAAGGGCGGGGGAGTCTCTCTTTAAGGGGGGGTGGTAGTACTTAACCCCCCCGCCGCTCTTCCCCCTCCGGCGCTGGTGCTTTTAAAGATCTTCTTGGGGTGGCAGAGTTCCTCCCTGTCGCCCCTGCCCCCGTCGTTGTTCTTTAAGCCTAAAACGGAGAAGAGCTAGTGGCGCGCATGCGCTCTTCGCGGCGCGCGCTCATCTGTGCCGCTGGCGCGTGCGCGCCTTGTGATGTATGTGGTGCATGTGCGCCAGCGGCATGTTATTGATGTTGCTTAGTGTTTAGAATGTGTTTTAAATGGTTGTGAACTGCTTTGGACAACTTTTAAGAGTAATAGTTGGAAATGTGACCCAATCAGGCAACAGATGCTCAAATGAAGAAGGGAGAGAACTGAGCCTCAGAATGGTAGAAGAACACCTAGCTACCTTAAAGGATTTCAAGTCTCCAATTCTCTCTTTCAATTCTCCAAGTCTCTCAATTTAATTACATCCCTGAGCACTGAAGGAACTTGCAGATGTGATCTCAGAGCTGCTGGCTGACATCTTGACTAACAAAGCATGCGCATGAGAAGGAACTGTGGAGATGTGTCAGGAGCCCTCATCAAACCCCTGCAGTCCACTGCATGTGTGTTGTTGTGCCACAGCTCTTAGAGTCTGGAACACTCCCTGCACTCTGAGAGGGCTCCCTAAGAACTCAAGCATGTCACGGAGGGTTGATGAAATGCTTCCATTCTTACAGAACCCTTCTGGAGTGTGGGCAACATTCTAGACTCTACGGGCTCTGGCCAACAGTGCACATGCAGGGATACTGGGCTAGGGAGTTGTGCAAGAGCTTCCAGCAAGCCCCTGAAGTCCTTCTTTCTGTGCACACTTTATTCGTCAGGATTTCAACAACTGTCTGTATTCTTTGAGAGCTCCTGGAGAATGGGTGAGGAGCCAGATGACTGGAGAGAAGCAAATGTTGTCCTCCTTGCCCCTCCTCCCCACGTCCCTTTGCCCTTCCTCCACATGCCCCTCCTCCACACTCCTTCCCTCCTCCACAGGAACATGCAAGCTGACACACCAACCCAAAATCCAACAAAAAGCTGTCCAGTATGATCAAATATTTAAATCTAAAACTGGAGTCAAATATAGAAATCAAATATCCATATCATTGGGTATCATGTTATTCAGCCTGAAACCAAAAAGAAACTCCTTTCAGTTTACAAATGCCTTGTTGAAGATCCCAGGCTCTGATCCAGCTGTAGAAGGCATGGAGACTGTGGAGTTACTTATGCCAGCAGCAGAAGAGCCTGTGCTTCTCTGCCCTTTGGTGTTGCATGAAAGGCTAATAAACCTGGAAGTGATGTTGACGGGTCAGTGGCCGTTGAGACTTACAAGAAGCCTTGCAAGAGTGACAGGCTGACCCATAACAGAAATCCTGCAGGGAAAACTCTCAATGAGGTGGGGAAAGAGGGAGCTCCCATGAAATTTGGGGGGAAGAGGATTAATGAGGGAAGAGACTGAGGAGGAGAATCAGGCATGGGATAGTTAAGTCTCTCAGGAGAGGAGACAACAGGGCAAAAGCAGCCCTTGTAGAAGGAAGAAGACAAGCAAGCCCCCTTCTTTGAATGAGGTCTCACGGAGGGGGGAGGCAGAAAATGACACTTCTGCAGCAGAATATGGGCAGAATAATGGGTTACCCAAATAAGTAACTTATTCACTTTGGTCCCCTGTTGTGAAATGTGATATAACAATCTCCCTTCCTTTTTTCAAAATATCTGAAAGCAATTTGCTGTCAAAGGATCTTTGGAACCAGCCCAAGCCATCTGCAATCCCCAGAGTATTCCCAGATAGTCACTAGAAAGGGGAGGATAGTTGGTCTTGTATATTAAGAGTGAATTGTCCCCTTTGCTAAGTAGGGTTTGTATTTGAATGGGAGACTATATGTGTGAGCATGGTAAGATATTCCCTCTAGGGGATGGGGGTGCTCTGGGAAGAGCACCTGCATGCTTGAATGCAGAAGGTACCAAGCTCCCTCCCTGGCATCTCCAAGCTAGGACTGAGATTCCTGCCTGCAACCTTGGAGAAGCTGCTGCTAGCCTGTGTAGGCAATACTGAGCTATATAGACCAATGGTCTGATTCAGTATAAGGCAGCTTCCTATGTTCCTATGATTTTTGGATAGTGTGCCACTGTTGCATTGGGTGATCATTTGGGCAGCTGAACTTTGTGACCACATGGCCTTCATTTTGCTTTCACATTAGCTGAACTGGCATGTTATGTGGAACTGGAGTTGCATGGGGCAGAGGTTTCCCTACCATTATGTCCAAATGTGTGCAACTCCTATATTACAGGAGTTGCACTGGCTGCCAATAGGTTTTTGGGCAAAATACAAAGTGCTGGTTATAAAGCCCTAAACAGCTTAGGCCCTTACTTAAGAGAGCGTCTTCTTCTGCATGATCCCCATCGTCCACTGCATACATCAGAGGAGGCTTGTCTGTGGCTACCTTCATGTCATACCCTGGTGGCCACCCAGGGCTGGGCCTTCTCTTTTGTTGCCCCGAGACTTTGAAACGTGCTTCCCGTGGGAATAAGAGTCTCACCATCTCTAGCAGCTTTTTTAAAGTGTCTAAAGACTTATCTTTTTACCCAGGCCTTTTAGCTTTTTAACTTTTTAACTTTTTAAATTTTGGATTATTTATTGATTTGTTTTAAGCTGTTTTTAATATTTAATTGATTTTAAGTTTTGTTTTTATTTGTTGTGAACCGCCCTGAGACCTTGGGCTAGGGCGGTATAAAAATGCACTAAAAAAATAATAAATAAATAAATACAGTCCTGCTTGTCCAACAACCCAAAGAACCCTCAGTTTGTAGTCAGTTTCACTGCTCATAACTGGGGTTCCATTTTGCCTCTGTTATGTCCGAATAAGCACTGGAGTCTGCATTCCATTATACCGGAGATGAGGGAGGAAGTTCCTCCCTCTCTGTGTGCGTGATTGGCTGTGCAGGCTGTCCTTCAAGCAAGAAGAAAACCCACATAGCCAGTTCTCCCTTGTCTCTGCAGTGTACTTGACTGCCGGGAGGTTGCTCTCCATTTCATCCAAATGTGGACAGGAGAGGGGTGGTGGTGGAACATTTCTGCATGGCATGTGAATGTGGCCATTCACTCTTAAAGGGAAGGTAAGAAAAGTATTTATACTATTTAAATTGTCATACTCTTGCAACCATAAAAATGGCCTGTGAGGGTTGTAGATTGAGTGTGCATGCTTACACACACACTTCAGTCCATGATTTTTCCTTTGTTAATGTTCTGCCCTAGCCCCTATATTGGGGAACATGAGTTTCCTGAAGTAATGAGTAATCCCAGACTACACTGGATTGCTGCCATTGGCCGACATCCTAAATTACTCAGCAGAGGTCCTACTGAGATTAAGTAGTCCTTTGGAATAACTCTTGAGTAGTCTGAATGTCAGCCATTGTCTGTAAGGGTTTTCTTTTCTTCAAGACTCTTAAGTTCTACATAGTTCCATTTCTGAAGGATTAATGCATATTTTCCTTTACTTCCTTGGTGGAATGTTACCTGCAAACTTCATCACATCTCCAGTTCCTGGCTATACAGGTAAACACAAAAATGCTGCTTTAAATTTCTTAAATTGCAGGCAACTGTATAGTATATTCTGGGAAATCATCCAGAGATTTATGTGTGGGTAGAATTGTCTCCTGTAGAGCACCACTACCACTGTTCTATTACCATGAGATTAAAAGACCATCTTGACTTCTAAGATAAACAGAACACCACAGGGTGCTTTGATGCATCATTGCCAGAGGTTAAGTGTGACATCTCAAGTACATTTAGTCCTTGCTGAAATAAATGGTGATAGTTCTATACTTTTGCAAAGTTTTACCTGTCTTAATGTCTATAATATTCCTTTAGAGATGGCAGTAAATCAACTGCAGCAATAAATAGCATTCTGTAACTATAACATAAAGACCCTGTACTCCTATTAAAGATATATGCCCTATTTGCCCAACACAAGGATGGTCACTGAACAAAGATATCATCCTGCCGGGTGTGAGATGAGGGACTGTGTGCCATATGAGGATAAACTAACAGATCCTAACTTAGTACTAAAGTAGTTGTGCCTGTATTATCTTAACTTTCCCCCATTTGTAGTCACACACAAAAAGAGAATTTCAAACAAAAGAAATCTTTGTTCAGTGGAGAAGCATTTCCAGCAGGAACTTTTAACATTTCAGTTTTAAAACAGCTCTGGGTTGGGTGGTGGCTGGGCACTATGGGGACCTGCCACCCACCCTGCTTTGGAGTACCTAGGCAGCACTTGCAGTGGATAATGGGGCCTCTTCGAATTCCCATTATTTCCTATGTCAGAAAAAAATGAAAACAGAAAAAAATAACCCTTTAAAATTCTTTAAGAATTACCTGAGTGCTTAATTGCTTCATGGCATCATCCCCTACCACCCAACACTTTGGGTGGTAGTGCGCTTTGATGCCCCTAGGTGCACAGCAACCCAAAAACACCTCACACAAAGTTGCTACACTAACCAAGGCTTTCAGAGAGCAAACTAAAAACTACAATAATGAACTGCAAACCTAGACTCAAGCAAACAACAAACCCAACTACAGATACCACAAACCAAGGGAGCCACAAACCTAACTACAAACCACAAGCCTTACCTTTGCAAGTGGGGGGGGGCACCCAAACCAAACTAAGAAGAAAACAACAAAGAGACACCACAAACCTGCTGGACCCAGCAAGCCACTACTGCAAACCTAACCACAAAGAGATACCACTAAGCAAACCACAAATCTAACCAAGAACCACCAAGCATCACTGGCTACTATTAAAACAATTACACTCCAGCATTTAAAAAACAAAGCAAACATTTTAAAAAACACATGTTCAATTTAACACATTTAGGAAACATTTAAAATTATGCACCTACTGAGCTGTCTTCTTCTCTTCATGCATGCATGCTAAAATAAAGAAAACTCCATCTCAGACTGGCAGGGCCACCACAGCTTTGCTGAGAGCCTGTGTAACAAGGCTCTCAGACATGTGGTGACAGCAGACCACTGACTCATCACTGGCAATATGTGTGTCTGCATAGGCGGAACTGGGGGAGCAGGCGGGGCAGTGCCCTAGGTGCCCCTGAGGTGGGGGTGCCACGCCAGTTCCTGCCACCCCCACCCCACTTCCCACCTGCCCAGCCCCAGGGCCCCTCAGCCACTTGTCTCCAGCTCTGGCTGATCGGCGAGGCCTAGGATCGGCAAGGCCTGCAAACTGCAGAGCTCTTCTCTCCCCGCCTCTCAGCTGATTGGCGGGTGGGCGGGGCTTCCAGAGAGGCCTCCGAGTAGGCCTCCCTGAAGCCTGAACTCCAGTAGGCCCCAAGCAAGGAAGGAAGGAAGGAGGAAGCAGGCAGAGTTCTCTGCAGGAGCAGCAGCAGCCCCTCCACCCAGACCATCCAGAACAGCTATTGCTAGGTAGGCTGTGAATTCCTTTTTGTGGTCCCCCCACCCCTATAGGAATCTGCTTGCCATAGGGCTTTGATATGGGGGGTGGGGCAAGACTGAGAAGTCTCTGAATATTTAATTTAAAACAGACTGAAAAATGTGCTGGCTTTAAAAACAAAAACTATCTAAAAAGGCCTATAAGTGGCTTGTTGCAAGGCAGAAAATTACAAATACTTCTGGAACAAGTATATTTTATTTATTTTCATTCACTCGTTCATAAATGCACTTATGTTCAAGTTGTTTTGCAACCCAGAAGGTCTGAGTGAGAACTGTGAAGCATGTGTTGTGCTTTTATTTTATTTTATTTTTCTTGTGTGTGAACTGCTCCCCAATAACTTGCAGGGACTTCAGGGTAAATCTGGCCAACATGTGAATGCAGCACCTCTATTCCAGAGGAGATGTGTGTTAAAGGGCTTTAAAAGCCTGGTGTGAAAAGACTCCTGGAATCAAACTTTACTGAACTTGTTCAGAATTCTGAGAAAACAAACATAGGTTCACCCTGCATGGTTGAAAGTCTCCTCCTGCAGCGAGGGGGCCATTTTAATCATTGGCGTTGCTAGTGTGTTCCAGGCATTAAAAGTAGTACAATTATATAGTACTCAATGTATATCACTATATACTGTGAAGTGTGCATGTGTGTATTCAGTGAAATGTATTTCCAGGCAGCATACTTATTTTGAAATATCAGACTCAAATCCTTGGGGGCTTGGGGTGGGTGGAGGCCCTGGACTTTGAGGGTCTGGGGGCCCATTTTAAAATCCTGTCTCTGGACCCATTCCAACCTTGCTATGCCCCTGGCGGAATAGTTACATATGTATTGATCACTACACATGGGTTTCTGCACAGCACCTGCACAGAAGAAACTTCCATGTAGAAAATGTGTCTCTTGTAAATTGACCCTGAATTTTCCATCCATGACTAGGATATCTGAGAGTTAGAGTCAATAATAAAAGAACAGCACACTGCTTGTGACAGGAAGGGGCAAATTACAATGATCTCTTAGTCTGGCAGGGGCTGGTTTTGGCCCTGGCAGAACTTGGCTGTCTGCTCCTGTTGCAAATTCCTCTGTCTAGTGTGGCAAACTAATGTATCCTCCTCCCTCTTGATGTCAAAGTAAACACTAGTGTGGTGAATGCACATATACCCCATCATGAGCCAACAGTCATCATAAGACAAAGGCTGGCAGGAATCATTCACTGGTTTATAGAGACACACACACACACACACACACACACACACACACACCACTTTCTTCTTCCCCTATTTTGCTAGTGGCTATTTGGGCAGGTGATCCTTTAGGACAAAGTCATGTTTTTTAAAGAATGAGATGAGACAGAGAAAATGACACTTGAAATCCTCGCATAACTCCTGACTGTTGTTCTAAGTCTTTTACAGAGATGGCTCATGTTTTCAGGTTTTGATCAACAACCATGTCTAGATGGTACAGTGTTCCTTTTAACAGGGATTTCCAGATATTGTTGACTACAAGTCCCATCATTCCTGTTTGGACAGGGGCTCAATTTCAGTGCTTGCCCTAGGCGCCATTTTCCCTAGTTACGCCTCTGTGTGTCTGTGGTGCATGCATAGATGAGTGTGGATGCTAGAATTTAGGAAGGAACAAACCTCAAAAAATATTATGAATCAGCCAGGATTCCCAGAGGCCTGCGGATTAACAAACCTCCTACATTATTCCTGCAGGATATGGAGTTTTGGGATAGGTGGACTGCGATATTAAACAAATGTTCCTTCGATATATGAAGTTTTTATATATGAACTTTGCATTCATCTATTATTGCATATGGGGCATAGCCTGTGACTGATGATACCTACATTCTCCTGTGGCTACACTGAGGCTACACTCGGCTGGACCTATTTTTGGAATCTGATACCTTCCAACTTCTGCATGGACTGTACTGAGAGCACTAGGGGTGTGCAATTCGGGTTTTCGGGTGATTCGGCTCGGACCCGAACCGAATCACCCCTGTTCTGTTTTGTGCCCGAATCTGGGTCACCCGAATCACCCTTGATTCGGTTCGGATTCGGATTTAATCCGAATCCGAATCGATTCGGAGGGGTAAAAAGGGGGCCCAGGGGCAAAATTTTGGGGTGGGGTGGTAGTGCCCAATGGGTGCAGGCTACCACCCCAATTTCAGGGGGATTGGGCAAAGGGCTGATTTTTGGTAAATTTCTGAAATTTTCATGTCTTTGGGGCAGATTGGGGCAGAAAGTGGGGCCTGGGGCAGAATAGTGGGGTGGGGTTGTAGTGCCTAATGGGTGGAGGCTACCACCCCAATTTCAGGGGGTTTGGACAAAGGGGTGATTTTTTGGGAATATTTGAAGTTTGGGTGTCTTTGGGGCAGATTGGGGGCAGAAAGTGGATCTGCCCCAAAGGAGTGGGGTGGGCTGATAGATAGTGCCTAATGGGTGGAGGCTACCACCCATCCCCACTTTAAGAGTGATTGGGCAGAGGGGTGAATTTTGGTGAATTTATTTTTATGAGGTTTGTCTTCATAAGGTGAAGTGTGCTAAATTGATTACTTCCTCATATTATTCATAGTAATAGAGAGTGTGAAAAAGTGAAAGTGGGGTCATGAGAGTTGTCTAATTGAAAAAAAATCTCATTTGCTATGATAGAATGAGAATTCACACCTCAGAAAAAACTTCATCTAGGTCTTGAGCAAGCCCCTTTTGCCTTGTTTTCGGAATATCTCCTCCAGATGTCTTGACCATCATTATTATTATATATGTTATTATTTATATTGCAATTTGAATTGTTATGTTTGGTTCAATTATCAATTTTCTGACAACTGTATGAAATAAGAAATTACCTTACTATTTTTCTATTGATTATTAATACATATTCCTAATTGTCTTTTGCAATATATGACTTTTATATATCTCCGTCTTAGTCACAGGTGGGTTCTTTCCTCTTTGTTTTGCTTGGTTGCATTCCTGTGATTGCCCTTGCTTTTGTTTTAGAATTTAGGAAGGAAGCAAAGCAACTATATAGAACATTTTTGTACACATTGTGAACTATTTACAATATATACACTCAGGCTCATACTATGTGCTCTGTCATGGCCCCTGGGTGCTGCTGGGCAGAGGCACCAATTGGTCAGCATCACAAGTGGTGCAAGTGGGGTGCGTGCATGCATCGGTGTGTGTTGACAGCATTGGCAGCAGATTGTGACATGGCTGTTTTGGCAAAGATGAGGGTAGAGTGAGCTGCTCTGAAGTGGTGTTGCAGGAGGGTGACCATGAGTCTCTCACTCACCCTCCATTTCCAGCTCAGGGTATCCCAGGAGGGAGAGGTTAACCTTGAGGGAAACCAGTTGATTCACTAAGCCAGGGTCCAGGCATGAGTGATGCAGTATCACCACATCCCAGCCATGGAGAAAACCTTCCTCCAATGTCTCCTGCAGGTACTGTCAAATGCTCTGATCAGCACCACTGCAGGGTCTGGTTGGCTGAGCCTCCTGCACCCCTGGCAAGGCACCAAGGCACCCCCACTTGAACTACTGGGTGTGTTTTAAACATTAAATTAAAAGGCCAAAAGAAAATGGCCAAACAAAACACACACACACACACAGAGAGAGAGAGAGAGAGAGAGAGAGAGAGATATGGGAAAATCACAAAAAAGTAGAAGGGGGGGCGGGAGGGAAGCCTGCCTCTCTCTATAGTGGTTTTGGGCTGCCCACTGCACAGCAGCTCCAAAAAAGTGGGGTGGAGGGAGGAACTACAGAAGCAAGGCCTAGAGACTAGGCCCTGGTCCTGAGCCCTGCAGAGAGGTCCCCCAGAGACTCAGGTGCTGCTGATGGCACAGAGAGAGCAGTGTGCTTTGGTTCGAATTCTGACTGAACCAGTTTCATGCACACCCCTAATCAGAGATGACACAGAAGTGTTCTTTTCTGCCTAGAAATATGGACAAAGCAAGGGGGGGGGGGGAAGCAAGGAAAAATTGAAAATATTTAACCTTTCAGAAAGGAACATGGTTGACAATACAGTAGTTAAGCTAAGTTCTTGTGGGGCAGTCACTCCTGAGTCCTGAACAACAGATCAAATTTGAACATAATGCTAAAAATTAACCTTCATTCAATGAAAAGTTCACTTGATTGATTGATTAAGTGCCATCAAGTGGGTTTCAACTCTTAGCAATGACATAGGGAGATTCTCTCCAGGATGATCTGTCTTCAACTTGGCCTTTTAGGTCTCTCAGTGGTGCATTCATTGCTGTCATAGTCAAGTCCATCCACCTTGCTGCTGGTCGTCCTCTTCTTCTCTTTCCTTCAACTTTCCCCAGCATTATGGACTTCTCAAGGGAGCTGAGTCTTCACATAATATGTCTAAAGTATGATCGTTTGAGCATGGTCATTTGTGCCTCGAGTGAGAATCCTGGATTGATTTGTTCTATGATCCATTTGTTTGTTTTCCTGGCTGTCCATGGTATCCTCAAGAGTCTTCTCCAGCACCGAAGTTCAAAAGCTTCAATACTTTTTCTGTCCTGCTTTTTTCAAAGTCCAGCTTTTGCATCCAAAGAGTGTCACAGGGAAAACTATTGTCTGAACAATTCTAATCTTTGTAGGTATAGACATGTTATGGCATCTGAATATCCTTTCCAAGGCCTTCATTACAGCCCTATCAAGTGCTAGTTTTATTTCTTGACTGCTGGATCCTTTACTGTTAATGGTAGATCCTAAAAGGCAGCAACTATCCACCACTTTAATGTCTTCATTGTCGATTCTGAGGCTGGTTGCTGAGGCTGGTTGCTGTAATTAGTTTAGTCTTCTTTACATTTAGTTGTAGTCCCATTTGTTCACTGTGCTCCTTGAATTTCACTACTAGAGATTGCAGATCATCCACATTCTCTGCTATCAGAATAGTGTCATCAGTGTAGCACAGGTTATTGATGTTTCTTCCTCCAACTTTAAAGCCGCACTCATCTTCTTCCAATCCAGCTTCCCTCAGTCTATGTTCAGTATATAAATTGAATAAATTCAGAGAAAGTATACAGCTTTGTCTTGCTCCTTGGCCAGTCTAGAAGCACTCTGTTTCACCATGTGCCATGTGGCTTCCTGTCCTGTGTACAGGTTTCTCATGAGAACAATGAGATGTTCTGGGATGCCCATTTACCTAAGGATATTCCACAACTTGACATGGTCGACACAATCAAAGGCTTTTCTGTAGCCAATAAAGCACATATTGACTGCTTTCTGGTATTCTCTGGCTTTCTCAATTATCCAGCATGCATCAGCAATAATGTCTCTTGTTGCTCAGCCTTTTCTGAAACCAGCTTGTACATCCAGCATTTCCTTTTCCACATAGGGCTCTAATCTGCGTTGGATGGTCCTGAGCATTATTTTGCTAGCATGTGAAATTATTGTGTGATAGGAATGTGCAAACTGGTACAAGCCAGTTCGATGTTGAGCCTGTTTGGTTCAATGGTTCAAGGTTGAACCGAACCACTCCCTGTTTGGTCCAACCCCGGACTGAACACCCCTCAAATGTTTGGGGGGTTCGCAAACATCTTAGACTGTTAAAAAAATTTTTTTTACATTACTCCCCTTCTGAGGAGTTGCTGGGGGTGGCTGTGTGTGTGTGTCCGTGGAGGTTCCCCCCTCCCCCCGCCGGCTTTCTATATGTCTTCCTCCAACCAGTTCGGCCGCTCTTTGGCCTTCTCCCCTCAGCACGGTGGCCATTTTGGAGGCCATGGGCCTGTAAGATTGGCCTCTGCATGGCCCGGGCCAGCTGGTTCCGTGCACATCCCTATTGTGTGGTGGTTTTCACAATCTGTTAAGTCTCCTTTCTTTGGTGTGGGTATGTAGACCTCTTCCAATCTGTTGGCCACTGCATTTTTCTCCAAATTTGCTGGCATAGTTTGGTTAGAGCATTGTCTGATTTTTCTTCTGTTGCCTGCCATATTTCTATAGCTATTCCATCCATTCCTGTAGCCTTCCAAGTTGGTAATGACCGGAGTTCTGATCTAACTTCATCTTCCCACACTAGGGGTTCTTGCAAGTAGGGAATATCTTCTAGAGTATCTTGGATGTTGATGTCCCTGCTGTACAGATTTTCAGTATACACCTTCGATCTCTGATTGATCTTCTCTGAATAAGTTACTATCTGTCCTTTGGCATCCTTTAACATACCATTTTGAGCTTGGAACCTCCTTTTGAGTTCAGAGACCTTTTGGAAAACTTGCCTTGTTTTTCCATGTCTATTTCCATCCTCAAGGTCTTTACAGATGAAATTGTAGTACTGTTCCTTGTCTCTTCTAACAGCTTTCTGGAATTCTCTATTACGTTCCTTCATGAGGTCTTTATCTTTCTTGACTTTGGCTTCTCTCCACTTCTTGGCAATTTCCACCATCTGTTCTGACATCCATTTTGCTTTCTTCTGTTTCTTGGTCTTTGGTAGTCTCTTTTCGCATTCATCCTTATCAACTTCTTTGATTTCATTCCACAGTTCCTCTGGTTCCCTATCAATGACATGCAGAACTTAAAAGTGGTTCCCGATTTTTCTCTTGAAAATGGTGGGTACGTTCTCAAGATCATATCATAGAAACTGGATAGCTTTGTTTTTCTGCTTTGGCTTGACTTGGAGCTTGAACATGAGCAGTTTGTGATCTGTTCCACAATTGGCCCTCAGCCATGTCTTTGCTGTTATAACTGAGCTCTTTATTGCACCAATAATGTAATCAATTTGATTTCTGTGTACTCCATCTGGTGATCTCCATGTGTATAGGCTTTGGTTGTTTGAAGAATGTGTTAGCAATGAAGAGATCATTGGATTGGCAGAAACTAATGTCATTCTCCTGCTTCGTTTCTGTTTCCGAAGCCATTCAGTCTGACCGTTTTCCTACTCACCATTTCCAACTTTGGCATTCCAGTCTCCAACCACCAGCAGCACATCTTGCTTGCATGTTCTGTCAATTTCAGACTAAACTTGAGCATAAAACTCCTCAACTTCTTCTTCTGCATCAGTCATTGGGGCATAGACTTGAAAAACTGTCATGTTAAAAGGTTGTCCGTGAAAACTACTTGATATTAGTCGGTCACTGATTGTATTGTACCCAAGTACTGTCATTGCTATATCCTTCCTGACTATGAAAGCAACATCGTTCCTTCTTTGGTTTTCGTGTCCTGAGTAGTAAATGGTATGGCTTTCTGACTGCAAGTGTCCAATTCCAGTCCATTATAATTCACTGATGCCCAAGATATCAGTCTGTAGTCAATTCATTGCACCTTTCACTATGTTGAGTTTTCCCATATTCATGCTTCTTACGTTCCATGTATCCACTGTAATTCTGTCTTTGCAGCTTCGGATTTTCTTTTCCTACATGGCAACATCAGTAGCTAGACGTCTGAAAGGCTTTAACCTAACAGTGTCATAAACACCAATGATACTCTGAGAGATCCTCAGCTCTTCCACAGTAGCGTGTTGAGTACCATCCAACCTGAGGGGCCCATCTTCTGGCACTACATAAACAATGATTCTCTCTTGTCTATCCTTGTGGTTTTCCTGGTAAAATTTCACTTAGTGATGAAATGTCAAGTTATCAAAGAAAGAGTTCTTATTTTGTAATCTTCCTGGATGAAAATCATCCAGGCCTTATACATTCTTTCTTGCCCACACACAAAAATGAGATATCCATTCTTTAACAAATCAGTATCAAATATTTTGTTTATTTGTTACATGTAATGTATATCCTACATTTCTTCTATCCCAGAATGGGAGGAAGCCTACATGGAGTTCCAAGTAGCCTTCCTTGCAATGATTAGCGCAGCTTAGCTTCAGCAAGGCGGCTGCATCATGTGTTCCCCAACCAAGTCTTGGAACCAATAATATATGAACTGATTTTTGTATTTAGAGGGGGTAAAATAGACATAGCTCCAGCTCAGTGCCCTTATGCTCTTATAACACAAAACCCCAATACTCTGAAAGGCATGATGGAAATTATAAATAGTGTACAGAGATATTTTGAATTAGGGGTGTGCAGAACTGGTTCGAATCAAACTCAAACTGGACTAGTCTCAGAAAAAGAGAGCCAGTCTGAATTTGAACTGGAATGGGCCAGTTCAATCTGGTTCGAGAACTATGCAGGAATCCTTTAAAAGTGTTCTAAGGGTAGCTAGGAGTGGTGGTGAGAGGGCACCTTACCGGTTTTGGTAGTGGTGGCATAGCAGCAGCAGCTCCCTCCCAGCAGCGTGGACTGACAGTGGCCGGGTTCCATCTACGGAGACTGAAACTGTGCCACTGCCATCCTGCAGTGCTAGGGGGAGCACCAGTGGGGTTTAGAGGAGCAACCGCCACCAAAGCTGGAAAGGTGCCCTCTCACCACCCCTCCCCCAGATGCCCTTAGAATACTTTTAAAGGATTCCTCCACCCCTCACTGGATTCCTCTTTACAAGCATAGCCCTCAGAGCAGGTCAGACCAGGTCAACCTGGTTCATCCAAACAGACCGGATCGCTGGGAAGTTCAGTTGCACCAGCTCATGGACTGGCAGTTTGGTTCAATTAATTTCAAATTCTAACTGAACCCCCTGAATCAGTTCTGTGCACACCCCTAATCAGTGTTGACACAGATGTGTTCTTGTCTGCCTAGAAACAGGACAATACCCCTATAACTATAGAATTAAGAAACTAGCACATGTATATATGGGTCACTTATTAGTTACAAACTTCTTAGCAAACAATTTAGCCTTAAACTGCCTTTCCTACAGTGTAGGGACTATTTACTATAGAAAAAAACAGGGAACTTACCTGCCTTCTCCTTGGATGGGTGATACCAACCTGGCTCTGAGTACCAGTTCAGGGGTTACTCTTGCCTCTTTCTTCATTTTCAGCACACATACTAACATTGCAATAACTGGGCTCCATGGGGCTATCTGTCCCCAGATTTGACTTCCTTCTTTTGAGTCTATCAACCACATGGATTGGTTCTGGGAAGCTTTCCTTCATTTTTGGTACTTCCAGGTGCACATCATTTCCCTACTGCTCTATTCTCAACTCCCCCCTCCCCTGCACTATACCTCCCTTAATACACTCAGTTTTCAGAGGGGTGAAGTGTGGCGGAGGGACTTCTCACAGTCAACTGGAAGGAAACCAAAACTTCCTACTCAGCCCTTAGGTGACTGGCTGTTCCTGCCAAATGTTAAACAGGTGAAGAGGCTAGAGGGGAAGGACCACCTACTTAAGTAGTACTGGTGATTCCATCTTTAATGACTATCCCTGCCAGCCAACCTATCAACATCTTTCACCTCTTATGCAGTGGGGCAAAACGACCTCTAACATGAGATAAGCAAGGAGCACAATTGTTGTGGTGATAATAATTCTCAATGGATGCAGTGAAAAATAGAAAGTCTTAGAGTTGCAAGATATTCAAACAGGCACTAACTTATAAAAGCCATTGATGGACAAGAGATTTTCTCGACACTGTTGCTATTAATCTGGAAATGCAGAGGGGAGTGAAAAATCATAACTTCAAAAACTGAATCAATGTTAATGCTCCCACAATGCATAGTGTACAATGGTTGTTGTCCCCTTTGCTAACTAGGATCTGCCCTGGCTTGCATTTGAAGGGGAAACTACATTTGTTAGCACTGAATGATATTCCCTTTAGGGGATGGGACTGCTCCAGGAAGAGCATCTGCATGTTTGCCTGCAGAAGGTTCCAAGTTCCCTCCCTGGCATCTCCAAGATAGGGCTGAGAAGGACTCCTGCCTGTAGCCTTGGAGAAGCCGCTGCCAGTCTGTGGAGACAATATGAGTGAGATGGACCAATGGTCTAACTTGGTATAAAGCAGCTCCCTATGTTCCTATGCTATCAAGACATCTTTCGTTCCACACAGAAAGTTCAAGCAGAAAATCAGGTTAGCTGCTAGTACGACAACTGGCCTGCCACAATAATTTCAGGGAAAACACTTGAATTCTCAGTCTCAGAAGCCAATATGAAAAAAAATTAAATCAAAGCTGATAATATATATACAAAATGTGTACATAATTTCCAACTATTCATGTGCACATTTGCCTGTTTTATAGAAGCTCATCATAATCATCTCAATGACCTTGGCGTATGGAAATGATAACTTTAAAAAAGAAAAAGGCAGAGTGAAGTGTCTTGTCCAACAGTATCCATTTTAATTTAGAACATTATTTTCTGATTACTACATTCCTCTTCACTATGAAATAATATTCTGGAAAGAGGCAGTGAGTTCTCCATCATTCTAAACTTTGCTACAATGAGACTGCCATACATTAATCCTGCACTTATTCAGCTTTGCTTGGCTTGTTCACAGTCCTAGGAGTCCTGTGGAGAGTAAATGCTGGACATCTATTAGAGGAACAGAATATCAAGAGTTATAGTATATAGCTGCCAGTTCTAGTGCAAGGAATATAAAACCAGTATAACGAAACCTCTGGTCTGATCTGCCCACAAAAGTTGCCATCAATGAACTCACTTAGTGAGCCCAATAATCAGTTCTATCTCCATCTTCCAGTATCTTATGAGGGCAGTGCAAAATTGAAGTGATGCATGAGAAAATAATTGTCACCTAAATCTTTGTTTAAAAAACAATACAGTACTTAAAAGAGCAAAAACATTGTTTAGAGCAGTGATCTTCACTGCTGTTTTTTAAGCAGGGGCCATATTGGCCAAACACTTCATTAAGAGAGCAGCTCCCTCCCCACTATGTTGACCTCCGCAGAGTGCTACCCTTTCCTCAGTACTGGGGGCAGGACTTAAAGAGAGATGGAACACTCTCTTAAGAGCTTTGTGAGGAAAGTGGTGAGACGGGCTACACTTCCCAGCACTCTGGCCATGCCTTCCAAAACAATCCAGGGGCTCAAAGGGTTTAGTTTCCCTTCAAGGAGCCCCCTGGTGCTGGACAAAGCAGATCTCTGCACCGTGAAAATGGTAGGCTCTACATGGTGCTAGAGGCATGACTCTGCCAATTCTTTAGCTTCAGCCAAAGCTTCACATGGCTCAATAACAATTAGTCAGAGCGCCACACTTAGGGTTCGGGGGGGGGGGGGGCATCACTGCCCTCCAGGGCCCTACAATGAAGAACATTGGCTTAGAGCAGGCCCACTCAACTCTGGCCCTCCTGCAGATGTTGGCCTACAACTCCCATAATCCCTGGCTATTGAGCACTGTGGCTGGGGATTATGGGAGTTGTCATCCAAAAAACAGCTGAGGGCCAAATTTGAGCAGGCCTGACTTAAAGGATGGAAATGCTATGCTGCTTCATGCTGAGAAGGAGGAAAACACTCTTAATTTTAATTTATATTGTTTTATGCCGTTTTAAATACGTTGTAAACCAGATTGAAGCTCTGTTAGCAAAAGGGGTATAGATGAATGAATGAATGCCTTACTAGGCCCTCTGGAAATGAAATGCAGAATTGGAAAAGAAATAACACATGTGAGCTGTGCTGCAGGTGAAGCCTTTCAGCAAGAAAGTCTTTTGCAGAACATCTGGAACCAAGGCATTTGGTGTGTTCATTAGAGGTGCTTATCTAAATGCTGACATTTCATTTTGGAATTACTAACTACCTGGCCTATAGATAGGTTTTTTTATGGTGAAGTAGAGAGAGAACATACCCAGGACTGTTGCCCAGAAGTAGAGACTAATTTATTTTCCTTAATTAATCATCCACATTTCCTCCCTTCTATTTAGCTTCATTGAATAAGCTGTAAATTACAGGGGTAGATGCATAATCCAGAACAGTTCCAAATTAAATTTCTTTGTGAAGTGAGACTGCACTTAACAGATACTTTAGTGTGTCACTGCCATTAGTTGTATCATATTCCCTGGTGGGCAAGCACCTAAGCTACAGAATACAAAATGCGTGAAAAGCCACTTAAGAAAAAGTCCTCACAGTCTATTCCTCTATTTGGCCTTCAGTTTGTATGGTTGTGTAGATCCTCATATATTAGACTAGAATTCTTGATTACCTTTCAGCACTTCAGCCACAATGCAGAGGGAACAGGAAATGTAAGTGATTTGCACTTCCTATTCTCTACATGGCCCTCCTTGTTCTTTGTGAGTTTTGCTAGAACAGACTAACAAGCTGCCTCTTCTGGAATTTGTTATTTTTCCCATCACTTTTGTTCTTCATATCCCCGTTTAATCCCACAAATCCATCGTACCACTCACTACTTCAATACTCTCTTTGTGATGTATTGTGGGGGACATAATAAAAGCCATTTTTGGTGGGGAATGGGTTAATAATGTTTTACTAATGCATGGATTTCATTCCTAAGCTATTAGCATATGTATTCTATTGGGAAAGAAATTATGAAATGTCTATTACAGGCTTTTATTGGTCATTTCTGGTTGTGAAGGGTGTGATAAAAGTAATATACTGGATATATTTCAGTTCTAAAATGTTGTTCTCAAGTGTCTCTAAAACATCCAGTCTGATTTTTAAAGGGTCATTCTGACCTGTTATGCTCCAGATTTTACACAATCCCATAACAAAATGGAATAGGATGGTAGTTGTGGATGGACAGAGGAAAATAATTTCACCCTTCTTTTTTTTTTGCATAGAGACGAGGAAGAAGGAAAGGTTTTCTTATGCAATGATAATAATCTTGTTTGTGGAAAGGTGAATTTGTGTTCCTAATTAGTTCTTGAGAGACCAGTCCACAGAGAAACTTCATTTGCTTTTTCTGCACCAGGCACCAACATGTATATGATGATCCTGCTCATTCTCATGACTGGGAATTGGGTCTCATTCTCTAATGGGTCTCATTTCTCAGAACTGGACTCCATTTTAATCCTAGCATCTCAGTTTGTCACCATTGTGCTCTCCTTCACCAACTTTGGGAGGAAGATCAGGGGCATATCAACAATGGATCAAGGAAGGACAAATATCATGGGCCCTTGAGGGAGGAGGAACTGCAGATTGGGTGACAGCTTGATTTTTGCTCTTCCCCTTGCACCTCTCTGAAGAAGAAGGGGGACAGGAGCTCATAAGAACAGCCCTGATGGATCAGGCCCAAGGCCCATCTAGTCCAGCATCCTGTTTCACACAGTGGCCCACCAGATCCTACTGGAAGCCACAGGCAGGAGCTGAGGGCATGCCCTCTCTCCTGCTGTTACTCCCCAGCAACTGGTACTCGGAGGCATCCTGCCTCTTAAAGCCATCCAGGTTGTTGGCTGTCACCACATCTTATGGTAGAGAATTCCACAAGTTGATCATGCATTGTATGAAAAAATACTTCCGTTTGCTGGTCCTAAATTTCCCGGCAATCAATTTCATGGGATGACTCATGGTTCTAGTGTTATGTGAGAGGGAGAAAAATTTCTTTCTATCCACTTTCTCCACACCATGCATGATTTTATAGACCTCTATCATGTCTCCCTGCAGTCGTCTTTTTTCTAAACTAAAATGCCCCAAGTGTGGTAGCCTTGCCTCATAAGAAAGGTGCTCTAGGCCCCTGATCATCTTGGTTGCCCTCTTCTGCACCTTTTCCAGTTCTACAATGTCCTTTTTTAGATGTGGTGACCAGAATTGTATGCAGTACTCCAGGTGTGGCCTCATCATAGTTTTGTATAAGGGCATTATAATATTAGCAGTTTTATTTTCAACCCCCTTCTTAATGATCCCTAGCATGGAATTGGCCTTTTGCACAGTTGCCGCACATTGAGTCGACACTTTCAATGAGCTGTCCACCACTACCCCAAGATCCCTCTCCTGGTCAGTCACCAACAGCTCAGATCCCATCAACGTATATTTGAAGTTAGGGTTTTTCGTCCCAATGTGCATCACTTTACACTTGCCAACATTGAACTGCATTTGCCATTTTGTCGCCCACTCCCCCAGTTCGGAGAGATCCTTTTGGAGCTCCTCACAATCCATTTTGGATTTCACTACCCAAAAGAGTTTGGTATCATCTGCAGATTTGGTCACCTTGCTGCTTACCCCTACTTCTAGATAATTTATGAATAAATTAAAAAGCACCATTCCCAGTACAGATCCCTGGGGGACCCCACTTCTTTCTTTCCTCCATTGTGAAAACACTCCATTTGTACCTGCCCTCTGTTTCCTGTCCTTCAACCAGTTAGCAATCCACACATGTACTTGTCCCCTTATCCCATGACTACTAAGTTTCCTCAGGAGTCTTTGATGAAGAACTTTGTCAAAAGCTTCTTGGAAGTCCAGGTATACTATGTCAACTGGATCACCTTGATCCACACTCTTGCTGACACTCTCATAGAACTCCAAAAGGTTCTTGAGGAAAGATTTACCTTTATAGAATCATTTATTATTACTTGTTTACACAGTCAGAAAGGTGTTATTGACTGGTTTGTTTTTTTCAGACATCGAGTCCTTCCCAAGGACCTGGGATGGCTGAATTTTATTGTCAGTTGTTATAGATATCGTCGCAGAATATAGGCTGTTCCCAGTAAAGCTGCTTTTTGTAATTGGCTGATGGTCATTTCTGTGGCCCCTATGGTGTTGAGGTGCTCTTCAAGGTCTTTTGGAACTGCACCCAGGGCGCCAATGACCACTGGGATTATTTTGGTCTTTTTCTGCCACAGCCTTTCAATTTCAATGTGTAGATCTTTGTATTTGGTGATTTTTTTTCTATTTCTTTTTCTTCTATTCTGCTATCCCCTGGTATTGCTATGTCGATTATTTTGACTTGTTTTTCTTTCTTCTCGACTACAGTTATATCTGGTGTATTGTGTGGCAGATGTTGGTCTGTTTGTAGTCGGAAGTCCCATAATATTTTTACATCTTCATTTTCTGCAACTTTTTCAATTGTATGATCCCACCAATGTTTGGCTACAGGTAGCTTGTATTTTTTTGCAGATGTTCCAGTGTATCATCCCTGCTACTTTGTCATGCGTTTGTTTGTAGTCAGTCTGTGCGATCTTTTTACAACAGCTGATTAGGTGGTCCACGGTTTCATCTGCTTCTTTACAAAGGCGGCACTTGCTGTTTGTTGTGGATTTTTCGACTTTTGCTCTTATTGCATTTGTTCTTAGTGCCTGTTCTTGTGCAGCCAGTATTAAACCCTCTGTTTCTTTCTTCAAGTTGCCATTCTTAAGCCATTGCCAGGTCTTGGTGATGTCTGATTTTCCACTTATATTGTGCAAATATTGACCATGCAGGGGCTTATTTTTCCATTTTTCTGCTCGGTTCTTGACTTGTTCTTTCTAGTAGGCCTGCTTTGTTTCATTGGTGTTGAATAGTTTTGCAGTATTGACCATTTGAAGTGCATCTTCTTCACTGTCCTTGATATATTCTTCAAGGCCTCTTTTCTCCTCCTCTACTGTTTGATGGACTTGCAGCATTCCTCTTCCACCTGAGCTGCAAGGGAGGTATAGCCTATCTACATCACTGCGGGGGTGCAGAGCATGATTGATGGTCATGATTTTCCTGGTCTTATGACCTAGCGTCTCTAGCTCTGCCTGGGTCCAGTCTGTTATTCCTGCAGTGTATCTGATAACAGGTATAGCCCAGGTGTTTATGGCTTGTATGGTGTTCCCGCCATTGAGTTTGGACTTGAGGATTTTTCTAACTCTCCTGATGTATTCACTTCCCATTTTTCTTTTAACTTCAGTGTGTGCAATGTTATCAGCCTGGAGAATGCCCAAGTATTTGTAAGGTTCTTTCTTTTCCAGGTTCTTGATCTTGCTTCCATTGGGCAGTTCTATTCCTTCTGTTTTTCTTATTTTTCCTCTTTTCATTATTAATGCAGCACACTTGTCTAGTCCAAACTCCATTGCTATATCGCTACTGAATATACGGACAGTGTTTAGCAGTGATTCGATTTCTGACTGGGACTTTCCATACAACTTCAGATCGTCCATGTACAGCAGATGGTTGATTTTACTTGATGTTTTAGATGTTTGGTATCCGAGGCCTGTTTTGTTTAGTATTTGTGAAAGTGGGGTTATGGTGATTACAAACAACAGAGGGGATAGTGAGTCCCCTTGGACAATGCCTCTTCTAATTCTAACCTGTCCAAGTGCCTCGCCATTTATTGTTAACTGTGTACTCCACATGCTCATTGCTTTTTTTATAAATATCTGAATGTTTTTGCTGACACCAGTTGTTTCTAAACATTATTATTATTATTATTATTATTATTATTATTATTAATTCGATTTCTATACCGCCCTTCCAAAAATGGCTTAGGGCGGTTTACAGAAGCAGTGTTGGTTCTCTCCCAGCAGGGCTTGTTGTTCTATGTGCTTTACAATTTTATCCTTGAGGATGCTTTCCTCAAAAGCATACGTAGTCTAGGAGTACTCCTGGATCCACACCTCTCCTTGGTTTCTCAGGTTGAGGCGGTGGTCAGGAGTGCTTTCTATAAGCTCCGGCTGATACACCAGCTGTGTCCGTTTCTCGAGATCAATGACCTCAAAACAGTGGTACATTTGTTGGTAACCTCCAGACTTGACTTCTGTAATGTGCTCTATGTGGGGCTGCCTTTGAACGTAGACCGGAAACTTCAGTTGGTTCATAATGCGGCAGCCAGGTTGGTCTCTGGGTCATCTCAGAGAGACCACATTACTCCTTTGCTGATGGAGCTAAACTGACTGCTGATAGGTTTCCGGACAAAATACAAAGTGCTAGTTATAACTTACAAAGCCCTAAACAGCTTTTGTCCTGGGTATTTAAGAGAGTGTCTTCTTCGCTACAAACCCCACTGCCCATTGAGGTCATCTGAGGAGGTCTGTCTCCAGTTACCACCAACTCGTTTGGTGGTCACACAGAGACTGGTCTTCTCAGCTGCTGTCCCGAGATTGTGGAATGTGCTCCCTACTGAGTTACGATGCTCCCCATCTCTGGCTATTTTTTTAAAAAACATTTGAAAACCCTTTTTTTTAACCCAAGCCTTCTCAGGTTTTTAATTAAAAAGTACTGTTAATGTTATGGTTTTTAAATTATTTTATTGTTTTAACTTTTATATGCGTTATATGTTGAACTGTTTTAACTTTTATATGTGTTTTAATTGTTGTTAGCCACCCAGGCCGGGTATAAATCGAATGAATGAATGAATGAATGAATGAATTTGCCTGGAATGGGTGTTAAGCTCACCAGCCTTTAATTTCCTGGATCCCTTTTTGAAAATCCGTGTTACGTTGGCTACTTTCCAGTCCTCCGGCACAGAGCCTGAATGCAGGGACAAATTCTGTATTTCAGCAAGGAGGTTGGCAATTTCACATTTGAGTTCATTGAGGACTCTTGGATGGATGCCATCTGGCCTGGCCATTTGCTACTTTTCAGTTTTTCCAGACAATTTAGAACCTCATCTTTTGTCTCTGACTCAGTTCTTTAGCCTCCATCCCTGAAAAGCCTGGGTCAGGACAGGTATATACTCGGTATCCTCTGCTGTGAAGACAGATGCAAAGCACTCATTTAGCTTCTCTGCAACCTCCATATCTTCCTTAGTAATCCCTTTCACTCCCTCATTTTCCAACGGTCCAACCGCCTACCTGGCAGGTTTCCTGCTTCTGATCTATTTAAAGAAGTTTTTGTTATTCCCCTTGATGCTTTTAGCTAAATGTTCCTCAAACTCTTTTTGCCTCCCGTGTCACCTTGCATTTCTTTTGCCAGAGTTTGTGTTCCATTCTGTTCTCCTCATTTAGTCAGGCCTTCCATTTTCTGAAGGAAGTCTTCTTCCCTTTTATGACTTCCTTGACATTATGTGTTAGCCATGCTGGCATCCTCCTGGACTTAGTGGTACCTTTCCTCCTTTTGTGTATACAATCTAACTGGGCTTCTAGTATTGTGGTTTTGAGTAAACTTCATGCATTCTGGAGCAAAATGACTCTCCTGATTTTCCCTTTCTGCTTTCTTTTCACCATGTTCCTCATTTTGGAGAAGTTTCTTCTTCTGAAATTCAAAGTTTCTGTGTTAGACTTCTTTGGTGATTCTCTCCCCACATGTATGCTGAATTTGATCACACTATAGTCACTGTTCCCTAAAGGGTCAATGACACTGTCATCATACACCAGGTCCTAGGTGCCACTCAGGAGTAAGTCCCAGGTCGCCTTCTCTCTGGTTGGTCCAAGACCAACTGTTCTAGAGCACAGTCATTCAGTGTATCTAGAAATTTGACCTCTTTGTCATTACCTGACTGAATTTACCCAGTCTGTGGGGCTATTTTCACGATCAGCAAAAATTGGGCTAGGAGAGCCTAGCCTGATTTTGGCTGATCCTGTAAGCTTACAACTGGCTAGCCCGCTTTTTTAGCCCTCCTCTTAGCCTGGGTTTGTGGAGCAAGCACTCTGCAAACCCAGGCTTTCTGATCTTGAGTAGCCGCAGCGCAGCTCCACGCTGCAGCTACTCACGAGGAGACCCCTGGAAGGGAGGCAAAAAGCCGCCTCCCAGCTCCGGGGGTCTCTCCAGTATGCCCTGTGTGTTCGTGCAGGGCATACTGGAGCTTCTGGGGGCCGCACGGCCCCCAAGCTCCCCAGCCCCCACCAGCTTCGTCATGAAGCCAGCAATCGTGTGGGCGGCCAATCCGGCCACCCAGGGCTCCGTCCCTGCTTGTGTGTGGGGAGAGCGGGCTTAGCTTGCTCTCCCCACTCACCCTGCTAAACCGGGTCTCACTAATCGTGAGACCTGGCTCTATGTGTGTGTAATTGAAGTCATCCATTATTACAGCCCTGCCTCTACTTGAAGCCTCCCTGATTTCCTCCTGCATCTCCCATCCACTGTCAGTGTTTTGATCCGGAGGGCGATAGCATGTCCTCAGTAGCACATTTCCTTTCAGGACTTTTATTGTCACCCACAGGGTTTCTGTGGAGGACTCTGGTCCACCTAGGTTTTCTGTTTTGTTAGATTCTCTCTAAGGGCAGATAATATTAATACTGATACATTATGGGCACAGAGGACTGGAGGACAGGTTTCTGTTTTTCAAAAAGTGCCAAAATATCTTTGCAATGGGAAATTGTTTTTTGAAACCACGAGGCTACACTACCCTTCTAACCACCTACTAGTACTAGCTGACGGGGATCCCTCCCACACAGAACCCCTGTTTAAACTTCTTCTAATCTAAACAACATACAATGTTTAAATTCAATTGCAACCCTAAACCTCCCAGCAAACAGGAAAAATACCCCAAGAATACACAGTTCCTGAGATGTACATGTGTGTGTGTGTGTGTGTGTGTGTGTGTGTGTGTGTGTGTGTGTTAAAATGGGTACACTCACTCAGTCTAGGGTTTCACCCATGATGTGTGTCCACTTGTCCACTTCTGTGGTCTGGTCTCTGAGTCTACTCTTTCTTCTTCAGTCTTCTTCTCCTTCAGTCTTCAGATTGGGGGCGGGGGAGGCTGAGGCAAAATTCTGGGAAATCTGAGGGGGAGGGGGTGGCTGGCCAGGTGGCTGGTGGCCGCTGGGGCTGGTGGCTGGCACAGACACAGTAGGCACAGGCAGGCAGTGATTCTCTCAGCAGCAGGAAGGGGGTGAAAAAATAATTCTCTTCTTTTCAGGAACAAAAAAACAAACAATCCAGCAAATATAATCCATTCACAGGCTGGCATGCAGCAGCAGGAGCAGGCAGGCTGGGCTCAGGATGGCAAGGCAGAAAGCAATAGGCATGGCAATTCAAGGCAAAGCAAAGCTCTCTCTCTCTTCTTCCACAAGGCAGAAAGGTGGCTGCTGCCTCTTTAAATCTCATTGAAAATCCCTCCTTGCTTGCCCCCCCCACCCTTGCCCCTTCTTTGACCCTTCCCCTGGACAATGTGGGGTCAGTCAGGAGTGGAAAGAGCCAAAAGAACCAATCTGGAACCTGGAGGGAATCCTCAGCAGATCAGCCCATGCTTTTGTTCACTGATCTGATGTTTGGAAGGCCGGGAAATTCAAATAGATGTCAAACACAAAATGGAAACTACATGGAGATCTCCACAAAATGGAGGTCCAAAATAAGAAAACATTCGGTTCCGAAATTCGGGCAATTTGTTTTGGAGCCTAATCTTTTGGGACTTGCAGAGGGGCGATTTGTTTTGTGCACAAATCGCCCGAAACAGGCAGATACCCGAAATGGTTTGCACATCCCTAGTGGCTAATCAGTTCTAGGCAGCTTTGGAGGAAACTGATTATCTAGAACCATTTCAAACTGGCTTTAGAGCAGGCTATGGGGTTGAGACAGCCTTGGTCAACCTGATGGATGACCTTTACCAGGGAACCGACAGAGGGTGTGTGACTCTGTTGGTTCTTTTGAATTTTTCAGTAGTGTTCAATACCATGGACCATGGTATCCTTCTAGATTGCCTGGGGGACTTGGGGAAAGGAGGCATTGCGTTGGATTGGTTCCGCTCTTATCTCTCAGGCAGATTCCGGATGGTGGAGCTTGGTGATGGTTGCTCTTCAGAACAGGAGCTATTATATGGAGTCCCTCAGGGCTTCATTCTGTCACTCATGCTTTTTAACATCTACATGAAACTGCTAAGTGAGGTCATTAGGATATTTGGTGTTGGGCATTGTCAGTATGCTGATGACACCCAAATCTACTTCTCCTTGTCGTCATCAGGAAATATTCATTACCAAAATGCCTGCTTACAGGCAGTAATGGCCTGGATGAGGGATACCAAATTGAAGCTGAATCCAAGCAAGACAGAGGTGCTCGGGGGGGACAGAACTTGAGGGATAAATTAGATCTTCCTCTGAAGATGGGGTAACACTCCCCCAGAAGGAACAGGTATGCACCTTGTGAATGCTCTTCGATCCAGGCCTCAACCTGGTATCTCAGGTGGAGTCTATGACCAGGAACACATGCCATCAACTTTGGCTGATTTGACAGCTGCATCCATTCCTTGAAGAGAATGATCTTAAAACAGTGGTGCATCAGCTGGTAACTCCAGGCTTGACTATTGCAATGCACACTACATGGGGCTGCCTTTGTACAGAGTTCAGAAACTTCCGTTCATTCAAAATGCATCAGCCAAACTGGCCTCTGGGGTTGCACTGGCTGCCAATAGGTTTCTGGGCAAAACACAAAGTGCTGGTTATCACCTTTAAAGCCCGAAATGGCTTAGGTCCGGGGTACCTTAGAGAGCACCTTCTTCTTTATTATCCCCATCACATGTTGATGTCATCTGAAGAGGTCCATCTCCAGATACCACTGATGCATCTGGTGGCGACTCGGAACCAGGCCTTCTCTGTAGCTGCCTCTGGCCTGTGGAATGCTCTTCTGGCAGATATCCATAGTTTGGGATCGTTGTTGGCCTTCAAGAGAGCATTAAAAACATTTTTGTTCAGCCTGGCCTTCCAAGATTTTTAAATTGTTCATACATATTTGAAATGGTTCAGAACGATTTGAAATTTGTTTTTATATTGTTTTAAACAGTTTGTTTTAATTGGTGGGGTTTTTTTTTACTTGTTGTGCACTGTCCAGAGCCTTTAGAGGGATGTTATATAAATGCAATTAGTTAGTTAGTTAATTAATTAATTAAAATATAATTCTTACTTCTATTAATTCTTATTTAACAATATATTTTTTAAAAAACCCACCGTTACTTATTTCCTTGTCTACAATCACTCTGTCCTTTATTACTAAGGCAAGTTTAAATTCAAGTTGTTTGACTTTTTTCAAGTATAGAAAGTGTTAACCTGGCTGCTGTGATAGACACATCCGTACCACGCACACACAGACAATGTACTTTGGCTTCAGGAGGAAGTTGATGAAACGTAAACCATTTTGACATGTGGTGACTATCTCAGAGGCTCAGCTAATGGAAGCCTTCATTCTGTACAACCCCAGTACTCATTCATATTACTCAGCTTGAATCCCATTAGTCCATTACAGCCCAAGAGCCATTTAATACTGTCATATTTCTATTAAGGCTACTGTGTGTTTTTTTTATGTGATAGGCATATTTTATACCAAGCTTTTGAAAACTTTGAAGGCAGAGAACATGAAAATATTTATTCTGCAGTAAAATCTAAGTTATTATATTTGCAATCTACTGTGAATCTGTCCATGCATTCAAATCAAGCTTGTGTTAGGCAAGGTGTGTAGCTATGGGTGGAAGGTCCTTATTATACATTTCTTGAAACATCTTGTGCTAGTATCACTTCAAGGCCTTTTAAGGTTTGGGCTGTGTGTGATATCCCTGGGTTCTCAGGAGAATCCCCCAAAGAACTGTGGGGGGACACTTCCTAAACTGGATTAGATAGGAATCATATTACTCCAGTTCTACTGCTATGACAAAATCTACCTGAATGTGTAGTATAAATTAGTAGCACAAATCAGTAGAGCAACACTTCTCCTACAGATCTAAAGGAACCCCCACTAAGCAGGCCCTTGATCTAAAGGAACCCCCACTAAGCAGGCCCGTGATCTAAGGGAACTCCCACTAAGCAGACACATTGAATTTGCCCATTAAGAGTTAATGGAAAGCCAATGCTATAGTCACTGCACACAAAAAGGGCTATGATTCCCAAAAGGACTTGCACCTTCCCCAGAATTTCTGGAGAAAAGAAGAAAATCTCTTTGGTCTAGCAGTTCTTTTCAAGTTGAACCTGAATCAAACTGGGGGTCACTCCAAAGCACCGAGGCAGCTCCAGAATCAAATGGTGCTAATTTATATATTCCTAGTATGCAGTGGTGGGTTTATAATGAACCCAACTGTGTTGTGTTACAAGGCTCCTAAATGACAGGAGGGCTACGATATGGCTTCTGCCTCATTCTCACTCAGAGGCACTGAACAGCTGCATGGAAGTTACTTAAGGTGAGAGTCTGATTAGTTGACAGAAATATCCTGCATGCACTTTGCTGCAAGCCTGAGTCAGATCTAGCTTGCCTGGCAAATATCTCTGTTCTGTCTTCTCTGCTTGGGCATGTGCACAAGTTTGGAACAATTGCAGAGAAGACATCAATCCTGAATGAAGGTATTCCCTCCTGAAGATTCCCACCCCACCCCCATCCCTCGCAATAGTTTACACCATATTTCCAGGCTTGCCTTTAACAGTCAGCAGTAGGGTTGGATCCCTAAAGCAGGGAGTTGCATTGTATTGTTTTTAAAAAATTAACTTTAATTAATTAATTAATTAATTAATTAATTAATATTATTTAGAAATGATGTGGCATTGTCATTATTCTGGCAGTAAAACACACACAGTGTCATGGGAATGCTGGAAGATTCTGAGGAGGAGTTGCAGGAGGGGATGGAGGATACAGCAGAGGAGGGAGGACAAGGACCAGAAGTTGCAAAGGAGAGTGGGTCTGACGCACAGGGAGTTGAAAATGAGTTAGAGCCGGGTGAGGCACCTCTTGTGGAGGAGGTGTGACCAGTCTCAGCTGTGGAGAGGCGTCGGACCAAGAGACTGTTGGAGATGAACTTCCAGTGCATCAACCTTTTGCACCAACTATCCTAATGACCACTAGGGGCATTGGGAGTAGAGACAGTGAGTCAGGGTCTCCCTATCTGTCCCTATTCTATGACCCCTGAACTGACTCTGCAGCACTTCCTGTGCTGCGTCACAATCCTTCCTTTCCTCCTAGAGAGCATATGGAAACATCTCTCTCTCTCCTTACCTATCCACTATGTAGTCCTTTAGATTAGAGATAGGTCTTTCCTATCTAAGTGTATTTAACCAATAAATATTTAGTGTTTAGTCATACAAGGATCTCCATGTGTTTTCTCTAAACAGCTGCAATATCCAAACCATCCTCTGCTACCTACACTGTAACTGGAGTGTGTGCTCATTCCTTAGCGCTCTGCTGTTTTACCTATTGTGGGTAAAAATCAACAACCTCTAACAGGGTTATGGGCCCAGCAGGAGCAACAGGCTTCTAGGCACAAGCAGAGTTTATTTCATTTTTCATTTTTCATTTTGAAAGTGCATATGAGTTAGTTAGGAACTGCAGCATGGATCCTGTGACTACAGCCTACTCAGGAATGGCTCCTTCTTTTCCCAAACTGGATGGCAATAACTACGAAACCTGGGCCCTCAAGATGAAAGCGATCTTCATGACAAAGGGAATCTTTGGAGTGCTCACGGAGAAACGGCCAGCCCAAGATGAAGCTGCTCAAGGCTCATGGGACAAGAAAAACCAACACACGCATGGCCTTTTAATTTTGAGCATAAGCAATGATTTATTGATCTATGTGGGGGATACTGATTTAGCCTCAGAAGCATGGGATAGACTGAAAAAGCAATGTGGCCAAGTCTCTGCAAACGCAGCTCTTCTTCTGTATAAAAGGCTATGTGAAAGCAAACTGCAGGAAGGGGGAGACTTTGAAGCCCACATAGCAAATATCTTAGAAATTAACAGGCTTTTGAAGAGTAACCAGTGTGAATTGAATGAAATTATTCTAATTGGGGAAATCCTACAATCCCTGCCTAAAAGTTTTGAACCCCTAATTGTCGCTCTTGAACTGTCTCACTGTGAACTGAAGGTTGATTCTGTCGTGTCCAGTCTGATAAATTTTAATATAAAGTTGCAGCAGGAGAAATTTGAAAGCGATGGCACTCTGGCACATTTCATCAGGCAAAGTAATTCCAACATTAGCAAGCGAAGTAGCCTCAGTGACTCATCAGCATATAATTCAAAGAGTGGGAAACTCAGAGGGCACAGACCTGGTCACCATGGCAATGAAGTAAACACAGGGATGAGTCATGGCGACAAACAAAGAGGGGAGGGGGAGAAGCAAGGACAAGGTGGTTTATCTGAAAGGGAGAGCAATGCCAAAAGCTACATTACCTTAAAAGAGCCAACAAAGGGTCACACTTTCATCCTGGACTCAGGTGCATCCCAGAATATAATCTGTGATCCCAGCCTATTTATTGAACTCGATAAAAGCCACAGAAAGCATTCAAAGCGCACGGGCCGCTGCATCCAAGGAGCCGCCGCTGCCTCTCCTCCCCCTCGCCCCCCACACATTTCAAAGGCAGGCAGTACTTGTCTTGGGCATCCCCCACTCTCCACCTTGACTACAGGACCTCCTCCGCCGCCCCCACCCCCCTTCCTCCCTCCCTCACCCCCCATCCCATCTCTGATGATTACCATTTACCACCCCTCCCCCAGTTCCGGCTGCAGAGATTAACTGCGGGGGGGGGGGGTCAGACAGCAACTTGACTGCCTACTCAGCTCCACCTCCACCACTTCTTAAAATGAGTCATCCAGTTTAGTTTCCTAGAGAGGCAGGCAGGAGGAAGAAACATTTGGCTGCAGGGCGCCTTCCCTTCCGGACCCTCCCCCAAAAGGAGCATTTCTCTCTTAGTCTCTCTTTCCAATCCACGTGAAGGCGGCAGTAGCAGCAGCAGCCCACAAGCAAGCAGAGAGAGGAGCGAGTCTGCAGCAGGACCACTTGAGAGAGAAGGCAAGGAACTGGCGGGGGCATAATCTTTGTGGGGGTGGTGGGCTGTAACAGTGAGACTCACGGTTAGGGTTGGGTTAGGGTGGAGCGGGCAACTGCAGATCTGCAACTAGTACAGAACAGAGTCATTCTGGAGGAGATTGGAGAAACTGAAAAGAAAGAGATCTGCAGCAGCCCCCTCTGCCCTGAGCCTATCGAGTCCACCACTTGTGTTCCCTGCTTCCCTTCCTTCCTGGCTGCCCCCCCCCCCCCACTCTTGCTGCTGCTAGAGAGAGTGCTGCAGTGCTAGTAGCAGAACAACAGAGAGAGAGGGACTCACTGAGAGCAAGCATTGCAAGTTTGCAAGAACTGAAGTTGTTGTGTTGTGGATAGAATTGCAGGCGTGTGACTTGCACGTAAGGCAACAAGAGAGCCAGCGTGGTGTAGTGCTTAGAGTGCTGGACTAGGACCGGGGAGACCCGAGTTCAAATCCCCATTCAGCCATGAGACTTGTTTGGGTGACTCTGGGCCAGTCACTTCTCTCTCAGCCTAACCTACTTCACAGGGTTGTTGTGAGGAGAAACTCAAGTATGTAGAACACCGCTCTTTGCTCCTTGGAGGAAGAGCGGGATATAAAGTGTAAAGAAAGAATGACACACTCTTCAAAAATGCTAATGGTAAATTTTAGCAATATCAACATTGTGATTCCTTAATCTGAGCCCTGTTTCTCCCCCAAATAACCCTACAATCCTGCCCCGCCCTGTGCTCTGAATGCAGACAGCCAAGTTCATCATACACCACCTGCTCTAGGTTAGTAGCAGGTAGCAATCTGATTTGTGGTGACTGTAGTTTCTAACAGATAAAATCCTAACTGGGGTGTGTGGATTAAAAATCCCTTATAACTGCATACTAAACCTGCCCCTAGAAAGTGGATTTGCTTACTTGCATGAGCCATCTGGAACTTCTTGCTCTGCATATTTATCATCATGCTTGTATTCTTTGCTTAAGTTTTGGTCATGGATGGGCAACTTTGGCACTGTAGATAAATGTGGACCTCTAGATGGACAAATAATCTGACTTTAGAATCTAAACTGCCCAGTACCCTCTCAAGAAAAAAGTGGTTTGCTTTTTACTTGCTACCATGTGGACTTCCGCCTAACTGCTGAATTGTTGTGGGAGTATTTTTGCACTGATCACTGCATGGGTATTGCATGGTGGTGGTGGGGTTTGTTAGAGTGTTTCCCAGAATTCTTTCTCTATTGCTGTTGCTCCTGGTTCAATCTGCCTGGCTGGTGGCTGCCTTGTACTGGGGTTATGGTACTTTTGCACTGAACACTGCATGGATATTTTGCACGGCATAAATCTTTGGTGCGGGTTTTGTTGATGTGATCTTTGACACTCTCCCTCATCTATTCTCCTCCATATTCTCGGTGATGGATCTGTGCCATTCCACCTTTCACCATAGTTCACATAAGAAGTTGTCATACATTGAGTCAGAGCATTAGTCCATCCTCTAGCCCTGTACTGTTGACATTGGCTGACAGCAGCTCTTTCAATGAGTGGTGGTTCTCTTTGGTTATTCTTTCCAGGAGGAAAAGTTGAATGCTAGTATTCTGATGTGTATGTGTTCTGTTCTACACAGGGTTCAGAATAGCGGTGTTCATGTAGGTGTGTCAGCAGGGGCGTAATGATAGGGGGCAGGGGGGGGCACGTGCCCTGGGGCGCCACTCCCTGGGGTCACATGGGGGGGCGCCAAAAAGTGCCCCCGCCGATCCCCTGTCTTTGGCAAAAAAAAATTTTTGGTGAAAAAAAATTTTTGGTGACCCCCCCCCCGCAGTCCGCAAAGAGCAGTCTCCCCTGGTCCCGGCACCCCCCCCATTGCTCAGCTCCGGGCGGCACTTGGTGCCGCAGCGCGGGCGCCTAAAGTTTGCCTGCTTGCAAGTTGCAGCTTGCGTCGCTCACTCCCCTCCCTGCGCGACTCACCAGTCCTGAGATCTGACTCCTTCCACAGCATGAGCAACAAGCAGCAGAGCAGCAGGCTGGGTGCAATGTGCCTCAGGCTCTGACCCCTCCCCTAGCCCCTCTCTCTCTGCTTCCAGCAGTCCTCCTAGTCCTCTCCCCTTCCGCTTCCGTCTTGGGAGAACTTGAAGCAGTAGCACAGCCGCTCTCCTTTCCCCTAGCTCTGTGCGTGGTCAGGAAAGCTTGCTTGGAAATGCCTGGTGCATTTACTCGGTGGAGCTCCAGGAAGCAGCCTCCTTCACTCAGAAAAAATAGCTGAAGCTTCCACACCTCTTCTGTGCGTGGAAAGTGACCCTGGTCTTCTCACGCCTCAGGGGAATCTGGTGAGGTCTAAGGGGGGCGAAACGCCAGGTGAGCAAGGAAGGGGGTGGGTGGCAGGAGTGTGTGAGTGAAAGAAAGAGACAAATCTTACTCTTAATCTGCCTGTCGCTTTATTAAACAAACTATTTGATCATTTTAGGGCATGTTCTGACAAGTGGGGAAAGGCAATATGCAGACAGGTCTACAATTATCTCAGTTCTATTTTCCCCACTTGGTTAAAACCCCCAAAGGTAATATGCTTTAACGTGCCCCCTCCCCACCACTCCCCTCCAGTGCACGTTAAGGATTATTTGTGTGAGAAACTACAATGCTAGTCTGTGTGTGTGATTTCTCTCTCCGATTTCTTTCCCCCTATGCCTGAGTTGCTGTGTGTTTGTGTGTTCTTCCTCCTACCCCACATGCTTGATTTGCTCTCTGTGTGTAAGATTTCTCTCTGTGTGTGTGTGTGTGTGTGTGTGTGTGTGTGTGTGTGTGTGGTTTCTCTCTCTCTCTCAGATTTCTTCCCCCCTATGCTTGAGTTGCTGTGTGTGTGTGTGTTCCTCCTCTTACCCCACATGCTTGGATTGCTCTCTCTGTGTGAGATTTCTCTCCGTGTGTGTCTGAGACAAACCACACACACAGAGAGAAATCTCACACACAGAGAGCAATCCAAGCAT
The DNA here is from genome assembly GCF_027244095.1 of Hemicordylus capensis. Taxonomy (NCBI): domain Eukaryota; kingdom Metazoa; phylum Chordata; class Lepidosauria; order Squamata; family Cordylidae; genus Hemicordylus; species Hemicordylus capensis. The sequence continues at coordinate 253,113,641 of NC_069659.1, read as the reverse complement.
GTGGGGTAAAAGGAGGAACACACACATCATAAAACTTGTGTAATTACTGTAACTGCTGTTAATTAATGATGCCCAAAGCAGTAACTGGTGTTTATTATTAATGGGCCAGTTGTTATGCACTGATGTGTGTGTTTAGCTTAAAAAGTAGATTTTTTCACACACACCCTCTTCTTTCTCCCTTCCAAATTAAATAATTGGTTCCTTTTAATTAAAGTCTGAACTATGCCTGGTTCTAGGGTGTGTGTGTTGGAAACGGACATTGGGGATAAATAATTGCAGTTGGGGGTGGTGGTTTTGATTTATTTTGTTTTTGTTTTTTAAGTATAACTAAATTGAATTACATTAAATTAAATATTTTTAAAGATTGAGAAACGTGTGTAGAGCTTCCCGATAGTCTAGACCAGGGGTCCTCAAATTTTGTTCCCCAGATGTTGTTGGACTTCAACTCCCATTATCCCCAGACACAATGGCAAAAGACAGTGGATGATGGGAGTTGTAGTGGAATAGCAGATTCAGGGGTGGGAAACCACTTCTGCAGAGCTTCAGAAGCAGTGGAAAACTCCCTCCACTCTTTTTAGTTCATTTGTACTGGCAAGCCTTTCAACTTGATTTTCTCTTGACTTTTCACCTATGCAAGTATATATTTGAGGTTTCTATGTGAGGAAAAACCTAAGTATAATGCAGTATGTATCATCATTGCATCATAATTCTGATGTTTGAGATACAAGCCAACTTCACAGGGTTGTTGTGAGGAAAAAACTCATGTGTGTCAGTCAGATGTATGTTGGGGGGGCGGCAGGGGGGGCACGGCGGGGGGGGGGGGCTGCAATTTCAGTGCTTGCCCCGGGCACCGTTTTCCCTAGTTACGCCTCTGTGTGTCAGAGGCAATTTTTGGAAACAGTTTGGAAGAGAGTAAGCAGAAGCCACTGGCATAATGGCAACTGCAAGTGGTAGTGGTGGTGGTAGCAAGAGGCCAAGAGATCAGAGTGGCAGGAGGCCAAAAGATTACAGTGGTGCTTTCAAGAAGAAGTTGAAAATAGAGAGGGAAGAGAAAATAACCAGGCTACCAAAGATAACTTCATTTCTCAAAAAGCCCAGTACAAAAACCACTGAGAACATGGGGTTGGCTCAGACTGCAGAAACATCAGTGGGCATGGATGTTGGCCAGGCCCCACATCTTGGAGTGAGAAAGGAAAGAGCAGAACACATGGAAACTCCAATGGTGAGTGACAGTGGCCAAAGTGATGTGACTGAAGAGAGAGGAAGTGAAAGAAGGACAGGAGAAGGTCTTGACGAGGAGACTGATGTTCAATTTTTCATGACCAAAGATTTCCCAACAGACAAAGTGCATTTCAGTGAACCTCTTACTGTGCATGAGAAGCAGTTCATTGCTTCATATGGACCATGCCAGCCAACAAAAGGTCTATTTGCACAGGACCCCAAGACCAAAATAAAGTTTAGTACATCCTTTTATTCCACAGTAATCAGAAATGGCCTGCAACTTAAAAGAACATGGATCTGCTATTCGCCAAGTTTACAGCAGGTGTACTGTCAACCCTGCTGGCTTTTTTCAAATTGCAGAGAGGAGTCCTGGGTGACTGGGAGTTGTGACTGGAGTCATATGTCACAAAGGATGCAACGCCATGAACTGGCTCTTGTCCACCTGGAGCACGAAAGGATTCTTAAAGTATGGCGTGAGAAGAAAACAGTGTCAGCAGAAATGGAAGCTTCCATCAGGCGAGAGGCAAGCTTCTGGAGAAAGGTGCTTGATAGAGTAGTTAATGTCACATTGCATCTGGCTCTGACCACTCTGCCTTTCCGAGGCCACAGGGAACATGCAAGCTGCAGTGGGAATCCTGGCAACTTTCTTTCAACTATCTCTTTGCTTACAAAATATGATCCTGTTTTGGAAGCATTGATGAGAATGCCAGAAGGGACAATAAAGTACCTGAGTCCTACAGTGCAGAATGAGATTATTCATATACTTGCAAAGCAGTCAAAAATGGAATAATAAATGATACCAGAAGAGCTCTCTTTTTTTCTGTGATCATGGATACTACTCAAGATACAAGCAAGCATGATCAGCTGAGCCAAGTGATCCGCTTTGTTTCTATTGAGACAGATGAAAAGAAGAAGCCAACTTGCCTAAATATAAGTGAGTCTTTCCTTGGTTTCGTGGAAGTAACTGATCAGTCTGCATCTGGATTGACCGACAATATTTTGGACACTACAGTATTACAAGTACTGGACTAGACATCTTAAAATTGAGAGGCCAAGGGTATGATGGAGCTGCAACAATGAGTGGAATTTATAGTGGCGTACAAGCTAGAATTAAGGCTTTGCAACCCAAAGCTATTTATATCCACTGTGCTGCCCACAACTTAAACCTAGTTCTGAAGGATGCTTTGTCGCATGTTTCAGAAGTGAAAAACTTCTTTGGAGTTCTAGAACAGATCTACATCTTTTTTGCACACAATATTTCCCGATGGCAAATGCTGACCTGCTTGACTCCTCAGTCAAAACGCACATTGCAGAAACTATGTCCTACCAGATGGTCTTCACGACATGATGCTTTAATGGCCCTTCGTTTCCACTTTGCAAACATTGTTAAGGTGCTTACCGATACATTATCCAGAGCAAGAAGGGAGATGTAGTCTCAGAGGTAAAGAGTCTGAAATTGCAAATGGAGTGGTTTGAGTTTGTCTTTCTTGTTGCCCTGCTCTCAAAAATGCTGCGATCCACCAACAGCGTTTCACAGATGCTACAACCTCCAAACACTGACCTCAGCAAAGCTGCAACTTCTCTGAAAAAGATTCATGCTGACTTGGTGGAGAGCAGAGGTAATTACAGCTCCTTCCTCAGTACTGCTGTTGAAATGTCAAAAGGGTGGGGAATATCTCAGGGGTTTGAGGAGCGAACCACACGAAGGGTCAAGACATTTCATGAGGAGTTATGTGAGGATCAACCAATAGTGTCTGCAGATGACAGATTTAGAATCAAAGTATTCTTTCAGATACTTGATATAGCTTCCTCTCAATTGGAAAACCGCTTTCAAGGCCTTCATGATGTTGTTTTGACTTTTTCTGCAATTCATCCATCAACACTAACATCAGCAAGTGATGATGACTTGTATGCGGCTGCAGAAGTTCTGCTTGGAAAATATGATACTGACTTCTCACCCTTTTTTCCAGAGCAGTTGGTAAGATTTAGAAATCTTGTGAAAGAAGAAATTGGAAAAATGACAACTATAAAAGAAGTAGCTGAACTGGTGCTGATCAACTATGCTGAATGCTGCAGTTTCCCTGAAGTCTGTGATGCATACCTACCTGCTCTTCCTGACCATACTAGTGACAGTGGCTTCTGCAGAAAGACCTTTCTCCAAATTGAAACTTATAAAAAAACTATCTAAGGAGTAGTATGTCACAAGAGAGACTTAGCAACTTAGCTCTGCTGTCCATTGAAAATGAACGAGCAAGGAAGCTGGATGTTCAAGAGATCATAAACACCTTTGCAGATTCTAAGGCACGGAAGAGGCCATTCAAGTAAAACACTGGTGGTGAGGTGAGGCATCATAGTTGTGGTACCGTAGGTGCAATTTTTACAGTGTCAGGGAGGAAAGGAAGGTGGGAAAGGGTGTTTTACCTGGACTAGGCACTGAGATTTTCTTTTCCTCTCTTCCACAGGTACTGGTAAAAATGTGTCACTCACCATGGGAAACATTTGCCTGCCTGCAAGTTTTGAGGATGGGAGAAAAAGTCTTTCCAATATTGTTTTCTGCTGTTTGGCAATTTATTCTGTTGCCTCTATGTTTACATAAAGTGGTGGGACTGTTCCTTCTGTTTGCGTTTTATTTTATTTTTTTAAAAACTTGATTGTTTTAAGACTTTCTAATATTGTGAGCTGCTGGTCAGCATCTTAGTCTTGTAACAACTGCTGTTGCCTCCTCTTTGGTATCAGTCAGTGACCCAGAGCCTGGGTTTATAATTTACTATATTATAATACCTCCTCGGGATATTGTCTTGTATAATTTGAGAACTTGTATTATTTGTTGTTTATTATAATTAAAGTTGTGTTTGCCTTTTAGCATGTTCTTGTTCTTTGCTAGTGCCTGGATACCCATATTACCTGTCAGACAGATGCTTGCTGCCTCTTGCCACTATAGCAGGAGGAGGCTAAAGCTTCTTTTCCCTCTATCTTTATATGGAGCCACCAAAAAAAAAAAAGTGTGTGTGTGGGGGGGGGCATCTTCAATTCTTGAACACGGGCCCCTTCAGGGCTTGCTACGCCCCTGCAGCCAACAACCAGTACAGAAAGGCAATTGGAAAACTCTTGTACATAGCCACAGTGACAAGACCAGACATTGCCTCAGCAGTGGGAATCCTGAGCAGAAAAGTGAGTGTGCCAACGAACAAGCACTAGATAGCGGTCAAAAGACTGGGAAGGTACCTGAAAGGTACTGCACATTATGTACTGGAGATCCCAGCAAACAGCAATCCCAAACTTGTGGGATATGTGGATGCAGACTGGGGCGAGGACAGAACGGACCGCAAGTCCACAAGTGGACACCTGTTCCTGTATGGAGGTGGAGCCATAACTTGGAGTAGCCGCAAGCAGTCACTTGTCACGCAATCATCCACAGAAGCGGAGTACGTTTCAGCAAGTGAAGCATGCAGGGAAGCAGTATGGATACACCAACTACTATTGGACTTTGGCATCGAGGAACCAAAGCCCACAGTGATGTTTGAGGACAACCAAAGTTGCATCCAGATTTCCCAAATGGAGAAGATGAAATCTCAAACTAAGCATATTCCCATAAAGTACCACTATGTTTGGGACTTACAAGAAAAAGGGGTGGTCCAGCTGAGGTACTGCCCCACAGAAGAGATGCTGGCAGATGGATTAACCAAGTCATTATCCAAAGACAAATTCCAGATGCTTCGTGAGAAGATGGGAGTAATGATTAGGTGCAACAGGCGATGAGAAGGGGTGTTGGAGATGAACTTCCAGTGCATCGACCTTTTGCACCAACTGTCCTAATGACCACTAGGGGCATTGGGAGTAGAGACAGTGAGTCAGGGTCTCCCTATCTGTCCCTACTCTATGACCCCTGAACTGACTCTGCAGCACTTCCTGTGCTGCGTCACAATCCTTCCTTTCCTCCTAGAGAGCAGATGGAAACATCTCTCTCTCTCCTTACCTATCCACTATGTAGTCCTTTAGATTAGAGATAGGTCTTTCCTATCTAAGTGTATTTAACCAATAAATATTTAGTGTTTAGTCATACAAGGATCTCCATGTGTTTTCTCTAAACAGTTGCAATATCCAAACCATCCTCTTCTACTTACACTATAACTGGAGTTTGTGCTCATTGCTTAGTGCTCTGCTGTTTTACCTATTGTGGGTAAAAATCAACAACCTCTAACAGAGACAGCAAGAGTTAAGGAACCACATGCATAGAACAACAGGCAAAGCTGCTGACTCAGGAACTCTTGATTAACAGCACCAGGGGACAGACTATTTAAGACAACTGCACCACAGCTACCCTGCTGATAGCAACGTTAATTTCCTGTGAGCTAATTGGCTGTGTTGGTGTATTGCCTTGACTGTGTTTGGACCCTGGAGTGTGTTGACCTTGCCCTTGGACTTCGATTTGGACTCTGTTGGATTGATTGGATTGGACTTGGACTGAACCCGGTTTGGAGAATTTCTTCCTATAAGACTTTGCTATTCTACTTCTGCCTCTGTCTGTTTTACGCTCTGTCTGGCTAGCCTGACAGATTTACGACACACACCACAAAGTGAGGCAGGAAGACAAAGCTAAGCAGAAAGAAAGTTTGTCATTTTATTTTTTAAAGCTTGAGGTGCTAAATAGTTCACATTCACCAAAAGGTATTGGCAAGAAAATATCTGAATTATCTGATCACTTGTCATGTTGTAGGATACCACAATTTTATCTGTCTGTATCTTTCTATTTATCTATCTATCATCATTTTTCTATGCTGCCTGCTATAGATATCTCTAGGCGGTGTATAAAGTTAAAACATAACCAAAGTAAAAACAACAACTTTATTTATTTATTTATTTATTTATTTACACAGTCAGACAGGTGTTATTGACTGGTTTGTTTTATCCAGACATCAAGTCCTTCCCAAGGACCTGGGATGGCTGAATTTTATTGTCAGTGTTGTTGCTGTTGTTATAGATATTGTCGCAGAATATAGGCTGTTCCCAGTAAAGTTGCTTTTTGTAATTAGCTGATGGTGATTTCTGTGGCCCCTATGGTGTTGAGGTGCTCTTCAAGGTCTTTTGGAACTGACTCAGGGCGCCAATTACCACTGGGATTATTTTGGTCTTTTTCTGCCACAGCCTTTCCATTTCAATTTGTAGATCTTTGTATTTGGTGATTTTTTCTATTTCTTTTTCTTCTATTCCGCTATCCCCTGGTATTGCTATGTCGATTATTTTCACTTATTTTTCTTTCTTCTCGACTACAGTTATATCTGGTGTATTGTGTGGCAGATGTTTGTCTGTTTGTAGTCGGAAGTCCCATAATATTTTTACATCTTCATTTTCTACAACTTTTTCAATTTTATGGTCCTACCAATTTTTGGCTACAGGTAGCTTGTATTTTTTGCAGATGTTCCAGTGTATCATCCCTGCCACCTTGTCATGCCTTTGTTTGTAGTCAGTCTGTGCAATCTTTTTACAACAGCTGATTAGGTGGTCCACGGTTTCATCTGCTTCTTTACAAAGGCGGCACTTGCTGTTTGTTGTTGACTTTTTGACTTTTGCTCTTATTGCATTTGTTCTTAGTGCCTGTTCTTGTGCAGCCAGTATTAAACCCTCTGTTTCTTTCTTCAAGTTGCCATTCTTAAGCCATTGCCAGGTCTTGGTGATGTCTGATTTTCCACTTATATTGTGCAAATATTGGCCATGCAGTGGCTTATTTTTCCATTTTCCTGCTCGGTTCTTGACTTGTTCTGTCTAGTAGGCCTGCTTTGTTTCATTGGTGTTGGATAGTTTCACGTTATTGACCATTTTATTTTATTTTATTTTATTTTATTTATTTTTTTATATACCGCCCTTCCAAAATGGCTCAGGGCGGTTTACAGTTAAAACAAACCACTAAAACAGTAAAGAGCTAAAACAAATTAAAAACAATATAACAACTAATAACTTAAAAACATTTTAAAACAACAATTAAACTATTACAGTAATTAAAACCCCCAAAATCAGGTTTTAAATTTTAAAATAAACCAGATTTTAAAACCCCCAAAATTTAGGATGCTGAGTGAGCTTGGGTAAAGAGATGGGTTTTCCAGTGTTTTTGGAAAATTGCCTTAGCTGGGGAGGATCGTATCTCAGCAGAGAGCGCATTCCACAATCTCGGGGCAGCGACCGAGAAGGCCTGTCTCTGTGTAGCCACCAAATGAGTTGGCGGTAAGTGGATATGGATCTCCTCAGATGACCTCAATGGGCGGTGGGGCTTGTAATGAAGAAGACACTCTCTTAGATACCCAGGGCCTAAGCCGTTTAGGGTTTATAACTAACACTTTGTATGTTGTCCAGAAACCTATTGGCAGCCAGTGTAACTCCATCAGTAAAGGAGTAACATGGTCTCTCCGAGATGACCCAGAGACCAACCCAGCTGCCGCATTCTGAACCAACTGAAGTTTCCAGACTACATACAAAGGCAGCCTCATGTAGAGCACATTACAAATGTCCAGTCTGGAGGTTACCAACAGATGTACCACAGTTTTGAGGTCATTGATCTCAAGAAATGGACACAGCTGGCGTATCAGCCAGAGCTGATAGAAAGCACCCCTGGCCACCGCCTCAACCTGAGAAACCAGGGAGAGGTGTGAATCCAGAAGTACTCCCAGACTGCAAACCTGTTCCTTTTGGGGAAGTGTGACCCCATCTAGAACAGGTAGATCAAAATCGTCTCTGGAGTTCTGACCCTGCACAATAAGTACCTCCATCTTATCTGGATTCAGCTTCAGTTTATTCTCCCTCATCCAGCCCATTTCTGCTTCCAGGAAGGCATTTAGAGAGGATATGCCAGCTCCTGAAGAAGTTGGCATGGAGAAGTAGATCTGGGTGTCATCAGCGTACTAGTAACACCCAGCTCCAAATCCCCTGATGATCTCTCCCAGCAGTTTCATGTAGATGTTAAAAAGCATTGGAGAAAGTATGGAGCCTTTAGGGACGCCATACATTAAGCTCAGATCTCGAAGAGCAACAATCTCCAATCGACACCATCTGGAATCTGTCGGAGAGGTAGGAGCGGAACCACTTTAAAACAGTGTCTCCCACCGCCAACACCCTCAGACGTTACAGAAGGATACTAGATCCAAAAGGACCAACAGAGTCACACTTCCTCTGTCAATTGCCAATTGGAGATCATCCATCAGGCTGACCAAGGCAGTCTCCACCCCGTAGCCCGCCCCAAAACCAGTTTGAAATGGGTATAGATAATCTGTTTCCTCCAAGACTGCCTGGAGCTGAGAGGCCACCACCCTCTCAATTACCTTGCCCAGCCATGGGATGTTGGAAACAGGCCTATCATTGCTCAACTCTGAGGGATCTAATGCAGGCTTCTTTAGAAGAGGTCTAATAATTGCCTACTTAAGACAAGGAGGCGTCCTGCCCTCCCTCAGAGAAGCATTTATTATTTCTACCAGGCTGTCTACAACAGCCTCCCTGCTAGATAGAACAAGCCATGTTGGACAAGGGTCAAGAGAGCAAGTGGTAGGCCTTACCGCCCCAAGCAGCTTGTCCACATCCTCAGGAGTCACAAACTGAAAACAATCCAGTCGAATTGCATAAGAGGAGTTGCTGGACACCTCCAGTTCAGGCATCAAATTAACTGTGGAGTCTCCATTTAGATCGGCCCGAATCCAAGAGATTTTATCTGCGAAAAACTCTTTAAACACATCACAGCGGGTAACTGATGACTCCAAATTCTGGTTCAAGGGAGGGGGCGGTGGATACCAGTCCCTTCACAACCCTGAACAACTCCGCTGGGCGTGAACTCACACAGTCAATATGGGCAGAAAAGAAACACTTCTTTGCAGTATGTATTGCCTGAGCATAGATCTTTAAATGTACTCTATGTCGTAGTCTGTCGGATTCGAGTCTTTCTCCACTTGCGCTCTAGTCGCCTACCTTGCCACTTCAGCCCCTGTATAACTTCCGTATACCAAGGGGCCAGTTTTGAAGCAGGTCAGAGGGGATGCTTGGGGGCAATCATGTCTACTGCCCTGGTCAGCGACTTGTTCCAGTTCTCAACCAGGGCATCAACAGGATCACCAGCAAAGCCAACACTGAATCCCTCCAAGGCTTCTTGGAATCTTACTGGATCCAATAACCTCTTCGGGCGGACCATTCTAATGGGCCCCTTCCCCTGCAGAGGTGGGAAGTGGCTGTAAGTCCCACCTTAACCAAATGGTGGTCTGCCCATGACACTGGGGAGATCAAAGGCGTCCCCACCCACAGAACACTACCCCGGTCAGAGCAGAAGACTAAATCAAGTGTGTGACCTGCAATATGTGTCGGTCCAGAGACCACTTGGGATAGGCCCATAGTTGTCATGGCCGCTATGAAATCCTGAGCTGCCCTGGAGAAATTGGTCCCAAAACGAACATTGAAGTCCCCCCGCACCAAAAGTCTGGGAGACTCCAACGCAAGTTCCGCAACCAACTCTGTGAGCTCAGTAAGGGATTCCGTTGGGCAGCGGGGTGATCGGTACACCAACAGAAATCCCAATCTGATCCCCAAACTTAAGTACACACATTCAATATGGTCTGATACCCTAACAGGGACCCTGGTGAGGGAGATGTTATTCTTATAGACAACAGACACTCCACCTCCCCGCCCACGTCCCCTCACCTGCTCCTCTACAGAATATCCTGGAGGGAGAAGCTGGGACCAGACTGGACCACTGGTCCAGTCATGCATCTTCTTCACTGTCCTTGATATATTCTTCAAGGCCTCTTTTCTCCTCCTCTACTGTTTGATGGACTTGCAGCATTCCTCTTCCACCTGAGCTGCGAGGGAGGTATAGCCTATCTACAGAACTGCGGGAGTGCAGAGCATGATTGATGGTCATGATTTTCCTGGTCTTACGATCTAGCGTCTCTAGCTCTGCCTGGGTCCAGTCTATTATTCCTGCAGTGTATCTGATAACAGGTATAGCCCAGGTGTTTATAGCTTCTATGGTATTCCCGCAATTGATTTTGGACTTGAGGATTTTTCTAACTCTTCTGATGTATTCACTTCCAATTTTTCTTTTAACTTCAGTGTGTGCAATGTTATCATCCTGGAGAATGCCCAAGTATTTGTAATGTTCTTTCTCTTCCAGGTTCTTGATCTTGCTTCCATTGGGCAGTTCTATTCCTTCTGTTTTTGTTATTTTCCCTCTTTTCATTATTAATGTAGCACACTTGTCTAGTCCAAACTCCATTGCTATATCACTACTGAATATACGGACAGTGTTTAGCAGTGATTCAATTTCTGACTGGGACTTTCCATACAATTTCAGATCATCTATGTACAGCAGATGGTTGATTTGACTTGATGTTTTAGATGTTTGGTATCCGAGGCCTGTTTTGTTTAGTATTTGTGAAAGTGGGGTCATGGCGAATACAAACAACAGATAGGATAGTGAGTCCCCTTGGAAAATGCCTCTTCTAATGCTAACCTGTCCAAGTGTCTCACCATTGATTGTTAACTGTGTACTCCACATGCTCATTGCTTTTTTAATAAATATCTGAATGTTTTTGCTGACACCAGTTGTTTCTAAACATTTTAGTATCCATGTGTGAGGCGATGAGTCAAAGGCTTTCTTGTAGTCAATCCATGCAACACTTAGATTTGATTTTCTTCTCTTGCAGTTTTCTAAAATCATTTTGTCAATCAGCAGCTGGTCTTTTGTGCCTCTGGTGTTCGGACAATTTCCTTTCTGTTCAGCTGGAAGCTGTTTGTTAGTTAATAAGTGTTGCATCACTTCATCTGCTATTACTCCAGTTAATAGTTTGAACATGGTTGGCAGGCAGGTTATCGGTCTATAATACTTGGTACTGCACCATTTACTGGGTCTTTCATTATGAGATGAGTTTTCCCAGTTGTTAGCCATTGTTCAATATCACCTCCTTGCAAAATGTGATTGAACTGTTTTGATAGTTGTTTATGAAGGCTTGTTAGAAGTTTAAGCCAAAAGCCATGCAGTTCATCGTCGCCTGGAGCAGTCCAATTTTTATTTTTATTTGTTCTTTCACTTATTAATTCTGGTGTTATTATTAGATCTTGCATTTGTTGGTTACATTTTTGACCTCTTTCACACAGTCTGCTTTTTTATTATAATCTATTGGATTGTCCCATAATTTCCCCCAGAATTGCACTGTTTCTTCTTTATTTGGTGTTTCTGTGTTTCTTGCAGTTTCTCCTTCTATGCTTTGGTAGAAACGTCTCTGATTCGACTGGAATTGGAGATTCTGCCTGTGTTGTGTAATTCTGGCTTCGTATCTGCTAATCTTCTTTGAGACTACTGTTATTTGCTGCTTTATTATTTCCAGGACTTCTCTAATTTTCCTTGAATCTTGGTGGTATTTTTGGATCAGATACTGTTTGGTGTTTTCATTCTTCAGCAGTTTCTTGTCTTTCGTATCTTTCAATTTACTAGCATCTGATATAAGCCTGGAGATTTTATTTTCTAATCTAGTCTTCCATTTAGGTGATGTACTGCTTTCTTTTTTGACAAGTCCACTGATCTTATATCCGAGCTCTTGTGTTGTTATTGTTGCTGCACTGTACATTAGTTGGTTTGTTTCTTGAAAATTATTGGTTGTCATTTCTGCAAGTGCAGCATTGTTAATGCCTGAGCAAGTTGCTTTTTGGCAACTGTTTTTAGAGCTGGAAGTCGAACCCTGGTGGTTGTTTGGTTCATGTGCTCAGTTATTTTTTGCTTTAGTTCTTGATGCTTTTCTGTTAAACGGCATTCGGGTTTTTGAGGTGAAGGCAAAGGGGAAGTTGCCTGGTTTTGATTTTGAAACAGTTCAGCAACAGTGGCATCCTCTATTTCCAATACCTCCTCCACCTGCGCCTGAGCAACTGCTTCAGGTGTTGGTAATTCTTCTTCCATATCTTGAGCCTGTGTTGCTCTTTGCAGTTCTTCCAGCTCAACTCCTGTGAATACTTTATTTCTTATTAGGAATCTTCTCTGGTCTGCTATCCTTTGTTCTGTTATTTCTGTATCTGGATGCTTCTCTTTCCAAATTTGGTGCATTCTTTTTAAATAACCTCTTCTAGTTAGACTAGACTTGGAATAGCAGATCATTATTTCCTTGTTGGCATTTTTCATATTTTTTTTCAGTTAAGCGACGTTTCTTCCAGTAATTTTGCAGTCTCCAGCCCTGGTTGCTCAACTGAAGATCCTGAGTCCTGTTGCCCACTTGCCACCAGATGTCCAGGGACTCCAGCACCTGGCGCGTTCCTTGTTGACCCAGGCGACGACCGATCCGGTATAGATTTATTAAAGTTATGTCTCACCATATTGTTGATGGGAGAGGCACTCTTTGTCTGGCTCCTCTGGTGAGACCTGTCCAGTATAATTGGACCTCTGGCATAGCTCTCACCTTCCTCAGAGCATGCAAGCCCCACAACCACAGGTTGTTGTTGTTGTTATTATTAATTCAATTTCTATACCTCCCTTCCAAGCAGCCCTTTCCAAATATAAAACAGTTAAAATTCATAACACAGATAAAACAATCTCAGTGAATAAAAACATTAAAAAATATCAAAATTTAATCTTCAGTTAAAAGCCTGGGAAAACAGGAACGTCTTGAGGGTCTTCCTAAAAGTAAGCAGAGAAGGAGATGCACTTATTTCAACAAGGAGTGTATTCCAAAGCCCCAGTGCAGCCACAAAGAAGGCCCGTTCTGGAGTCGCCACCAAACGAGCCCATGGCACTCATAACCAGACCACTTCAGATGATCTTAATAGGCTACAGGTCCATGACAATGACTGCAGAAGTTGAAAAAGTGGGCTCTTGATGGGGCTAAAATATATTGGTAAGGCTGTTGAAGCAAGGAAAGAGACCTACCAGAAACATTTCAATACGGCCAAAATCTGTTTAATTGGGCATGCTAGAATATTCTCTGGAATGGAGAGATGGCCTGGGCTGTTGACACGGTTGCCCCCAAGCGCCCTCTCCGGCTTGGTGGAGCCCATTCTGCTCCTTGGTTTTTCTCGGAGCTTAGGGCGATGAAGCAACTCGGACGACGGCTGGAACGACGCTGGAGGAAGAGTCGTCACAAATCCGATCGAACACGGGCTAGAGCCCATTTTAGGGACTATGCCGTGGCAGTGGGGGCGGCGAAGAAATGCTTTTTCTCCGCCTCCATTGCGTCTGCTCAGTGCAGGCAAACAGAGTTGTTTCGTGTGTTGAAAACTTTGCTCCACACATCCCCCCAGACAATGGGGGAGGAGTCATCTACGGCTCTTTGTGATCGGTTTGCCTGTCACTTTGCAAATAAAGTCGCTTGCATCCGTGCTGACCTGGACTCCAGAGTTTTGGCAGTTCCGGCAGACGTGCCTTTGGTACCATCTGGTCCCGTTGTGTTGGATTCTTTTCGGTTGGTGTGGCCTGAGGATGTGGACAAGATCCTGGGCAGTGTGCGGGCGACTTCGTGCGCTCTTGACCCTTGCCCTTCATGGCTAATAAAAGCTGCCAGGGAGGGGACAGGTAGATGGCTGGAGGTGATCGTTAATGTTTCGTTGAGGGAGGGCAGGATGCCATCGTGCCTCAAGGAGGCGGTGGTAAGACCTCTATTAAAAAAGCCCTCCCTTGATCCATCCAACATGGACAACTATAGACCTGTATCTAACCTTCCCTTTCTGGGCAAGGTGATGGAGCGTGTGGTGGCGTCCCAGCTGCAGAGGGTCTTGGATGATACGGATTATCTGGACCGTTTTCAATCTGGCTTCCACCCCGGGTATGGGACTGAGACTGCCTTGGTCGCTCTAGTGGATGACCTACGCCGGGAACTAGACAGGGGGAGTGCGTCCCTGTTGGTTCTGCTGTACCTCTCGGCAGCCTTCAATACCATCGACCGTGGTATCCTTCTGGGCCACCTCTCGAGTATGGGGATCGGAGGTACTGCGTTGCAGTGGTTCCGGTCCTTTCTTGAGGGGAGGGTCCAGAGGGTGGTGCTGGGGGACTACTGCTCGGCCCCGTGGCCGTTGGCCTGTGGGGTCCCGCAGGGTTCGGTCTTGTCCCCCATGCTGTTTAACATCTACATGAAGCCGCTGGGAGAGGTCATCCGGGGTTTTGGACTGAGTTGTCAGCAATATGCGGATGACACTCATCTCTATCTCTCCTTGTCATCTGATCCTAGGGAGGTGGTGGATGTCCTGAATCGGGGGCTGGAGGCCGTGATGGGTTGGATGTGGGCTAATAAACTGAAATTGAATCCGGATAAGACGGAGGTACTGTTGGTCAGTAGGAGAGCCAATCGGGATGAGGAGATTTTACCAGTTCTGGATGGGGTTGCACTCCCCTTGAAGGAGCAAGTACACAGCTTGGGGGTACTACTGGACCCGGCTCTGCTTTTGGAGGCTCAGGTGGAGGCGGTGGCCAGGGGTGCCTTTGCACGGTTTCGGCTGGTGCGCCAGCTGCGTCCCTTTCTCAAGAAGGCAGATCTGGTCATGGTTACCCATGCCTTAGTCACGTCGCAGCTGGATTACTGTAACGCGCTCTATGTGGGGCTGCCCTTGAAGAATATCCGGAAACTGCAGCTAGTGCAAAATGCGGCAGCGAGGGTTTTATCTGGAGCTGCCCGCTGGGAACATATCACCCCCATTTTGAAAGAGCTGTACTGGCTGCCGGTTTGTTTCCGGGTCCAATTCAAGGTGCTGGTTTTGACCTTTAAAGCCCTAAACGGTTTGGGCCCAGGGTACTTGAGGGACCGCCTGCTCCCAAGGGTTGCTGCCCGCTTGACTAGGACATCTGGGGGGGCCCTGCTCCGGGTGCCAACAATGAGGGAGGCCCGGCTGTCGTGCACTCGGGACAGGGCCTTCTCTGTTGCTGCTCCTAGACTCTGGAATGCTCTCCCGGTGGCCATTCGTTCCTCGGACTCCATCACAGCTTTTAGAAAGCTTTTAAAGACTTGGCTTTTTACCCGGGCTTTTACATAATCGTTTTTTACTGCTGTTCTTGTGTGTTTTTTATCTGCTGTCTTGTTTTTATGTATGTTTTTAGCTTGATGTTTTACTGCTTTTATTGTATGTTTTAATTTTTGTAAACTGCCTTGGGGTTTTCTTTTAACGAAAGGCGGTATAAAATTGTAAAAATAAAATAAATAAATAAAATAAATTTTAGTAAATAAATTAAAAAGTGTAGGTAATATGAGAAACCTAAGAAAATACTATGAGTTTAGAAGACAAAAAACAGTTTAGAGGTCTTTTTGAGTACTGTTTTCTAAGGATGATGAAAAATAGGATAATGAAGGAAAACAAACTTTTAGGCATCTCACTTTATTTGGGTCCAACCAATGGTGCATGCAAAAATGAAGCTGAGCACAGGACCACATTAACTCTAAATATACTTCTGCTAATATATAGCGGCTTGGCTGCATGCCCCTTGAGCCTCTCAGCTGAAGCTCTACACCAGAGGCGTTCTTACCTCTGGACTTTGGGGCTGAAGTCCAGGCCTCCACGGCCCCTGGAGGCCCCCAAATCCTCTTTAGTCTGTCCTGGGTGGTGTGGTCACCTGGTGGAGCACGATGATGTTTATTTTGGAGGGGAGGGGAGCCCTCCAAAGGCCTTTAGGTCCAGACTCCAGCATTACCTAGGTGCATCTCTGCTCTGTCCTTGGGTCCTAGATACAGAGCAGTCCCTTTTCTCTACCAGTGCTGCAAATGCCATCCCAAACACAGTGACACCTAGTGGCTCTCCTGACAAATGCCAGACCACCATCTCCCATTTTGAAAACAAAAAGGCAAACATCTGGGTGCCATTTTGGGGTAAGTCAACCCCAAAAGTGGGAAGTTTAAACGCCCTTCTTGAAACTAACTCAGAATGGATCAACATGGCACACCTGCTAGTCTGCCATGACACAACAGATGAGAAACACTGCTATAAATAGACTATTCAAACTATTTCATATATAGTGGTCCCTCGACTTACGATGTTAATCCGTTCCGAACGCACGTTCGGAGGTTGAAATTTTCATAAGTCGAAGAGTGCATCCACGGAGGTCTGAAAACATTCGTAAGTCGAGGAAGCCGCATCTAAAAATTCATTGGTCGAGTAAGCCGCATCTAAAACGGCAACGACTTCCGGTCTTTTTTGTCATTCGTACCTCGAAAACATCGTAAGTCGAGTAGTTCGTAGGTCGAGGGACCACTGTATATACACACATGTCCACACACCATTTTATTTATTTGTCGCATCTATATACCACTCTATATAATATTTCAGGGTGGTTTACATCTAATCAAAACCTAAACATCACATAAACAGATTAAAATTACCATAAATAAAACGTTAAAAGTTTAAAACTAAAGCATAGCATAGCATAGTCTGCCAGGAAGTCAGATATTCCATTAGCAATTCACAAGACAGTCATATTGTTAATGTTACTTATCCGGGATGATAGGAGGAGATTTGGAAGGTTATTTCAAAGTGACAGATTTTAAGTTAGGAAGAAAATGACATGCACACACAAACATATCCAAGTAAGTTGGAAAATGGGGTTTTCCAGGCTTTAGAAATATAGTCAAGATAGTTGACTACTTCAAAAACCCAGTAAATTTTATTCACATCCATCCTGCAAATATTGTAATTACCTGATGGAAGAATCTGAATCTTACTCACATTTGATTTAATAGGTTTTGCCCGGAGGATTGAATTTTTCTCTTAATTGGAAAGATTATGAATCTGTAACTGTTTTAACATAGAAACTGCATTCAGATGTACAGGATAACTGCAGTTAACCATGGCCGGGGTTACTGTTCCTAACTCCGCAGATGTTCAACAAATCATGGCCAGCCAAACTGGAGTTGAAGGAGGGGGGATCCCCTCCTTGCCGCTCGGCCTCCCAGTCTGATCCCAGCCAGCTCCATGGCCAGACTGTGGGCAAAGCATCACCGTGTCTGCAACTCACATGCGATTGGCCACGATCTAAAGAGGGACATGCTGAGCGTGATTGTGCATTTTTGGAGTGCTCCACCTGCCCTTGGCAGTCATGGCATCATCCCCCCCCCCACACACACACAGAGTAGACATCTACACCGAAAGCACCACACAAGCCCAAATTCCTGGGGGGGCCCAGGGGTGATGGAATCCTGCTTTCAGTGTGGGATGAGAGGGGGAAATCCACATTCGCTAGAATGGGATATGCAGATGCAGGAGAGCAAAGGATGCTGGGGGGGGGGGGTCCTGTCTTACCATGAACAGGTAAGATGTCATAAGGAGACACCCCAGCGAAGCAGTACAGTCAGACCCATCACAAACCCACTGCAAGCAGCTTGCTGCCCAGTGGCTTCACACTCTCATGAGAGGACCAGTCTACTGGAGATATGTCTGGGCTATCCCCACCATGATGGGCAATCACCACCTGTGGACTGTGAGCTAATGACTAGACTTGAGCCTGAAATGTTTTGGAGGCTATTATAAAGGCCTCTGAAACATTTTGGCTTCGAGGGGGGAGTTTCTGCATTTCAGCGCTGGCGGGTGTGGTTCTTTAAGGGCAGGGTAGGGTGCACTCACCTCTCCTGCCGCATTTTCCCTACCGGCGCTCCATATTTTCAAGCCCCTAGGGGCGGCAGCATTTTCCTCTGCCGCCCCATTGCCCTCATCTGCTAGAAGTGGCCGGAAGTAGCGATCGCGCGTGCGATTGCTACTTCCGGCCACTTCCAGCTGATGAGGGCAACGGGGCAGCAGGGAGGAACGCTGCTGCCCAGAGGGGCTTGAAGATAACAGAGCGCCAGTAGGGGAAATGCGGCGGGAGAGGTGAGTGCACTTTCCTCCACCCTTAAGGAACCACCCCTGCTGGCACCAAAGCACTTTCAGGCTCATCCCTACTCATGACTTACACCAGGGAATACAAGGGCCCCCCACTTTAGTGGGGCCCCCAGCTCTCTTTTTTTAAAAATGGGGGGGAGAACCCACTACGTCCCTCTCCCTAAATCCATCTGAAGCCTTGCATGCACCCAAGAGGACATCCTGACACAAAGGTGCCATAGCCTGGCTGCCTGCACAGCTGTGGAGTGGCCCATTGGGACAGTACATTTTCTTAATTTTTAAAATCCTGAGTCTGCTCAGTCTGTGCACCATATGAACATAAGCGAGTGTGGGGAATCATGGGAGAGGGCACTTTCCTCTTCTCCCCCAAACCCAGGGCAGCTAGGTTTACTGCAGGGACCACAAGCAAAGGCGCACTTGTGCACAGGTGCGACTGGCAAGGCAGGGGCCTTCTTTCTATGGCAGCTTGGCTGCCGTCCCTGGGACCAGGAAAGGAGTCTCTACGATACTTCTGCCCGCTGCTTCTCAACTCACAGCAACACAGCTCTTCTTAGAGCACCCATGGCCTGACACTCTTGTAAGTGGGCATAGTCTACGTGGGCTTGGGTAGCCACCCTCATCATAGAGGAAATATCGCTCCAAGGGCTGGAGCAATTCTTATCCCACTGGCCTTGCTCATGAGTAAGCCAGGGTTGTAACCTCCCACCAGTGGGGAAGTGGCTGGGTCCCAATTCCCCACCCTTTCTTTGGAAAAAAAATTAGCACAGAACCTCCTCAGATGTTCCCATCCTCTTACCCTGCAGACTTTCGCACACCCAAAGATCATCTAGATGCTCCATTTGCCTTTTCCCAGGCATGTGCATGGTGTGTGTGTGGGGGGGTGGTGGTAGACACCAGCATGGACCTTTCCACCTCTTTGAAACTCCCAGGTCCCAGTCCGTCTTCGCACCATATGTAGATCTGCCAGCATGGGGTTTGATTCGGAGAGGGGAGCCCCTGTTCTCCAGCCACCCCCGGACAGCAGAATGGCTATTCTGGGGTGATGGCAAGGGTACATGTGTATGCATGGGCTGGCAGGCTGACAGGAGGCACGGTTTCTCAGCAGCTTGTCTGCAGTCCCCAAGACATTGGTCTCTGGGGTAGGACTCGCCACAGCTTCCATCTAGAAAACATCCTTGCTCTATTCAGACCACCCATGGCCTAACACTCTCATGAGGGAGATCTTAGTGGGGAAAACGGATGTTTTGCCCTCTGCCAACATTTCAGATTGTACAGGGAATTCTCTCCTCTCCTCTCTGATAGTCCTTCTCATGAGCTGTCTAGGGGTGTCCCCATGGCCTTTCACTCTCATGCCTGGCCATTGAGCCCTGGGTCTGGTGGCTGGATCCTTGAAAAGGGATCTCAGTTGACCCAAGACTGACCCTGGTGATGGGCCTTGATCATAAGCAAGCCTTTGGGGGCACAAACTCCCCAAAGGGGCTGGGGCCCCCTTCCCCAACCTTTCTGTGAAAAGAATAGAACTTGGCTGCTCGGGAATCTCTTCTGGGGGGCTGCATTTCAAACCCTACCAATAGCACCCAACCAAACCATTTGCATGGATGGTGTGGACAACGGGCTGCAGTGCGGACCCTTTAACCCATTTGAAATTATTAGGCCAGGACTGCCATTGAATCATATGTAGATCAGCTGCCATGGGGAATCCTGGGTGATAGGAGCTGGCATTTTCAGAGATGTCTGCCAAGCCGCATGTTGTTGTGGGAAAATCATGCATATGTGCTGTGGGATGACCTGACTGCCAGAGGGAGTGCTTTTAATTCTGCTGTCCACCAGCCACTGAGACTGGGAAAGGTGTTGCTGGCGTACCCTTCCCTGGGGCTTGCAGGGACCTAGTAACTGGGCTGGGCAGCAGCAGCCCTCCGGCCTGCCTGCATGCCTCTATGGCCTGTCACTCTTATGAGAGAGCGGTCCTTGGGAGGATATCTAAGATTTTATCATGACACTTGACTTTATTGTCAAGTTAAAATAATCAATATCTGGGTGTAACCTAGACACCTTGACAGTTCTTCTCAAGAGGTATGGCCCATATTGCATGCATGCACCCCATTGGCAGGGGCTGGGGCCCCCTTCCCCACCCTTTTTGTGTAAAAAATAGACCTTGGCTGCTCTAGCTTCCCTGCTCGGGTCTGCTTTTTTATATTCCACCCCCAGCCATTTGCCACCCTCCCAGTGCCACAGTGGGGTGACATACTTGTGCTGCCTCTTGGAGTTTTTGTGCTTGTGAACATACATGAGTGTTGCTCCCTTCTCAGGGAGCAAAGCACTGAGTGCCCCTCTTGTCACCCTGTGCCCTTCCCCCTTGCTTGCCGGGTGCGGTGGGGGAGCAAGGGATGGAGTGAGACAGGGGAATGCTCCCGAGCAACTGTGTGGCTTGTTAGGCTGGCCAGTTTGGGATGGGGTGTGGCTGTGTCCCTGTAGTCTGGCAACTCCATAGTTGAATGGGTGACAGGAGGGGCATGGCTCATTTCCCGAGAGGCTACCAGTGAGCTGCCAATCGCATGGAGCAGTGCACCCACGTCCTCAGGCAGATCTATGCTGCTACCTCTATGATTGGGGTTATAGCTGAGTCAGCAGTCAGGCGAAATGCTTTGGAGGCAAAACTGTTTGCAGTTTTGCAGTTTGGTGAGGCAAAATGGAGTTTGCTTTCAGTCTGTAACCAGTTTCACGCATTCGAGTGTACTGCAGTTACACCCTTGGCCAGCTATAACTGTGGTTATCCTGTACGTCTAAACTCAGCCTTAGTTTCAAAATTGAATGATGCAGATTATCGTTGCCACCTGACACCAACACTCTCCTAATAATAATAATAATAATAATACCCCCAGTGAGGCACTACCTTGGCGTGGTTGTGGGGCTTGTGTGCTCTGAAGAAGGTGAGAGCTATGCCAGAGGTCCAACCATACTGGACAGGTCTCACCAGAGGAGCCAGACAAAGAGTGCCTCTCCCATCAACAATATGGTGAGATGTAACTTTAATAAATCTATACCGGATCAGTCATCGCCCGGGTCAACAAGGACCGCGCCAGATGCTATAGTCCCTGGACATCTGGTAGCAAGTGGGCTACAGGACTCAGGATCTTCAGTTGAGCAACCAGGGCTGGAGACAGCAAAGTTACTGGAAGAAACGTCGCTTAACCAAGAAAAATATACGAAAAATGCCAACAAGGAAATAATGATCTGCTATTCCAAGTCTAGTCCAACTAGAAGAGGTTATTTAAAAAGAATGTACCAAATTTGGAAAGAGAAGCATCCAGACACAGAAATAACAGAACAAAGGATAGCAGACCAGAGAAGATTCCTAATAAGAAATAAAGTATTCACAGGAGTTGAGCTGGAAGAACTGCAAAGAGCAACACAGGCTCAAGATATGGAAGAAGAATTATTACCAATTGAAGAAGTTGCTCAGGTGAAGGTGGAGGAGGTATTGGAAATAGAGGATGCCACTGTTGCTGAACTGTTTCAAAATCAAAACCAGGCAACTTCCCCTTTGCCTTCACCTCAAAAACCCAAATGCAGTTTAACAGAAAAGCAACAAGAACGAAAGCAAAAAATAACTGAGCACATGAACCAAACAACCACCAGGGTTCGACTTCCAGCTCTAAAAACAGTTGCCAAAAAGCAACTTGCTCAGGCATTAAAAGAGGTCAATGCTGCACTTGCAGAAATAACAACCAATAATTTGCAAGAAACAAACCAACTAATGTACAGTGCAGCAACAATAACAACACAAGAGCTCGGATATAAGATCAGTGGACTTGTCAAAAAAGAAAGCAGTACATCACCTAAATGGAAGACTAGATTAGAAAATAAAATCTCCAGGCTTAGATAAGATGCTAGTAAATTGAAAGATATGAAAGACAAGAAACTGCTGAAGAATGAAAACACCAAACAGTATCTGATCCAAAAGTACCACCTGGATTCAAGGAAAATTAGAAAAGTCCTGGAAAAAATAAAGCAACAATTAACAGCAGTGTCAAAGAAGATTAGCAGATACGAAGCCAGAATTACACAACACAGGCAGAATCTCCAGCTCCAGTCGAATCAGAGACGTTTCTACCAAAGGATAGAAGGAGAAACTGCAAGAAACGTAGAAACACCAAATAAAGAAGAAACAGTGCAATTCTGGGGGAAATTATGGGACAATCCAATAGATTATAATAAAAAAGCAGGCTGGATGAAAGAGGTCAAAATATGTAACCAACAAATGCAAGATCTAATAACACCAGAATTAATATATGAAAGAGCAAAGAAAATTAAAAACTGAACTGCGATAGGCGACGATGAACTGCATGGCTTTTGGCTTAAACACCTAACGAGCCATCATAAACAACTATCAAAACAGTTCAATCACATTATGAAAGGCGGTGATATTGAACAATGGCTAACAACTGGGAAAACTCATCTCATCATGAAAGACCCAGCAAAAGGTGCAGTTCCAAGTAATTATAGACCGATAAGCTGCCTGCCAACCATGTTCAAATTATTAACTGGAATAATAGCAGATGAAGTGATGCAACACTTATTAACTAACAAACAGCTTCCAGTTGAACAGAAAGGAAATTGTCCGAACACCAGAGGCACAAAAGACCAGCTGCTGATTGACAAAATGATTTTAGAAAACTGCAAGTGAAGAAAATCAAATCTAAGTGTTGCATGGATTGACTAAAAGAAAGCCTTCGATTCATTGCCTCACACATGGATACTAAAATGTTTAGAAACAACTGGTGTCAGCAAAAACATTCAGATATTTATTTAAAAAGCAATGAGCAGGTGGAGTACACAGTTAATCAATGGCGAGACACTTGGACAGGTTAGCATTAGAAGAGGCATTTTCCAAGGGGACTCACTATCCCCTCTATTGTTTGTAATCACCATGACCCCACTTTCACAAATACTAAACAAACAGGCCTCGGATACCAAACATCTAAAACATCAAGTCAAATCAACCATCTGCTGTACATGGACGATCTGAAGTTGTAT
This sequence comes from Hemicordylus capensis, assembly GCF_027244095.1. Classification (NCBI taxonomy): domain Eukaryota; kingdom Metazoa; phylum Chordata; class Lepidosauria; order Squamata; family Cordylidae; genus Hemicordylus; species Hemicordylus capensis. The sequence continues at coordinate 253,090,580 of NC_069659.1, read as the reverse complement.
GGAAAGTTCCAGTCAGAAATCGAATCACTGCTAAACACTGTCCGTATATTCAGTAGCGATATAGCAATGGAGTTTGGACTAGACAAGTGTGCTGCATTAATAATGAATAGAGGAAAACTAACAAATACAGAAGGAATAGAACTGCCCAATGGAAGCAAGATCAAGAACCTGGAAGAGAAAGAACCTTACAAATACTTGGGCATTCTCCAGGCCGATAACATCGCACACACTGAAGTTAAAAGAAAAATGGGAAGTGAATACGTCAGGAGAGTTAGAAAAATCCTCAAGTCCAAACTCAATGGCGGGAACACCATACAAGCCATAAACACCTGGGCTATACCTGTTATCAGATACACTGCAGGAATAATAGACTGGACCCAGGCAGAGCTAGAGACGCTAGATCGTAAGACCAGGAAAATCATGACCATCAATCATGCTCTGCACCCCCGCAGTGATGACGATAGGCTATACCTCCCTTGCAGCTCAGGTGGAAGAGGAATGCTGCAAGTCCATCAAACAGTAGAGGAGGAGAAAAGAGGCCTTGAAGAATATATCAAGGACAGTGAAGAAGATGCACTTCAAATGGTCAATAATGCGAAACTATTCAACACCAATGAAACAAAGGAGGCCTACAAGAAAGAACAAGTCAAGAACCGAGCAGAAAAATGGAAAAATAAGCCCCTGCATGGTCAATATTTGCACAATATAAGTGGAAAATCAGACATCACCAAGACCTGGCAATGGCTTAAGAATGGCAACTTGAAGAAAGAAACAGAGGGTTTAATACTGGCTGCACAAGAACAGGCACTAAGAACAAATGCAATAAGAGCAAAAGTAGAAAAATCCACAACAAACAGCAAGTGCCGCCTTTGTAAAGAAGCAGATGAAACAGTGGACCACCTGAATAGCTCTTGTAAGAAGATCACACAGACTGACTACAAACAAAGGCATGACAAGGTAGCAGGGATGATACACTGGAACATCTGCAAAAAATACAAGCTACCTGTAGCCAAGAATTGGTGGGACCATAAAATTGAAAAAGTTGTTGAAAATGAAGATGTAAAAATATTATGGGACTTCCGACTACAAACAGACTAACATTTGCCATACAATACACCAAATATAACTGTATTCGAGAAGAAAGAAAAACAAATGAAAATAATCGACATAGCAATACCAGGGGATAGCAGAACAGAAGAAAAAGAAATAGAAAACATCACCAAATGCAAAGATCTACACATTGAAATTGAAAGGCTGTGGCAGAAAAAGACCAAAATAATCCCAGTGGTAATTGGCGCCCTGGCTGCAGTCCCAAAAGACCTTGAAGAGCACCTCAACACCATAGGGGCCACAGAAATCACCATCAGCCAATTACAAAAAGCAGCTTTACTGGGAACAGCCTATATTTTGCGACAATACCTATAATAACCAACAGTATTGATGATCAAATTCAGCCATCCGAGGTCCTTGGGAAGGACTCAATGTCTGGATAAAACAAACCAGTCAATAACACCTGTCTGACTGTGTAAACAAGTAATCATCATCATCATCATCATCGTAAATCACCATCAGCCAATTACAAAAAGCAGCTTTACAGCCTATATTCTGCGACGATATCTATAACAACTGAGAATAACATTCAGCCATCCCAGGTCCTTGGGAAGGACTTGATGTCTGGATAAAACAAACCAGTCAATAACACCTGTCTGACTGTGTAAACAAGAGATGATAATAATAAATTTAAACTCAATGGCGGGAACACCATACAAGCCTGAAACACCTGGGCTATACCTGTTATCAGATACACTGCAGGAATAATAGACTGGACATAGGGAGAGCTAGAGATGCTAGATCGTAAGACCAGGAAATTCATGACCATCAATCATGCTCTACACCCCCGCAGTGATGTCGATAGGCTATACCTCCCTCGCAGCTCAGGTGGAAGAGGAATGCTGCAAGTCCATCAAACAGTAGAGAAGGATAAAAGAGGCCTTGAAGAATATATCAAGGACAGTGAAGAAGATGCACTTCAAATGGTCAATAATGAGAAACCATTCAACACCAATGAAACAAAGCAGGCATACAAGAAAGAACAAGCCAAGAACCGAGCAGAAAAATGGAAAAATAAGCCCCTGCATGGTCAATATTTGCACAATATAAGTGGAAAATCAGACATCAGCAAGACCTGGCAATGGCTTAAGAATGGTTGCTTGAAGAAGGAAACAGAGGGTTTAATACTGGCTGCGCAAGAACAGGCACTAAGAACAAATGCAATAAGAGCAAAATTAGAAAAGTCAACCACAAACAGCAAGTGCCGCCTTTGTAAAGATGCAGATGAAACCGTGGACCACCTAATCAGCTGTTGTAAAAAGATCGCATAGAGTGACTACAAACAAAGACATGACAGGGTAGCAGAGATGATACACTGGAACATCTGCAAAAAATACAAGCTACCTGTAGCCAAGAATTGGTGGGACCATAAAATTCAAAAAGTTTTTGAAAATGAAGATGTAAAAATATTATGGGACTTCCGACTACAAAGAGACAAACATCTGCCACAAAGTACACCAGATATAACTGTAGTTGAGAAGAAAGAAAAACAAGTGAAAATAATCGACATTGCAATACCAGGGGATAGCAGAATAGAAGAAAAAGAAATAGAAAAAATCACCAAATACAAAGATCTACAAATTGAAATTGAAAGGCTGTGGCAGAAAAAGACCAAAATAATCCCAGTGGTAATTGGCGCCCTGGCTGCAGTCCCAAAAGACCTTGAAGAGCACCTCTACACCATAGGGGCCACCATCAGCCAATTACAAAAAGCAGCTTTACTGGGATCAGCCTATATTCTGCGACGATATCTATAACAACAGCAACAACATTGACAATAAAATTCAGCCATCCCAGGTCCTTAGGAAGGACTCGATGTCTGGATAAAACAAACCAGTCAATAACACCTGTCTGACTGTGTAAATAAATAATAATAAAATATTCATTAGAGATTCTTGATTGTGCCCCAAACACACACTTCCTACCCTTCACCAAGACAAAACTGGATGAAGCATGTGCTGTAATATGAACAGCGTTTTTGGCTAGTTGTTTTAACCAAGGACATTCTCTTATGGCACTTACACGCATGAAAGGAAGAATATGCAGTGTATTGTGCTGACTGCTGGAAAATAGTTACTGAGGTCTATGCATCAGTGTGTCAGATCAAGCTATTCCATTAGAATGCTTTCTCTATGCTTAAAGGATAGAGAAATGAAAAGCTATCAGTGACATGTAAATGTACTCAGACCTGAACAAGAAAATGGAATAAAGGGTTTCCTTTACAAATATAAGGTCTATGATTGATCCTACTAGCACTTATGTATCCATAATCCTAAATAGCTTAATGGGAATATACATAATAGTTCAGTATGTTCCATTTTCAGAATATCCACATTCATGTAAGTATTGCTAGAATGCGCAACACCTGCCTACATATTTGCATGCAAAAGGGCCCCTTTTTGTTCTGATAGAACAACTCAGAGCTGAAGAATCTCATGAACTTAAAAAGCAAAAGGAGAAAAAAACACACTGTGGTGTTCCTCAAGGGGATTATGGAAAAGAAACACATTTGATAGTTTATGTTTGTTCAGTTTTCTAGTGCTCAGAATAAACACCTTTGTGATGGACAGAGTGTAGAAAGTGAAAAACAGAAGCAAAACCCGGCAATTTCAAGATGTTTTTTGTGTTATCTGAGGAAGCAAGACTTTCTGAAGACTGTTCTCGAGGGCGTTACAAGATATGCAATTGTTGGCACACCACAAGCAGGAAGATTATTTCAAAGACGTGTGTGTGTGTGTTGTTTTTTAAGACTTTTGAAATACGACAGGAACAAGAGTAAATAAGCAACTCAATCTGATGCAGCCTGTGTTGAAAAAGAAAGTACATGGTAAAGGATCATCCAACTCAGGCACTGGCTGGATGTCCATCAAAAGTGCCTGGGCTAAGCCCTCAGGCCCTTCCTAGTACCTTGCAGTGGCAGCAGTGACACAGTTCTCTCAGCTGAGAAAGTTGCTCCATTGCTGTTCTCTTCCATGCCCCCAGTCACTGAATTAGAACTTTCTCCCAGAGGCTTTTGCACCGCCAGAGAAACACTCCCATAGGAAGAACAGAAGAGACAATGACCAAATTAGTCACGCAGTTGCCGTCTCTTTTCTAGGTGCCCTCTCTATCTGTGAATGGGCTTCCTTGATGATGTAGGGGCCTCTGGAGGAAGCCCATTTGCAGATGGGAAGAGTGTGTGGAAGCTCCTCATCTTGTGATGTGATGCAGACTGCCAGGGCACTAGCACTGTGTTGTTGGTTTTAAAAAGATGGCAGCTGCCAGTGCAGTTGCCAATAGGTGCTCTGGATCACTGTCGTCCTGCCAAGCTAAGTCTCCATTAAACCTTGTGAGCATAGTAACTTAGTAGTAAGTAATGAGTAAATTTGTATAGCGAATAACCTTGTGAAGTATTTGATGACACTAGCTTGGACTGCTTCACAGTGCTCATACTGATGTTTGACTTTTTTTTTTTTTTTTTGCAAGCAGTGAAGTGTCCTCACCCTATTGCTACATAACTAATACAGCAACCGGATGGGAGCATTGCATTGTTGGTTAAATAAAGCTGACACTAGCACAGCCATGAGAAAGCACTCTGAGACGCTACCTCCAGCCCTACACTCACTTTATGGTAAGTTTTTCCCTTGGGTTTTGAGATCCATCAAGGCATTTGGCTGGGCACCCTATCAAACCTCAAACATAGGATTGTAGCCTTTGCCAACCCCCATCACCACTGGAAAAGTCCTGTGGATGCCCATGACTGTAGCATTTTGTAATAAGCTATAAGTAGTCAGATATAAAAGATGGTCAAATGAAAAAGTTCCTCACTTACATAAGAAAACCTTAGCAAAAATACAAAATCATGAGGATGCTCTTATAAGACAGTATTGCATGTGAATCGAAGCTAGAGAAGTTTTCACATTCTCTATCAAAAAATTGTTTCCACCTTCAAAGGACCATTGGCCCACAATGATTTCTCTGCAAAGCAACCCATGGATGTTGCCAAAGGTGCCTGTGCATTGCAGTGGATCCTAGGGGATAAGGAGAGAGAATGTTCTAAAAAATACAGTCTGTTCACCCTAGGTGCTGTCCAGACCTGTTGGGCCTCACCATCAGTGCTTCATGCGAACACTCTACTCTCCAGTGTAGCTGCGCATTGCAGGCAGAAACTTGAAGTTTGTATTGACCACTTGTAATTACCTACCACTTGTAGCAGTAGGTAATCCCTCAGGAAATTTATTCACCATTGCTCTTGACAAATACCTAAGGAACCCTACAGGATCCCCAGAGCACAGTTTGAGGAACCAGTGTCCTAACCTAACCAATGAGGTCAGTGGAAGCCTTCCTAGGAAGCTCTACATCCCTGCCTATCATACACCTAATAATTTGTCAATGTTGTCATGTAAATATGGTTACCTTTGAACCTGCTTTCTCAGTAACTAAATTAATCCTGCAGTGCAGTGGAAAATATATTGCACATTTTTAAAATTCATCTACCTCATGTAGGCAAAAAAGAATGCATTTCAAAATAGACCCCATTAGCGACATCTGTACTGGACAGCTGGAGACATTAAACAGATAATTACCTCAGCATGCATTATAGTGCATAGCATTATTGCGATATTGATTAATTGCATTTAAAGTAGACTGAATAACACTGAAAAGTACAAAAAGATGGGCAGTCTTATAAAAAGCATTGGTTGGCCTCCACCAAATATACACAATTTTAATACTGTTACCTTGAAAACAGAACATTGGTTGGCCTCTACCAAATGCCCTAAATCATATACACAATTTTAATACTGTTACCTTGAAAAAAGAACAGATTAAAATGGAACTTTCATGGGCATTTGAAGTCTGTGAACACAAAGAAATCATAATTTCACATTAATGTTATTTATTGTTCATGAATTGCAATATTAAGAGGATCTTATGTTTTCAATATTTAATTAAGTTGGAGTACACAATATAAAATTAAAAGATGTTAGGAACGATACGTCATTTGCTGCCCTTAATACTGTGCATATGAATCTATACTGTCAAGGCCACTATAGAGATAGATGATAGGAACTTCAATTGACAAGAATATGTGAGGATACCAAATATAAATTAAAATGGAGCCACAGCTCAGTGGAAGACCACATGCCTTTGAAGCAGAACAAGGTTCAGAATCAGAGAACCAGTACAGTGTAGTGGTGAGAATGTTGGACTAGGACTAGGGAGACCCGAGTTCAAATTCCGGTTCAGTTATAAAACTCACTGGGTGACTCTTGGCTAGTCACTTTTCTCTCAGCCTAATCTGCCTCACAGAGTTGTTGTGGGGATAACCATGTATATGGATAACCATATACACAGCTCTAGACTCTTTGGAAGAAAAGGACATAAATGTAAAAATAAAAAAGTCAGTCCCTGAATTTTCAGTTAAGAATCTCAGGCAGCAGAGATTGGAGAGATGGCTGTTGCAACCAAACCTTGGAAAGCAGCTGAAATCACAGTAAACAATTCTGAACTACATAACATGAGCCAAGTGGTTTGATGCAGGAGAAGGCACATCCTTAGCTCTCTATAGCATTGTTTATGGTCTGTGCAATCCACATACACTCTAGTCCAGACATTACACAGACATATAGAGTGTACTATATACATGCACATTTTTTAATGTGAATGACTGTAAATGTGTTCATTTTAAAAAGTGAACCTGGATATGGTACACTTTAAAAATCAACATACATACAATACACACTACTGTACATTCATTGAACATAATGAGCCAATAGGGATGATACTTGTCCAGCCCAAGAACATGAGATCAGGCACACCATGAGTACACATGTCCATTTCCCCTTCTGGCACACTAAGGCAGGTGATTTTTTATTTTTTATTTTTGCTCTTCTGAGCCACTCTTCTTAACATTCTACAAATACTACTCTAGAGTAGGCCCTCTTCAGATAGTACTTTAAAAAATGGTTGCCAGCAAGCCCTGCTCTAGTGCCAACACACTCAGAAGACTCACCCCTGTGCTGAACAGTGTTTGAAGAGACACACACTATGGGTGCATTTGGACATGGCATGAAACCTCAGGCAGATTAACCTGTGGTTGCTGTGTCAAGCTGGGAATCATCCTGCAGACAATTGTTCTACCATAGTTTCACAATCTCAGGTTTCTGGGAAGAGGGACCTCTCCCTCCTCCTAGTCTGCTGAGGCAAGCATGTCATCAGACTTTGGGTAAGGTGTCAGGACTTCAGTAAAGTAGCAACAATTGGCCACAATCTTTGAGGGGGCATGTCCAATGCAATCGTGCCTTTTCGGCATGGATCGCCTGCTCTTGTCAGGGAAAATACATTTTAACCCTTTCCTCACATCACTTGCACCACTGCCCTGCGAGAGCCCTGTAGCCATACAGTCTCACACAAGCACAATTACTGATACTGGGGAATGGCGAGGGGCACTAGTTTTCTGTTTCTCTGAGAAGAGATCTTTATGCCTTCCTAGGAGGGTATGGTCACCATCACACATAGTGCCAAACCGGAGGCGAACGAGCCAGAGGTTCCATTTTGTGGTTGTCTGAATGCATGAAACTGCGGTTTTGTCACAAAAGCGACCTGAGGTTTTTGAGCCAAAACCGTAGTCTGAACATTCAGTTTGTAGTGAGTTTCACTACTTCGGGTTGTAGTGAGTTTCACCACAGCCCCAACTGAGTTTTGAAGGTGTCATCTGAATTCTACTGACACCTTAACCTGGGTTTTGTGCTATGGCTGCTGCCAAGACCATAGAGAGGGCAGTTCAGACCAGCCCTGAAATGGGCCAGCTCTATACCTGCTGAACTTCTCACTGGCCACCTCTCTGAGTACTTGAACCACCCAATGCTGTCTCTGCACTCCTCCAGCCATTTTCTGGCAACTGAGTTGCCCAGTTTATGGTACTACCAGGACTCCATGTGCTTGTTCAAATATTTCTTCATCACATGATTTGTGGAGACCTCTCCACAAAGTGCCTGTTTTATTATTATTATTATTTACATTTTATATCCCACTCTTCCTCCAAGGAGCCTAGAGCGGTGTACTACATACTTAAGTTTCTCCTCACAACAACCCTGTGAAGGTTAGGCTGAGAGAGAAGTGACTGGCCCAGAGTCACCCAGCTAGTATAATGGCTGAATGGGGATTTGAACTTGGGTCTCCCCAGTCCTAGTCCAGCACTCTAGCCACTACACCACGCTGTTTTGTCATCCTATCCCATTTTTCTGCAGATTGCCCTGAGACACAGTGGAAAGCGGGTATCCCCCAATGTGGCTTTTCCCTTTGACATGCTTTGAAATTTGGGATGTGGCAACATGGCTTCCCTGTTGCCAGGCAATGGCTGGAAGAGTGCAGAGACAGCTGGGGGTGGGAGTGACCCAAGTGCTCAGAGAGGCGACCAGTGAGAAGCGCAGCTGGCATAGAGCTGGCATAGAGCTGGTGCATTCCTGGGATGCTCTTAGCCACCCTCTCTATGGTTTTGGGAGGCGCCACAGCACAAAACCCAGTTTACACAGCAGCAGAATTTTCAGCAGCAAAACTCACTGCATCCCGAAAGTTCAAATTCAGGTTTGGGGTTGAAAATGGAGCCGCAGATGGGTGATGAAACCACAGTTTCACACATTCAGACAACCACAAACTCAAACCTTTGGCATGTTTGCCTCCAGTTTGACATTATGCCTGAATGTGGCCTAGGTATGAAAATATTCCTTCCATTATCAGAACGCCGGAGCACCCCAGTCTTCTTATCACAGGTAGAATGCTTTATGCTTACAGCATTTGTCTGTTGCAGATAAATGCAGTAAAACTGTTCAACACATGGGAGAGGATTCAAATAATGTCATTCTGGGATGGGGCTTGCTGGAACACTTTTAGGGCACAAATACAGAACTCCTTTTTAAAATAATATCTGAAGAGAGCTGTAGTAGAGAAGCAGTTGGGATGAACCCACCACACCATGCAGCTAGGGAAAGGTACCTCAGTGTGCCATAAGGGTGTGCATGCACACACCCTGAACCAAATGTGTGAGTAATTCTATGTGTGTACAGATCTGTACATGAGTACACTGGACTCAAATTCTATATGCATCAACCATAATGTATGAAAAGGAGTTTCACGTCCACAGATATATTTTTTTCAAACATTATGTTTAACACATGTGCAGTATTATTTATTTATTTGATTTCTATACCACCCTTCCAAAAATGGCTCAGGGTGGTTTACACAGAGAAATAACAAATAAATAAGATGGCTCCCTGTCCCCAAAGGGCTCACAATCTAAAAAGAAACATAAGATAGACACCAGCAACAGTCACTGGACGTACTGTCCTGGGGGTTGATAGGGCCAGTTACTTTCCCCCTGCTAAATAAAGAGAATCACCATGTCAAAAGGTGCCTTTTTGCCAAGTTAGCAGGGATGGCATGCTTCCTATCTGTATCCTGTATTTGAGGGGTTCAAATACAGGTTTCCTTTGCATTGTGTGTATGTACAATTGTCTTTACAGATTTATTATTTATTTAACATATTTGTATACCGCCCACTACTGAAGTCTCTAGGCAGTTTACAACAATAAAACAAACAAGAAATTTTAACAGTTAAAACATACAAAAAGATCAAATTAGAATGCCTATAAAAAATACCAAATAGTTAAAAAGCTTGGCTGAAGAGATGCGTATTTAGTTGTTTCCTAAAAGGCAACAGGGATGGAACAGCTCTAATCTCAGCAGGAAGTGCATTCCACAGCTCTGGGGCAACTACAAAGAAGGCTCCCCTTGGAGTTATCACCAGACAAGCCAGCGGTATCCTCAGACGAACCTGAAGATCTTAATAGGTGGTGGGGTTCATAGTAAAGAAGGCTTTCTCTTAAATATACCCTGGGCCCAAGCCATTAAGGGCTGAAGCCATGCATGAGCTTTGGGGTGAATCACTGTACATGTGTTCATTTTTAAAGTTAACCATTGGGGTTATTGGTTCAGCAGGGGCAAGAAGCAGATTAACACCCATCTGGAATGTGTAACCAAGTGCACCCCTTTACTTTCTCCTTTGTAAGTGAAGAGCTATCACTCAATATTATGAAGAAAAGTACTTCACGAGGGCAGAATCCCCTGACAGGGATTCCACTGAGACACTGCACCCTTTTTGCAAAATACAAGCCCTCTTCCACATACGTTACTCATTATAAATATGGACATTTTGCTTTGAAAACACACACAATTATAATCATACCAACAGTGGAACTGCACAGGTGATTAAAGATTGCAGTGGGACACCTTCTTTCCTGGGCATAAAATGCAAGGAACTGAGTGGATTTATGTACTCTACAAATTCCCCATCTTTGAAGAGTATGATTGAAGGCCTGCTGCCCAGTAAGTAGGCTATGGGGAGACATTTGGACTGAAAGACTAATTAAAAGGCCAACACATTCAGCTATGAATGGCAGAAACCACTGAGCCAATTGCAACCTTAACCTTCTTTTTTCTCACATGACATCTAGTTGCCATGTCTCTTGAGACTTTATTGCTGTAAGTAACCCTAAAAAGTAATTTCAGTGCTGCAGGAATAATTACTTTGGTCCTATTTTTGTGGGAAAACACATGCCAGATGTGTGAGTCATAAATGCAAATAGCTTGAATAATTGTAATTACCGTTACTTGATAAGCAGCTTTTCCTTTGTAAAAAGTAGCAGAGAGATGTTAATTGCTATACTCTACTAAAGATGACTTCACCTTCTTTGGCTTTAGTCACCTTCTCAGGTGGGATGCAGCCCTGTTAATGACCTGAAATCATCATTAGCAATTAGCAGGATTAGCCTGACGACCACTGCAACATTCCAATTATCACTAAGCTCCCTTGCATTAAATTATGAAAGCCTTTATCTTTCCTATGGAAACAAAGGAACAATTATTTAATCTCCTTGTATAGAAACAGTATTAGCTCTTAATTAGAATTGTGGATTCATGATGAAATAGTCAACTTATCCCAATGGCAGGCATGGTGCAAAACCATGGGCACTTGAGTTGGGGCACCCAGTGCCACCCCCACTGCCTCATCTGACACCTTCTACTGCTTTCCTCTGCCTATGCTTGGTGAGAGCATGCAAAAAATTCCTCCTCCTGCTCATTTTCTTCCTCCACCTCCTTCTCAGCATGCTGTATCTGAAAAGAAGTAGAGTGGGGAAAGTGATATAGAGGAGAGAGAGAGAAAGTAGTGGGGTGGAGTGTCTCCCTGGAGCATTCAAATATTTGGAATCCTGTCTTATTTATTTATTCAGTTTCTATACTGACCTTCCAAAAATGGCTCAGGGTAGGTCTTGAAACTACTGACTTGAAACTGCTTGACTGCTGACTTGAAACAGGTCTTGAAACTACTGACTTCTGAGCAGCAGGAACTGAAATGTGGAGCAAATTTCAAGGTTTTTCTGAAACAGATAGGGGCTACTCCCACAATCAGGTGAAATCGGTCTAGGGGAGCTTAGCTCGATTTTGCCTGACATGGGAGCCACTGGGCTCGCAGGCGAGCCCGGTGGCTTCCTGGCGGTTAACCTGCCAAACTAGCCCTCCCCTTAGACCGGGTTTGCTGAGTGAGCGCTCCGCAAACCCGGTTTTTTATATCGTGAGTAGCCGCGGCACAGCTCCGTGCCACGGCTACTCATGAGTAGACCCCCAGGCACAAGCTGAAAAGCAGCCTCCCAGCTTGGGGGTCTCTCCAGTATGCCCTGCGTGCTCACGCAGGGCATACTGGAGCTCCCGAGGGCCACGCGGTCCCCAAAGTCCGTCACGGAGCTGGCAGTCGTGTGGGCGGCTGATCTGGCCTCCCAGGGCTACCACCCTGCTCGTCTGCAGGGAGAGTGGGCTTAGCCCGCTCTCCCCGCAAAACTGGCAAAAGCGGGTCTCACTGATCGTGAGACCCACCTCATAGAGAGGCTATTCACATGGTCTGCAAAAATCAGGCTAAGGGAACATAGCCCGATTTATGCATACCATGTGAACCCGATGTGTGAGTGAACACATGAGTGATGTGTGAACCCGATGTGTGAACCCGATGTGTAAACCCGATCTGTGAGCCCGGTGGTTAATGAGCGGGTAACCCACTCAAGTATCCCTCCCCTTAAACCCGGTTTGTGGATTGAGCACTCCGCAAACCCATTTTTTTTTCTTGTGAGTTGCTGCAGCATGGCTCTGTGCTGTGGCTACTCATGAGTAGACCCCCGGGCAGGAGGTTCAAAAGCAGCCTCCCGGCTCGGGGGTCTCTCCAGCATGCTCTGCGTGCTCGCACAGGGCATGCTGGAGCTTCCGGGGGCCACAAGGCCCCCAAACTCCCCAGCCCTTGCTGGCTCCGTCATGGAGCCGGCAGTTGTGTGGGTGGCCGATCCAGCTGCCCTGGCAGGGCTTCCCAATTGTCTGCAGGGAGAGCAGACAATTTATGTACTCAGACAAAGCGCGTCTCACTGATTGTGAGACCTGCCTCAGAGGCGGTTCTCACATGCAGCCTAATCCAGGCTAGGGACGCCCAGCCTGGGTTAGGCTGCACATGAGAACCACCGGGATCCGACCCAATCCTGGTGGGCCAGTGCCACCTAGCCTGGCTTTTCAGCTTGGCTGCTAGCCAAGGTTAAGGGAGCAGGTGCTCCCTTAAATCCGACTACTTGCTCGTATGCGAGCCAGGCTGTTTCCAACCCAGCCACATACAGAGAGGGAAGACTATAGCACCTGTCTCTTGGAGGAATCCCCCAATGCATCTCATATGCTATGTGGTGCATTGTGGGATTCCTGGATGCCAGGACAAGTCCTGACTTCTGTTTACCAGCGCTGCCGGGAGCAGCACAGAGAGTCATCTGCACTGATCCCAGCAGTGCTCGTTGTGTGGGTGGGTGTGAGGCTTGCACACTGCCTGGACTGAGAGCTGTCTGGGGGAAGGTAGGTTGCACCCTGCCTTCCCCCCACCCCAGCCTGACTGATCATGCATGAGCGTGGTCGTGTGAACAGCCCCATAATATTTTCAGATGGTTTCTCCACATCGCAACAGTATTGCAGATCTGGAGCTGTTTCTCAATAATAAACAGGTCTAGCCTCATAATGAAGCAAACCATGATGGTCGCCTCAAGCAGCCAATTATCATGAAACAGCGGGTGAAGAGAACCAAGACAGCCATGACAGACAGGGAGGTGACAGCTACCATCACCCTCACTCCTTATAATCTGCCACGTAAGGCAACTGCCTCAGCTCACCTTATTATGAGGCTAGTCCTGCACATTGTTTAGAAACAATTCCAGAGCTGTAATACTGAGCTACTTAAAAGCAATTACATTGCTCAGAAGGAAGTATTTTCAAGACTGCATTCAAAATATTTGGAAAATAAAGTTACATGGTAATCAGGCTGTCATTAATTTATGCTGTGCTACCTGTCTAACCATGAGGCCTCAAGGCTAAAGGCTAATAGTTGTGATTAGGAGAGCTGGTCTTGTAGTAGCAAGCATGACTTGTCCCCTTTGCTACACAGGATCTGCCCTGGTTGCAGATGATAAGATATTACCCTTAGGGGAAGGAGCCATTCTGGGAAGAGCAGAAGGTTCCAGGTTACCTCCCTGACAACTCCAAGATAGGGCTGAGAGAGAGTCCTGCCTGCAGCCTTGGAGAAGGCACTGACAGACTGGGTAGACAATACTGAGCTGGATGGACCTAGGGTCTGACTCAGTATATGGCAGCTTCCTATGTTCCTACCCCAAACAGAAAGAGGCAGTCAGATATATAAAAACATGTATGTTGCTTGTCTAATTGGGATGTGCAAACAGGTTCGGGAACGAACCTGTTCGACATCAAACTGGTTTGGTTCGATGGTTCAATATTGGACGGAACCCCCTCCAGCTCGGTTCGATATTGAGCCAACACACACATACACCTTGCCATCGGCCCGACCTGTTCAAAGGGGTCATGAGGTTTTTTAATAATAATAATAATAATAATAATAATAACAATAACAACAACAACAACAACAACTCGCAAACCTGAATCGAACAGAGGAGGGGGCGCTTGAGGTGCACAAAAACTAACATGCCCAGGCCAGTTTGAGTCTTGTCTGGACTCAGACCGAAACAGGCAACCCAGTTTTGTGCACACCCCTAATGTCTACCATTGGTGATGAAACCTTTGAAGTAACAATAAAGATAAAGCTTTAAAGGAAGGAAAGGGTGAATCAACATTCTTATCCATGTTTTGAATTTTGTGGCACTACACTCAGTGATGCCATCAAGTGTAGCATTAGTATTCTGAATTAACTATAATGACCCACATTATTTTATTAATGAGGACTTGTGACATCACCATGTCATACATCATAGCATAATATGATCAATTTTGCAACACTGTATACTATTGGTTGCGTAGACCAGGGATGCTTAATGATGGGTCCCCAGATGTTATTGGAGTTCAGCTCTCATAATCCCCAACCAAAGGCCACTGGGACTGGGGATTATGAGAGCTGAAGTCCAAGAACATCTGGGGACCCAACGTTGAGAATCCCTGGTGTAGACGTCCATTTGAAGAAAATGTTGCTGAGGATGGAGACAGATTAATCACTTTTTAAAGGGGGATGGATCTACTTCAATCATCTGAAGTTTTTGCACAATTGTCTGTCTCACTCAACAAAAAATGGCAAGTTCTGAATGTTTTGCATTTGTTCAAAGTGCACATTTTTATATAAAAAATAGAAAATCACTGAGGTTTGATGCATCCCTGGCACTGTCAAGCCAGCTGCAAAAAGCCCCAAACCTGTAGGAGAGAGAAGCTTATTAAAATATGATATCTACACTTCCTATTTTATATGAATCCCAACATACCCTCCTCCTCAAAACCTCTGAGAACTGCCATAGGCAAAAGTCTAAAATTACTTTGATTCTAGATATCTCTTTAGACATACAACTCAGCATTGTGCAATAGTTACCCTTACTTTAATAATTCTTAAATACTGCTTGAATCTTTCAAGTATGACTAGGAGCACCAAAATGTTACGTTTCTTGACATATCTGAGGAAAACAATGTTCAATATGCATATTTAACAAAATATAAAGTTGCAAATACATAGTTGGTAATATGTCAGTGTATTAACAGATTTCCTTAATTTTCACCTCACTCTCCTTTAGCATTTGATGGTGATAATCGTATACCGGATGGAATAACTCATTAGACATTCAGGGCCCTGGAGACAGTTATGAATTTGAAGCATATGAAACAAAGTGAATAAGTCCTTCAGAACTTCCCTTCAAATCAGGGTAGCCTCATTAATTATTAACTGCACGATGGCCTAAATAAATCATAAGATCACATTTCTTTTAAATGCTACTTGTCATACATCAAGCCAGCCTCATATGCGAAAAGATTCTTATACCTAGATGGAAAAGGAGCTTTGTTGCAAGTACGATTAAATAATGCTAGCAACGTAATATTAAACATGAACCATCCATCAACCATTTGGAATAATTTTGCCGCTGAGAATCAATCATGATGTGCCAATGGAATTCACCCCATAATTAGGTGGAATGTCAACTGGTCAGGAGGGGGGAAACAACCTAAGAAACAACTGCTTCTTGATGAACATTTTTTCTGCTTGTTAGAGAACCAGTTCTCTACGCGTGCAGTGCTTCAGTAATAAAGGTGATTGCTATGCTCGCTTTCCACGTTCCTGGAAAGCAATATCCGTGGCCAGTAGTTTGTTGAAGTCAATTAGAATGAATGGCACCACCAGCCACCATGGTGTGAAAGAGAAGCTATTGAGTCTTGCAACTGTTAATACATCTTGCAAGTCTTATCAGATTGGCACAAGCCTCAGGAGTGAAATAAGTTTAAAACTGTGGTCAACTGAGAGGTTTCTCTCACCCACAGACAAATGCCTTTTGAAAATTTATTTCTAAATTAGTGTCTGGACAGATCCAATGAAAGTTATGTATTTGTTTGTAAGTCTTACTGGTTTCAATGTCAGGTAAATTTAAGTGGCCAACGTTCTCACTAGCCATGCAGCTGTTGAAGGGAAAGAATCATCCCTGCTTTGGAGAGCTTCTGGATCACACAGGGGAGACATTTTCCCCCAATCTGTCCTTTCCCCAGAAGTGACCTTTGCCACTCAGAAATATGTCCCTGAGGGTCATGCAGCCTGCATGGTAAGTGATGATGTTGGCCACTGTATAGTTTTTCTTTTAAAATGAATGGATGGATGGATGGATGGATGGATGAATAGCTTTATTATGATCATTCATTCAGATATAAATTAAATCATACAAAATACACCAACATAAAAGCCTCTTGTAACAGCATCTAAAAGGAAGGGCTGGAAATTAGCTGTTGATGGATCTTAACAGCAGCTGCACAAAATTTGCCAGCCTTGTAGGTGATTGATAGAAGATTTCTCATTTGCAAGAAGGAGTGTGGCGCAAAATTCAGCAGTCTGGCTGGGAAAGGGTGATAGCAACGAGGAAATAAGACTGCATCAGCTATCATTATAAACAGGACAAAACAGCAGCACGTGGTGAAAGATCGACCTCACCTGAGCCACAGGGGCATAATCAACTGGTCAGAGGGGTTTTCAAAACCTTCCAGATAAATCCGCCTTGGGATTGTTTTTAATAAAAGGCAGTGTATAAATTTAACAATAAAATATAACAATAAAAAACTGCTTATGGTAAGGCATCATATCTTGCTCTGAGGAATACCATGTGATGGCTTGGTATGGAGAGGGACAATAGATATAGATAGCTAGCAGGTTCGTGGTTAAAATCACCAAGGCACCCTCTTATGTTCTCTTTACCTTGTAGATTCCTTTCAGATATATCAGATTTTCTATCCACCAAGGCGCCCTCTTATGGTCTCTGGGATGGAGCTTAAATCATTCTGATGTTCAATGTCCAAGGCCCTCTGTTTGTGGATCTCCTTGACTGTACTGTAATCTAGTAATGACAAATGTTCAGCAGAGAGGCCAAGTGATAACAGTTTACCCATCAGTGCTCGTGTCCAGGTGGATTGAAAACTATTGGCCAACATAAGAGGGATCAATCCCAGAGGGGAGAAATGGATCCTAAGCCAATAACTGAGGATTAAAATCCATGCTTTTGTTTTCACCCTCTGGAGGCCAGTTTCCAACCTCAATGCTGCATTGGAGATACATCGAGGGGCCCTGAATACTGCTCGAATAAACTTAGATTGGATGATCTCCAATGGCCTATAGTTAGGGTAGGGGCCCAATTGTGTGCCATACAAAAGTTGGGCCAATGATTTAGCAGCAAATAACTTTAACGCTGCAAGGATAACCTCTCCACCTTTGGAGCTAAATAATCTTTTTGTTGCTGAAGTGCTTCTCTGTGCCTGTTGGGTAACATAGTCCATGTGGGCATTCCATGACCCAGTGGCATGAAAAACCACACCCAGATATTGAAAACTATTGTCCTGCTCTATACGATGAGCTTCTATTTGCCAGTTAAATCTCTTAGGCCTCTTGGCAAATATCATCACTTTGGATTTCTGGACGTTAATTACTAAGTGATTGTCCTTGCAGTAAATGGCCAAGAGCCTAAGTGCTCTCCTAAGGCTCACTGGAGTTTGTGAGATGATAGCAGCAGCATCTGCATACAGCAGGATTGGGATAAACAAATGTAAAATTAGGGCTGCAGCCATCTGATTAAGAAATCTTAGGCAATTAATTGTATGTGTTTAAGTTAAGATGTCAACTGATTTTGCACATGGATAAAAATAATAAATTTGAAATAAGAGTAATGCTTTCTTTGTTTCATTCTACAAGTGTCAGGGTGAGCCACAGGTGGTGGTCACTAGGTAGAATGAGACTCAAGGCTGGGACAGGTCAGACAACCAGTCAGGGATCAGGAAATAAATCACAGCCAGAAGAATCACATGCCAGGGTTTGACCTGAGAAGACAGTCAGAAATCTGGCATGAACAGGTAGTCAGAAGTCAAGCATGTGCCAGAGATCAAAGAAGCAGAAGCTGTTTTAATGAGCAGTGAAAACTGAGCTAGGGAAGCCTAGGTGGCGCAGTGGCGAACCCTCTAAAGTTGCTCTCTGCTTTACCTGGGCTTTGGGCGCAAGTGTGCCTCCAAACCGGGCTAACTGACCTTGTGTCTGCCACAGTTGGTTGCAGCTGCGGCAGGCACACTCAGGGGTTGGCTCCTAGTAATGCACCACACACTTGCACGGTGCATTATTGAGGTTCTGGGGGCAGAGCGCCACACATCGGCACTTCCCTGCACCTGACCCCCAGAGCTCCCAGGCAAGCTGCAGACCTAATCCCTGGAGCTGCCGGGCAAGCCAAGGGTAGCCCACAGGAGAGCCGCTGCTCGTCTGGGCAGGTGATCTGTCTGCCCAGGGAAAGGTGAGAGATTGTCTGCAGGGAGGATCGGGAAAACTTGCTCTCCCCTCAGACCTCCTTTCGCACTTCACATTGCTCATGTGAAGTCTTCACTAGTAGCCCGACAAGCAAGAGTAACCACACCAGGAACAGGGAAACCTCGAGCAGGAAGTTTCTTATGCTCTTCCTGCTTCATGGGGAGCCAGTGTTTGATCCCAAGGCTTTGCCCAGGATCTAAATGCTTAAAACTCTGTTGCAATGCAGCAGGATACCACAAGGGATAGCAACACCAAGAACCTCAGCCTAGGTAGAAGCGGAGAACATGGTACATGTACAGGTGAAACTCGGAAAATTAGAATATCGTGCAAAAGTCCATTAATTTCAGTAATGCAAAGTAAAAGGTGAAACTGATATATGAGATAGACGCATTACATGCAAAGCGAGATAAGTCAAGCCTTAATTTGTTATAATTGTGATGATCATGGCGTACAGCTCATGAAAACCCCAAATCCACAATCCCAGAAAATTAGAATATTACATGGAACCAAGAAGACAAGGATTGTAGAATAGAACAATATCGGACCTCCGAAAAGTATACAGTGTACTGTGCTTGATTGGCCAGCAAACTCGCCTGACCTGACCCCATAGAGAATCTATGGGGCATTGCCAAGAGAAGGATGAGAGAAGAGCTGAAGGCCGCTAATGAAGCATCCTGGTCTTCCATAACACCTCAGCAGTGCCACAGGCTGATAGCATCCATGCCACGCCGCATTGAGGCAGTAATTGCTGCAAAAGGGGCCCAAACCAAGTACTGAATACATATGCATGCTTATACTTTTCAGAGGTCCGATATTGTTCTATTCTACAATCCTTGTCTTCTTGGTTCCATGTAATATTCTAATTTTCTGGGATTGTGGATTTGGGGTTTTCATGAGCTGTACGCCATGATCATCAAAATTATAACAAATTAAGGCTTGACTTATCTCGCTTTGCATGTAATGCGTCTGTCTCATATATCAGTTTCACCTTTTAATTTGCATTACTGAAATTAATGGACTTTTGCACGATATTCTAATTTTCCGAGTTTCACCTGTATGTGCATGCCATAAAAGGGATCATCTTAGAAGAAGCATTCCCTCCTATGTGAGAAAGATAGGGAAATGCCTCTTCATGGTACCTGCAATTGGCAATTGTTATTAAATGATAATGATGATAATGATGGAAAACTAGCTACCAAAAGGAATCCCACTGTAGTTGCAGAAAAGCAGTTGAAAATAATAATAAAAGCACTGAATTGCTGCCACCTTGGTAACTCCTGTCCTCACTCCCCCCCCCCAAAAAAAACCTTTTATGTCTTTCCCCATTTCCCCCCAGAATTTCTGGCCCCCAGGTGTCCTCCAACCTAGTTTCAACTGAGACTATTATTTTGGTGGGGAGCGGCTTGGTCCTACTATTAATCTAACCAATTGATTGATTAAATATTTCAGGTGTGCTTAAAATCATTCCAAAATAATTCCACGTGTTCCTCCACTTTAAAAAGGTGCCTTAAAATGACACAGGGAAAGGGCTTAATGCCCACTTGACTGCTATTCTACCTCACTTCTCTGATTATAAACAAGCAATGCAATTTCCAGTAGAAAAACACGCACTTGAGGGAACACTTCCTTTTGTAATTTAGCCACTACAGAAGTATTCTGCATCTATAGACCATGAGAGTAACAAAACATTTCAAGAGAGCCCTTTTCTCAGATGCTTAACATCAGATTGGAATTGTACTCCTACCTGTACAGGAAACATTCATTTACACATTTCTCAGGTTTTACATTAAAATATGCTGTTTGTTGTATTTCGTTTGCATCATTTAGCGAACACTAGGACATCCCTCAAAGGGAACCTGATGCTTCCCTAGCTGATGTCGTTTATTGCTTTTTTGGCAATGAACAGCGCATCCCTCCTTCAAACTAATTGTTCCACTGACACATTCTTAATATGCATTATTTATATCAAAGCCTTATTCTCTAGGCAAGTGGCTTTTTAAAGACACTCTGTAAATTTATTAGATGGTCTAATATGAACCATATTGATATATTTGCCAGATAAATATACGTGCCAATGGGCTTTAGGATGGGCTTGGTTTAATTTGTTTATGAGTTGATTTATACTGCAAGCTCTGTGTATGTGTGAAATACCAGCTGAATGCACTCAGGAATATGCTGTCAAAATGTGCATTCTCATCTTCCATTAGTGTTAATGGGAACTAAAGCACATGCTCCCCAGTGGGAAAACACACTCCTCAAAGGCCTGGCAAAGTCTGTCTTTTGATGAGAGGAGTTTATTGCAGAAGAGTGGAATTGACAAATTTTTTTTAAAACATTAAGCCCACCTGGAGACTTCTTTTTAACACATTGCTGCATCTGTCTTCTTCCCAAAGCGTTTCTTACTGTAGCATCAGACACTGAAGTCCTTCAACAATGATGAAGCAAAACAAAGAAATAAGCTTTCATTTCAAATTAAGAAGCAACAGCAATTTAGAGCACGTTCTGAAATTGTATCTTCAGAGCCAGGTTATCCCTGCTGGTGGTGTAAAGCTTTAGGCCTAACGCTTACAGCACCAGCACCATCACTATGACCCCGCCCCAAAGTGCTCATGGCAGGAGAACCTGAACAATGCATAGATATCAGTTTTATGAATTATTATTTTAAAGTATAAATTATGGACATGCGGAACCTCCCTCATCCCAAGAAATTTGGCTTTTCTTGGGTTTCCCTTGAAATGTCTCCACTGATTCTCTTTTGAAGGAACCCTGAAATTTAGTTTGAATTTTCTTTTCTCAAAAAATTGGTGCCAATTCTACAATAAAGTCTTTATTCTTGACATATGCAGAGTTCTCACATCAATCACTTTTATTATACGGACACAATAGTGCCAGTATTTTAAGAATGAATTGTAAAATCAATGTTCTATCATGATAAGCCCTCAATATATATATATTTGTGCTGGCACTAGAGTTTGGTGGAAAGACCAAAGTGCTAGAACCCACAAGCCACTTAAACTAGTTCATTTAAAACTAAAACCAAACAATTTAGGCTATTACTTCATTTATTATAGAGAAAATCATTTTTTCAAGAATTTTCATAGAATTGCCTCATTTCCCATATTGTGTGCCCAATAACCTCACTTCCTCTGTTCTCAGCTATAGGACTAGTTCAAATGTTTAATGTTTTCCTGAAAAACATTTAATTTATGGATGTGAGAAATGTTTCGGGTACAAAACATTTTGTACCTGCAACAGGCCATTTTGGGTGTTTTGTAGCCAAAATGAAACACCTGATGGCCAAGTCTGAAAGTTTTGAATACAAAATGAATCATCCCTTTTTCGGCTACAAATGTTTTGTGGTTTGGGACCTCAATTTTGTGGCGATTTCACTGTAGTCTCCATTTTGTCTATTTGAATCTATTCATTCTATTACACCTATTTGAATTTCCCACCTTCAGAGGAGTGAATGAAAGTATGGGCTGATCTGCTGACAATTGTGTCCTTGCTCCTGATTGGCACCTTTGGCTCTTGCCACTCCTGACTGACCCAACATTGGCCAGGGGAAGGGTCGAAGAAGGGGCAAGGGTGGGAGGGAGTTCAAAGAGGGATTCATTCATTCATACATCATTCATTCAGATTTAGAGGCAGCAGCACCATTCTGTCTTGTTCTGCCCCAGGAAGAGAGAGAGAGAGAGAGAGAGAGAGAGAGAGAACTTTGCTTGCCACCATGATGCCATGTCATTGCCCCTATGCCACCTATTGCCTTCTGCCTTGCCAGCCTGAGCCCAGCTTGCCCACCCAGCCTGCCCCTGCTGGCTAGTGGCTACTAATGTGGCTACCAGCCTGGGAATTGATTAAACTCTGTTGCATTGCTTTTTTATTTTTTTGTTGAATCCTGAGAAGAATTCTTTTTTCACCCCCTTGAGAGAATCACTGCCTGCCTGTGCCTGCTGTGTGCCAGCCACAAGCCCCAGCCCCTGTGGCTACTGGCTACCACCTGGCCAGGCACCCCCCCCCCTTCCCTCAGATTTTCCAGGCTTCTGCCCCAGCCCCCAAATCTGAAGACTGGAGAAGGAGAAGTCAAGAATAAGATTGAAGAAGAGTAGACTCAGAGACCAGACCAGACCAAAGAAGTGGACAACAGAGGACACACAATGTGGGTCAAGCCCTAGACTGAGTGAGTGGGCCCCATCTCTCTCTCTCTCTCTCTCTCTCTCTCTCTCTCTCTCTCTCTCTCTCTCTCTCTCTCTCTCTCTCACTCACACACACACACACACACACACACACACACACCCTCTGGAATCCTGTATTCTTGGGGTTTTTTTCCTTTTTGGAGGGAGGTTTTGTGTTGCAATTGGATTCAAAAAGTTGTGTGTTTTTTAGTTTAGAAGAAGTTTAAACATGGGTTCTGTTGGGGAGGGATCCCCATTAGCTAGTACTAGTAGGTGGTTAAGGGTAGTGTAGCCTCGTGGTTTTAAAAAAACCAATTCTGTCTTTTTCCCCATTCCAAAGTGGGGGTTTTTTGGGGGGGGGGGGCATTTAAAAAAAAACACAGAAGCTTGTCCTCCAGCCCTCTGCCCCATAATATATCAGTATTAACATTCTCTGGGCGTATTGTATCTTCCCTGGTTATATTGTATCTATTCTGTTCTCAATCCATTATATTGTATCTGTTATTGTATCTTCTGTTGTTCCCCTAGTTATTGCTCCCTCCCTGGTACTGTATCTGATGTATCTGTTCTGTTTCCTACTAATTACAATATTATGCAATTCAAATGCCTTGGTTTGGTTTGTTGTTGTGCCTGGCCTGCTTGTGTATTTTGGGGACCTCATCATGGATGGGCACAGGACAGGTTCTCTCTCTCTCTCTCTCTCTCTCTCTCTCTCTGGATTTCTTTGCAATAAAGATTGGTCATATTGTGTGACTTCTAGCATCATCATTTTTATTCCAACTAGATTGCTTGCATCTACAATAGGTTGCACTTGCTGGTGCCACAGGCATCTGTTGCAGAAATCTCTAAAAACAAATGTGTCAAAAATTGTGTGCCATTGTTGTCGTCATCACTCTTTTACTTGTGTAGGTGGCGGGGGGGGGGGACCTCACTATTCCACTGGCAGAATGTTGTTTCACAGTGCACCCTTCCTTACTTAACCTGCTTTTATGGCCGAGTGCCACAGATGTTGCTGTGTCTCTGTTGCTTGTGGGCAAAAAATGCTTGGGGGAGGGAGGGCAGGGCACATTTTTGATGCTGTTGTTGGCCCTAGTCTGCTCCATCTGTGATATCATGCTTGCTTTGGAAACCTGGTTCTTTGCAAAGCTCTGCAGTTGTTGTTGATGTGTGCTGTTAATTTTCTTTACTAGGACACAACTGGCAAAATTTCCCAGCTTTGTCTATGCTCTAGAAGTGCTCCGTAAAACAGGAAACATGTCAACTAGGGATGTGCAAAAAATTTCGGGCACAGAATGATCTGTGCCCGAAACGAACAATTTCGGGTTATTCGGGGCCGAACTGAATCACCCCCGATGTCCCCTGATATTTTTTGGGCACGAGCCGAATCACCCGAATTTCGGACCCGAAAAATTCGGGTGATTCGGTTCATGGTTGATTTTTGGTGAATTTTTGAAGTTTTAGTGACTTTGGGGCAATTCGGGGGCATAGCATGGGATCTGGGCAAAAGGAGTGGGGTGGGGTGGTAGTGCCTAATGGGTGCAGGCTACCACCCCACTCTTTTGGGGCAGATCCACTTTCTGCCCCCAAACTGCCCCAAAGTCACTAAAACTTCAAAAATTCTCAAAAAATCACCCCTTTGTCCAAACCCCCTGAAATTGGGGTGGCAGCCTCCACCCATTAGGATCTACCACCCCACCCCACTATTCTGCCCCAGGCCCCACTTTCTGCCCCAATATGCCCCAATCTGCCCCAAAGACATGAAAATTTCAGAAATTTACCAAAAATCAGCCCTTTGCCCAATCCCCCTGAAATTGGGGTGGTAGCCTGCACCCATTAGGCACTACCACCCCACCCCACTCCTTTTGCCCAGATCCCATGCTATGCCCCCGAACTGCCCCAAAGTCACTAAAACTTCAAAAATTCTCCAAAAATCAGTACTTTGCCCAATCCCCCTGAAATTGGGGTGGTAGACTCTACCCATTGGGCACTACCACCCCACCCCAAAATTTTGCCCCTGGGCCCCTTTTTACCCCCCGAATCGATTCAGATTCGGATTAAATCTGAATCTGAACCGAATCAAGTGTGATTCGGGTGACCCAGATTCGGGCACAAAACAGAACAGGGGTGATTCGGTTCGGGTCTGAGCCGAATCACCCGAAAACCCGAATTGCACACCCCTAATGTCAACATGTTGATGAGAGTCAGTATTATAGATCACTAGAATAGAGTGTGACAAGCCTGTGACACTCTATTCCAACTGCGCAGGCATGCTGGAGCACCTCACAGTCCTCAAGGGCCGCTGGGCTGAATGGCCAGTTCCAGTGGTTGCTCCCAATCAGCCTGCTACCACCACCACCTCCACAGGGATGGGGGAGGCCTGGTCAGCTCACCCCGTACCCCCCACTCCCAGCTACGCACATGGCGGCTAGATTTATTGAGGTTTTTGGAGCCACAGTTTGGATCTGCAGGGTAGTGGTGGAATTCTTATATGGAGGCCCTCCACGGGAGGCCTTCAAAAAATGCAGATTCACTTTTTTTAACTGGGGGGGGGGGGGCGGCTCCAAAGCACTTCAGGTCTGGGCACCAAAATTACCTAGGTGTACCCCTGAGGATATCAGCCAATGATTCCTACTACGATCTTTTATATATGATCTTTCCTACTATGTCTTTTATATCTGTACTAGCTTAACCTGTGCAGAGATCTATGTGCTAGTACTTGATTGCTCCCCTCATCCCCTGCCACAGCCCCCTCACCTCAGAGATGGCTCCACTCTCACCTGAGTTGCACTCCTAATCCTAATCCTCCATCTGGTTGCTTCCATCCCCTTCACCCCTCTTGGTCACTCCTCCATCTCTTTACTCCACCCCCCTCACCCCACTTGCACACAGCTGCAGAGTTGCTGGCACCGATTGACCAAGCTGCAGCCCCCTAGCCCCAGAGATTTCCTGACCTGAGCCCCACTCCCACTCCTCCTGACAGGAGCAGTAGTGGTTGCCCGGGCCCTTCCTTGCTGCCCCCACCACCATGGTCACTTGTTCCCCTCAGGCCGCTGACAGGTCTGGGCCCGTCCCTTGCCTGCCTGTTGGCCTCAGTAGCCCCAAACAGAGCAGTGGTTGACTGGGCCATTTCTTGCTGCCAATATGCACCACCATTGCCGCTTGTTCCCCTCAGGCTGCTGACAGGCTCAGGCCTGTTCCTCACCCTTCCTTCTTTCTCTCCCCCTCCCTTCTTTTTCTCTCTTCCTCTCTCCTCCACTTGCTCTCCCCTCTGCCTTTCTTCCCCTCCCTTCTTTCTCTCCCTCCCTCCCTGAGTTAACAGATCTTGTTCATCTTGTTTTCTCATCTAATTCACACAATGGCAGCCTCCTTCTCCTGAAAGGGCTCTTTCCTCCCTCACAACTCCTCTCTTCGCAGACCCTTGCCCACTATCCTTTTATATATATAGATTCCTCTCCTCCGCCATCAAGAACATCTTCCAACCAGTAACAGTTGCATTCCAACTGATCTTAACCCTCACAGGCTCCTCCTCTCTATCTGAATATGGAATCCCCACTGCCCAATCACCACAGTGCCACAGGCTCCTCCTACCTATCTGCATATGGACTTTCCACTGCCCAATCACCATGGTGCTTCTACTCTCACGGTTCCTCCTCCCTATCTGCATATGGAATCTCCACTGCCCAATCACCACAGAGCTTCTGCTCGTGAACTCTAGCAAGAGCTGCCATGCTTGGGATTAGCCACGGGTATGCCTTAGAGAATTATATATATAGATGTGTCTTTTTTCTTATATCAATTGTATGAATTTGTGTTTCTTTTTAATAAAAAAAAAGCTTTTTTAAAAAAAATTGCAAAACCTGTCTGACTAGACATGATAGTAGTACAAAGGAAACTAGAATAAATGTAATGAGAAATGATGATTGACAGCCAGACAAGTTACTCAAAGTAGTCCCATTGAAATTAATGGGGCAATTTGTCTCATTGATTTCAGTGGGACTACTTATGAGTACCTTAGTCTGACTGCCACCTGGTGCTTTTGTTGTACTACTTCCAACTTTTGCAAAACCTACCATCTATCTTCATCCTGAGTTTGAGCTGAGTTAAGTGTGAATGTTTAGAAGCAGTTTATAACTTCAGGGTTCATGAAAGTTCTTATTGTGAAGAAGTCATTACCTCAAGCGGCAAAATACCTGATCCAATGAGCCAATGCAAAATAGTGAGATGTATAAACTGAGAGATCACAATGGCTAAGCCCCAGTGTGTCCTGCAAAGGAGGATGCTGTGGGCATGTTTCAGAAAGTGCTTCTAAAGGATGCTCACAAGGCACTCAAAGCACTGTCTCACTATTTTGGTTCTCCATTCACTCCCAAGTGAGAAATGGAAATGAAACTGTAAAAACATTTAATAAAATAAAAGTGGGACTATTGTTAAATTGTGCAGTGTTTTGAGCTTGATTAATGGAACTGACTGTGTTAATATGCCTTGCAATGAATAGCTTTCATGCAACCTCATCCTTTATTATGCTTGCTGGCAGGATGGCTATTAATAGCACCGGAGCCTACACTTGTACTTTTAAACATTTCAGACACAAATAATAGAAGATTTCCAATTAAAAAAGATAATCTCCCTTCAGAAGGAGAGCAGTAAGCATGGTGAATAATTTAAAAGCTGTGGGGATATAAAGATTTATTAAATTTCCCAACAAGCAATAAGCTAGAAGCTTTGATTAATGGTTGAGAACTAGAAAACAAGGAATGACTCAAGGACTTTTTGATGGTTTTATGGCTTTTCGGGAAAACATTGTTACAGGGTTTAGAATTTTCATCCCACCACATTCTTTTAATTTAAAATCATTTTCAAATTCAGAGCAATATTTCTAGACAAAAATGCCATGATCAATTATTTCAGTGCATTCACATCTTTCTTTTTCTGGGACAATACTTGGAATGCAAATTAAAAACATTTAGAAAGTTATTCCCCCTTTTAGCCTAAAAATTCTTGTAGAGAGCTGGATTGAAATATCTCCCCACCCACTTGTATAAAAATATCACCGTTTTTTTGAAGCTGAATTATCCTAATATATTAAAATATGGGAATATGGATAACCTTTTCAAAAGTAGCCTGCTCTGGACAAGAGCTTTATAATGTGAAAATGTCACAACAGGCAGAATTGGACCCTTCATCCTTATCTTGATCTATTCATATGACAAAATAGTAAAAAGAAGAGAAAATGGTGCAAAACTATGTTAATTTTCCCTCTTGGACCATTATCAGCTCATTTTCCTGCAGTCCTCCAGTCTATTTTACAGTATGAATAGCTTTCCCAATGTGTAAAGACTTCTCTTCCCAGTAACAATATTCTGTTCACATCTATTTGATGTCTCGCTAATATGTTATTGTCAGATCATGTTGCAAAACATAATAATAGTTGTATTTGCAAATCCAAATGAACAATGCTATGCTTGTGCTTTATTTGCCCATTGTCTGATTGAAGACTACATCATGTGCAAATAAATATTAACACTTTATCACATCGCCTCTCAATTGCTCTTGCAATGTGCCAGAGGAAACATATCATACACATTAGCATATATTACGTATATTCATACCATAGATTCACACATGCGGGGGGCGGGGGGCGGAAACAGTCCACATGCTGTTGCTCAAATCATCTTCTTGCTGAGTTAGAAATAAGACATGGACTAAGTGTGGCAAAAATGAAATAAAACAATGTTTTTGCAAGGGTGGGAATGGAATCTGTTAACAGGTCCTTCAGGGAAAAGCCAAGAAATCCCTTTTTCAAAACTCATATTCAACACATTATATTTAGCACACAGCTTTTAAAATGGTATTACTAATAAATAAATAAAGATCTCTAGGAGCATGTGGCCAGGTTCCAAACCACTTCTGTTCAGGGCTTTCTTAAGCCAAAGTACACAGAGCCACACAGAGCTAAATTACATGTTATTAAAAGACAGGCTTCAAACTGGAAGTGTCTCTTCTTTTACAACAACCAGCCATGGGGAAAATGCATATGGGGATCACAGTAAACAAGTAGCGGGAGGCAAAATAATTCCGCCCCCACCATGCAGGTTGCCTGCTGAAAATCCCTCAAAGTAGCTATTTGCTACATAAATCAGAAATAAAACACCAGAACAATGGAGGATTACTGTCGCATCCATTCCACTTTGGAAACTAGACCATGTAATTCAGAACTCCAAGATCTGGATTAAGGGGTGCAGACAGAGGGGAAACTTGAGATGAAAATCCTCACTTTAATTTTTTGGAGGAAGACAACCCAACTCACTTTGGTGTCCCTAGGACCTACCATGGGAAACAACAGGGTGATTCGAGTTCTTGGTTGTTCACTAAGGGCGAATTACAGTTTTTTCACAGATTTCTGATTCAATTCATTGAACCAGCCGGCAATGGCTGGCCAATTTGATGAACTGATTTTATTTTTTGTGATTCAATTCGAGGTCAAATCAAATTGCAAAGCACTATTTGTGCTCATCTCTAATAAAAGGCTCTCTGAGCTAGAAAGATTACTACTTCTTATCCCAGAACAATAATTTTCTCAGTCTGAAAGCATAGTTTCTAGCAGGGCTTGTACAAAGCATGGCTGTGCTTTGGTTGAGAGGAATGCCAAAATCACAACACTCATTATATCCCTGCCACCAGCTGTGACTGTAGACAGGAATCATGCCTTATTATAACCATTGCTATAATTTCCATAAGGATCCTGGTTAAAAAGTTATTCAAGATTAGTGAGACCTGTGGAATTGATTGTGAGAACCCAGAATTTCATGGCAATCCTTGTCAAACTGCTCCAGTTAATCAGCATTTACCCAGGATATATAACCATCCTGCTTAAATGCTGGTTAATCGGACCTTTTTAAACCAAAAAGGTTTAAGGGGAGAGCTAGGGAGATGAGGACTGGGAAGACCCAAGTTCAAATCTCCATTCAGCCATGCAACTCACTGGATGACTCTGGGTTTATCACTTATCTCTCAGGCCAAAAGGACCCCCAAATCACAAACAAGCTCCTTTGGGGGCTGCACCACCCCATCACTCATCATGTAAAATAAATGTAAAAACAGATAAATAAAAAGCTGTCCTAATGAACACATTCAATTTTTGTTAATTGAAACACAATAATAATATGCAAGGCTGTTGGTAACACAAAGATGCCTAGGTAAATCAATGTGGAAAAAAATTAAAGCAGCAACATGATTTGCCCAACAAGAAATGAGAAGCCTATAAAGATGACGACCTTTAAAAAGCACAGCGAGAAGAATTATCTTATTAATTGTTCTGGGCATTCTAACACCTCTCCTTGACACTTTTTAAACATATGATTAAATAATACAAATGCTATGTGACGCGGCTTGTACATAAATCCACAATGACAAACAGGCAGTGTGGCATTTCACTTCCTATTAGTACTCTCATTTACAACACAGAGATCTGTTCATCCAAAATTAAGCAAATAATAAGACAGCATGCAAGCAACGCTTTTGCCCTTCTATTTCAGTTCCATAATGGAGCCAGAATCTACCTTTGTTCTATCTGCTCAGTCAGAAGGGACACAGAAGCAATAATCTAGCTCAGTTCTCACAGTAATTTGGCAAGACTTCCAGAGATGCCGTCACAATATGTTTCTGTCCATTAGTAGTTCAAAGAACTGACAGAGGAATAAGCTTGAGTTCACCAATGATGGAAGCTGGTCATGACTTTTCAAATTTCTTGTTTTAACCAGAAGGCATGACACATCTCTCTGCTGGGATAACATCTTCGTTTTTTTCATTTCATTTTTTGTTGTATCAGATTTGTAGACTGCCCCAAACCTATTTCTCTGGGCTGTTTACATCATCATAAAACAGATTTAAAATGAAAACCTTAAAATAATTTAAAACCACAGTCAAGTTAAAAAGCTTGAGTGAAAAGAGTAGTCTTTGGGGACTTTTTAAAAATGGTCAGAGATGGGGAGTCTCTTATTTCAGCAGGTAGCACATTCTAGAGTCTCAGGGCAGCAACAGAGAAGGCCTGTCTCAGCATAGCCACCAGATGAGGTGGTGGCAACTGCAGATGAATCTCTCCAGATGATCTCAATGTAGCCCTGTCCTACCCCCATAGGACTGGTCATGTGAATGACATCTATATTATTAATTCTCCAAGACGGGCCATGAGTGTAGGAGGCGATTGGCTGACAGAGTTTGTAAGCAGAAGCACCTGTTTGGGCAGTGGGGATTCCCTATAGGAATCCATCTATCCTATAGATAGGGAGATGGAGCCTGTGAGAGCAGAAGCACCATGGTGATTGGGCCGTGGGGATTCCATATGCAGATAGGGAGGAGGAACCTGTGATGGTTAAGGTCAGTTGGAATGCAACTGTTACTGGTCGGAAGATGTTCTTGATTGTAGAGGAGAGGAATCTTTATATATAAAAGGATTGTGAGGAATGGATCTGCAAAAGGATCTGTTGTGAGGGAGGGAGGAGCCCCTTCAGGAGAAGGAGGATGCTGTTGTGTGAATTAGATGAGGAAACAAGATGAACAAAATCTGTTAACTCAGGGAGGGAGGAAGAGAGAGAGAAAACATGAAGTGGAGGGGGAAGAAAGAGTAGGGAAGAGCGAGTGGAGGAGAGAGAAAGAGAAAAAGAAGGGAGGGGAAAGAGAGACAGAAGGAAGGGCAAGAGATGGGCCTGAGCCTGTCAGCAGCCTGAGGGGAATGAGTGGCCATGGCGGCACTAGCAGCAAGGAAGGGCCCAGTCAACCACCGCTGCTGTTTGGGGCTACCGAGGCCATTGTCAGAGGGGCAGGCAGGCAAGGGTTGGGCCTGGGCCTGTCAGCGGCCTGAGGGGAACGAGCGGCCACGGTGGTGGCAGAAGCAAAGAAGGACCCAGTCAACCACTGCTGCTGCTCCTGGGGGAGAGGAGTCCGAACGGGGCTCAGGTGAGGGTGGGGAGGTCTCTGGGGATATGGGGCTGCAGCTTGGCCAATAGGTGGCAGCAATGCTGCAGCCATGACCAAGAAGGGAGAGGGGGATGGAAGCAACGGGATGGAGGAGGAGCAGGAGTGCAGCTCAGGTGAAGGTGGGGAGATCTCTGAGGTGAGGGGAGCAATCAAGTACTAACACGCAGATGATCTAGAGCGGGCAAGAGATCCAGCATTGAAGTGGAGAGAAATAATGGTGGCAGTCAGGATGCAGAGGTGGAGGGACAACAGCCAAAGCCCCTCCGGCCAGAAGAGGTGGGTGGACGGCAGGCGAAGCCCTGCCGGCCAGGAAGAGGAGGCGGTGGCGGGGAGAAATGATGGCGGTGGTGAGGAGGTGGGAAGATGGCGGGAAAAGCCCTACCAGCTAGGAGGAGGAGGTGGGAGGCGGTGGTGGGATGGCCTGGCCCTGGCCCACCCAATGGGGAGAGCTGTGGGGGGGGGAGAGAGAGAGAGCGGGCTGTGGGAGGAGAGAGCGAGCGGGCGGGCTGCAGGGGGAGAGCACAAGCGGGTGGGCTGCTGGCAGAGAGCACGGGCGTGCAGGCTGCTGGCGGAGAGCACAAGCGGGAGGGCTGCAGGGGAGAGCGTGAATGGGCGGGCTGCTGGCGGAGAGCATGTGGGAGGGCTGCAGGGGGTGAGCGTGAGCGAGAGCAGGCGGGCTGCGGGGAGGGCCGAGCGAGCAGGTGGGCTGCAGGGGGTGAGTGCGAGCGAGTGGGCTGCAGGGGGAGAGCGCGAGCAGGCGGGCTGCGGGGAGGGCCGAGCAAGCGGGCGGGCTACGGGGGGAGAGCGCGAGCGGGTGGGCTGCAGGGGGAGAGCGAGCGGGCGGGCTGCGGGGGGGAGAGCACGTGGGCTGTGGAGGATAGAGCGAGCGGGTGACTTGCGGGGGAGAGCGAGCGGGCGGGCTGTGGAGGGGAGAGCGAGCGGGTGACTTGCGGGGGAGAGCGAGCGGGCGGGCTGCAGGGGGATAGCGAGCAGGCGGGCTACGGGGGGGAGTGAGCAGGCGGGCTGTGGGGGGAGAGCGAGCGAGGGGGCTGAGGGGGGAGTGAGCACAAGCGGGTGGGCTGCTGGCGGAGAGCGCGGGTGGGCGGGCTGCTGGCGGAGAGCGCGTGGGCTGCGGAGGGGAGAGCGAGCGGGTGACTTGAGGGGGAGAGCGAGCGGGCGGGCTGCAGGGGGATAGCGAGCAGGCAGGCTGCGGGGGGAGAGTGAGTGGGCGGGCTGCTGGGGGAAAGAGCGAGCAGGCGGGCTGCGGGTGGAGAGCGAGCGAGGGGGCTGAGGGGGGAGTGAGCGAGAGGGCTGCGGGGGGATGCTACAGGCTCAGTGCACAACTGCACAGATGCTCTGTGCAGGGTCAGCTAGTTATTTTGTAATTCTTACCACTCTGTAAGCTAAGTATCATTGGGCCAATTCCCTTGGGTGGGGGGTTTGCGAACATTTTTTGATGTATAATTAAAATAATTTCTTTACCTTACTACCTTCTTGGGAGTTGCTGGAGGTGGTGGAAGGGTCCGTGGAGGTTCCCCCTCCCCCCACCGGCTTTCCCTATGCCCCCCTCTGGCCGTTTTGACAGCTGTTTGGCCGTTCGGCTGCCTTTTGTCCCATTTTTTGGTCTTCTCTGCTTGGTGTGTTGGCCATTTTGGAGGCCGTGCACTTGCACAATTGGCCTCTGCCTGGCCCGGGCCATGCAGAGGCCAATCATGCAGATGCACGGCCTCCAAAATGGCCACCACACCAAGAAGAGAAGGCTGAAAACCAGCCGAAAACTGGCTGAATGGCCTAACAGCTGGCCGAAGCGGCCGGGAGGAGCATAGGGAAAGCTGGTGTGGGGAGGGGGAAACTCCATGGACCCCTCCCCTGCACCGCCTCCAGCAACTCCCCGGAAGGGAGTAAGGTAAAAAAAATATTACATTGAAAAATGTTCACAAACCCCCTCCCTGAACATTTGGGGGGTGTTTGGTCTGGGGTCGGACCAAACGGGTGGTTCGGTTTGACCCTGAACCATCGAACCGAACCAGTTCGACGTCGAACTGGCTCGATGTTGATCCAGTTTGCACATCCCTATCCATCATTATGTCCTTCACAAATGACCTGATGCCCTCCCAACATGTTCCTTTATTGCATGGGGGCGGGGAGGACTGATCATCCAAATGGCCCCTGTATATGTGCTCCAAATACTTGTTTAAATCATCATTTGGAGCATGGACAAAGGAACCATTCAGAGAAACAGTGTCATCAGCACAATGAAGGAACATGTCAGAAATGCATTGGGACATCCACAGAAGATGTCATGATGGGTGTGCTCTTGGCAAGTCCTTTTTCTTAATCATGTGGGCTAGTAAATTATCGTACAAGCCAGCCCACTATTTCCCCATGTTGGAAACAGAGGACTGAGGCTGAGAGGGAGTGGCTTGCTGAAGGCCACCTCATGAGTTCATGACAGAGGTAAAACTAAAACTAAGGAGCTAGAGCCCTGCATATTTATTTTTCTTTTTACATTTATAACTCACCATAACGTTATAAATGCTTAAGATGGCTTATGAAAAACACAAACAGTTAAACAGTTAAAGCAACATAATGTCCAAACATGCACTCGACCTTGAATCCTGTTTTGGAACCTAGAGACTAGAAATTAGAAGAATTGCTCTTGGATTATTCTAATTTCTTAAAGAGCTGGATGTCCAGCCAGACCTAGAACTGAAAAACTGGTTTATTTCAACCTCTCATCCTCTTCTGCATTGCCAAGTTCTGTGGTGGCTTTTATGTTGAAAATATGGTTTACATTCTCAGGGCCCATATAAATGATTTGCTAATGTTTCTTCGACATTGCTCCACTTTGTTTATTTTGGTGAATAAAACATGAAGTGTGAAAGGAATTTTATTGAATGCCTTTTAACAGTGTTTAGTGTCAAAGGGTTCCTAGTAGCTTGAAATAGCCTAAAGAAGATTTTATTTCTCAGGGATACTTTTAAGAGGCAGCAAATGTGAAACGTTGAGCCTTGTGTGCCTTGTGAGCCGAGTGCTGGACTAGGACTGGGAAGACCCAAGTTCAACTCCACATTCAGCCATGATACTTGCTGGGTGACTCTGGGCCAGTCACTTCTCTCTCAGCCTAACCTACTTCACAGGGTTGTTGTGAAGAGAAACCTAAGTATGGGTTTCTTGGGGGAAGGGCAGGATATAAAATGTGAATAATAAATAAAAATACTGTACAGATTATTTTAGATGATGTACAATTCACAGCCAGAGATTTGCCAGTTCCAACAATGTTTGTCATTTTATCTCATGCCCCCTGTTTCTTAAGTTAGAAAAGTCCAAGTCTTATTCAAGTAATACAGGTTATCATGACCAAAAAAACCCTTCAGAAATTTTAAGTATGTATTGAACTCTTGCAGTTTAATCAAAATTCTAAACCTGGGTTTGTTTTCAGGAATAAGATTTTTGTCTTTTCCTTTTCATTTTGTTGGTATAGATCTCAATGTGGGAGCAGAGAGTTTGTGGCTAATATTGCATGTGGGGAATGAGGGATAGAGAGACTGCAGGTGATTATGCCTGCCACTACTACATCTTATTCAGCAACATGGTGAGCAACACACTATAGAAATATGCAATTGACATGGCCCGCCAGGAATATTCCCAGACAGCAGGCTTAAACATGGGAGAGGGGTATCCTAGAATCCTAGAGTGGATTTTTTCACCCTGGATATAAATCAGGCTAAGCTCCAATGCACAATGAAAAACCTGAATTGTATATGGAGTGCTCCCTGATAGCTCCCAGGGACTTCAACGCAAAGCTGGAGGATATGTGAATGTACACCTGCCCTTCTGTGGAAAAGCAAAGTAAAATCACCGTCTGGGAAAGCTCCAAGTTTACAACTTCAGAGAGACAAAGAAAGGAGTGAGGGAATGCCATGGACAGAGAGAAAAATACTATACATGAAGGGCAAAGACTGAGGCTTGATTCACAGGGAGATACATCCACATAGTCTGTACCATGCTACACCACCAATGATAAACAATAACCAGGTGGCTCAAGCAACTGATGTAAATGCTCCCTAAGGCAGTGTTGTTTATTTTATTTTATTTATTTATCTTTTTTGTTTTTACATTTGTATTCCGCTCTTCCTCCAAGGAGCCCAGAGCGGTGTACATAGTTAGGTTTCTGCACACAACAACCCTGTGAAGGAGTTTAGGCTGAGAAGTGACTGCTCTAGAGTCACCCAGCAAGTAGGGGTGTGCACGGAACCACGGAGCTGCGGTCCAGCACTGGGATGGGGGGTTCCTTTAAGGGCGGGAGAGGGTTTACTTACCCCTCCCGCCGCTTTCCCCCCTCCGGTTCGGCTCACGTGTTTTCTGTAGTAATCGCTTGGCTGCAAAAGGCTTTTAGAAGGCCAAAGGCTTTTAGAAGCCTTTTGCGCTTTCTGTAGTAATCGGGGTGGCAGGATACCTCCCTGCTGCCCCCCCCCGGCTGCAAAAAGCTTTTAGAAGCCTTTTGCGCACACACACACACATTTTCTGTAGTAATCGGGGTGGCAGGATACCTTCCTGCTGCCTCTTCCCCCACTTTGCTGCAAAAGGCTTTTAGAAGCCTTTTGCACGCACGTCGCACGCGTGCAAAAGGCTTCTATAAGCCTTTTGCAGCCAAGCTGGGGGAAGGGGCAGAAGGGAGGTATCCTGCCGCCTTGATTACTACAGAAAATATGTGATCCGGAGGGGTAAGTAAACCCTCCCCCGCCCTTAAAGGAACCCCCCACCCCAATCCGCCTGAACCCCAACCGCCCATGTCCAGACCGGTCCGGAGGCCTGTAGAATGGCCTCCGGATCGGTCCGGGCACATCACTACCAGCAAGTATCATGGCTGAATGGGGATTTGAACTTGAGACTCTACAGTCCTAGTCCAGCACTCTAACCACTACACCACACTGGCTGGTTACTGCTCTCGTGGGGACTAGCAGCTCTTAACTGTAACATGGAACAGCTCTTAACTGGCATGGAATTAACTGCATAGGACATCCAAATCACTTTGTTCATATTTGAAGTTGTGACTCGTGTGCTGTGGGGCTGGACCACAAGGAAGACCAAAGGATACAATATATGCTGGGTTTTAGATAACAATGGAAATGCAGTTAAGATCAGGTTGCAGTAGATGAGAAAATTATTTGCTCCCAAGTTGGACCATTTGAGGAGACTTGCCCACTCAGTTTTAGAATTCTTTCCACAACTATGTTGAATATAAATGTGCGCTCTTAAATGATGGGTTATGAGTGGGATTTTCTAGGTTATATAAATGCTATCAAATACTAATGAGACTGTTTGATTGCCACAAGAGAAATATCTAGAGCCACTGTACATTCAGATCACCCATATAATTCTACGATCGTTTCATGCCAAGAGAAGATGTTCAAGATATGTATTCCAGCTGCTCTTTCCTATTGAAAACCCTGAAAATATATATAATGTACTTAGGTTTGCTATGTATTTATGTCCTCATAAATGGTGTGAACATATGTTACTATGTGTTACAGAGTAATAATTTATCTTCTATAAATAATTGAACAAGAAGCCAGCTTTAACTGAGAAACAAGAGTTTGATATTTATTGCTAACTAAATATTGGCTAAGAAAACAATGAGCAGACTAACAATCTTTCATGCAGAGAGAGGGAGAACAAACTGTGACTCCACAAACAAACTGTGACTCCACCCACAAGCCAGTACATAGAGACATTCAAACAGAGAAGCAGGCTCTAAATAGAGAAGCATGCCCTGTATAAAGAGCTGGGTCAATTTCTGTAGCAAATCCCAACACTATGTGCCTCAATAAGAAGTCCATTTAAAACGTGTAGATATTTTTGGTCTCCCTCTGTTCCAGAATGTTTTATTTCAGGAGATGAATTATAATCACATTCAGTTGTTTGCAGCATGCAATGCAATTGATTCGAAATGTAGCATCAAACTTCTGTTGAGTTTTAATAGGGGCAAGGGATGTGCACAAAGCATTTTGTGCACATCCCAGGAGACGGAGAGCGAGCGCTTTAAGAAGAGGAAAGCAGGTCTTACCTGCTCCTACATGGCCCCTCTGCTGCCCCCTACCACCCCAGCACAGTGCTGCCAGGATTAAATTCCCTGATTGCAGCAGCAGGGCTGATCCCAGCAGCCCATGGGTGGGAGCAGCACCGAAATGGCATCTGAGAATGGGCAGACACCATCTTGAGTGGTCAACAACACTATGCTGATTACTCAGATGCCATCTCCCTGCCAACCCTGCCCGCAGGCTGCTGGGAGTAGCCCTGCAGCCAGAGGAGCCTTGAAATAGAGGCGCTGAAACACTTCATGCACATCCCTAATAAGGACATTATACTGAATACAAAACAACTGAAAGACACCTCAAAACTAGCATCCGAAATGTGGTTTTATAATATTAGTCAAAAAGCTTGAAGTACTGTTAAGGGCTTATACTTCCATGTCTAAAATTGTGTTTATAGTCAAGGTTTTCAAGAGTTATAGATTCTGTATTCACTATGCTGCCAACTCGATACTCCATTAAAATAATTAAGAATGAACTAATTGTGGAAATACGTGGTGCAATCAATTCAGTCAATGAAAATATGTATCACCAAACACAACTTGTGAATTGAAAGAGGATGAAGTATATCACTGGATTCCTAGGTAGGACATAGAAATGGAAACTTTTAATTGTCCTCATGAGGTAATCATCCCACTGATGAAAATAAGACCTGTTCAGAATCCTGTGCATACTCTGTAAAAGCATCAGCATTACTAGATTATGAGATAT
The DNA here is from genome assembly GCF_027244095.1 of Hemicordylus capensis. Classification (NCBI taxonomy): domain Eukaryota; kingdom Metazoa; phylum Chordata; class Lepidosauria; order Squamata; family Cordylidae; genus Hemicordylus; species Hemicordylus capensis. Next base: position 253,052,136 of record NC_069659.1, on the reverse strand, counting down.
CGATATTTCATTGAGTGGATGTTCTCTTTTTAACATGATAACAAAGTTAGGTTGCAAGGTTTAACATGATATTAGAAGGATATTCAGTGGGGAAAGAGTTGTCCAAGTGGTTGTGGAGATTGTCCACAACCACTTTGTGCAGCAGCAGCAAAAGTGAAATATGTCTAAAACTATTAACAGAACCAAGATAAGGTTCACTGGCATGCTTCCTTGCTTTCAAAGTCATCAAATCTGAAAGTAGCAACATGATCAAGAAATGAAGTGGTAATGTTGATGAAGCAGAAGGAACAGGCAGGAGTTAGCAATTAGCATGTTTAGAATAAACATAGTGTGAGCATGTGCTACATATACCCTGTCCGACCAGTAACCCACCTGTCATGACTTCTACCAGAGCCAGAGGAGGGTGGGAGAGTTCAATGGGGGGTGAAACCTTATCTGTAAGGGATTTACAGTAGGCTGCCACTATCCACTTTATTTTGATGTAGGAAATTTGGATTTCCCCCAGGAATCTCCATATAAGATTCCAGCGGGGTGATGGTGGTGTAAAGTGGCAAAAACATCCCTAAAAGGGCTGAGCAGTCCTGGCCTTCAAAGACATGTGACTAAGGCAGGTCGAAAATGAATAGAGGTGTGCACAGAACCATCTGGCCCATTTTGGTTCGAGGCCAGACCAGCCAGTTCGGCCCGGCCTCCATTGAACACCCACCCACCCCCGGTCCAGTCCATGAATTATTTTTTTTTTAAAAAATTAAATTAATGATAAATGCCTGTAGCCCATTCGGGAGGCTTGCTGTAGGCCATGGGGGGAGGTCCATGAGAGTTCCCTCTCCCACCGCCGGCCTCCCTCATCACCACTGTGGTCAGGTAAATGTAGTATTTTTGGCCCTTTCTGGCCTCAGTAAAGGCGAGTGGTGGCCATTTTGGCCACTGCAGCGCATGGCCTATGGCCTCGCAGAGGGCATTTGCGCATGTGCAGCGGCAGCCAAAATAGCCACCACTCACCTTTACGGAGGCCCAAAAGGGCCAAAAATACTACATTTACCCAGCCATGGTGATGATGAGGGAAGCCGGCAGGGGGAGAGCGAACCCTTGCGGACCTCCCCACCACGGCCTACAGCAAGCCCCCCAAAGGGGCTACAGCTATTTATCATTAATTAAAATTTTAAAAAAATTCACGGACCAAATTAGTGGACCTGTCCGGTGGTTCGGTTCCGGTCCGGACGGAACCAGTTTGGGGGTGGGTTTCAGTTTGATCCCGAACCCCTTAACTTCCGGACTGAATTGCCGGACCACGGACTGCTGGACCAGTTTTGCACATCCCTAAAAATGAAGAGTAGCACACTTCATCAACAAAGATTTATTGTTACATTAAAAGAAAAACAAGAGTATGCAATATGAACAATTGTCTCTTCATAAAGCAGATTGTAGGAGAAAGAATTTTCATTAACCTGGCAGCTCAGATTTCAAGTAATACAGTAAAGGGAAATAACTTCCCTCACATGTCTTAACAGATCTGGTCCTAACTTATTATTCACAGGCTGTGAGTGAGTGAGTGAGTGACTGTCTCTCTTGCTCTGTGCCCACTGCCAGTGGCCGGGCGGGGGGGGGCACAGGCCCTTTGGCCTGAGAGGCCTCTCTGGCTCATTTCTCTGGTTCATCCCCCCTGCCCCCCTCTTCATTTTTGCTATTATTACCGACTGATGGCTGCTGCTTTTAATTCTGGGCTGAGTTGAAGAGTCCTCAGCTGAGCAGCCTCATTTGCTTTATTTCATTTTGGGTTGGGGGGGGGATGGAGGTTCCTTGTTTTCTCTGGAGCAGGTGCTTTTTTAATATATATTAAAAAAAATTTCACACCACCTGCTCCAGACTCCAGTGCAGTGGCTGCTTCCCCTCTCTTTCTCTCCCTTCCTTTTTCTCTCACCAATTCCCCGGCACATTTTCCCCCACCAGCTTTTTATTTTATTTTCTTCAGTGTTTCTCTTTTAACTTGTTTGGGTGGGTGGGTAGGTGGGCAGCCAGAAGGCTGCTCATTCTGCTCTCCCCCCACTCCAGCTGTGCCTGCCTGCCACAGGGGTTTTTTTTCCTGACCAGTGTGTGGGGGAGAAGATTCTTCAGGACAACGAGGGGCAAGTGCTTTCTTTTTGGTGACCCATTTGTCCTCGCTTTCATTAAACTTTCTTGTTTGGATCGGGGGAGGTATTTTTTCTAAGTCTTTTTTTTAAAAAAAACACAGGTTGTCTCTTGTTTTTACAGGTTGTTTCTTGTTTTTTACAAGTTCCCTCTTAGTTGCCTCACATTGTATTTTATTGTATTGTGTTGTTGTTGTGGGTGGAGTGGGTGGGTTGGTTGGTATGTGGCTTAATTTAGATTTTTTTGGATGGGGGTTCCCCCCCTAATATTTTTAAAAAATTCTTTCTTTCTTTTTTAAAGCCCACACCCACAGGGGTCATGTCTGAGCACTGTGTGGTGAGCAAAGCTTGCAGCAGGGTAGCAGGCAGAGGTGGGAGGGGTCCCCAAGCTGGTGCAGGAGGCTGGGGTGGGGGCAGAGAAGACACCTGCATGGGGTCCCACAGGTCCCCATTGCCCTAGGTGAGGTGGTGGCACAAAGGCTCTCCTATCTGGAGGGGCCTGCTGCCACTGAGCTAGGTCCAGGACCAGTGGCAGGTCCATTGAGTGCATCGCCAGTGCTGCCACCCTGTGTGGAGCCTGGCAGTGTGGGAAGCTTTCCTGCCTGGGAAGCTGCTTCTGTGGTGTGGGTGGAGGGCAGAGGCTTCTTTATTATTATTATTATTATTATTATTACTATTATTATTTTACATTTATATCCCGCTCTTCCTCCAAGGAGCCCAGAGCGGTGTAATACATACTTGAGTTTCTCTTTCACAATAACCCTGTGAAGTAGGTTAGGCTGAGAGAGAAGTGACTGGCCCAGAGTCACCCAGCTAGTTTTATGGCTGAATGGGGATTTGAACTCGGGTCTCCACGGTCCTAGTCCAGCACTCTAACCACTACACCACGCTGGCTCTCTTGATGGCTGGCAGTGCAGCCAGATTTTCCCTCCCTTTTGCAGCCCCTCCAACGCTCCTCTCACCACTCAGTGGGGGGTCCCTGATGATGCCCAGGTTGTGGCAGAGTCCACTTCTGGGTCCTCCCAGTCTGGGTCCGAGGAGAAAGGGTCTGCTGCTAAGGTGGAGGTGCCTCCTCAGTCAAAGCCGGGCACTTCTTCCAACATGCCAGGAGGAAGGGGGATGGGTGACGGTGTCAGGCAACCACCAGCAGCCCCGCTAGTGCCGTCGTCACCAAAGAGGCCCAAGAAAGCATACAGGACATCCAAGGCCACCCAGAGCAGCGATGTTTTGGCGACATTTTAAATTCCTCAAAATGCCCCAACTGCGGCTCACTGCAGGGCACAGGTCAGACGGGCACAGGATGCTAAGCATCTGGGGAGGATCTCCATGTGGCGACACTTGTGATAGCATCACCCAGTCTCCTAGTGCACCCAGTGTGCCTGCGACTAGCACTAACCAGGGCCGTGTGAAGGCTTCCATGAAGCAGGGCACACTGCCGGTCAAGCAGTGGACACAGTCATCGGGAAAGAAGCATCCTGGTCATGTGGACCCACGTCTCCTCACCCACCTCATAGAGAGATGATGGCCACCAACTACCAACCTTTTCAGTTGGTTGAGAATGCCAGCTTCCACCAGATGCTCCAGGTGCTAGCGCCCAACTACACCATCCCCTCAAGGACCACATTCAGCTGGAAGGTTGTCCCCTCCCTGTACAAGCGGTGCAGGGAGCTCGTGTCAGCCATACTGCGTACAGTGCCGGCTGGCACCAGTGTGCATTTCACCACTGATCTGTGGAACAGTGTGAGTGGAATGCATGCTGCTTTCCTGGTCCTAACTGTTCACTGGTGGGGCCCAGAGAGAGGGGGGACCTCCGGTGCTGCCTCTGGCTCCAGCATGTCGTATGCCACATTTCAGCACAAGTGGACTGTTTTGTATGTGAAGACCTTGGATGTCAAGCACACCAAGGAGGTGGTGGCAGTCGTACTCGGCCTCCAAATTAAGGAGTAAATAGGTGGGTTGCCACACCTCACCTAGGTCTTCATTGTGACAGACAATGGCTCCAACATCACGGCAGCGGTAGAGTCAGTGTTGGAGTGTGTGAACATCCGCTCCATGGAACACATCCTCCACGTGGCTGTAAGGGACATCTTTGGCCTCAAGGAGGCGAAGGCATCCGAGGAACAGGGTGATCCCATTCAGGGTGCTGTTACTGCTATGGCTGTGCTTGTGGACAAGGCCTGCAAGATTGCAGCTCACTTCCGCTGTAGTGAGAAGTCCAGGCACCTGCTCCACAAGTGGCACCTTGGTTCAAATTGGGTTCAAATTCGAACCAAACAGGCCAAGCCAGTTTTGTGCACACCCCTAGCATTGGTTACCAATTTGATTCCAGGCATAGTTCAAGGTGCTGGAGTTAACATTTAATGCCATGACTGATTTGAAGGACCCTATTTCATTTTCTCTGCTCAGTTCTTAAGAACTGGACTGGTAGACAGAGCTGAGTTTTCCAGAGCAGAACTTGTAGTCCTGCATGCACTACCTCCAAGATTTGGTTGGCATCCATGCAGAAAAGGTTTTTTTTGTGGTGGCCCCTTTCTGTGGAATTCCCTCCCTCAGGAGATTTAGTTGATCTTCTACACCTCTTACAAAGTTATCTTTCAGCAGATTTTTCCTGACCAGCTTTAGTCAGGTTTCTGCTTTAAATCATCTTAAGCTTTCTCACGGGGCTGAGTTTTGTTTAGTTGTTGTTGTTGTGCTTGCTTTATGTCTTTGAAAAGGAGATTGGAATTATGAAGTGAATGGCAGGCTATTGTTCCTAGCACTGCTCTTCTGTGGGCTCCCAGAAACCTCTCTGCTTATGATTGAGACCACAGGCTTGCAGATTCTCACTCCTGACATGCTCAGGAGCCACATGGGATCATCAGCTCTGTTTGTTGACATATGGGGATCAGTCACTTAGTAGGCAATGGGACAGTTGCCCCCAGAATTAGTAACTACCAAAGCCAAATTCAAAGGGAACTAGCCTTGCACTTTCCCTATGCTGGGATATCTAAGTAGACTCCAAAAGTTAACTCGCAAAAGCTGACTTTCTGTTCAAGGTCTCTGTCTCTGTATGAAGATTGGCCCGTCTTGGTCTACCTCCCTCCATAGATGCCTCAAACAAGCTAAAACAGTTACCTCAGCAGGGAAGTCAGATAAGGCTCTGAGGTGCAACTCCCTTCCTATCAGAAGAAAGCTAGGTGGATGATAGAAACTCAGAGGTGTACTCATTAAAATATTGATTAGTTTACTAGGTTCTTCCGACCTAAGAGATACCATGTTTGCACATTCATTCACTCAGTTTACATAACAGGGTACCCCTGACCCATTCAGAACATTGTGTTGTAGTGCAGCACAGCAAACACAGAGACAATGGAACCTTTTGAGGTTCCCCGGAACTACCCTATTCAAAAAAGAAGAGCAACAAGAACGTTGCCCCAGGACACATTTTGGGCTTTAATTGCCCGTGGTTCCTTGAGCCAATGTGCTCCATTTGGCTTCCAGTGCATGTCATTTGGTTCTTACTCCTTGGAGTCACTCACGCCTTGGACGCTAGACCTGATACCTGCTATAACATCCAGCTGGGTCTTGTTATGCATGCTAACCATGCTTCCAGTCTCCAGATTGGCCCTCTTGCATGGTCCAGTCTGCCCAGCCAACATCGCTGCTACCGGAAGCTGGCTACTCGAGAACAGATGCTTTTTGGATCTATGTTTGTTGCCTAACCCCCTTGGTTTCCCGCTCCTGCCTGTAACTTCCCAGTCCATCCCTGAGGAAAGAGGTCCTTTGGTTGTGCCAGAGCCACAAGGGTCCAATAGCCACTAAAGGAAGCACTTGATTTATAGTTCTTATAATCACTGCACCCATCTGGGTTTCCCTATCCCTGCTCTTTCTTAAATCCACAAACCTGTTTCTCTCAAGTCTCCTTTCTCTAGCTAGCCTGGAAGTTATTTTAATGTGGACGCTAAACTAAATTTCCTCTTTGCAGTTATCTGGTTATTCTTGTAACGTATTTTTATTAGTAATATTGCTTTAATCAATTTTCTTATTCCATTGTACCCCTACCCTACAATAGAATCTTGTTTGTTTTTGAACTTTAACTCTCTTAGTTCATTTTCCTGCCACCAAAGCTTTTTACAAAAATTATTCTGACATGGAACTGCTCCACCCAAGCAACATAATTTCCCCACACAAAGCCCAAATGCAATTTTGGGGTGTTCACCAATCACCCCAGGGCAGTTCCATTAATAGTATACACTTAAAAAGATTTTTTTTTTTTGAAAAATTCAACCCATGAAAACCTATAGTAAACCCAACACATTGCTAGACATTAGAAATACTTCTGCATCTGCTCTAAAAGCAACTCTTCTTTTTGATCCCATATATTGCTATGCAGAAAAATATTGAAATTTAATTTGTTTAGAACTGGAAAGCTTTTTTTTTTTTTTGCAAGAGTTGTGGCTCAGTTATGGGACACATGCTTTGCATGCTGAAGGTCTCAGATCCACTTTCTGACATTTACTGCTAAATGAATTGCATACCTGCCAACATGTCTCTATTTTCCCATTGAGGTGAATGGGAAAATAGAGACAATTCAGCAGGTATGGAATTGCAGGTAGCATGGCTATGAAAGACCCCTGCCCCAAACCTTGGTGCTGCTAACAGGCAGCACTGAGCTAGATGAACCAGTGGTCTGACTCCATATGAGGCTATGAAGATATGATATGATTGCTAGGATGGTACAGTATATAGAGAGATCCCAATACTCTAAATGCCTACAGTCTGTTTTCCTATTACTTTTAGATTTCCCTTGATCTTTTTAGGAAAGCTCTAGGCAGCTCTCAATTTTGCCAGATGGAGAATCAGATGTATTTGCTCTTCTACAGCTCAAAGCTCTCCCACTACAATGAGATACCTGTCAGATATTTTATTCAACCTTTATTTTTCTAACATTTCTGGAGGATTTGTACCAGAGGTTTAGGAGACTTCAGTCAAAGCACTGACTTGCCTTTGAGGTACCTGACCATACTTGAAAAAGGCATACACACCATAAGTACAACATATGATTCAAATCTAATCGCTCAGTTCTCACTAACAAGATATCAAGGGATGAAAAGGTGATTGAGCTCTGCCCATGCTAGAATACATGAATGGGATCAGCGTAGACAGATAGCAGCCACTAGGACAGTGCTCTCTTTCAGGCAAGGATTGCCGCAACACATCACATCAATAGCAGGTTTGTTTCATGGAAGGAGTGCTTACTGTCCTTATAGCTTATGGATTCAGGATTTAAATCAAAACAGGAAAATTCATATCCACATTCATCTTCCTTTCAGTTTCCCCATAGTCATATCATTCTGGATAAAGGTAAGCATTTTAAAAGGCTATGTGATTAGTGCTTTTATGAACATGAATTTTGTACTCCCAAACCTTGACAAGTCCAAAGCTATAAAAATAATTTATTTTTCAAGGCACTGAACACAGCAGTTTATCCCTTAACAGCAAGGGGGGGGGGACCCACAGACCACATAAACTCCCAACAACCTTTGTTTTATTAATCCTTGATTTAAATGCAGTGCCTCCTAAGTATACGTTTTAACTAGCATCTTCTAATGTGCAGCTTGGAAGTCTCTAATTAAGCAATAGCTCAGAGGGAAAAAGTATGCTATCATGATCCTTCATGCCCTTGAAAATGTGCTAAAATGCAATTGTGAAATGGAAAGGAAAAGCATAGGATTGCTTTGCAGGTCATGAGTGACAGGGAACTTGAGTATACTCATCCCCCCCACCCACCCACATAAACTTGCCCGACTGCTCTAGGGGTGTGCTGAACTGGTCTGTGATCAAACTGGTCTGCAGCAAATTGGGCTGGTTTGACTGGCTCGATTGTGCACCAGACTGGCCCGAATGAAAGGGGTCCAGGCCATGATTGAACTGGAGTAAACCTGGTTTGTCTGTGGACAGGTTCGCTGTTTTGAGCGTCTGTAAAGGGGAATCTGGCAACTATTCCCCTTTGCTTCTAAAAGTAATTAAAAGTGGCAGAGGAGTGGTGTGAGAGAGGCACCTTTAAAACTGAAAGAGAAGGAGCCTACCAGCAGGCCTGTGCATTACTTCCCCCACCCCCAACCTCTCAGTGGTGAAGGTATGGGCAGAGGCCACTTGCATGCTGCCACCACTGAGAGGATGGGGAGAGCACCATGAAGGCCTGCCAGTAAGCACCTTCTCTTTCAGCTTTAAAGTTACCCCTCTCTTGCCACTCCTCCACTGCCTTTTATTACCTTTGGAAGCAAAGCCTCACCAGATTCCCCTTTACAGGCGCTAAAACTTGTGAACCAGTTTGAGCCGGTTCAGATGGACAGATCAGAGCAGCTGGTTGGTTCAACCGAACCAGTTAGCGGACCATGGTCCAGTCCAAATCTGGTCCAAATTTGGACCAAACCATGCAAACTGTTTCCACTCACATCTCTACTCAGATCTTCCTTAGAGTTTCTACTGTGGGTCTCCACACTTTTGAAGGCAAGGTCAATAGTGGTGATCCAGCATAGATTCTTCTCACTGACTTTGGCCCTACCCTTGAAATGTTCTTCCCAGGGAGTCTCACTCAGAGAGGAGTGAAGACTCTTTTAGATGTTTAGTCTTTTAGATGCTGTATTGTACCTATCAGCTGGCATCCTATGCAAGGGAACATGGGTTGCTGAAATACCACCCACACCCCTGCATGTCAATGCAGTAAGTACTGTCAATGGGACTATGTTGCAGAGCAGTGGTGCTCTGTTGTAAAGCTCTGTTAATATACAGTAGTTGTGCAAGGCAACACCCTTATTTCCAATAGGCATCTGATAGCCAAGATGATAGCTCTAACCACTCATGTTCCCTTGCACAGTATGTCAGCCATTGCTTTATCTAACCTAAGATTGTCTACTTCCACTGCTGTTTAATGCTGTTTCAGTGCTGAGCCAAAAGATCTCATGTGAGAACTTTGAGCTTAAATGTTGGGTCTTGGGGGTGAAATAGGGGGGACAAAATGGACCATCACCAACTTAGCCTTGGGATAATCACTTTTCTCAACCTTGGTGAGCAATAAAATATGTATTAGTTGATCACCTTTTGGCCAGATTTGTGCTGTTCTGCTTGTCATTTTTACCGTCTGATGTTAGACTGAAGTAACACAGATGTGGATTTGTACTCGTATATGCAGCCACCTCTGTGTATGTCTCTTGGGGTGCAGTAAGCAGTTGACACACACACCCCCGCCACCTTTTTCTGCCTAGCTCCATACCCTGAGCCACCATTTTTCTCTGGACCTAGCCAGGGGCGTAGCAAGGTTGGAGGGGGCCCAGAGACAAGATTTTAAAATGGGCCCCTCGCTGATATACATACACAAACACACTTCACAATATATAGTGCACTCACACTCACATCCCATTATGAATATGGTGAATATCCAGTTCACATTGAATCTAGTTTTTTTACTCTCTGCTCCTGCCGATCTCCAAGAGACTCAACATAATTCATAGGGGGTACAACATGGGTGGGTGGGGAGTCATGTGATGTGCCTCTGGGGGGGCCCTTGAGACAGTGGGGCCCCAAGATGATTGCCTCCCCTTGCCTAATGGTAGTTACGCCCCTGAACCTAGCTAGTGGACCTTGAGATTCTAGTACAAAACACAGTAGATCACAAAAGCCCAAAGTCTCTCCACTTCTGACAGATATCATCAATACTCCAGTGCCATATGTCCATATTTCACTCTGCAACAGCATGAACATTTGTGTCTTACAGGTGAAGAAGTATACATGAGATGCAGTCAGTGTTAGTGTTGTCTACTAGAGTCAGGTTAGATACCAGATTACTAATGAATAGTATGTTTTGGTCAAACAAAGAAACAATAATACTGCCAGAATCCAAACAAGAAATTGGCTAAAAGAGAGTAAGTTTCAAACGCCATTAATAAATTAAACAAAACATTTAAAAATGGACTGGTCAAATAAGGCTGTCAGAAATGTGACCATCACCTCTAGACTTCTCCTGCACTGGTTTTCCTGTAAGAATTCAAACAGCTGTGGTTGCTCTGATTTTTGTGACTTGGATAAATTCCAGGGTTATCTCATAATATTTTACTAACACCAGTTTTGGTATCTATAGTAAATAATTTGTGGAATTTAATTTATGATGAATAATACATTGCTTATTTATACTGATGGGATTACACACAATGTGGGGGGAATTTGGTAACTTAAAAAATATGTAAAGAAAGGAAGGAAGATCTTGAAGATCTGTAATGGCAGACTGCTACTCACAGTTCCTGCCTGGTTTTCCTAGATAAGTTTAGTCTCCAACAATGCATGCCAAAGCACACGTCCTCCCAGTCTCTTCTCTAGTTCTTGGCATGCTTGTGTTGGCGGTGAGCATTTGTCACTTAATTGTACTCAAATGTATGCCATTAAAACTATTAAAGCAGCACCAAAAACAAAACAATGTATTATAATACATCAACAACTAAAAGAACAACCAGTAACCACTGCCAAAATCTAAAATCCAGTCACAACCAGCAAAAGTAAAATACAACAATCGGCTAGAGAAGATCTTGATAAATACTGTAATCATGTCTACGTTTAAGAACTGAATGCAACTCGACAACTGTGTCTTCTTAACAGGGCTTTCCAGAATGTGGAGGACACCATTAGGAAGGCCCTGCCTGCACCCCAAGCAATCGTAAAGCCCAAGTAGACAATATGCAGATTGTGTGATTGGGGCTGGCATGCTTTTTTTTTTTTTAATGTGAACAGCAGTCCTGTGGTATGCTGATCTGATTGAGACCATGGGAGAGATTGGAACTAGGGAAAAGGAAAGAAAGGAAATATTGTGCCGAGTCAGTGTTGACTGCTGGCGACCACAGAGCCATGTGGTTTTCTTGGTAGAATACAGTTTACCATTGCCTTCTCCTGCACAGTATGAGATGATGCCTTTCGGCACCTTCCTATATTGCTGCTCCCTGATATAGGAGTTTCCCATATTCTGGGAAACACACCAGCAGGGATTCAAACCAACATCCTCCTGCTCTCTAGGCAGGTTGCTTCCTCGCTGCACCATTAGGTGGCTTCTGGAACTAAGGGCACAGCTATAATTGAACAAGAGGAACAAACATCCCTGAGTCCCTGACAGAGCGGGGCCCTCTGGTCAGACAACAGCTTGCTCTTCACTCTCCCCCTCCCACCTCTCTGATTACTGATTAACTGAGATCACTGATTAACATTGACTAGAGCTCCTATGGTAGTGGGTGGGGGGCCCAGGAGGCCACCTTCACATTTTGTCCCACCCACTCCAACCTTGTTATGCCATTTACTGGACCGTTCCCCCCCCCTCCCATGATCCCAGTCCAGGTGGGGCACACCACAGCTGCTATTTACCCCCATTGGCACCAAGGTATATAATGTATCTGAGTGATTGTATAACAACTGTCTTAACCTTAGTACATGGTTTGGGCTAAAACCACTTGGATCTTCTTAGAGTTACAATAATTTGGATTATATATCCCCCTTTCTAACTGCAAAGATCCAGCCACTGAAAAAACAAATTTTAATTAAATTCAGTTTTCTCCAGACTATAATATAATTGCTACAATGAATCATCTATAGTACACTTAACTGACAGTACAATTTCTTCTGTAACTTTACTGTAGGCATCTGGCGAACATCCCAATGTTTGTAATTGAATGTTCATTATACTCTTAGCATGACTGTTGGATGGAAACTCAGATTCCAGTTGCATTCAGATCTTAGCACCAGACTGAGCATAAGACGATGAGGATAGGGAGACATAGGAGCTCTAGTCAATGTTAATCAGTCATCTCTTGTGGCTGAGCAAATAATTGCACATTTTACAGACTGATCCTATTGAGCCAGATAGCAAGCAGTGACTAGCATTGGAACAGAGCTACTTTTCTCTCCATATCAACACTTGCTAAGGAAGCGGAGGCTTCCAGGTCAGCATATTACTTTCCAGCAAGCTATACCACCTAAACTTTCATCTCTGGGCGGTTATGAGCTTCCATGGCTTTCTCTAGGCAATCTCCATGTTGCTACTGGAATTTGCCTAAAGCAAACTTCAGGTTCCTCCACAAGGAAACCACACCCAGAAAATGTAACAGGTTAAAAACTGTAGTATAATCCCCTTCCTAACTTGTTACATAGATCTGCAGTTGTTGGGGACACCGTGACCCCAACATTGAACCCAGAGTCATCAACCCAGAGTTTATGGCATCCAGGCCTGTGTCTGATTCCATTTTATTAAGGAATCAATTAATGCCTGAATTCAGATGCACTGACCAGGGCATGACACCCAGGTCTCATGATTGCCTCTGCTAATTGCTTTGTGAAGGTAGGGGCAATCCAGCATTGTATTCTCAATGTTTGTGAAATGGGTACTCAAAAGAGATACAATGGCCAAGCTTGGTCTATCCAAATGCTAAAATTTAACTTGTTGTCAGATAATGTCTCTGGGAGGAAGCTAGAAGCTGGGCTTGCATTTCCTCCTGCAAAAAGGTCTATGTTTATCATTGGTGATTGCTCTGCTTTGCCCAAAGGGAATAATCCTGCCTCTCTCTCTCTGAGAGTCATTCGCTATGTAGAATTAGAAGTATTGTTACACCCAATTGCTGTCTTTAGAAATTCCACCCTAGGTAGATGCAAACAAAAGAAGATGATTTAACTGTTGTCTCACAGCCGTAGCTGTGATTCTTCTTTGTTAACACCTTTTAACACTTTCTGGGACCAGGCGCCAGAAATCGGGGGACAAGAGATGATGCCGATTTGCAAGCTCAGAGATGCAGATTTGCTTTGGGCAAATCTCAATAGAACAATCTCCTTCTCAAAACAGCAGCTAAGAGGAGATGGAGTTCACCCTGAACTGAGCTAATATCCTGAACTAATATTATTAATTAAAAGACAATGGAGATCAAAAGGAAGAAACAACTATAAAGAATGGAGCGCATTGAAGGGGAGGAGGAGGAGAGCTAGTCTTGTGGTAGCAAGCATGACTTGTCCCCATAGCTAAGCAGGATCTGCCCTGGTTGCATATGAATGGGAGACTTGATGTGTGAGCACTGCAAGATATTCCCCTCAGGGGATGAAGCCGCTCTGGGAAGAGCAGAAGGTTCCAAGTTCCCTCCCTGGCTTCTCCAAGATAGGGCTGAGAGAGATTCCTGCCTGCAACCTTGGAGAAGCTGCTGCCAGTCTGTGAAGACAATACTGAGCTAGATAGACCAATGGTCTGACTCAGTATATGGCAGCTTCCTATGTTCCTATGAACAGAGAGCTAGCAAACTTTGCCTAACCAGCAGATTTTGCTCAAGAATGATCCTAGGATTCGCTGCTCCAAGCCACGGGGCTAAAGCAGGAACTCTTTCTAGGGAGAAGGGACTGTCTGTGACCTCTGCTGCTCAGTGAGAAGTCAAGACTTCCCCCCCAGCCATGCTGCTTTTGCTCCCCACTTCGATCTGAGCATCTGCCCCCAGCCTGCTTGACCGCTTGAAGCTTGCACCCCAGGCTCCTGTTCTCCAGCGCCCGCGTTTCTCCTCCATCTGAAGCCTGCATCATTTCCAAGCTCCAGCAACAAACAAGTCCTTTGAAGCCTTCTTCGTGATCCTGGTGAGATGCCTATTCAATGCACATTGCAGCCTGCTCCCCACTTCCCTCCTCCCTACTAATGACTGCCATCCCTCTCCTGAGCCCTCCCTTCTTTCTTCTTTCTCTTCTTCTCTCGAAATGTTTTATTAAGATTTGTTAGATAGCTGTAATTGCTGACTACACACACATAGGTTAGCTAGGCACATCACACTACACCTTGAATCGGAAACATGTTTTTAATTTGGATGACCTGTTTGAATTTTATCCTGATGAGCAACTTTCTATAATAAAGCCCATTGAACTTTCTGAGTATGTCTCCTATCTCCGTTTGCGCGCCCAGATCCTACATGGTCACCATCTCCAGGAACCAATTCAGTTTGTGTATGGTGTGACTTTCCCTCTTTCCCTCTGAGCATATACAGAGTGAACAACCAGGTGCAGTTCACAACACAGTATGTGATGAAACAAATTCAAGTGCAGGGTGGGTACAGACTGTGGCTGAGGCAGTGTCTCATTCTTTCCCCTTTGGGCAAGTAGGCTAGCTCTGAGTCCAGAACCAACCACCAAACTGCTCTCTGCTTCTCATTGCCAAATAATTCAGGGAGGTTTTGTCTGAGTCACTCCCTCTCAAGCCCCAAGGTTAAGTGAGGCAGGAAAGGGGTTCAGTTCCCAACCTACCAGATCTCACAGCCCTGAAAGACTAATCAACAAAAATCAAAATCCCCCATTCACTATAATAGTGCCTTTAGGTGATCACTAGTGACTTTTTCCATGTTGATCCCTCTTTTATCTCACTGTCCTGCCATTGTGACCCATAGCATACTGTCTATCTGTCTCTGTGTACCCTTTTGCCCCACTACTGTGGCGCAGCAGGTCTAGAAGCAGCCACCAGCAATAGCTTCTACTATACTAATGGCTGGAGTCTTGAATCCTGTTGCCAGCTATTAGGCACCAACTGTGGCACTAAATCAGCATTAGAGCCCTTAATCTCCCCCCACCACCACCATACACAGCAGCTCATAGGACTAAACTGCAAAACCAGCTTAACATCAAGTACTCAAGTTTGCACTTCTGATCTCCCTGCTTCTTGCTCTTGCTCTTGCACAGCTCCCAGGAAAGCAAAGAAAAAATATTGCAGTTTTCCAGTGCACAGCATTCCCATTACATATAGAGGCTATTCACATGAGCGGGCAAAACCAGGCTAAGGGAGCCCAGCCCGATTTTGCACATTTGTGTGAACCATCGGGATCAGGCCCAATCCCAGTAGCTACATGGTGGCAAACCTGTTTGAGTTAATTTTGCAGAGGTGTGCTACACCATTTAATTCAGGTCTTTGCCACTGGCTTCAACATTGCTATGGAAACAGCCACCAACGTACATGTTTTTGCCTGCAGTAATGCAATGGAATGCATCTTAAGTGGATACAGTTTGGAGCAAAAAGATGAAACATAAAGAGTGTGGTTTATAATGCCTCTTAAACTTTGAATGCCAAGTCAGGTTAAAAAAAAAAAACCTATCACAAGCAATTTTCCAACCCATTTGATAAATGTGAGTAAATAGCTAGAATGTAGTAAGTGGAGTATTGTCCTGTGCATTTCTTTATTAGCAATAGTAGCCATCCAGTTCAAGAGATTTGGCTAGGTAAGGAAGATGCACAAATATACTGTTGTTTCTTTTACAAAGGTGTTTCAACCTGTGTTTTCAAACAGCAGTAGTTTAATCCAACACTAATTTTCATACTGACCGCATTGTCAATTCAGTGGGGAATCCCCACTGAGTTAGCAGTAAGAACAGTACAGATATGAAGTACATTGTACTGTTGGAGTCTATGTCAGTTTTCTAAGGGTGTAAGGTACAACTACACCAAAATTTGTAATGTTTATTTAGTGGCAACAGTATGTTTGAATTATTTGTACCCAATATTCCTCATTAGGCTTGCCCCTAGAAAATGAAGCACACACTCCAAGAAATAAAAATTTAAAAAATTATTTAAGTTAAAAGGGCTAGCTTAGAGAGTTTAAAACATTTAAAGAGCTTAGGAGACATCTCACCATTCCAAGCAGTCTTTTTTTATCAAAGTCCAGTCTCACACACACACACACACACACACACACACACACAGAGTAGTCAAGACCTGAGCTGGAAACCCAATATGAATTTGAAAACGAAAAAGAGCAGATGAAGCACAGGGCAGAGCTGAAATACTCCCAACCCCATGCCTCAAACTTTTATCATCCTTTTTCTCATGGGAAGGTCTCAGCCTCCCAGGGGACAATTTTGAGGCACATGTTGGCTTTTGATAAGTTACTTCAAATTATAAAATACCACCCATTTTAATCAGAAAGACGTAATTTAGAATATAATTTCAAAAAGTGATGACTTGCACTGTTTGCAAAAATATATTGGGATTAGGTGATCTCACCAGTCATTTGATTAGGACTGAAGTGCAAACACCTAGTGAATAAAACCCATCTGTTTTCAGTTCAAGAAAGCTTAACTATGGCATATCATTTGCCTAACTGACCTATAGCCTTGTTAAACATAGTTTTCCTCCCAGCTACACAGCTTTCAAAGCAATCTGTAAAAATGACTCGTGCTGTCAGCAGCAAGGCCCATTTAAACAGACTTGAAATTTGTCTCTGGATATGGATTCTTGATTAAAAGCACATAAGCCCCTTAAGAACATAAGAAAAGCCCTGCTGGATCAGGCCCAAGACCTATCTAGTCCAGCATCCTGTTTCACACAGTGGTCTGCCAGATGCCTCTGGGAAGCCCACAAGCAAGAGCTGAGGGCATGCCCTCTCTTCTGCTGTGGCTCCCCTGCAACGGGTATTTAGAGGCATCTTGCCTCTTAGGCTGAAGGTGTCCTATAGTCCTCATACCAGGGATGTGCACAAAATTTGCTTGAATTTATTTGAATTTGGATCAAATTCAAATTGATTCAAATTCAAAACCATTGAATAGAGTGGAGAGTCGCTCAAATCAATTCAAATCCACCCAAAGTTGAATAGAATTTGGTTGAATTCGACCAAATGTGATTAGACTTTGGGTGAATTCAAATCGATTCGAATCTCTGTTCAATGAATCAATTCAAACCACTCTGTTCAATGGTTCCAAATTTGAATCGATGCAAGCAAATTTCGTGCACATCCCTACCTCAGACTACTAGCCATTGATAGACCTGTCCTCCATGAATTTATCTAAGCCCTTCTTAAAGCCATCCAGGCTGGTGGCTGTCACCACATCCTGTGGCAGAGAATTCCATGCATTGTGTGAAAAAGTTCTTCCTTTTGTAAGTCCTAAATTTCTTGCCAATCAGTTTTATGGGATGACACCTGGTTCTAGTGTTATGAGAGAGGGAGAAAAATTTCTCCCTGTCAACTTTCTCCACACCATGCATGATTTTTAAAGACGCCTACAATTATGAATATTTATATACCACTCTTCAACCAAAGTTCTCAAAGCAGTTTACATAGAAAAATAAATAGTACATAAATAAGATGGTCCTCTGTCCCCAAAAGGCTCACAATTGAAAAAGAAACATAAGGCAGATACCAGCAACAGGCACTGGAGGGAGGCTGTGTTGGTGTTGGATAGGTCCAGTTGCTCTCTAAATCATCACTTTAAAAGGTGTCTCTTTGTTCAGTGAGCAGGGCAAACTGAGTCCTGTCATGTCTATCATGTCTCCCCTCAGTCATTTTTTTTCTAAATGAAAAAGCCCCAGGTGTTGTAGCTAACTGAGCAAAGAGGCACCTTTTTAAAGTGGTGATTCTCTTTATTTAGCAGGCGGAGAGCAACTGGCCCTATCCACTCCCAGCACAACATCCCTCCAGTGGCTGTTGCCGGTGGCTGCCTTATGTTTGTTTTTTAGATTGTGAGCCCTGTGGGGACAGGGAGCCATATTTATTTGTTTGTTTATATTTCTGTAAACCACTTTGGGGACTTTGGCTGAAAAGTGCTATATAGGTTTTAATCATCGTCGTCACCTTGCCTCATAAGGAAGGTGCTCTAGGCCTCTGATCATCTTGGTTGCCCTCTTCTGAACCTTCTACGGTTCTATAATGTCCTTCTGAGATGTGGTGATCAGAACTGTACACAGTATTACAAATGTGGCCACACTATAGTTTTGTATAAGGGCATTATAATATTAGCAGTTTTATTTTCCATCCCTTTCCAAATGATTCCATGCATGGAATTGGCCTTTTTCACAGCTGCTGCACATTGCGTCGATACTTTCAACAAGCTGTCCACCAGGACCCCAAGATCCCTGTCCTAGTCAATCACTGACAGCTCAGACCTGATCAGCAATATGTGAGGTTGGGGTTTTTTGCCCCAATATGCAGCACTTTACACTTGCTTACATTGAATTGCATTTGCCATTTAGTTGCCCACTCCCCCAGTTTGGAGAGATCCTTTTGGAGATCCTCACAATCTGTTTTGGATTTAACTGCCCTAAGTAGTTTGGTGTCATCTGCAAATCTGGCCACCTCACTGCTTAGTCCAACTTCTCTTGAATCGAAAAACACTGGTCCCAGTATAGATTCCTCATGGACCCCACTTCTTATTTCCCTCCATTTAGAGAACTGTCCATTTATTCCTTCCCTCTGTTTCTTCTCCTACAACCAGTTACCAATCCTCACATGGAACTATCCCATAATTCCATGAGTGCTTACTCAAGAGCCTTCAATGAGGAACTTTTTGAAAGCCCAAGTATACTATGTCAGTATTTTTGAAAGTCTAAGTATACTATGAAAGCTTTTTGAAAGCCCAAGTATACTATGTCAGTATTTTTGAAAGTCTAAGTATACTATGAAAGCTTTTTGAAAGTCTAAGTATACTTTGTCAACTGGATTACCTTTATCCAGATGCCTGCTGACACTCTCAAAGACCTCCAAAAGGTTGGTGATGCAAGATTTACCATTGCAGAAGCCATGCTGGTTCTCCTTCAGCAGGGCCTGTTCTTCTGTATGCTTAACAATTTTATCCTTGAGAATGTTTTCCATCAGTTTGCCCAGAACAGATGTTAACTTAACTGGCCTGAAATTTGCCGGATTCCAACTTGGATCCATTTCTGAAAATTGGTGTTACATTGGCTACTTACCAGTCCTCTCTGGTACAGAGCCTGGCTTTAGGAATAAGTTACAGATTTTTGCAGGGAGGTCAGCAATTTCACATTTGAGTTCTTTAAGGAGTCTTGAGTGGATGCCATCTGTCCGTGGATTTTTATTAGTTTTTAATTTTTCAAGACACTTTAGAACGTTATTTCTCATCACCTCTATCTGACTCAGTTCTTTAGCCTCTGTCCCTAAGAAGCTCAGTACAGGCACAGATATACGGTTGCTCAGTATCCTTTGCCATGAAGACAGATGCACAGTCTCCATATCCTCCTTAATAATTCCTTTCACTCCCTCTTCATCTAACAGTCCAACTGCCTCCCTGACAGGTTTCCTACTTCTGATATATTTAAAGAGGTTTTTTGTTATTCCCCTTGATGCTTTTAGCTAAACGTTCCTCAAACTCTCTTTTCTCACCTCTTATTGTCTCCTTGCATTCCTTCTGCCAGAGTACATGTACCTTTTTGTTCTCTTCATTTGGGCAGGCCTTCCAATTTTTGAATGAAGTCTTTTCCCCCTTTGACTTTACTTTGACTTTACGTTGACTTTACTTGTAGCCATGCTGGCATCCTCCCAGACTTGAAGATATCTTTCCTCCTTTTTGTATACATTCTAACTGGGCTTCTATTATTGTGGTTTTAAATAAACTGCATGCATTCTGGAGTGAAGTGACGCTCCTGATTTTTCCTCTCAGTTTTCTTTTCACCAAACTCCAAAGTCCTCAGTTTAAATAAGTTTCCTTTTCTGAAGTTCAAAGTGTCTGTGTTAGACATTCTTGATGATTCTTTCCTTGCAAATATACAGAATTTGATTACCTTATGGTCACTGTTCACTAAAGGTTTCATTACACTGACATCTTGCACCAGGTCCTGGGCACCACTCAGGATTAAGTCCAACATTGTCTTCTCTCTGGTTGCTTCCATGACCAACTGTTCTAGGGTGCAGTCAGTCAGCATGTCTAGAAATGTGGCCTCTGTCATTACCTAAATGTGTATTTAGGCACAAATGACCAGGCTCAAATGATCATACTTTGGACACATTATATGAAAACCCAGCTCCTTTGAGAAGTCCATAATACTGGGGAAAGTTGAAGGAAAGAGAAGAAGAGGACAACCAGCAGCAAGATGGATGGAATCGATTACAACAGCAATGGATGCACCACTGAGAGACCTTAAAGGCCAAGTTGAAGATAGATCATCCTGGAGAGAATCTAGCTACGTGGTCGCTAAGAGTCAACACCAACTTGATGGCATTTAATCAATCAAACAATCAATCAAACAATGTGTGGATAATTGAAGTCAACCATTAGTACAGCTCTGTCTCTCTTTGATGCCTCCCTGATTTCCTTCTTCACAACAGCTGAGACATCCCCAGCACTGCCCAACAACCTATCTAGACACCACATGATGTCAGGAACCTTCTCACCAGGCAAGCAAGTCACCATGCAGTCTAGACTCAGGTCACAGACCCATCTCTCTATACCACTAATGATTGAATCACCCACTACTAGGAGGCCTCCACCCCACAGAAGATAATATCTTGTGTGAGAGGATATGTTCTCATCATTCACAGAAGGATTCCCTTCTAAGAAAGCATTTCCCTCTTCCTCAGAATGATGTCCTTCTTCCCTGAGACCTTCATTCTCTCTGACAGCAGAGGAACCATTAGCCTGGGAATGGGATGCCTCTATTATGTCTCTGAAGGCCTTGTCCACATATCTCTCTAACTCTTTGAGCTTCTCCAGATCAGCCACATTGTCTTAGAGGGAATGAATTTGTTCCCTGAAAGCCAGGAACTCCTTGCACCAAGCACATACCCACAACTTCTGCCCATCAAGCCGATAGTCATATATGCAACACTCTGTGCAATACTCTGGGAAGTGCCCCCTCCCCTGCTGGCTTTCTATCATCATGACTGATTTTGTTGACTGTAGAGTATTTGGAGATTGTTTATTTGAAAGTCAGGGCTTAGCTGTAGTTATCAGCTATTAAACGTTATTTCCTGAGAATATTAAAGAGGGAGTAGTATGTACCTTCTCATTCTGCTCGGCTCCTTGTGATCAAGGGGACTCCTTTCAAGCTCCTCCCACACACCTCCCCGCTAAACTCCATGCAAAACTTCCCTATACCTGTTTACTAATTCCTTTTCGCTAATTTCTGGTCATTAATCTCCCTGGCCTCCTCCTCTTACGTAGAGTGTAGGATTCAAACTGAGACAAACAGGCTCAACAGGAATGTGGCCTGCACCACCAGATGTGATTCACCTCAACCCTAGCTGGCTCCTCCCACTGTCTCTCTTCAGGCAAGAGAGAAATTAAAACTGAACCACACAGCCACAAAAACAAGTCCTGGCAAAAACTAAATGCAGATGCAGGCACAGACACACTCACAGGGATTTCTCCCCCCCAAATATACCAGCCCCTCACATTTTTTCGCCATCCTGTTTGTTTGTTTGTTTGTTTGTTGAAAAAGACCTTCTATCTATCTATCTATCTATCTATCTATCTATCTATCAGATTTGTATACCGCCCCAAACTTTCATCTCTGGGCGGTTTACAATAACATAAAACCAGTTAAAAACACACAAAAAAAACTTTAAAACACTTTAACAATTTAAAAATAACCAGAAATCAAAACTCCAAAATATTAGGAAGCTGAGAAAGCTTGGGTGAAAAGATGGATTTTCATGTGTTTTTTGAAAATTTCCAGAGATGGGGAGGATTGTATCTCATCAGGGAGTGCATTCCACAATCTCGGGGCAGCGACTGAGAAGGTTGGAAACAGGCCTATCATTGCTCAACTCTGAGGGATCTAATGCAGGCTTCTTTAGAAGAGGTCTAATGATTGCCTCCTTAAGACCAGGAGGCATCCTGCCCTCCCTCAGAGAAGCATTTATGATTTTCACCAGGCTGTCTACAACAACCTCCCTGCTAGATCGAACAAGCCATGTTGGACAAAGGTCAAGAGAACAAGTGGTAGGCCTCACTGCTCCAAGCAGCTTGTCCACATCCTCAGGAGTCACAGACTGAAACCGATCCAGTCGAATCACATAAGAGGAGTTGTTGGGCACCTCCAGCTCTGATATCTCCATCTAGTCTCCATCTAGGTTGGCCCGAATCTGAGAGATTTTATCTGCGAAAAACTCTTTAAACACATCATAGTGGGTAACTGATGACTCCAAATTCTGGTTCAAGGTAGCGGGGGCAGATACTAGTCCCTTCACAACCCTTCACAACTCCACTGGACGTGAACTCGCAGAGGCAATACGGGCAGAAAAGAACCGCCTCTTTGCTGCACATATTGCCTGACCATATCTTTAGATGTGCTCTATATTGCAATCTGTCAGATTCAAGTCGAGTCCTCCTCCACCTGTGCTCCAGTCAACTACCTTTGCTGCTTCTTGCTGGTCTTCTGTATACCAAGGGGCCAAATTTGAAGCGGGTCGGAGGGGACTCTTGGGTGCAATCGTGTCTACTGCCCTAGTGAGCAAGTTGTTCCAATTCTCAACCAGAGCATCAACAGGATCACCGGCAAAGCCAACATTGAATCCCTAAGCTTCTTGGAATCTTACTGGATCCAATAACCTCTTCAGGCGGACCATTCTCCCTTATCATCTCATCATCATCCCTTATGTGATAATGTGATAAAATAATGTGATAAAGTGATCAAATAATGTGTGCGTGCCTGTGTGTGTGTGTGTTTGATAATGCTAGCCCTATTCTCCTTCAAGTAAGCATTGTGCATGAGGTATTAGTAGTACAGTTATAAATCTAATCATGGAAACGTATCCACACCCATCTCCACAAAGCCAGTGCAATTGACTCTACTGATAACGACAACAATGATCATAATTATTCACGTTAAGTCATCAAAGCCCTTCACATATATTATCAGCATGGACTATCATGGCTAAAGGAAAGGGTGTGAAAAAGAATCTCTAGAAATGAAGCTTTGCCAGCAGGCAGAAAATAAGGAAGAGAAATGTGAAATGAGGCAGAATAATGTACAGAAAGCTTGTAGATCTTAAATGTAAGTATTAGCTAATTTAATTAACGCAGAAAGGAGAACAGAACCAGTTCAGAAATTGTAGGTATCTAATCCCTGTATCTGAATTTTGGCTGCATGAGGGCCAGAGAGCGACCCATAAAGGCATGGTACTCTAAGAGAGGGATGGAAGCATTTTGGGAGGAAGAAGAGGGCAAGCAATCCCAAGGAGTGCTTGAATACTTTCTCACAGTGGAGAAAGAGGCATGGATAGACATGAAAGAGAAGGAGCCCCTAACTCCTTCCCCCATGCTCCTATTGGTCATTAGGGCTACGGGGCGGAAAGGTGGGATCTGGAATGCAACAGTTGTGATCCCTGCATTAAGGTGGGACTGCTTCATGAAGCTGGGCTGCATCACTCCCTGGCTTGGTGCTGGGCATTAAAATCCTTCTGTTCCTTTGGCAGGAGCTGGTGGAGCAGTGGCTCCTGTGCGTGTTCTGATCTGCGGCCATGCCATGGTCTTTGGGGCCTGCAATCAGGCCAGCTCCTCACAGATGTGCACCCAACTCAGTTTGGGGAAGCGTGCCAGCATGCACTGGGCAGCCGGTCGGATGTTCAATCCTCAGGTGTTGGCAGAGCAGTGGCTCCTGCATGTGTACTGTTATGCGGCCATTCCATGGTCCTCTGGACTTACAATCAAGGCAGCACCTCGCAGATGTGCACCCAACTCGGTTTGGGGAAGTGTGCCAGTATATTCTGGTTGGGCAGCCAGAGTATGGCATGGAGCACGTTGCTCCCAGAGCTGTGGGTATAGTGAGCAGCTAGTGTCCCTCCCAAGACTGTGGTGGTGCACTTGGGTGGGATTGGTTAGGTAAGCGAACTGGGCTATCCTTGGTTCAACAAGCCATGGCCAATCTTGCTCCTCTTCGTTACGTTGCCCGGCAGTGTTGGCTTGTCAAACACTTGGATGGTGGTCGGGGAGGAAGGCCAAGCTAGGCTGACCTCCCTCTGTGGCAGGTACCATGCGGGCTGAGTGGAGGTGTAGAAGTGTTTGAGATCGGTGAGCATCCTTGGACAGTTGGAAAAGGTGGGTTGGTCAATCGGTCCTCAGGGGCTGTGCAGTGCAGGGACTTCAATTCACCATGACACCTGTTTCAGGTCTTCACACACCCCAAAGGCTGCATGGCTAGGGGGCTGGGAAGCCCTAGAAGTCCCCTGACCCCTTTGGAGTTGGCAATGATGGCGATGAAGTAGGATTGCACTGCTTCTATCCTTGAGGGTGTGTCACTCATTCAAGGCACGGGAAAGGACAGAAATGCCTGAACCTGGCCTTTCATAGGACCGCACTGTTGGAGGGTGGAGTGTATTCCACACTCAGTTTGCTCATTTGATTATTCAATAAAGTTGTGGCCATTTTATCCAACTTGAAATGTGTCTGTGTCTTCCTTGCGGCTGGGATGTGGGGACAATATCTGAATTTTAATAGCCGATCACTGCATAAGAAACCATGTATGCCTACAATGGATTTTGTTTCCTACAAAAAGGAGGTTTCTGAAAGGCAATGGAGTATTTTAAAAGTTAGTCACTGTAACCAATCTGCTGCCTAATGGCCAACCCACCTCTTGGTGTACTGTTTATCTGAATTATATTTGTGATTTTTGTTTTTTGGCTAATCTTCATCTGCAATTGCTGTTTTGAAGTTGGTACTATACAAGTAAACCTTTAACTCTTTTTCTTGAGTTAATGTTCCATTTCTCAAGCAGTGGGCAATTCAACTTGAGCAGAATCCATCCTGGCAGCCAAGTTGTGGTCAGGTGAGGCTGAGAGGAAAAATTAACTTCATTAAATAATGGAATTAAAATCAAACTAGCTGAACCCGCACAGAGCATCTGTGCGGTAGTTTACTTACTTTTTGGAGTTTTGTTGTGAGAATTTGGTTGGTTGTTCAGTTGTTTCTTGAGTTTCCGATGTGGTGGGTCAAGAAGACTGTGTGGGGGTTTTTGGGGGGGGGGGGCTGCCAGCAGCTGGACTACACAGTCCCCAGTTTTAGTTTTGCAGTCAATGCTGGCCCACACAGGGTTTTTGTGGGGTGGGATGACAGGGATATGTGGGTCTCTGCTGCTTGGCAGAGTTGCTGTGTGGAGCTGTCCGTGTTTCTATCTTATTTTTTTTTGAGGGGGGGATCTGTTCCAAGCTTGGGGGGAACTGTCAGCGGCTGGCCCTCACAGTCCCCTGGTTTGTGGGTTTGTTTTTTGATTTCTTTTAAAAGGGGAGGTGGTTGTGCTCTCAGTTCCCAGCACTGTAGGCAAAGCTGGCCCATACAGTCCCTTTTTTGAGCGGTTGACTAGGCGGCTTTATTGGGGGGGGGGAATGGTTGGTCAAGAAGACTGTGCGGCATTTTACTTACTTTTTGGGGTTTAGTTGGGAAAATTCTTTGGGCTGGTCCTCCCTTTGTAGCCATGCATTGCACCGTGTTCCCCTCTCTCTTTCCGCCCCCACAACTGTCTTGCTCTCTCGCTCGCTCTGTCTCCACCCAGCTCTCTCACTTGCTCTGTCTGCCCCCAGCTCTCTCGCTCGCTTTGCCCCCCCCCCAGCTTTTTGAAGGAGTGACTGAGAGTGGTGGTTTTTTTGTTATAGTTGTTGGTTTTTTCTTTGAAGTGTGGGGTGTGACAGAGTGACTGTGGGGGAGGCGAGCTGGGAACAATGGCGGGAAGAAGGTTAACAGCACACCCTCACAGTTCCAAAGGTTTTAACGGCCCCCACAGACAACCACCCACTGCTGTAATTCAATAGATTTACCGTAGCCATCTCCAACATCATCTTCGTTTGTTCCTTCTGTTAGCTTAGCCGCCAGCAGCCCCATTAGTAGTACCTGTCCTGCACAGAACAAATGGGCCCGTTTGAAGGCCAGGCATGCCTTTTCTGCTGTTTGCACATTTCCTGCTTCTTGCAAAGCAGATAACTGGCTCCAGCCACCCCGAGTTTGCCGGCCGATTCCCGCCTGCTGTTCCCCACATCCCTCCCCAGCCGCTCCCTCGTTCCTGCTTCTGCAGCCTTTCTTTCTCCCCCCCCCACTGAATATGCCAGCCTCCCTCTGTTTGCCTTCCTCAGTTTGCCTTTCTACCCCAGCCACCCCCTTGTACCTTCTCTTGCCGCCTTTCTTCCTGTTTCCTTCCCTTCCCCGTTTTCTTGCCTCTGAATCTTTCCCTACTTCCTCTGACGGCCTCACTTCTTCCTCTGCCTCTGTTCGTTCCCCAAGTCCTTTTTGCTGATCCCGGGTCCCACCAGCCTCCCTTGCTGCTGCTCCCTCCCCAGGCAATGCTTCCAGGCATCCGCACAGCTCTGGACATAGTCCTCAACTCGGTCGTCCATAAACGAATTAAATATATAGATTCCTAGCCTCTGAATATCACATCTGCCCTGTGTGTAGGAGAAAGAAGAAGAAAAAGAAGACAGCAAAGCAAAATGTTAATATTGTCCTCGGTCTGCTGCCACCTCTCAAGCTGAATTGGGCTACTCCAACTCTCAAAAAGGTCAATAGAAGCCAAAAACTGCCCTGTGAGGAGGAGGCGGCGGCAAAATATCATTATCACCTGGCTGCTGGTGTTTCTAAAGCAGGTATCATGGTCCTTGATCTGGGACCACATAATTGGGGAATGAGTTGGACAGTTCTAGGGATGAGACAATGTAGGAACAGTCTATGACCCAGGCCCTCTGCACTGCCGAAACCACTCACACCAGGGGAAACCAAAATAACCAGAGCCAGCACAGCCACCACAACTTGAAGACACAGTCCTGCCTTCATCCTTTGACTTGAAGCAGTACCTCAAGAACCTACCAACCAAGCAGAGGTCTTCCAGCACTACTGGAGGAGGCACTTACAAAATCAAGGAATGCCTCTTTAAATGACAAAGCCTTCCCCAGGGAAAAGGTGGTGCCAATCTACCTGGGCAGCAACTATATCAATTGGCATCACCTATAAGCATCTGCTTATACCCTGTCAGTGGCAGCCGGTGAGGGCAGCAAGAGGTAACTAAAGATAAATTAGAAACTGTTTACCAGTGGTACCACCAGCTCCTGCAAACTGCCGTGAGCAGTGGTGTTCTGCCCGGCATCCCATGCCACAGTGCTGCGGCTCTGGTACTCACTTGTCTTCCATACATGCGCGAAGGCTAGGTGAGTTCTGGAGCCACGCTGCCGCCATGGCACCAGCTGCCTTTATCTTGCAGCAGTGTGCCACCTTTACCTTGCGGTAAAGCCTTACCAAGCTGCTGCTTTTATCTTGGTTTCTAATTTAATTTCAAAGACACCTCTTGCCACCCCCACCCAACAGCACTATCTTCACCATCCGTTACTGTACCCTGTTTGTTATACCCAGCTTTCATGCTTGGAGCGACAAGGTCCTGACCCCTTTACCTGCTGTGCATCCCTTGGCCTCAGGTCAACTATTGACCCAGCCTTGAATTGCTTGGGCCCCTGTTCTTTTCACTGATGCTGCGAAAGCATCAACCACCATGCAAACAAGAAGAGAAAAAGAAGCAGCCTTATCCTCATTGCCAACTGAGCTTCTGCTTCTCAAGCTGCACTGGCCTCAGATGGCCAGGAGGTGGTGGTATTGCAGCTAACATCTCAGCAGGGATCAGCTGACTTAAGGGCCCATAACCCTCTAAGTGTGGTTGTGGTTCTCAGTCTGAGTAACTTGTCTTTTGGGAAAGACCATACAGTATCAGCAGGCAAATCCTGTCTCCCTCCCCCTTCCCTTTCTGTTCTCTGAAAACTGGCTTATCAGGTCTCCTGTTCAACTACTTCTCATCTCACCTGTCTCCATGTGTCTGCCCAGTGGCACACCTAGGGCAAAAAGGAGCCTGGACCTGAAGGGCTTCAGAGGCAGTGAGGAGCCTCTCATGCCCATGACAACACGAGCATGCAACCTCGATACTCACTGAGCAGGTGTGCCCGCCGACAGGCCAACCAGCCGCTGCGTCTGCAGCCTGCCACTGCCTCCACCACCACTGGGGGTGGGAGGCCTGTTTCGCTTGGCCGCTCACTCCCTACCCACCCTGGCAGTGAGGATGACAAATATAAGCGGGGCAGCAGCGAGTGTGGGGCAGCGGTGGGGCAGGGGCGGGGAAGTGGCACAGTGGCGGGGCTCTAGGGAGGCCCCCCCAATCATTTGGAGGCCCCCCAGACAGAGGAGGCCACGAACCTGATCCCCAAGGTCCATGACTATATCCGCCTCTGTGTCTGCCTGCCTGGTTGCTTTCTCCAGACTCCCAGCCCTGAGAAAGGCCCCTTGATATATTTCAAGAACATTGGAATAATTCTTATCTGCTGTATCTCAAACAATGCACAACCAAAAAATATGTAGCTCATTTACATGGAAAATCTGATTTCGGGTTTATATGTGGTAAAAATCTGAAATGCTTGCAAAAAGCTTATTTTGTGTTGCACTTTTGTTCTTTCAGCTACAGTGGAAAATTGAAATGACAATATGAGAAGCTTTTCTCATATCTTTTTCACAACTAAAGCTAGAAACAGTGTACAGTTTAGTGTGCATCTATGTTTCCCCATGATCTGATTTTATAATTACAGCAATACTCCTCCTCACATCAGAAAAGGTTAGATATTTCCACGAACCAATATTGCAGCTCCAGGGGAAGTCACCCTGAACTTTTCTTTATTCAGAGCTGCCATCATGTATTAAATATGTGAAAGAAAAGGAAGAGAGTTTCCCCCTTGGAGGGGGATTATTTTGTTTTTTGTTTTGTTAAAAAAACAACAACCCTTCTTTGCATCAAAAGTGTTGTTTTAGCTTTGCAGCAAAATGTCCTTGCTTACTAGATGTTTGCATTGTGGATATTAATGCAGCATACAAAACCGTTAACATCCTTAAATATTCTTACTGAGAACTAAACCGCTCAGTGGCAATGCATCAGCAGCTATGCTATGTGGCCAAACTTAGGTTGTTTTGCCACGTGACTATGCATCAGTGACCAAATGAATTTGCTCTAAAACTTCCACTTTTGGATTCTCCCCTGTGAACTTTGATGTTGAATATTCATTGGATATTCTTTGAAACTTTGGGAAAATGTTTACAGATCCCTAAAAATGGATATGGAAGCCATGAGTAGTAACAAAATTAGTTAACTCTCATAAGATCTTTTTATAAATTACACAATATGAATCATGTGTGTGACAAATAATGCTGCACTTAATTAGCAAATATGAGTTGGATGATAATTCTTGAACAAATACTGTAATTATTAAACCTCGTGTTTCTGTTTAATTCTTGTTGCCTAATTGATGCCTTCTGTTATTTATATTAAAAAATTAAAAAGATGTCTGTACTTTGTTTTAGAGAACAGCCTGTTTGGGGGCTACAAAGAGGCAGCCCGCCCTGTATTTTGGATCTGTAGGCTTCAAGACTGCATCTTGGTTGGAACTCATGGGAGTGTGACTTTCCTTCAATTGCATGTATATGGCAAACACTCAAGTCAGTCTCTTGGCATAAGCAGCTTGGGGTAGCAATCCCCAGGTCAAAAATGCAAACATGCGACTGGACGGTGTTCCCCATAGCTCCTCTTTGTGAAAATACACAAAAGAGGTTGCTTGGCTAGGCAGGTGCAAGTTAAAATAACCATTTACTAAGGAATAGTTAAAACTTCCGTTATTGGCATGGGCAGCACTAATTGGCTCTACAGAACCACAGATTAGGGGTGTGCACAAAACTGGAAAATCCAGTTCAGTTCAAGTAAATCCAGACTCAAACCGAACCGGGTCCAGTTCTGTGCGCACTAGAGACAGGCCCAGACCAGGGACAGCAGGGGGGAAGGGGGACATCAAGAGATACCCCACAGCTGCAACAGCACCCCCCGGAGCCCAACAACGGCAGTAAGTCCACCATTTAAAATACATAAATAAGAAATTTTTTGATCGAAACACAATCCCCCCCCCCCGCAAAAAAAACCCCAAACTGGCCCTGGACCAACCTTATCTTGCAAGCCCTTGAGCTGGTTCAATGTGGGACCAGCTCGAGGTCTAGCCAATTTGCACATCCCTACCACAGATTAAACTGTCTCACTCCCACCAAGCAATTACCAGAGCTAATGACTTATGTAGGTTGGTAGGAACAGATTGTTAGCATCTAAAGAAATTCTTATCTTGCACCTGGAAGGTCTTCCTGGTGACCCAGATGACTTTTAAGTCCGTTCATTCACTCTAACCCATACACTTCATTCAAACTATTACATTCATTTTGCAGCTAGAGTTCACCGACACAGGACTGAATAGGTCAATATGTATTCTTTTGTTAGCCATGAATGTCACCTTCATAATCAAAGAGGTGTGGTCTGCGTATGGCCCAATGGCAGGTTTCTACCTATTTGTACCCCAAATCCCATCAAGCAGTGTGTGTTTTTCCTAGAACCACCACCCGTGTGTACTTGTGTGTTGGTATTGGCTATTCCATCTACTTGAACCTTGATCATCATGCCTGTTAGACTTCCAGCCTCTAGTTTGGACCTGTCTTCATGTCCAACATGTGCATCATGCTTGGTTGCTTTAAAGAACTGTTCCTTTGAGATCAGACCCCCTTTTAGACTTTTATGGTTTCCTGGCTCGTGAGTGGCACGCTTGCCTCTGCACCCCATGTTCTTGCCTATTCCTGCAGAGAGGTCCCTCAGCACCTGCCAAGCAGCAAGGGTAACAGATGCCTCACTGGAAGGATTCATGTATACTACTATAATTACTTCTCTTTAAATGTGCCTTTACTTCCCAAAAGGTGTTTTTCCCCAGATAATGACAGATGTCCCCGACACACACACCCCAACTCCCCCAGGAGTACGGAAAGACCAGTGTGCCCTAGGAAGAAGGCAAGAAAGGAGGCACCCAGGCCAGGGAGCTCTTGTCCTCAACACCTGAAAAGACCACCAGCCTGAGACGTTGTAGTAATCTCCTGTAATTTGCTTCTTTTAATAATGCTTTGGGTGCCTTTGTCCAGGCAGAAAGGCAGTATAAAAATGTAGTAAATACATACATACATACATACATACATACATACATACATGGTCAATCTTCTGGTTTTTGGTGAATTGTTGAATTTTTTTGTTTAAAATGGCTAAACATAATGAAATCTGTCTTGTTTCAAGTCATTGCAGGAACACGCATATCTTTTAAGAGGGATTAAAGGAATCCACACTTTTAATCCTTTAATGGCTAGAAGGGAAAGTGAGAAATTCTTTCTAAGCACAAACACAGAAACATTCAAAGTACTTTCACTTTTACTGACTGCTTCTGCAGTGGGGAAAGACAAAAATTAATATTAAATAAAAGGAATGTCCTTTTCCCTCTACATGGGGGAGTGGAATGATAGTCCTAGGGAGGGCTGCTGATCCAGAACCTTTTTTGGATTGTTATCAAAATTTCAAATAATCACCATAAATCAAGGAATTGACGAATTATCTATAATTCACCACAGGGGACCCTAACCTCCTTCCCACATGTGTAGCAAGTTTCAAGGACCTATATACAAGTGGTGATATTTAGTGATTCCCTCCCCCACCCTCGATTTTTCCATTCACCTCTATGAGCAGGATAATCCTTCCAAAAAAAAAAGGGGGGGGGTTTAAAATGGTGGTTTCTACCATTTTGTATTTGCAACCTCCCAACATGACTCTCAACATGACATGAATTCTGACCTTCTGACATCATATCAGTTATTTCCAATCTAATATCAGAAAGTCAATGTCAGATCGGAAATGCCAGATTTTTTCCCAATTTTGCAAATTCCTGATTAATTCTGACATTTCCCGTCTGACTTTTCACAGGCCTAGCATGAGACCATTTGATGAAATGTTCCTTGGTTGGCCACTGCCCTCTGACACAAGAGTCCTCTCCCTACGAAACCACTCCCTTCAGACCTCTCTCTTTAGATTTAAAGAAACACAAACTAAAAGCATTGAATGTTTACACTTTTGAATTTTACTCAAGCTTCCCCCCCCTCCAACACACACACCCCTTGAAAAATACACTAAAGAACGTGATTTTATTTACTTTATTGAACCCTGGGTGACAATCCTACCCAAACGCATCATGTTCATAATTTTGAGAATTCCCAAATTCCAATGTATTTCAAATACTAATTTTGACATTTCAGAATTAATTCTGACAAAACCAATCCAATAGGGGCAGGAAGGGGGGGATCAGATTAATCTTTTATTGATTTTTCTCAATTTTTGATAAACTCCATTTTTTTTAATCTGAATTTGCACAGGTCTAATATATTCACTGTTAGAAGAACAGTACAGTAACACACCAGAACCAAAATAGCCTTAACTTGTAGCTTGAGAAATTAATTTAAGGTTGGCCCTTCACAATTAATTATCTAAAAGCTTTAGTTGATTGATCTACTGAAATCAATTAAAATTTGTATCCCTAAACTTTTTGTGGCTGAACCTAATTTCTCCATGTGTGGGTACATATTTTGAAAGGACAAAAGAAAATAAGAAAAGTCCTGCTGGATTAGGCCAAAGGTCCATCTAGTCTAGCATCCTGCTTCAACCAGGTGCATCTGGGAAGCCCTCAGGTGGTGGTAGAGAGGCCAATGCTTCCACTGTTGGTGTTCCCTAGCACCTGGTGTTCGGGGCATGCCCTCTCTGGTCTTGATGGAAATATACAGCTATCCAGGCTAGTAGCCATTGATAGTCCTATTCTTTATGAATTTGTCTTATCCCCTTTCAAAAAGAACATAAGAAAAGAAATATCAGTAGATGAATGAAGGACAAATGTCAATTTGTGCTGGTCTGTTCCCATCAACACTGTATATATATTATGTCATACATGTACATGGCTCTTTACAACAAATGAGAGGGCAGGATCCTACCCGCAAGGGATTCAAAATCTAGAAACAATGCAAGAGAGACAACAAAGGAAAGAGAAGACGTTGAGGCAGGGTAAACAAGATATAGGAACTAGGCGGTTGTGCCAAAGGCTCCAGAAAAAAAGTGAATTTTGAGGAGTGGTTTGAAGGAATTAAAAGAGGAAGCATAGTGCAGTAGTTCTGGGCGGGTTCCAGGTATAACAGGCAGCAAGGGATAAAGGGCAAGTTCACTTGAGTAACCAGGAGATGTCTGGACAACTGAGGATGGTATGCAGATGCAAGAGCAGAGAGATTAAGAGGGGAAAGGCCAAGGGAAATGAAAGTTCTCCTTGCTGCTGGCTGTGTTATCTACCCCACAATGGATCATGAAGGCAGTGTGACAACATCATGACTTCATGGTATGAAAATAGCATGAAGACAAGATTGCTCCGTGGGATTCCCCCCCCCCCAACACTCAATTTTGTGAGTTTCATCCTATCACCTGAATGAGAGAGGAGGCATCATAGGGCGAAAACCTATTTTTTTGTCTATATCCTCCATTGCAGCTCACTCCTCTGTAAAAGGGGAGTGATAATACAGAGAGAGGACTGAAGTCAGGATGACGTAGAAAAGATAAGCTTTGAGAATGTCATCACAACGTGGAATGCCACTCAACGTACAAATCTAGAATTATACCTGCTTCTCTCAATTGTCACAGGCCATTCATATAAGTAAATAACAGAGTAAGGTGCTGATCACTTGAAATATAAAGGGCTTGTTTATTATTATTGAGCGTATGAAATATGATGGATTGTAGTTGTTAGGATCTCTTATATAGTGCACCCTGCTGTCTGCCTGCAGCGAGGTGTCAAGCCATGGCTGCATCGCTTAAAAGAAGTACACATCTCACAATCCCCGATGCTACTTGGTGACCTAAAAGAGCTTAAAGAAAAAAGGGGGCATTTTAAACTGGAAGCTGCAGCAAAAGGCAAGCAGCAAGGTGACTGTCTCCTGTAGGAGCAAAGAGGACACCATGCTTGCTGTCCCCTGACCATTCCAAGGCAAGGAATGGGGAAAGGAAGGGGATGGGTAGGGGATCTGACAAAAGGTTGGAGAACTGTCAGGGTTCTGACCTGACCCAGCCATTGGGAGGAGCCAGGTCCACCCCTCCTGACAATTTCTCAATCAGGTTAAGTTTGACATTTTTCAGTGTGCTCAAACAATAACAAGTGTGTGTATGAAACTAGGATATGTAACTATGCAATGTATGCAATGCATACAAAAATAATAAAACTAATAGTATCCTGTTCTGGGCTGAACTGAGGTCTCCACTAAGAAAAGGATCCAGGAACACCACCAACCTTGGGCAGCTCTGAGGGATAGGAGTCAGAATTTCAGATAGAAGCAAACAGGATCACATAAGCTGGGTATGATAACATTAATAGGAAGCTGATCCAGCAGCTTCTTAGTGAAGATTGCTAGCTTTTAAGGCTGCCGGCCAGAATGAGTACCTTGGCCCTCACCCCTTCCATAGGGATATATCTATGTTTTAAGGGACCTTGCCCAGTTTGTAAGCACTGACTGCAGAGACACTGGTGGGTTCTCAGGGGAGTCAGAGAAAGAAAGCATGGTGGAGGTGCCAGCTCATGTTCCTGCAGTTCTCTGGATATGGGGAAATCTCAGCAGCACAGGGTCACCCAGCGTCTGGGACATAGGTTCTTCCTACTCTGTCTCATCCTCTGCAATGTCCATCTCCTCCACCAATGGCAGCAGGGGGAGCGGGGAGGATATGAGGTAATGGCAGGCAGTTGAACAAGGATTCCTACCAAGATTAATTTAAAAAATTAATTAATTGTATTGGAGGACAATAAAAAAGGTGAATGAATGGAAAGTTGAAAGAAAACACAACATATTCATACATATTCATATAAACTGCCTTGGGATTGATTTTTAATGAAACACTATATAAATTTAACAATAAAATAAATAAATACAATAACGATAAAATAAATTAATTCAATAACAATAAAATACATGGATATACTCATTTTAGTCATACTCAAACAAGACTACAGAGAAAGGCTACACCTTCCACTCAGTATGTGAGCAGTCTGGTTCTGCCTGTTGATAATTTTGATTATTCTCCTGAGACTGTTTGTTGCATATGATAGCGTTGGTAGATGGTTACATTTTATATCTGTTCTCTGGGTGGCCTGGAGCAGATTCACTGTAATTTAGAGAAGAGATTGTTTATTTGGCTGGCTGCTTCTAGTTCTGTCTGTATATTGATAGTAGCGCTGTTAAAAATGTGATGTAAGTGGTTTAGAGATGACATCCTGAAAGGACCAATAGGAATGTGTTCCATAGGAGAAGGCAATAGCCAATCAGTTTAAAGAGACACAAATGAACTGTGATTGGCTGGGACTCTCTGGTGATTCCGAGCAAGGGTTTAACTGCATCACAAGGGAGTTTGAGGTAGGTGAGAAAGGAGCTGAGGAAAGTAGAAACTGGGAGTTTTGAGGAGGAAATGTGCCTCAAGAAGAGGAGTGGAAGGGCAAATACCTCTGAGATGAATACTAAGAAAGGCTGAGAGGGAGGAGTAAGTGAGGCTCCAGTCAAGATGCCTTCTGGGAATTGTATGTCTAGTCCAGACCCCCTTGGCCAAGCAGATTGTCTGCATCTATTGGGACCTGCTTGGAATCTGTTCTTCACTTAAACCTCTACCAGTAATCAACTGCTACAGAAGGCGAGGAAGGAAAAAGTGGCCTCTTTATTCTGTGTTGTGATAGCTCCAGGGGACAGAGGAAGGGAATCAGGTCTGTAGTTTGGATATAGGGGGTGGGGGGGGGACTCGGGGGTGGGGGGGACTCAGAACTGCCTTATAGCCAGCCCCTTCAACTTTTTGTTATATTCCTCATTTCCTCAACAACTGACTGAACATATTGTGGTGTTGTAAAATGCACATTATTTATTTATTATAATACTAAAACCTTTAAATTTATTTTATTTTGATTGTAAACAGCCCTGAGCCATTTTGGAAGGGCGGTATATAAATCAAATAAATAAATAAACAAACAAACAAATAAATAAATAATCTCCAGTGTTCAAAACCACATCCAAGGCCCATTACTGCCTACCAGGAAGGGCAATAATTCCATTTTTGGGATATTTGAAAACTGGTGGCAGCAGAGTTATACCAAGTGGACTTGGGTGTCAAAAGGATTATATTAAAGCAAAACCTTTTACAGCAAACTACTATACAGTTGAGGAGAGGAAGCTAGAGCATAGAGGAAGGGCAGTTCTGGTCAGACATACAAAAAAGTAAAGCTGCTGGCCACCTGTGCCTCATGTAGTTCCACTTATTGGTGTCCCTTAGCAGCTAATTGTTTACTGCTCTTCCACTTCCCAACCTCTAGGGAAAATAAAGAAAGTGATAGCAAGTGACATCATCCCCTCCTCTACTGCAGTCTCCTTCAGTTTGCTATGCCATCGGTAGAAGACCCTAAAGAATTCTCAAGAGGCAATGTCAGGCTTCCCTTACATGGTGAGTATGATGTGTAGTTCAGCTCTAAAAAAACACCAGACCCTAGAGTGAGGCTATGCAGATGAAGCATAAGCCATATACAGACAAGGAGTGTCTCAACTTTCAATGAGATATATGTGACAAAATAAATGGAATACAGTCTGGGACAAAGCTAGAGGGGGAAACCTCCTTCTCATGCCAGGTATTGGATAAGTGCATGGAGGGGCAGATGACAGATTTAGCCCTATAGTGGTCAAAAGACCCAACTGTGTCCCAAAATGAATGGCATTACTTTGTTTCATTTGTGTGAATGCCTGTCATGCATTCCTTTGGAGAAGAGAGCACTAACCTTAGGGCAGCATTGCAATGAAGGGGAAACCTGGCCATAATCCATGCTACTAGGGCCACCGACCAACAGACCTGCACCAGAAGAAAGCACAATGTGAAGACAGATGTCCTGCTTCCCACTCCTGAAGGGAGTTCCAAGGCTGTGAGGAAGGAAGAAATATTTTTCCATGCTTTCCATGGACATATCCTGTGGGGCACTTAAAACTGAGATGAAATATCAGCTGGCAATTGCAAGATACTAGTTCTTAGAAGATCAGAACAGATAGCTCTGAAGTCACAGATGGTCTTAACTGAAGACTTATCTTGGAAAAGCTGATAAGCCAGCCGCCTAATAAACAGCACTGTGAGCAGAGCTGTGTAAGTCTAGTGAAGTAATTCTGCAGATAATTTCCATTCTTGCTTCTTAGATTATAAACTATACAGCTTCCTGAAAAGCCAACATCGGAGACAAGATGTGGAAATAATCTTGTAATCTGTCTGTGGTCATTTGTATTTTCAAAGAAGATTACTGCTGAGTCCGTTTCTCATGTTACATTCCCTTACAGCTTCTCTGGTTTACTCTGGCTCTGCATTCAGTCATCCTGAAAACTGGTTAAACTACAATTCTGACATTAATTTTGGAATTCTAGCATGCATAATTTGTTGTGGCTTTCATCATTTTTTTGTTCATTTGCATCTTCCCTTTGCTTAAACTGCCAAAGCTCACAAACACTTTGGTGGAACACTGCAAAAATTCAATCTTGATTATATAGGATTGTGTCACCGTTCTTTCTGTGTAGCACTGCTGATGTGTCCATGTGCTCCTGAATATTAGTAAAACACTACAGGTCTGGTATCCCTTATCCAGACTGCTCTGGACCAGCAGTGTTCCGGATTTTTGACTTCTCCAGATTTTGGAAACGTCCAGTATATTCTGTAGTGAGGTGGAACTCTTGCGAGAGTGCACAAGAGTTCCAGGGGCTACAATCAATGGCGGCAGCGAGGAGGAGGAGGCAGATGGCTGAAGAGGCGAGCGGAGGGGGCGGGAGGCACCGGTGGCGGCGGAGGTGGGTGAACAGTGGTGCTGGGGGTGGACGGGCAGCGGGACAGCCTGGCCTGGTCCAGCCCTGAGGGAGGCGGCTTGACCGCATTTTAAAAGTGAGTTGAGGTGTTCCCCCCCCACATCGTGTCCGGATTTTGGAGCATTCCGGATTTTGGGTATCCAGATAAGGGATACTCGACCTGTATACAAAAATAAATTTGATACAGAAATATAGGCAATCAAATAGGGATGTGCACTAATCATTTTTTCCAATTCGATTTGTGCCCAAATTTTATCACCCCAGATTTGTTTTGTGTGTGAATCTGTCCCCCCAATCACCCCAGATTCGATTTGGATTTGAGTTGATACAATTTGGATTTAGATAAATTCAGAACACTTATAAAGGCCCCAGGGAACCCAGATTTGTGTGGTGGGTAGGTCCTCATGGGTGCCACCTACCACCCAAACTTCAAGGCAGTAGGATACTTGGTTGATTTTTAATGATTTTTAATTGATTATGATTATGTATATTTCCACCATAGGAAATAATGGGGATTTGAAGTCACCCTATCCTAACCCTATCCCCAGCTTTCATTTAAAACAAAACAAAAGCTAAGCTCTAGCCCTTGTAGAAGTGGAGTTATGGAGCAAAATGTGCAGTCACTATTTCTCAAGTGTTTGGATTCTTTGGCGTATAACTTTTCATCATAATGAATCCCTATGAGGATTCATTGCACACCTTCATTTATTCTGTTCATTTTGATTGTCATTGGACAGTGCTGTCAACTGTCATGTGCCAACTACACCCTCCCCCCACCTACAAGGCAGTGGGCATTTTATTTTTTTAGGAATATTGAAGTGTTTAGATCCTTTGGTGTCTAATAACTTTTCCTCATAATGAATCCCTATGAGGAGTCATTATATGCCTTCATTTCTTCTGTTCATTTTGACTGTCATTGGACAGTGCCAACTGTCAGCTGCCATGTGTCAACTACACTGCCCCCCCCCCACACACACACTGGGGTACTCAGTTAATTTTTAAAGGAATTTTTGAAGTGTTTAGATTCTTGGGTGTCTTCATTACACACCTTCATTTCTTCTGTTCATTTTGACCCCACTGCTTTGCAGGTGGGGGTGGAGAATTAGTGGCATCCCATGTACCAACTACCCCGCAACCCACAAGCCACTGGGTACTCTGTTTATATTTTAGGAATTTTGAGGTGTTTATACTCTTTGGTGTGTATTGAATCCTCATAGGGAATCATTATGAGGAAAGGTTATTAGACACCAAAGAGCCTAAGCACTTGAAAAAAATCCTAGAACATAAACTGAGTAGTACCCTATGGCCTTGTGGGTGGGAGGGGGGGTGCAGTTGGCACATGACAGTTGACAGTTTGCACTGTCCAAAGACAGTCAATATGAATAGAAGAAATTACGGTGTGTCATGAATCCTCATAGGGATTCATTGAGGAAAAGTTATTATACACCAAAGAATCCAAACACCTGAAAAACAGTGACCACACATTTTGCTCCATAACTCTACTTCTACAAGGGCTAGAGCTTAGCTTTTTTAAAAAAATGAAAGCTGGGAATCCAGGGGAACTAAAGAAGGAATCCAAATCTCAAAGCGATTTGAATCGAATCTGGCGTGATTCAATTTGGACCTGAATCTATCCAATGGACCACAGGGACAATTTGTTCTGTCTCCAAATCACCTGAATCAGCTAGATTTGGTACAAATTTGGTACAAATTGATTTGTACCTGATCAATTCACACATCCCTACAATTAAATCAATTTATTTTTTGTTTGCAGTGTCATGGCAGACAGGTGTGCATGCATACTGTATTTGTAAAGCTCTACACACAAAAAATCCTGATACATTTATATATAAGTTATATTATGTATGTGTGTATGTATATATATATATATACATACTAGTAACTTTCAGCCCGTTAAATTAATGGGCGCTAGAAGCAGCAATGGGGGGGAGGCTCCCCTAAGCGCCAGTTTCCAGGGCAACGGGGCTGCAACCCCTCCCCCTGGCGACACCCCCAGTCTCCCCCCATCCTCACCTCCTCTATCTCTCCGGCCATGTGTTGGAGCTGCTTCTCATCCTCCAGCAGCTCGTTCAGCTGGTGGAGGCTGAGGTCCTCCAGCCGCCTCGCGTCCACTGCCATGGCGGGCGGGGGGGGGGAAGGCTAGAGAAGGAGCCCGATGACACCCACAGCAGCAGCCTTTGGTGCCAGCTCTCTCCATCTCCTCTCTCATATCTCTGCTGCTGCTGGTTCACCCCCCCCCCCCATTTCCCCCACTGCCACCTCTGCCCTCCCCGATCCTCAGTTCTCCTCCTCCCGGTGCCCATGGCTGGTTTTGTGGCTGGGCTGGTCTCGCCGCCACCACCTCTGCCCTCCCCGATCCTTGGGT
This sequence comes from Hemicordylus capensis, assembly GCF_027244095.1. Lineage (NCBI taxonomy): Eukaryota > Metazoa > Chordata > Lepidosauria > Squamata > Cordylidae > Hemicordylus > Hemicordylus capensis. Next base: position 253,012,134 of record NC_069659.1, on the reverse strand, counting down.
CTCCTCCTCCCCATGTCCCCATGTCCTTTTTTAAGGCAGGGCTTCTTCCGCCGCTGCCGTCTCTTCCCTCCCCGTTCCCCTCTTCTCCTCCTCCCGGTTGCGAAGTTTGTTTTAATGGCAGGGCTTCTTCCGCCGCTGCCGCATCTTCCCTCCTGCTTCTTCTTCATCTGGTGCGCCACTGCCATCTCTTCCCTCCCCGTTCCCCTCTCCTCCTCCTCCCGGTTCTGAAGTTTGTTTTAATGGCGGGGCTCCTTCCGCCGCTGCCGCCTCTTCCCTCCTGCTTCTTCTTCGTCTGGCCTGGCCCCAACATGGCCGCCCGTGTCTGGGCGGCCGTATCTTTTTCGGATGTTCTGGGCATGCGCTCTGCGCATGCCCAGAATGGCCGAGAAAGACACGGGCCGAAGAAAGACACGGGATCACACTTTACCTTTTTATTATAGAGGATATGCATATGTGTACATATACATACATATTTACACACACACACATAGAGAGAGAGAGCACACAAGTGAGTGAGCTGTGTTTTATGTATGAATATTGATAACATATGGGGAAGGCAGTAAAGGGATTAAGCTGAAAACTGCATAAACTGTACTCTTTCAACCTCCCAAATTTTAAAATAAAGGAATAATGGACATTTCCAAATGCATTCGTTCCACTTATACACAAAACTATTAATTCAAATCTCCAAAATACAGAGAGAAATTCTGAAGAGAATTTAGAAACATCCCTAAAGAAGGACAAGTTTATTTCACAAGTATACATTTGAATGAGAAGCATTTTAAGATTGTGTTTTCAGTGTCATCTCAAGCCAAAAAATAAAGGGGGAAAAATAAAGCTGGATGTATATTGTGTATTCACAATAAAGCTGTGAATATATACCCTAAAAATGTTAAGTGCCAAATGAGGGGTACCTACCTATGTGTTTAAAAAAAAAAACAAGCACAGAAGCTTTATTTGTACATAAAATTCCTGACTATAAGAAAGAAACATGAATTGAAATAAACTGGCATTGCTTGAAATATATATGGAGGAATGAAGATTCTACAGGAATATTGCATAGTTAATTTGTCTTGTGTTTTTTACACAAGTTTTACAAGAGGAAACAAAATAGGTGTTTGTTTGGTAGAAGCAGAAAACATTCCAGAGAAAAAAGCATCCATTCGAAAGACTTTCCAACTACACTAAAATGGTAATTTTAGTACCCCAGCTGCCAAGATAAAACTGGAAATATTCTATCACAGCAACTGATTCTTTGGCAGAACAGGCTGCTAGGCTGGCAGGTTAGATTTATCTCAGGGTCTGTCATGTGGTTAGATTGTTGATAGGCTTTTGGGCTTCTTTGTCCACCTGAATTCCATTTCCCTTGACTTATCTTTGGTTCTAAAGAATTTATACACATTCACTTCTAGCAAGCTATGAAAAAGTATGCTAGACTGCATAGTGGGAAACTGAAAAGGCCATAATTAGTTGTAGAACACACAGAGATTTATTCAGAGGATTCCAATGAAGGAATAAGGAAAAATAACAAAGACGTTCAGCATTACAGTAGTACAATAACTAGGCAGATTAGTCAACAATGAAATCTACTTAACTACTTTTCTGAGATAAGTTTTATTGATTTTTTTTTTTCAAATTAGGTTAAGCTCATTCCACTTTCCAGTACAAACAAAAGTCTGGCACAGCCTAATCTTCTTACATTAAGGACACGCTCCTTAAATAGTAATTTAACAAGATTAAAATGCTGTCGGTCGTTTATTAAATAATGGCAACCACATACATTAAATGTACTTCAGAGAATATCCGCAGATGACCAAACTTGTTCTTCTTGGTGTACTGGAAGAATGAGATTTCAGAGGTGAGACTAGGAGCTCTTCCTTTTGCCATCTCTGTTTGCTGTTCTGAATTAGGTAGAGCAACAAAGTCCAGATTCTGCATTAGGGCATATTAGCGGGCCATGAGAAATAATTAAATTAAATAATTCAAGATTCCTGTGATCTAAAAGTAGCGATCCACTAAAGAGGTGAGTGTGTATCTTATATTTATTACATAATACTTATAATTCTGTTTTACACCATTCTTATGAAATAAATATTTGCATAATGTGTATTTATTACATGTAACTCTTGCCTTTCTCCTACCGGGCAAACTAAGGGCAGCATGCATACAATTCTTGAAAGTCTCCCATAACAACAGCCCTGCTCAATGAGGCTCAAGGCCCATCTAGTCCAGCATCCTGTTTCACACAATGGCCCAACAGATCCCTCCGAGAAGCCAAAAGGCAGGGAGTGAGGGCTTGCCTCCTCTACTGCCATTGCTCCCCTGCAACTGGTATTTAGCGACATCATACCTTTGAGGCTGGAGGTGGCCTACAGCCACCAAACTAGTAGCCATTGATAGACCTGTCCTCTATGACTTTGTCTAAGCCCCTTTTAAAGTCATCAAAGTGTGTGGCCATCACCACATCCTGTGGCAGAGAATTCCATAAGTTAATGATGTGCTGTGTGAATAAGTATTTCCTTATGTTGGTCCTAAATTTCCTGACCTTCAGTTCCATGGAATGACACCTGGCTCTAGTACTGTGAAAGAGGTAGAAAAATGCATCTCTGTCCACTCTCTCTAGTCCATGCATAACACCTCAATCATGTCTCCCCTTAGTCACCCTTTTTCCAAACTAAAGAGCCACATATGCTGTAGCCTTGCTTCATAAGGAAGGTGCTCCAGACCTCTGATCATCTTGGCTGCCCTCTTCTGCACCTTTTCAATATCCTTCTTAAGATATGGTGACCAGAACTGTATTCCAAATGTGTCCACACCATAGATTTGTATAAGGGCATTATAATACCAGCATTTTTATTTTCAATCCTCTTCCTAATGATCCCTGGAATGGAATTGGCCTCTTAGACTGCTGCCCCGCACTGAGTCGACACTTTCAATAAGCTGTCCACCACAACCCCAAGATATCTCTCCTAGTCACCGCTAGCTCAGATCCCATCAGCATATTTGTGAAGTTGAGGGTTTTTGCCCCAATATGCATCGCTTTACACTTGCTTACACTGAACTGCATTTGCCATTTTGTCTCCCACTCTCCCAGTTTGGAGAGATCTTTTCAGAATGCCTTATAATCTGTTTTGGATTTCACTACCCTGAACAGTTCAGTGTCATCTAAAAGGTTAGTGAGGCAAGACTTGCCCTTGCAGAAGCCATGCTGGTCCTGCTTCAGCAAGGCCTGTTCTTCTATGTGTTTAACAATTTTGTCCTTAGGTATGCTTTCCATCAATTAGCGCGGCACAGAAGTTAAGCTAACCAGCCTGTAATTTCCTGGATCCCACTGGATTCCTTCTTGAAAATCAGAGTTACATTAGCTACTTTCCAGTCTTCTGGTAGAGAGCCTGATTGTAGCGACAAGTTGCATATTTTTTCCAGAATTTATGTTCCTTTTTGTTCTCTTCATTTGGGCAGGACTTCCATTTTCTGGAGGAAGTCTTCTTCCCTTTTATAGCTTCCTTGGCTCTGCTTGTTAGCCATGCTGGCATTGTCCTAAATTGGGTGGTACCTTTCCATGTATACCTTTTGGTATACATGCCAACTGAGCTTCTGTTATTGTGGTTTTAAATTTCTGGAGTGATTTGGCCCTCCTGACTTTCCCTTTCAGCTTCCATTTTACCAGTCCCCTCATTTTTGAGAAGTTTCCTCTTCTGAAGTCCATCGTATTCACAATGGACTTCCCTGGCAATATACCACTTGCATAGAAGCTGAATTGGTTCACACTATGGTTACTCTTCCCCAATAGTTCTACAACTGACATCTCACATCAGGTCCCGGGCACTACTCAGGATTAAGTCCAAGGTCACCTTCTCTCTGGTTGATTCCATGACCAACTGTTCTAAGGCACAGTCATTTAGTATGTCTATAAAGCACAGTCATTTAGTTTCCATCTGGACATGAACCAGATTCAGTCCTGCTTAGCTTCAGAAAGGTGGCTACACCATGTGATCCCACACCAGAATTTAGGGTGTGTTTTGGCCTTCCCTCTTTTCAATAATCTTCTGCCTGGGGACGTCTCTGCATCAACTGCACATCACTCATGATGTAGAGTTGTAAGGACATCTCCTGTTCTTAGAAGAGGCTGTGTCTTGTAACTCTCCATGAATTGCTGCCACTGGCTTGCCTCTTTCTAGTCAGGATGTACCCAGGTTCACAGGGACTCAGCTCAGCCCAGAATCCATGTTTGTCTCCAGAATATAGTCCCAAAATATGCCATGCAATAATTTAAAAAGTGTATCTACAAGTGTGTAGAGTGCCTTTCCCACACCCTGCTCACAATAACCACAGCCTGCTCACCATACATTTAGGATGAAAGGGAGCAAGGACTTCAAGGACAGTTGCCATGGTCACCAGACAGCTGTATGACTAGCACCTACATTCTTTGAAATTAAGCACTATGAAAACCACTGAAATGTCTGTCCCAGGTTTGATAGTTCATGTAACAGGCAGAACATAACACTCTTTACAGAAGCCCTTTTCAGTTGGTCCTTCCTAAGATCATGGTCCAGATGGCTCCCACCCTCCGTATCTTTAAGTGCCAAGTGGAGACATGGCTTTTGTGAAAGGTATTTGGGACTGGGTGATCTTTTATTTTTTTCTGGTTCTGGTTGATGGGTACCTTCATTATGTCAATCATATTTGGTTTTCTGTTAATAAGGGTCTGGGTTTTACTCTTGTTTGTAATTGTTTTTCTGTTTTTATTGCATTTTTTCCTTTTTAATGTATGCTGCTGTGTATAACCATGGTTGAATTCACACATAATGTGGAATTGCAGGTCCAATGGATCTGTAGTTCCCACCCCCCAGTCTCCTATCCAAATTTGGACGTTCGGGATAGCTATCTTCTCCAATCAGCAAAACTGCAGAGAGCTGGGGGGGCTGGCTTCACGGGCTTCCTTATTGACAGAAGGACAGCCTGATCAGCCAATCAGGCTGGAGGGATGGAGGAGCTCCCTCCCTCAACTCTAGTTCCTTGCGGCCAAAACTGCAGTGCCAGCATTGGGATGTAACACTGGCATCACAAAACCAGACTTAAAGGCAGCGAAACTCCAATCTGACTGAAGATTCCAAGTGGAGTTCGAGGAGGGTAACCGTTGGTCCCGTTTCACCCTTAAATCCAGTTTCCAGCATTTGGACATGTGGCTATGGAAACCAGAGATGAAGGGACCTCTGATTTCCTATTATGTCAGAATTTGGCTCATATGACAAGAAAGGATATACTTTTAGAAAAAATTATGATCACGGGGAGAGCTTGATCTCTCCACCTCTGATCTACACACATTTGTTAGGATCTGAATGAATGCCTACAAAGAGCTTTGCCTATCTCACATTTAAAATCATGGCTATGAGGAAAGGAGAAGTCCAGGATTTTTTTTAGAATGTTGTTCTTGGCTTATGAGAAAGACTCCAATATAACAAATAGTTACATTCAATGGACTGAAGCTCCAAAAGCTGAATGTCTGGAATTAACTGTATAGGTTGCAGAGGCACAACATATTTGAATGCAAACATATGAGATTGTTCACATAGCAGCCACAACTGCACACCATAAGGTCCATTTTGTAGCTAAATGTGAGGGATGCTGTGCATACAAATCCTCTCATTGGAGTCTGCCCAATTTATCTCAATGTGTTACAAAGTGAAAAATGCCTTTATTGCAGATGTTAGAAATGATTATAGGATTCACCAGTTCAACAGAACTGAGTGAGATGGCCAGTAATTCTTAATGGAGGAAGATGGATAGGCATATATACACATACAAAACAAGTTTTGTATAGGGAGGTGTTTGCTCATTATTGTATAGTTACATTTAACACTCCTCTGTGCTGTATCTGTAAATTAGTTCCAAGTAAGAAATTTGCAAGAGTACAGCAGAAGATTTCTGAAGTGTGGGCAGGCATGGATGATAACACCAAGGTCATTAAAAAGTAATCAATCAAAGGGAGAGAATGAAAATCAAAGATGGTTATCTTTTTCTTGGCACTCTTTCTTGAGCCAAGAGCCAGATACAATGGTGCCAATATGAAGTTCTTTGCTTTATATAGACAATTCAGATACTGGATGTTGCACTTCTTACAACTGAGTTGAGAAGACATTCACAGAACCTCCTACAGTGTATCAGGTTAAGCAAAAGAATTCACTGCATAGCAGCAGTGAATGCTGAATTTCCAAGCACTAACCAAAGAGAACCAGCAGTGCACTTGTATGATCTGTCCTCCTTAGGAGAAGAAAGACATGGTTTGAAAGCTTCCTTTTATATTTGATGTTCTGTGCCAAAATCTATCTAGTGTTTTTTTTTTTACAAATTTGGCTGAAACTGCTGTTGTATTCATGGTAGTATTACTCCTGTCTTTAGCAACAGCCATTTTCTCCAAGTGGAATGGGCAGCCATACAATGTTATATATGAAGTATTCCATTCTCTAATATTCCACTAGCAGAGCAGTCAAATTTATTTATTCAGCCAGGTTACAATCCACTGATGGTGTCAACTTATTTAGGTAAGTTTATTTAGGCATGGTGAGTCATCTTGTTGTAGTAACATAGGAACATAGGGTGCTGCCATATCCTGAGTCAAACCATTGGTCTATCTAGCTCAGTATTGTCTTCACAGACTGGCAGCAGCTTCTCCAAGGTTGCAGGCAGGAATCTATCTCAGCCCTATCTTGCTGTTGAGCTACATCTCCCATCATCCCCAGTCACATTGTAGTTCACCAACATTGATATAGGCAATATTCTCCCCTTGTTTCCACCTGGTGAACTGCATATTCCTAATAATATCAAATGCATACCTGCACTGAGGAAAGGATTTCATTTTTTCTGTTCAACATGAAATCTCAAAAGATAACTACGTCTTCAAATGGTTAAACATGTTAGAAAATGAATTAATAATTCCCATTATTGGGAGGGCGGGGAGGAAGCATACTTTTAATGGTGGAAGCACACAGAGAATCTATACAGCCTTGTTCACAGAAGAAAATGACAATGGCTTAAATGGTAAGCCTCTTAGATTAGTTAATATGAATATCATGATTTGACGTCTATATTTATGGTTTTAAAAATCCTACAACTGAAACAATTTTATTCTAAATTGGAATAAAAGGGCTCAGAAATAACACAAAGTGGAATATATCATCTAGTGAAAGGGATGTGGAGTAATGTAAAAAGAAATGTATTGTTACATGGCATTATTATTATTATTATTATCATCATCATCATTATTATTATTATTATTTATTCAATTTCTATACCACCCTTCCAAAAATGGCTCAGGGCGGTTTACACAGAGAAATAACAAACAAATATTAATATTAATTATCCAATATTAGCAAGCCAACAGAAGGTTTTCAATTGAAAGTTATGCAGCAAAAATAAATAAATGTGTAGATCATAATTGGACTGCAAAAAGATTCCATCAGTTTGGTCTTTCAAATACTGATAACTTGGTGGTGTAATATAGCAGATGCAGGATTTAGTACATCTTTGATGGGGTCATGGATTACCACTATATGGGTGGAGGATTTTGAAATGACAGCTTTGGTATTGGGTTCTAATTTTGAATGTATCACTTCTATAGCAGTACTTGGACTTATTTATCTAGAAACATGATAGTATGGCTATTGCTTGCATTGGTTCTGGCTTAACACCTTATACTACAAGAATTGAAAGTTAAGGGATACTCCTGAGGTAGAACAAAGGATTTCTGATTTATTGATTTTGGAAGCTTGTGAGAGAATAACTTATTTTTAGAGAGAGCTCATGACAAATTACAGGCAATTTGGACAGTCTTGGAATTGTATGCATTGTAACAAATATTTTGGTAGAAGGTGATTTTGGTGATTTTGTGACTGGAGTCTTTTGCCTTGTTCTTTGTTTTTGTTTGTGTAAAGTAGAAGGTGGCTCAGATAAGAAAGTGGTGGACATGAATATGATACATGGAGGAGGACAGCTGGTCTTGTGGTAGCAACATGAATTGCCCCCTTTCCTATGCAGCTTTTACCCTGGCTTGCATTTGAATGGGAGACTACATGTGAGCACTGTAAGATATTCTCCTTAGGAGATGGGCCACTCTGGGAAGAGGATTGGCATGCTTGCATATAGAAGGTTCCAAGTTCCCGCCCTGGCAGCATCTCCAAGATAGGGCTGAGAGAGACTCCTGGCTGTAACCTTGGAGAAGCTGCTGCCAGTCTGTGTAGACAATACTGAGATACATGGATAGTCTGACTCTGAATAAGGCAGCTTCCTATGTTCCTAACACATTTTATTATGATGATATATGAAATATTTATCATTGTTCCTTTGTCATGTTTGTTTTATAAGATTTTTCATCCTGTCTGAAAAAATAAAATAAAAACATGTTTACAACTCAGTCCAAAACAGTTTTATGCAGAAGTAAATTCAACAGACTGCAGTCAGACTCGCTACCTACCTAGGAAACACACATAAGATTGCATCACAAATCTTATTAAACAATTATTATACAAATATTCTGATGATGACAGCTTTCCCAGGGAAATTATAGAAGTGCTTGCTTTGCATTCATAACCTCAGGGTAAGTGTGAGGTGGATTCAGTGTGACCTGGGATTGTCCCAAAAGTATAATTATACAGTTTATTTCACATACTTGCAGAGAGAAAGTCAAGTTTGCCATCAAGTTAACACCCATAATGAGGCTCCAGCCAATCACATCTCCCAGACTAGTTCATCTGACTGATACATGCATTTGCAAACATGTTCTTTTCTGTTCACACTTTATGCCATTTGTGTAGACCAAAGCTGCTCAACTTGGGCCCTCCAGCTGCTTTTGGTCTCCAACTCCCATAATCCCCAGCCACATGGGTTATGGGAGTTGTAGGCCAACATTTGCAGGAGGGCCGAAGTTGAGCAGCCCTGGTGTAGACTAACATTTATTACATGTTCACCTGAAAATGCGATGTATAATGTGATCCTATAACTTAGAAAGTGACAAATATATAGCTCCTTCTGGTCAGAACTACTCAGAATTCCTCCTCAAAAGAATGCTGGCTTCACTCAATTTATTTTCTGTGTATTTTATGGCCGTACATAAAAGTTTGAAAGAAATGTATGACCAATTTTTTTTATATTATATTTTGGCTCTCAGAAGTGGAGCAGCAGAACTGGAGTAGAAGTGCAGAAGCACAGACAGAATCACATTTCCACTGGAAAGAGGATGCCATCAGCCTGAGGAGAGTGTCAGCGACAGACCCGCCATGTCCCTATTGCAACCATGTCTCAAAGTATGAAAAGCTGGCCAAAATCGGGCAAGGCACCTTCGGGGAGGTGTTTAAAGCAAAGCATCGCCAGACAGGCAAAAATGTGGCATTAAAGAGAGTGTTAATGGAGAATGAGAAAGAAGGATTCCCTATCACAGCCCTCAGGGAGATCAAAATTCTCCAGCTCGTCAAGCATGAAAATGTGGTGAACCTCATTGAAATCTGCAGGACCAAAGGATCTCCATACAACCATGGCAAGGGCAGCATCTACCTGGTGTTTGATTTCTGTGAGCATGACCTGGCTGGCCTCCTCAGCAATGCACATGTCAAGTTCACACACTCTGAGATCAAGAAAGTGATGCAGATGCTCTTGAACAGCCTCTACTACATTCACAGGAATAAGATCTTGCACCGAGACATGAAAGCCGCAAATGTGCTTATCACCCGGGATGGGGTTCTGAAACTGGCTGATTTTGGCTTGGCACGGGCCTTCAGCCTGGCAAAGAGCACCCAGCCCAACCACTACACCAACCGGGTGGTGACTCTGTGGTATCGGCCTCCAGAGCTCCTTCTGGGAGAACGAGAGTATGGACCACCCATTGACCTTTGGGGAGCAGGTTGTATTATGGCCGAAATGTGGACGCGCAACCCCATCATGCAGGGGAACACAGAACAGCACCAACTAACCCTCATCAGCCACCTCTGTGGATCCATCACCCCAGAGGTCTGGCCAAACTTGGACAAATATGAACTGTACCAGAAGCTAGATCTGCCCAAAGGCCAAAAGCGGATGGTGAAGGAGTGGCTAAAAGCTTATGTCAAAGATCCGCATGCTCTGGATCTCACAGACAAGCTGCTGACCTTGGATCCTGCCCAGCGGATAGACAGCAACAATGCCCTGGATCACAACTTCTTTTGGTCTGACCCAATGCCCTCTGACCTCAAGAACATGCTCTCCACTCATCACAAATCCATGTTTGAGTACCTGGCTCCACCCAGGAGAAGGGGCGGGCACGTGCCACAGCAGCCAGCCAACCAGGATCGGAATCCTGATGTAACCAATCAGACAGAGTATGACAGAGTGTTCTGATTTCTACTGGCTGGAAAGCAAAAAGAGGCAGTCCACATGTTATGGAGAGCTCTGTGACTTCTTTTTATCTAATGGAGCATCCCAACAGTTCTGTTTTTGTCTTTTGCATACTTGCAGAGACATTTTTGAAAGATGCAGGGTTAGCTAAATTGGTTTGAAACCATATAAAAGCAGAGTTGTGCATAGAATTCTGCCAAACCTTGAGCAAAAGTAGAGTAATAATTGTGGCTTTTCTGAGTATCTTGCTTTCCAAGGTCCTGAAATGTTCTATTTTTTTCCAGAGCAAAGTGCTGTTCAGCTCTCAGCCATTTTTTATTTCTGTTTTACATTTAACATTACACCATTCAGCCCAAGAAAGTTTCTTCATTAAAATGTTAAAGCAATGCTACAAGAAATTTGATTCTATTTAAGCTTTGTCTATTTTCATTTAAATCAGCTGCTAAATTTATGTTCATTTTATCATTATATTGCAGAGTGCCATTTGTAAAAATGTTCTTCAGACAAAACAAATAAAAGAACATGGAAATTAGCAAAGCTGCAACCATTTTTACTCTCTAAAAGCAATAGCAAGCACCTAAATATGATAATAAGGAAGACGTTTCTCATAATAAAAAAATAGCTTCGCAGACAAGAAATCATTGTTATTAAAGGAAAGTGTACTTATGATATAAGCTAAGCACCTTTGCAGTCTGAAAATACTTCTTTCTAGCCAAAATGGTGCTGTGTACCTTAGGGCCTGTCTATTCCCTTCTTAATATGTGATAACTATTTTAAGAACAGTAATGCAAGTACATGAACACATTACAGCTTTCATGAGTAACTTGTACTCAGGAGGCTCTACTTGCTAAGGGCACAATCTGCCAGGAGGTTTTACAAGTTACTTAGACAACATAAACAGGTCCCTGCTCCCAAGGAGCCTGCAGTCTAAAAGAGACTGTGGGGAAACAAAGGGGGGACAGAAACGGGTAATGAAAAAAGGTTGTGGAGAAATGCTATTAGGTTCCTAAAGTGTTACAAGCTAGGAATTAGCATTTAGAGGATAAACCAACTGCCACAGAAAAAGTAGCATCAAAATAAGCTGTGAAGAACCACAACTACTCCCTTCAAAAATCTACTGAGCTACATACCTTGTACATTTCACTGATTTCCATTCCTGTCAAGTTCTTCCAAGTCTTTTACCCAAGGTTAGGCTTTACCAAATTATTAATACAGTGGAATTCATGACCATTCTGTCCAGGATATACATGGGTCATTGGCACGTCCTCAACAAATGTCCATCACTTGGCAAAAGCACAGCACCCAAGTGCCAATTCAGCAGCAGAGGGTCTCCCTGAAAACAGAGAAGAAGATGCTCTTATTTCAGCAGGGAGCATATTCCAAAGCCCTGGGGCAGCCACAGAGAAAGCCTGGTCTTGGGTTGCCACCAAATGAGCTGGTAGCAACTGTAACTGGACCTCTCCAGAAGATCATAACAGGCGGTAGGGTTCATGACAAAGGAGGCATTCTCTTAAATACCCTGGACCCAAACTGTTAAGGGCTTTATAGGTAATAACCAGGTAATATCCAGCACTTTGTATTTCACCCAGAAACATATCAGCAGCCAATGCAGTTCCCTAAAAACCGGTGTTATGTGGTCCCTTCAAGTTGTCCCAGAACGATCTGGCTGCTGTATTTTGTACCAATTGTAGTTTCCAGACTACGTACAAAGGCAGCCCCACATAGAGTGCATTACAATAGTCGACCCTGGAGGTTACCAGCATATGTACCACTGTTTTAAGGTCATTTACCTCCAGAAATGGATGCAGCTGTCATATCATCTGAAGCTGATAAAAAGCGCTCCTGGCCACTGCTTCCACCTGAGAAACCAGGGAAAGCTTTGGATCCAGGAACACTTCCAGGCTACGTACCTGATCTTCTACATACCCCATCCAGAACAGGCAGATCTAAACCATCTCTCGGGTCCTGACCACCCCCAGATTCAACTTCAGTTTGTTATCCCTCATCCAAACCATTACCGCCTCCAAGCAAACATTTAGAGAAGATATGCCACTTCCTGATGAGGTTGACATGGAGAAATAGATCTGGGTTCATCAGCGTATTGATAACACCCAGCACCAAACCCCCTGATAATCTCTCCCAGCAGTTTCATGTAGATGTTAAAAAGCATTGGAGACAGTATGGAGCCTTGTGGAAATCCACACCTTCATTCTTGTTTTGCAGAACAGCAGTCTTCAAGCGACACCATCTGGAATCTACCAGAGAGGTAGGAATGGAACCACTGTATAACAGTGGTTGTGCATTGCCCAGAGCCTTTGGATGGGGCAGTCTAGAAATGCAATAAATCAAATAAATAACAGTGCCACCTAATCCCAGCCTCTCAGGTGGTCCAAAAATATACCATGGTTGATGGTATCAAAAGCCCCAGAGAGCTCCAAAAGGATCAGCAGAGTCACACTCTCCCTGTTGATAGCCAGTTGGAGATCATCCATCAGGCCAACCATGGCAGGCTCAACCCCATAGCCCACATGGAAGCCACTTTGAAATGGGTGTAGATAATCTGCATAATCCAAAACTGTCTGTAGCTTGAGAGGCCACCACCCGCTGTATCACCTTGCCCAACCATGCCCAATCAATCAACTTGCCCAACTTTACTTCCAAGAAAGCACTGCAAAATATCATCGAGCTAGAATATAGATCAAAATTTATAATGCATACCATACCGTCATTCATTGTGGACTGGTGTCACCATCTCTTGCTTATTATATCACTTGTCAGCTTATTACATTTATTACGTAGAGCAGAGGAAAACATTGCATTATATGGGAGTGTCAAGAAAGAAACAGCAGTATTTGAGGCTCAAATTTATTACATTAGAAATCTACTGTAAGATCTGAAAACTATCCCCAATCTTTGGTAAAATAAGGAGAAAATAGATGAGTGGGTTTTTTGTTTTTTTTTTAAGGCTCCTTTGACTTTCAGATTTCACCCATAATTTGATCTGAATTTCATAAAGAAATATTTCAGGGAACAAAAAGGTCCAGGCCATAGGGATGTGCAAACAGGTTCGCTGTCATACAGGTTCAACATCGAACCTGTTCAGTTTGATGGTCCAGTATCAAACTGAACCTCCCTGGTTTGGTTCATTATTGGACCAACCCTCCCCCCGGCCATTGAGCATGTGCATCAGCCTCCAAAATAGCTGTGCCACAGGAGTGAGGCCCTGAATGGGCTGAAGTCCACCCCAACCAGGCAATTTGACACACAATGGAGGTTGATGGGGGACCTCCAGAGTCCCCCCGTAGCCTCAGGCCCCGGAGGGGTGAGTAAAAAATAAATTAAAACAAATATTGCAGAACCACCCCCCCACAGACCAGATCAAACCGGGTGGGGGGGCGGGTGGCCAAACATGTCTGGACTTGAACTGTACTGGGCAACCTGGTTTTGTACACACCCCTACCAGGCCATTTTATTGATATTGGCTGTCTTCCAGCATAGCATTAGGAGGGTCGAGGAGAAGCTGCACCCTGTCAGTGAGAGCTGTTCCAAGTTCAGCTGAAGACTTGTTGAGCAGGAAAATATGCATGCAGTGGAACAATTTTTGCTGCTCTCCCCTCCAGTGTTCCCTCTAAGGCATGCACATGTGCTCATGCACACAAGTTTTTTTTTTAATGTCCGCACAATTAATTTTAGATCCTGCTCAGGTTGAAACAGGAAGGCCCCATTCTGAATGCATGTGCGTGCATACTGCCTTGATACTGCCACCCAGAACAAAACTAATTCTGTGCACAGATGAAAAAAAATAGAGGGAACACTGCTCCCCTCTCTTCAAAAGTGCTGTTTGGCTCCCAGGAATATGCCCCTAAGGGCTGTGCTACCTACCTGGGAGTAAGCCCTAAGAGCTGGACTTACTTCTGAGCAAACATGCCTAGAAACTGCACTGCATATCTTCTTTATTTACCTTGTAAATACTGTTCCTTAAACAAACACTGTTCCTTAAACTAATTTTGCAACCTGTAACATATTAGCTGACCTCCAAACAAACACAGCACTGGTGCTATGGGCAGGGGGGATTTTCATTTACCTCCCTTTCCCTCCAAGGCCAACTGTGCTTCCCAGAAATATGTCCCTGAGGGTCACACATCTCTTAGGGACACATTTTTGGAAGGCACAGAGGGCTTCAAAGAAAAGGGAAGGGTGACAAAAATTGCCCCTCCTCATAGCACCAGTGCTGTGTTAGTCTGGACATCAGCCATTAATTTTCTGCTTGCACATTAAAGGCATAACTATTTATAATTTATTCATTATATTTGTACAACGCCCACCACTGGGTGGTTTACAGCAACATAAAACAAATTAAAACAGAAATTAAAACCTTAAAACAATGTAAAACTACAAGTCTAGTTAAAAAGTTTGGGTGAATAAAGGTATCGTTAAAGACTTTAAGTTGTCAGAGATGGGGAGGTTGTTATTTCAGTAGAGAGTGCATTCCAAAGTCTTGGGTTGGCAACAGAGAAGGCCTGTCCCTGTGCAGCCACCAGACAAGCTGCTGACAACTGCTGACAAATTGCTCCGGATAATCTCAATAGGCGATGGGATTCCTAGTGAAGAAGATATTTTTTGTATACACTTGCCTAAGCTTAGGGCTTTATAAGTTATAATGAGCACCTTGTATTTTGCCCAGAAATGTATTGGCAGCCAGTATAGTTCTTTTAATGTAGGAATAATATGGCCTCTTCAAGATGACCCAGAGACCAACCTGATTGTTGCATTATCAACTGCAGTTTCTGCACTACATACAAAGGCAGCCCCATGTAGACCTCATTGCAGTAGTCTAGTCTGGAGGTTACCAGCATATGTACTGCTGTTCTGAGGTTGTTTCTCAAGAAATGGATGCTGCTGGCATACCAGCTGAAGCTGATAGAAAGCACATCTGATCACTGCCTCAACCTGAAACACCAGGGAGAGGTTTGGGGTCCACAGTCCCAGACTTTGTACCTGTTCCTTCTGGGGAAGTGTGACCCCATCTAGAACCAGCTGATCAAAATTGCCTCCTGAGTAGTGACCCCACACACTACATACCTGTCTAACTTTGATTCAGTCTCAGTTTGTTATCCTTCATGTAACCCCTCTTTACCTCCAGGCATACATTTAGGGAGGTTATGCTTTTGTTCTCCTGATGATGTTGACATGGAGAAATAGATTGGGTGTCACCAGCTTACTGAAAGCACCCTGCACCAAATCTGATTATCTCTTTCTCTTCCAGCAATTTCATGTAGATATTAAAACGCATTGGTATAATGTATGGGATATCACTCAGTAATCCAAAAACCTTCAGTTTATGATAAAAGTTAAGATGCTTGACATTTTCACTCGTGCTCTAAAAAGAATGGAAATTGCAAGTTAAGGTGCACATCTTAACTTCTGCACCATATAAGCTGTAAATACTTTGTACAGTCTGGTATATGATGGTGGCTTTACAAATGAGGCTCCATATACCCACACTTTGCCTTAATATTTCAGCTGGACATTGGGCTGGGGAGGGATGCATCCAGGCAGACATTTCATCTCATCTCATCTATCAGATTTATATACCACCCTATAAATGCCTGCTTGGAATTGGTAATGGGCTGGATGAGGGAGAACAAACTGAAGTTGAATCCAAACAAGACGGAGGTACTCATAGGAGGCGGGAACTTAGGAAGTGGTTTAGATCTGCTTGTTCTGGATAGAGTTAACACTCCCTCTGAAAGATCAGGTATGTAGCTTGGGAGTGTTTCAGGACCCAAACCTCTCCCTGATATATCAGGTTAAGTCAGTGGCCAGGAGTGTTTTTTTCCCCCAGCTTTGGCTAATATGCCAACTTCGTCCTCAAACAACTTTAAAACTAAAGGCAGTAATGGGCTGGATGAGGGATAACAAATTGAAGCTGAATCCAAGCAAGATGGAGGTGATTATTGCAGGGGATCAGAATTTGAGGGATGAGTTAGATCCTCCTGTTCTGGATGGGGTTACATTCTCCTGGAAGGAGCAGGTGCACAGCTTGGGAGTACTCCTGGACCCAGGCCTCACCCTAGTATCACAGGTGGAGGCCATGGCCAGGAGTGCTTTCTACCAGCTTTGGCTGATTCAACAGCTGCATCCATTCCTTGAAGAGGACGACCTCAAAACAGTGGTGCATCAGCTGGTAACCTCCAGGCTTGATTATTGCAAAGTACTCTATGTGGGGCTGCCTTTGTATATAGTTTGGAAACTTCAGTTAGTTCAAAATGTGGCAGCCAGATTGGTCTCTGGGGCAACCTGGAGAGATCATATTATACCTGTTTAGAAACAGCTGCACTGGCTGCCGATATGTTTCCGGGCAAAACACAAAGTGCTGGTTATTACCTTCCTTATAAGCATTCACCCTAGATTGAGTTCTCTTCCACAACCCATTGCCACCTCCTTACATTCCCTCCTTGCATTCTCCCACCTCCTTGCATTCCTTCATTCATACACCACTTCCCTTCAGACATGGAAATAGCACTGGGCAGAAGTACACTTTCCAGATGTCCCCATGTGCTTTCCCAATGTGCCTGTGTGAATTCTCAGACCTATGGGCTTTGCTTCCTGCAGAAGAACGCCCCACCCCCCAGCACCGGGAATGTAATGAACTGCACCAGAGATGGCCATGGTGGAAGCAGCACCTGGGTGCTACAGATTCTTTGGGATTGCATCATCCAATGAACAGTCCTAGTAGCCAACACTTCTCTTTTAGAGTTTAAGGATCATTTTTTAAACTGCTGCATCTTAGCCACTTTCTGCACCAAATCTGAAATGGTGGCGTCCCCTAGTTGATGCCTGCAAACAGGCAGATTCAGGCAGATAGGGCAGGCAATTTAAATTTTATCACCAAGATAATATTCAGGGCTTATAATGTTAAAATGCTGAAACGACTCCGCCATCCTAATTATATTAACAGAGCTGTGACATAAGGAAAGATTCTTTGGTAGGAGTTTTCTCCACCATAAAAAAATGCAATTGGAGGATGTTTATTGTTAAATAAAAAACTGTTTATTTTGATCAATATTCTTTGGAGGGTACTAGAATATGTAAAGCCTTGTTTGACAGAAGTTACTAACCATGCCTCTTGAGACTAAAAGCATTGTAGGCCTCAATAACTGGGCTGGGCATGTAACTGATCTTCAGACTCACAGAATACACCCCGCACTTTAGCAGCACCCATCTCTTTTTCTTTTTTTTACAACACATAGTTATTAAGGGATATTTTAAGTCTGCATGCTTGGCAACATTCCACTCAGCTCAACAGAGCAATCAGGATCCAAATGGTAACATTTTCAAAGTTCTGTTTTGACTGAAGTTCTATAAATTGCCTCCCAAATAATATAATCATGTTATATTATATAACATATAATAGTGAACTTCCTGATGTTGAACACCAAAAATTTTATAACACTTTCAGCTAAGATAAGGTCAAACTCTCCCTGCCACCAAAAAAAAAAAAAAAAAATTAAATGAAATTAGTGGATTCAATATTAATGGCAGTGTCATCCCTCCTCATGATTATTCAGCATTGAATAACAAGAAGCAGGTAATTTGTGTTCACTTTAAAGCTGTACTTCATTTTTTTTCCTTTTTCTTAAACCCCCCCACAAACAATAATCATTTTAAAAAATCAAAGCATTTATTTATTTATTTATTTATTTATTTATTTATTTATTTGCCACCTGACTCCAAAGGCTCTAGGCGGTTTACAAAAATGAATACAATAGAAACAGAATAAAACCTACTATCAAACAACAATTAAAATTTAAAACATTCAAAGATTACGAAAATATTCAGTGATTACTAAAAGCCTGGTTAAAAAAGTGTGTCTTAAGGGCTCTTTTAAAGGCTGGTAAAGATGTTGTGCTTTAACAACTGTGAACAAAACTACCGATTGTCTTCCCAGACATTTCCCATAAACCTCACAGTCCTCTTGCTTGATTTAATTTCCTTCAGGATGGTGTTATCAGCAAAATGGTGGTAGGCCTGATGCCCATCTGACTGAAATAGTAGGCCTTAACCCTCTGATTTGCAGCTTTTTGCCATATATAGTGACTCACATTTTGCTTTGTGACACACACACCCCCGAGAACAAAAGCCCCCCAATTCTTGAAACCCCAGCTCTTTTAAGGGATGGAAATCTAATGAGCTTTTATATCTCCTTTTTCTCCTTCCTTCATTCAGGTCACACAAGCCTGCAGCAGGAGCAGCAGCCGCCAACAGCCCTCCCCAGGGCCTGTTCTCTGGCTACAGTTGAGCTCTGAGGAGTCAAAATGAGCTCTTTTGGCCTTGGCTCTTCTTCTTTGAATAAAGTTGTGACATGTTTTAATGACAGTATTTATTTATTTATTTATTTATTTATTTATTTAAACATTTTTATACCTCCCAAAACTTACTCTCTGGGCTGTTTACAACACAATAAAAACAAAGTAAAACATTTGTAAAGACAAAAATGGGGGGGGGGGACACACAAACATTACAACAATTTAAAAATTTTAAAATAATATTTTAAAACAGTTGCTGTCTTTAATCTTGAGAGTCTCCAGCTATTTGAGATAGAGCATTGACAATGATGTTTTGACACTGAAACTCATTTGCTCAAGTTTGAGCAAATAAAATCTAAGTTTTTATTTGTATTATCAACACATTAAAAGAGGCCTTAAATCTTGTCTGGAGTAGGGAAATATGTGTATATCATTGCCCCTATATCGTCTTAATGATAGTTATTGGTGTCTGTCTCTTTTTCTTCTGTCTAGAAAATAGTATTTTTAAAACGTTGTACACAAGTGACGTAGCCTCTGAGCATAGATGGAGTAGCTTCCCTTTAAGCCTCAAGCCTTCACTTAATGGTTAATGGCTGAGAGGGTTATGGCTAACACAAAGTTGTCTCATTGAAATTAAAAGGACATTAGTCATTGCTTAACATGTTCTTTTAATTTCAGTGGAATTACTTTGAGTTTTAGGAGGAGAGCTGGTCTTGTGGTAGCAAGCATGATTTGTCCTCTTAGCTAAGCAGGGTCCACCCTGTCTGCATATGAATGGGAGACTAGAAGTGTGAGCACTGCAAGATATTCCCCTCAGAGGATGGAGCCGCTCTGGGAAGAGCATCTAAGTTCCAAGTCCCGTCCCCCCCCGGCTTCTCCAAGATAGAGCTGAGAGAGATTCCTGCTGCCTGCAACCTTGGAGAAGCCGTTGCCAGTCTGTGAAGACAATACTGAGCTAGATAGACCAATGGTCTGACTCAGTATACAGCAGCTTCCTATGTTCCTATGAGTAATGTTCCTCATTATGTCAGTCACTATCTCTTTCTTGCTATATTCTCTACAAAGTAGGGGAGGAGAGATTATTGGCATTTTTGTTTTAAATATATTAACAGATCTCATTCCCTGTGGGATGCTTTGGCTAATGTCATATTCTTTGAGAATAATCTGTGTGCTGAGTGGGATGCTGGTGGGTTTTTACATTGTTTTCCACTCACAATTTTTAAAGGACCTTTCATATTCTCCCCTTCCCCAACACCATTTTTCAGGGATTTTTTAAAACTGTTATCTCATTATATGGGAGAGGAGAGCTGGTCTTGTGGTAGCAAGCATGACTTGTCCCCATAGCTAAGCAGGGTCTGCCCTGGTTGCATCTGAATGGGAGACTTGATGTGTGAGCACTGCAAGATATTCTCCTCAGGGGATGAAGCCACTCTGGGAAGAGCAGAAGGTTTCAAGTTCCCTCCCTGGCTTCTCCAAGATAGGGCTGAGAGAGATTCCTGCCTGCAACCTTGGAGAAGCTGCTGCCAGTCTGTGAAAATACTGAGCTAGATAGACCAATGGTCTGACTCAGTATATGGCAGTTTCCTGTATTTCCTATATGGAAGCAATTACCACTCACTTTAATGGAGTTTACTTCCTTCTAGGTGTGCACGTAGAATTGCAGGTTCAGTTTCCTAAATGCTGGTACAAAAGGCATGTGTACACCAGTCCAGCATTCTCTTTCTCACAGTGCTCAGCCACATAGTTCCAGAAAACTCCAAATAAGTGTACCAAGGAAATATGGTGTAGTGGTTAGAGTGCTGGAATAGGAACGGGGAGACCCGAGTTCAAATCCCCATTCAGCCATAATGGTTGCTGGGTGACTCTGGGCCAGATAATTCTCTCTCAGCCTAGCCTACTTCACAGGGTTGTTGTGAAAGAGAAACTTAAGTATGTAGTACACCACTCTGGGCTCCTTGGAGGAAGTGCAGGATATAAATGTAATTATTATTATTATTATTATTATTATTATTATTTCTACCCAGTGCCCACAAACTATTATTGTGGTGTAGACTGCCTTTGAACATGGAGGTTCTTCATGAGACCCACGCCACCTGTGAATATGGAGGCTTCATTTCTTAAGCATGGCCAACTGATGCTTCCATGTCCACTGGCAGTTTGACTCCAATGTAAAACCTCCATGTTCAAGAGGAGTCTGCACCAGAATGATGGTTTTGTGGTGGTTGGTGGGAATAGTTCTTAGGATTTCCTTGAGATTCCTTCTTTGGAACTTCCTAGCATGGGGTCCTTGGTCCCAATCCTATACATTTTTACTCCGAAGTAAATCCCAAAGAAATAAATGGGGTTCCCCTCTCAGAAGGGCCCCCCCTTCTATGCTTTGCTGAAGGGCGGGGAGAAAGGGATAACAAGAGAACCCAAATTCTTGTCTAGGATCTCTGCTGGTCCTGATTCCTATGTGCATTTACTCAGATGCAAGCTCCAGTGGAATCAATGGACTTACTTTCTAGTAGTTTATTCCAAGCTTTGCTGAGGGGCTTTGCTTTCCCCCTTTGGTGGTGGTGAGAGAAAGATGGTAGAAGAAGAAAACAAATGTCCAGAAAAGGAAAGGGAGGGGAAGAAATGGTTGTTTAACTAGACAAGTGCCAGAGTGCTCATAGACTGTCCTTATCAGACACCGATGTTCAGAAACAGGAAGTCACTCACTAGAAATTGCCAGGACTTGTCTTCCCAACTTCAGAATTCTCAGTGGGCAGACAATTATGCTCTTAGCTAACTTTCCCTTAGTTATTTTGCCTGTTTATAGGTTTTTTTTGAACAATAATTGATGTTTTTCAAACCAGCAAAAGGCAGCAGCCCAGTTTGGACTTGAACTTTTGGGGGATGAGCTCTCACTCTCGCTCCCCACCCCCATGGTGAAAAATGTCACCAACTCTTTGAACCCTCTCTTTTTGAGTCAAAAACTTAAACTGCTGTATCACTTCTGTTTTGCAATGGAGTTGCACCAAATTTGGAGGAGTGGTATCTCTTGTCCCTTAAGTGATGTGTGCATAATTACATACTGATGTGATGGATAATTTCGATTGTACAAGCAATAGAATGTGTTCAGGGCTTATAATGGCAGAATGTTGAAAACACTCCGCATCTTCATTATACTGACACAACTGTGCCAGTATAATAGCTTCTGCATGCAGGTAGAATATTTGAGGAAAACACAGACTTGACTCTACTTCTCACACATGAAATGTACTGTTTTGAGGTAATTTCTTTCAAATTATGGCTATTCTTACCATTTAGAAAAACAGTATTTTCAGTTAACACATCTCACACCTCTCTTCCAACCCCCTCCCACATCATGTACAATATCTCAGCAAAACATTCTTACCATCATGTAGTTCACTACTTGTCACAGGTAGAGGCATATTTTGTAGGGGTGTGTGTGTGTGTGTGTGTGTGTGTGTGTGTATTTTTCTAGGACCATGACCAAAATCTATCCTATATAATAAAGCCCTTGAGTGTGCGCCCGTGTCTCTGGTGTCTGCGCCCGTGTCTCCCTCGGCTGTTCTGGGCATGCGCGGTGCGTATGCCCAGAACAGCCGAGGGAGACACAACCGCAGGCACCAGGCGGCCATGTTGGGCGGTTGGAGGAGAAGCGGCGGGCCGAGGAGAAGCGGCTGCCACCGCCGAAGCTGGGCAGGAGGAGGAGGCGGCGGCGGGGGAAGCTGGCCGAGGCCGCAGCAGAGCCGCGGCCTCGGCCAGAGGACACGGTACAGCTGAGTGGCCGCAGCGGGGAGACTGGGCCCGCTGGTGGCGGTGGCCACGGCAGGGAGACTGCGGCTGATGGCGGCTGCGGCCGGGGTGAGAGGACTGGGCCCGGCTCGCTGGCAGCGGTGGCGGCGGGCCAGCCCTGCTGGCGGCGGCGGCCGCACTCGGCCCCGCCAGAGACAGAGGGAGTGGGAGGAGAAAGAAAGGAAGCTGCGTCTGAGCAGCGGACTCGGCTCCCTTTGCTGGAGTTCACTCGCTGCGCCTGACAGAGGCAGCCTCTCTCCGCGCTGTGCCGGACCCCAGTGGGTCCCACGTGCTCCGGCCAGGTTCTCCCGGGGAGGATGACAGCCGTTAGAGCCATTGGCTGGTGGGCAGGGAAGCAGCCGTGGGGCTTGACGTTCTGACTGCCATCGCCTTTTCCCTTCCCTCAAAGCCCTGGCCGGCTTCTCCTCCTCTTCCTTCCCCATCTCTGAGCTGCTTCGCTTCTCTCTCTCTCTCTTTCCATCGCCCTGCTGCCGCCGCGCCGCTTCCTTGACCCCAGCGGCCCAAGCGCTGCCTCCCGTCCTTCCTGCCTGCCTGCCTTCCCCGATCTCTCCATCCGAGGAGAAGTGCGGGCCCACCCCCCCCAAAACCACCGTGGGAGGCGGAAGGCCCGGGCGGGAGGAGGAGGCGGAGGAGGGCGGAGAAGGCTACTAGCGCCCGTTATTTCAACGGGCTGAAAGATACTAGTCCTCTATAATAAAGAGCCACGGTGTAATCCCGTGTCTCCCTGCCCGTGTCTTTCTTGGCCGAGAAAGATATGGCCGCAGAGACACGGCGGCCATGTTGGGGCTGGGAGGAGGAGAAGTGGCGGGCCGAGGAGAAGCGGCTGCCGCCAACGCAGGGAGGAGAGTGCGGGCGAGGTGGCAGTGGCCGCGGCAGGGCGACTGGCCCCGATGGCGGCGGACGCCGCAGCGGGAGTGCGGGCGAGGCGGTGGTGGCCATGGCGGGGCGACTGGCCCCGATGGCGGCGGCCACCACGGCAAGGAGACTGGGCCCAATGGCGGCGGCCGCCACGCCAGGGAGACTGGGCCTGCTGGCGGCGGGGGCCACGGCGGAAGGACTGGGCCTGCTGGCGGGGGCGGGGGCGGTCTACTAGCGCCCGTTAATCTAACTGGCTTAAAATTACTAGTCTATATATAAAAGGCTAAGAAAGCATGTGGCAAGCCCTGCCCACATAGTGCTTTACCAATTGGAGGTAACAGAGAAGAAGCACAATGGTGATTGGGCAGTGGGGATTTCATATGCAGATAGGGAGCAGGAGGCTGTGATGGTTAAGGTCAGTTGGAATGCTACTGTTACTGGTTGGAAGATGTGCTGGTTGGAAGATCTATCTATCCATATGATTATCCATGGCTAACCACTTGCATGGCAGCTCTTGCGAGAAGCACCATGGTCAATGAGCAGTGGAGATACCACATGCAGATAGAGAGGAGGAGCCTGTGAGGGGGGAAACACCATGGCGATTGGGCAGTGGGGATTCCATATGCAGATAGGGAGGAGGAGCCTGTGGCACCATAGTGATTGAGTAGTGGGGATTCGATATGCAGATAGGGAGGAGGAGGCTGAGGTCAGTTGGAATGCAACTGTTACTGGTCGGAAGATATTCTTGATTGGAGAGGAGAGGAATCTATATATATAAAAGGATAGTGGGCAGGGTCGTTAGGGAGGAAAGAGCCAATTCAGGAGAAGGAGGCTACTGTTGTGTGAATTAGATGAGGAAACAAGCTGAACAAGATCTGTTAACTCAGGAAGGGGTCGGGGAGAAGGGAGAGGAAGAAAGAAAGAGGGGAAGGAAGTGGAAAAGAGAAAAAGGGAGAGAGAAGGAAGGGAGGGGAAGAGAGAAAGAAGGCAGGGTGAGGAATGGGCCCAAGCCTGTCAGTGGCCTGAGGAGAATGAGTGGCCATGGCGGTGCCTATTGGCAGCAAGGAAGGGCCCAGTCAACCACTGCTGCTGCTTGGGGCTACCAAGGCCATTAGCGGAGACAGGCAGGAAGGCAAGGGCCAGGCCCGGGCCTGTTAGAGGCCTGAAGAGTATGAGCGGGTGGCAGCAGGGAAGAAGGACCTGGTCAACCGCTGCTGCTGCTGCTCCTGTGGGGAGGAGCAGAAGCGGGCCTCGGGTGAGGATGGGGAGGTCTCTGGGGACAGAGGGCTGCAACTTGGCCAATAGGTGCCAGCAACGCTTCAGCCGCGACCAAGAGGGGTGAGGGGGGTGGAGTAAAGGGATGGAGGACTAACCAAGGGGGTGAGGGGTATGGAAGAAACCAGATGGAAGAGGAGGAGCAGGAGTGTAGATCAGGTGAGAGTGGAGAGATCTCGGAGGGGAGGGGAGGGCTGTATGCAGAAGGTGAGGGGAACAATCAAGTAGTAGTGTGCAGATGCTCTGCGTGGGTTAAGCTAGTATATATCTTATATATATTTAATTCTCTAAGACGTACCCATGGCTAATCCCATGTGTTGCAGCTCTCGGGAGAGTTCAGAAAGCTGCTGGATAGCCACGGGGACAGGAAACAGCCATGGTGGCTGGTGGAGGCAGCCTTTCGGTGGAGCTGCACTGGCGGTACAAGGAGGTGAAGCAGCGCCAGTGAGTAAAGCTGTGCCTGCAGGAGGAGGAGGCCGGCCACAGTGGGAAGAGGAGGCCGGTGGGCAAAGCCGCACTGGTGGGAGGAGGTGGCCGGCAGAGGCGGCTGGCCAGCCAATGGAAGGAGGTGGCTGGCGGGCGGGTGGGAGAGCAAGCGCCAGCAGGTGGCCAGCAAGAAAACAATGGCCACAGGCGATGAGGAATACAAGCAGAAAAAAAGCGGGATGCACGCCGAATCAACAGGAAAAACAGAAAAGGAACCATGCAAACCTTCTGTTTCTACATTTTGCACGGTTCCTTTTCTGTTTTTCCAGCAGGAAAACAATGGCAACAGCGAGCAGGAGAAAATGGCTGGGCCATACTAGAGGCACAGATGCTCTGCGGCCAGCCCAGCTTGTGTGTGTGTGTGTGTGTGTGTGTGCGCGCGCACACACACACACACACACACACATATATATATATGGCATACCCATCTCTAATCCCATGTGTGGCAGGCAAACTGCTGGGAGGGGAAGAGTAAAGCAGTGGCAGAGAAGCTAAGATGCAGGCCAACGGGCAGGGAGAGGAAAGCAGCGGCCGGGGTTGGGGGAGGAAAATGCTGTGACCAGAGGAGGGAAAAGTATGTGGCGGCTGGCAGGGGGGAGAAGAAAGCAGGGGGCAAAGAAGAAAGTGGGGGCGGGGGGAGAATGCTGAGAAGAGAACTAGAGGCACAGATGCTCTGTGCCCGGCCCAGCTAGTATGTATTTACAAGGAGAGGGGTTGTGAGGGAGGAAAGAGCCTATTCAGTAGAAGGAGGCTGCTACTGTACAAATTAGATGAGGAAACAAGATGAAAAAGATCTGTTAAATCAGGGAGGGAGCGAGCGAGCGAGCGAGGGGAACAAGCAACCATGGTGGTGGCAGCGGCAGCGAGCAAGGGCCCAGTCAATCGCTGCTGCTTCTGCTGTGGGGAGGAGCAAGAGTGGGGCTAGGCTGAGGGTGGGGAAGTCTCTGCGGTTAGGGGGCTGCAGCTTGGCCAATCGGCACTGGCAATGCTGCAGCTTCAACTAAGAGGGGTGAGGTGGATGGAGCTACAGGATGCAGGAGCAACCAAGAAGGACTAGGGAGTGAAGGGGATGGAACCAACAAGATGGAGGAGGAGGAGCAGGAGCACTGCTCAGGTGAGGGGGGAGAGATCTCTGACACGAGGTGACTGTGTTGTGGGGTGAGGGGAGAAATCAAGTACTTTTGCGCTGATGCTCTGCACGGGTTAAGCTACTAACACACTATTTGTCCATTGTGCATAAAAGTACATTAGTTTATCCTAGTTTGCATGAATATTGCCTATAACAGAGACCAGTCTTGTGAGAAAAAGATTGCCTTTAACAAATAAATAGCGCAGTGAAAAAGCCAATATATTTGAAAAATAGCGCAGTGAAAAAGTCAAAGTATATATAATATAAACTAGGCATAATCTAGTATAGTTTGGCAGATTTATATTGTGTTGACATCAAAATGGGACTTTAAAACACTTTGTACACCAGATTACAGTTTAATTAACATTCAAAAATCTACTTCTAATATAAAAGTAGTCCAGCAGTCAAGAAATATGCCACAGACTAGCACTTGGTAGGGTTGCAATGAAGGCCTTGGAAAGGATATTTAGATGCCGTGACGTGTCTACACCTACAAAGATTAGAATCGTTTGGACCATGGTTTTTCCCATAACACTCTATGGATGCAAAAGCTGGACTTTGAAGAAGCAAGATAGAAAAAGCATTGACGCTTTTGAACTTTGGTGCTGGAGAAGACTCTTGAGGATACCATGGACAGTCAGGAAAACAAACAAATGGATCACAGAACAGATCAAGTCAGAATTTTCACTCGAGGCACAAATGACCTGGCTCAAACTATCATACTTCGGAGACATTATGCGAAGATCCAGATCCCTTGAGAAGTCTATAATGCTGGGAAAAATTGAAGGGAAGAGAAGAAGAGGACGACCAGCAGCAAGGTGGATGGACTTGATTACCAAAAACTGTCAAGCCAACTATAAACTTCATTAGCCAAAAGCTGGCTATGAAGTTCATTAGTCTCTGACTGGCAAAAACTGAATTAATTGTTCCTTGTTGCAGCTGTTATGTTGCCCCCCCCCTTTTCCCCACCTACTGCTTACTTCATAGGAAAGGAATTTAAGCATTGCTGAGATATTTGATTTGTGTAAGCAACTGAGGATGGTGCATTGACATTGAAACCAGTTTTGTTTTAACTTGTAACATCTGGTGGGTAGTACTTTATCTTTTGTGTAATAAAGAGGACTTGGTGGTTTGGGGAGGGGGGTAAACCTGTTTCATTCTTCTTTTTTACAATTAGCTAAATGCTTTCTGCCCATACTTGCAATCTCTTTTTAAAAATAGATTTAGTTGAGCTGGATTATTTTATAATATTTATAGACAAGAGGGACTGTGTGCTAGTGTCAGGGAGAGGGGGCTAGAAAACTGACAATGACTTGACGAACTGGGTAGGGAAAGACTAAATTCATATAGAGGCTGTGCAATGAGGAGCCCTACCCAAGTTAGGGCGGCCCTACCTCGATAGGCCTGCTCATGTGCAATGCCAGGATTGAACCCAATCCTGGCGCTGCCTCCCCCACAAGCCCAGGTTTTTTACCTGGGCTTTCACCTAGGTTAAAAGGCACGAGAGCACCCTTTAACCCAAGCTTGGGGTCATCTCAGGCTGCTTATCATGCTGTGCATTGTGGGATTCCTGAAGGCTGGGACAATGCCTCCAGAGATCCACGCGCTGCATGGAGCAAAGCAGATCATGTGGGCACATATCAGTGCTCCAAAGATAACATCAACAGTCATCTGGGCGAAGGTAGGTCCATCCCTGCCTTTTCCCCACCCCCCACCCCACCCTCCTCACCCCTAGTTTGACCCTGTGTATAGGCTTATATTGATTTGAGCTAAGCGTGTGGCTGCAGATCTTTCGTTAATTTATTTAATATGCCATAGTTCAGAAGGCCCCAGTCGGAAAACTGCTTTTAAAATTCCAAGAATTCAGGTGGTGGATGAGAAATGATAACAACTTCAAATGGATACAGTACTAGGGATGTGCGAAATGTTTCGGATACGAAATGTTTTGTACCCAAAACAGCCTGTTTCGGGTGTTTTGTAGACAAAACAAAACACCAATTTTCCAGATCCAAAAGTTTTGTATACAAAACAAAATGTCCCTGTTTCGGCTACAAAACGTTTTGTTGTTTCGGACCTCCATTTTGTGGTGATCTCTGAGTCAGTCTCCATTTTGTGTTTGACATCTCTTTGAATTTCCCACCCTTCCAGCCTTCTGATCAGTGACCTAAATCATGGGCTGACCTGCTGACAATTCCCTCCTTGTTCCCCATTGGCTCTTTTGCTTCTTGCCACTCTTTACTGACCCCACATTGGCCAGGGTAAGGGTTGCTAACCTATGGGGTGCTGGGTTCTGCTGTTTCTGTGGTGTTCTGAGTGTAGATTCTCTGGTAGCATATGAGAGTGGATTCTTGTTTTTCACTGAAGATCTCATATGCTACCAGAGAATCTACAATGAACACCTCAGAAACAACGAAACCCAGTACCCCACAGGCTTGTGGGGGTGGGGGTGGTTGGCACCCTATGTGCACTACATAACCCCTCTCTCTGGGCAACCCCAGTGCCCCCCAAGTGGAATTATGGGGCTGCTGAAACCTCCATTATTCCCCATGGGAGAAATCTTAAAGACACGTAAACTTCAACAAATCACAAAAGATCAGCCCTTTGCCCAGTTCCTTTGAAATAACTCTGGAAGTTTCCTTGCCCCCATTGGGCACTACCACCCACCACACTCTGCTCTGGGTCATCCCTTTCCCCTTGATTTGAAGTGATACATTTGCTGGAATCCCCATTATTCCCTATGGGAAAATTCTTAAAGATGTGTAAACTTAAAAACATTTCACAAAAAAATCAGCCTTTTGCCTAATTCCTTTGAAATTTGGGTGGTAGCTTCCACCCATTGGACACTACCACCACCACCCACTCTTTTTGCCATGGGACCCTTTTTAAAAATCCAAATCGATTCAGATTCGGAAAATTTGGCTACAAAACAAAACAGAGCTGATTTGGATTCAGAAAATTTGGGTACAAAACAAAACGGGGATGTTTCGATTCGGATACAAATCCAAAATGCACACCCCTATACAGTACCACAACCCTTTTAATCTAATTTTCCAAATAAAGACACAAAAGTGACTTTTTAAAAAGTGATATTTTTTTCGCCACCACAAGAAATATTCTACAAAGCTTAGAAGAGCTGCAGTGATACTTTGGAGGAACTAAGCTACTCAGTCAGAACCATATGCCTGGGGCAACATCTTGAAAATGAGTGGCTGTCTAAATTTACTAAAGAAAGTCCTATTGGAATTTAGGAGTCTTTGAGAATAACTCTTGAGTAGTACAGTTGAGTAATTTAGTCACAATGTCCGCCAGTCTGTAGCAGAGTTGGAACCAAAAATTTTCCAAACTGAATTCTGAAAGAGAATTTCAGGGTTCCTTCCATGGGCAGACACAAAGAACATTCTTGGACTGTTCTTCACAACCCTTTGTAATGGTCTATTAGCTTGATGATATATTTCTTCTCTGATTAACTTAACAACCTTTCTCATGAAGGAAATCTCTTAAAGGACAATTAAATTATAAACTTATTAACTAAAGATGGCATAAAAATAAATGTCTTGTGTAAGATACAAAAAAGGGAATAATTGAATTTGAATAAACACACACACACATACCCCTAGAGCTTAAGAGCAAGTTCAGTTTCATATATCTCACTAATGCAGTACTTTACATACATTTTACTTCTAATGACTGTCATCTGTCATAGTAATTAGGTTAGGAATAATTAGGTTGGAAGATTTTACCAAATAAATATGCTTTTCACATGACCGTGCTTGTGGGTGTTTGGGCAGAAGGGTGGGGGGCAGGCAGGGTTCAACCCACCTTCCTCCAGATGATCATCTTCTGTTTGTTCAACACGTGAACTGTGCACCCACACAACCTGCACTGCTAGGAGTAGCCCAAGATCTACAGAGGCCAGGACTCATTTTCCTGGCTTCCAGATGTCCCACAAGGCACTGCATGATGAGTGTGGTGCCTTGAGAGATTCTGCCATCAGACAGGCACAATAGACACCCATCTCAATGTTTCCTCAGGCAGCTGAGTTAAGGGAACGCTTGCTTCCTTAACCTCGGCTAAAAGCCAGGTGTGTGGGACCATGGTTAGGCCCAGCAGGAGCGCTGGAATACATGCGGGTCCTGGCACTCCATACAAGCAGCCTAGCCCAGGTTAGGCTGCCTTAGCCTGAGCTAGGCTCTTTGTGAGAACAGCCTGAACGAGCAAGATCTTAATTCACAAAAGCAAGCATATATTTCTATGTGGACTCAAGAGAGTTACATTTGAACGACTTTTTCTCCTTTTCTCCGGCCTTTGTTGTCTATAATGGGTTGCCTAATAGAACAGATACATCAGATTGTATTAATATTAAAGCACCAACACTGTGCTAGACGATATGTATTGTTATTAAATTACACAACCCTTTGTGGAATTTCAATGCAAAATCCAAGGCTTGCAGGAACTTTCATTTCTGCTTTCAGATGCTGTGACTACAATAATTATGAAAGTTGATAGCTGAGCTCTACATCAGATTTCACTATTGCAGCGAATACAAAAAAGGTTATTCTGAAATTATATTTCTTATTATTAGAGCTGGAAACATGTTACTTATCTTTCTATCTATCTTCTTTTTTCTTTTCACTGTTAAAAAGAATTATGGTGATGGAGCAATGTGCAGATGAGCAGGCACTGCAGGCATTACAAGTAAGCATACACAGGCCATACATAGGCACTAGATCACAGCAACATTCATCCCACAACAGCAGAATCCCTGGAATCCCAAAACTTCTCCTTCTCCTAACAATCTCTTAAACAGCGGCCAACATCCAAAGTAGTCTACTGTGGACGCGCTTAACATGAGCCTGGCCACACATTGCTGTAGAGGTGGGAGGGAAATGAGGATCACCGCTGTATTTTTCTATATCAAAACATAACCTTACCATTAGACTCATATTTTGTTAATACAATCTTGTTGTAGCCCTGCTCCCACCACCATACTCTTTCTGCACTGGGGACTAGAGTTCATATAGTACATTCCACACATTTGGCGTTAGCCATCTCTGCAAAGAAGCAGCTCACAGTTCAGCTTCTTGCACTGGCAATAATCACTGCAAAGAGGGGAAGCCATCCCTTTGAAGCATTCGAGTGGCAAATGCTGCTTTATTTATAGTACTGCACTCTAAAAACAGTAGCAAGCACTGAAGCTCTCATTTTATTTTATCAGGAACAAAAATCCTTTAAAAATGATGTTCTAGTAACTTAAAAGTTAAAACTGGGTTTCCTCACACTTCTGTGTACTGAACAAAACAGTGCAAAAGAAAATGAGGATACAGCTTTCAAGAATTATTGTTTTGTTCTGTAACTAGTAAGGGTTCATAAGGCTTACAGTGAATGATAATTACATAGAAGAAGGTTTAGGAGTGGAGGGACTGTAATATGATGGCTGTTATTCTCCAGGAGTTTTGGATAGGCTGACAAAATGATTCCAAAATACCTAAGAAACAGGCAGGGAATGACATTCCATAGGATTCCCCTAAATTCTGGTGTGCTGCTTCCCTACCACCGCCAGACTAAAAGCAGGTCTTGTATCTCCAGACCTCAAGACATCATCAAGACATCATCAGCAACTTATGATTATTATATTATCATTATTATTTTATTATTTATTTATTTATTTACACAGACAGGTGTTATTGACTGGTTTGTTTTATCCAGACATCGAGTCCTTCCCAAGGACCTGAGATAGCTGAATTTTATTATCAGTGTTGTTTCTGTTATTATAGATATCGTCGCAGAATATAGGCTGTTCCCATTAAAGTTGGTTTTTGTAATTGGCTGATGGTGATTTCTGGGGCCCCTATGGTGTTGAGGTGCTCTTCAAGTTGTTGTGGAATTGCACCCAGGGAGCCAGTTACCACTGGGATTATTTTGGTCTTTTTCTGCCACAGCCTTTCAATTTCAATTTGTAGATCTTTGTATTTTGTGATTTTTTTTTCTATTTCTTTTTCTTCTATTCTGCTACCCCCTGGTATTGCTATGTTGATTATTTTAACTTGTTTTTCTTTCTTCTCGACTACAGTTATATCTGGTGTATTGTGTGGCAGATGTTTGTCTGATTGTGGTCGGAAGTCCCATAATATTTTTGCATCTTCCTTTTTCTACAACTTTTTCAAGTTTATGGTCCCACCAATGTTTGGCTACAGGTAGCTTGTATTTTTTGCAGATGTTCCAGTGTATCATCCCTGCTACCGTGTCATGCCTTTGTTTGTAGTCAGTCTGTGCAATCTTTTTACAACAGCTTATTAGGTGGTCCACGGTTTCATCGGCTTCTTTACAATGGCGGCACTTGCTGTTTGTTGTTGACTCTTCTATAGGGGTGTGCACGGAACTGGTCCGGCACTGGGGTGGGGGGTTCCAATTTAAAAAGGGGGAGCTTTACTCACCCCTTCCAGTTAAAAAGCGTATTTCTTGTAGTAATTGGGCGGCAGGGTGCCGCCCGCTTCAATCTCCGAGTCTGGCCGCGGGCTCCTCCTTGGTAGGCATAATCGGGCGGTAGGATCGCTCCAAGTCCCTGCCGCCCGCCCTCTTCATGCTAAGCAAGCCCCCCCCCCGTCGGCTGGCGGCCGCCCCCTGTGCATATTAGGGGGTTCCCCCCTCCCCTCCGCCCCCTTCTTGCCAAATATCCCCCCCTCCATTACAGGAGGACGGCAGGAGAACTCCCTGCCATCCCCCTTCTCCTTTTCCGGCTGGGCTGCAAATGGTTCCTAGGAAGCCTTTCGCGCGCCTTGCCGGCTGGGCTGCAAATGGCTCCTAGGAAGCCTTTCGCACACGCGCGCGAAAGGCTTCCTAGGAACCATTTGCAGCCCTGCCGGAAAAGGAGAAGGGGGACGGCAGGGAGTTCTCCTGCCGTCCTCCTGTAATGGAGGGGGGGGATATTTGGCAAGAAGGGGGCGGAGGGGAGGGGGGAACCCCCTAATATGCACAGGGGGCGGCCGCCAGCCGACGGGGGGGGCTTGCTTAGCATGAAGAGGGCGGGCGGCAGGGACTTGGAGCGATCCTACCGCCCGATTATGCCTACCAAGGAGGAGCCCGCGGCCAGACTCGGAGATTGAAGCGGGCGGCACCCTGCCGCCCAATTACTACAAGAAATACAGTTTTTTACTGGAAGGGGTGAGTAAAGCCCCCCCTGTTTTGAGTGTAACCCCCCACCCGAACCAAAACCACCCCGTGACCGGACCGGTCTGGAGGCCTTTAGAATGGCCTCCGAACCGATCCGTGCACATGACTACTCTTCTACTTTTGCTCTTATTGCATTTGTTCTTAGTGCCTGTTCTTGTGCAGCCAATATTAAACCCTCTGTTTCTTTCTTCAAGTTGCCATTCTTAAGCCATTGCCAGGTCTTGGTGATGTCTGATATTCCACTTATATTGTGCAAATATTGACCATGCAGTGGCTTATTTCTCCATTTTTATGCTCGGTTCTTGACTTCTTCTTTTTTGTAGACCATTTGAAGTGCATCTTCTTCACTGTCCTTGATATATTCATCAAGGCCTCTTTTCTCCTCCTCTACTGTTTGATGGGCTTGCAGAATTCCTCTTCCACCTGAGCTGCGAGGGAGGTATGGCCTATCTACATCACTGCGGGGGTGCAGAGCATGATTGATGGTCATGATTTTCCTGGTCTTACAATCTAGTGTCTCTAGCTCTGCCTTGGTCCAGTCTGTTATTCCTTCAGTGTATCTGATAAAAGGTGTAGCCCAGGTGTTTATGGCTTGTATGGTGTTCCCACCTTTGAGTTTGGACTTGAGGATTTTTCTAACTCTCCTGATGTATTCACTTCCAATTTTTCTTTTAACTTCAGTGTGTGCGATGATATCCGCCTGGAGAATGCCCAAGTATTTGTAAGGTTCTTTCTCTTCCAGGTTCTTGATCTTGCTTCCATTGGGCAGTTCTATTCCTTCTGTTTTTCTTATTATTCCTCTGTTCATAATTAATGCAGCACACTTGTCTAGTCCAAACTCCATTGCTATATAGCTACTGAAAATACGGACAGTGTTTAGCAGTGATTCGATTTCTGACTTCGACTTTCCATACAACTTCAGATTGTCTATGTGCAGCAGATGGTTTATTTTACTTGATGTTTTAGATGTTTGGTATCCGAGGCCTGTTTTGTTTAGTATTTGTGAAAGTGGAGTAATGGAGATTACAAACAACAGAGGGGATAGTGAGTCCCCTTGGAAAATGCCTCTTCTAATACTAACCTGTCCAAGTGTCTCACCATTTATTGTTAACTGTGTACTCCACATGCTCATTGCTTATTTTATAAATATCTGAATGTTTTTGCTGACACTAGTTGTTTCTAAACATTTTAGTATCAATGTGTGAGGCAATGAGTCGAAGGCTTTCTTGTAGTCAATCCATGCAACACTTAGATTGGTTTTGCTTCTCTTGCAATTTTCTAAAATCATTTTGTCAATCAGCAGCTGGTCTTTTGTGCCTCTGGTGTTTGGACAATTTCCTTTCTGTTTAACTGGAAGCTGTTTGTTAGTTAATAAGTGTTGCATCACTTCATCTGCTATTCTTCCAGTTAATAATTTGAACATGGTTGGCAGGCAGCTTATTGGTCTATAATTACTTGGAACCGCACCTTTTGCTGGGTCTTTCATGATGAGATGAGTTTTCCAAGTTGTTAGCCATTGTTCAATATCACCTCCTTGCAAAAAGTGATTGAATTGTTTTGATAGTTGTTTATGAAGGCTTGTTAGGTGTTTAAGCCAAAAGCCATGCAGTTCATCGTCACCTGGTGCAGTCCAATTTTTAATTTTCTTTGCTCTTTCACTTATTAATTCTGGTGTTATTATTAGATCTTGCATTTGTTGGTTTCACTTTTTGACCTCTTTCATCCAGTCTGCTTTTTTATTATAATCTATTGAATTGTCCCATAATTTCCCCCAGAATTGCACTGTTTCTTCTTTATTTGGTGTTCCTATGTTTCTTGCAGTTTCTCCTTCTATGCTTTGGTAGAAACGTCTCTGATTTGACTGGAATTGGAGATTCTGCCTGTGTTGTGTAATTCTAGCTTCGTATCTGCTAATCTTTTTTGACACTGCTGTTATTTGCTGTTTTATTATTTCCAGGACTTCTCTAATTTTCCTTGAATCTAGGTTGTATTTTTGGATCAGATACTGTTTGGTGTTTTCATTCTTCAGCAGTTTCTTGTTTCATATCTTTCAATTTACTATCATCTGATCTAAGCCTGGCGATTTTATTTTCTAATCTAATCTTCCATTTAGGTGATGTACTACTTTCTTTTTTGACAGGTCCACTGATCTTATATCCAAGCTCTTGTGTTGTTATTGTTGCTGCACTGTACATTAGTTGGTTTGTTTCTTGCAAATTATTGTTTGTTATTTCTGCAAGTGCAGCACTGACATCTTTTAATGCCTGAGCAAATTGTTTTTTGGCAACTGTTTTTAGAGCTGGAAGTCGAACCCTGGTGGTTATTGGTTCATGTGCTCAGTTATTTTTTGCTTTAGTTCTTCTTGCTTTTCTGTTATTTTTTTCTGTTAAATGACTGGAGTTTTTTTTTTTTTTTGTTAAATGACATTCAGGTTTTTGAAGTGAAGGCAAAGGGGAGGTTGCCTGGTTTTGATTTTGAAACAGTTCAGCAACAGTGGCATCCTCGATTTCCAACACCTCCTCCACCTGTGCCTGAGCAACTGCTTCAGTTGTTGGTAATTCTTCTTCCATATCTTGAGCCTGTGTTGCTCTTTGCAGTTCTTCCAGCTCAACTTCTGTGAATACTTTATTTCTTATTAGGAATCTTCTCTGGTCTGCTAGCCTTTGTTCTGTTGTTTCTGTATCTGGATGCTTCTCTTTCCAAATTTGGTACATTCTTTTAAAATAACTTCTTCTAGTTGAACTAGACTTGGAATAGCAGATCATTATTTCCTTGTTGGCATCTTTCGTATATTTTTTCCAGTTAAGCGGTTTTGCAGTCTCCAGCCCTGGTTGCTCAACTGAAGATCCTGAGTCCTGTAGCCCACTTGCCACCAGATGTCCAGGGACTCCAGCACCTGGCATGGTCCTCGTTGACCCGGGCGACGACCGATCCAGTATAGATTTATTAAAATTACATCTCACTGTTTTGTTGATGGGAGAGGCACTCTTTGTCTGGCTCCTCTGGTGAGACCTGTCCAGTATGGTTGGACCTCTGGCATAGCTCTCACCTTCCTCAGAGCACGCAAGCCCCACAACCACGCCAAGGTAGTGCCTCACTGGGGGATGATGATGATGATGATGATGATGATGATGATGATGATGATGATGATGATTAAATTTATATACCACTTTTCCAGAAATGGCTCAGGGTGGTTTACACCAAAACATCCATTACTGCTGTCGTGAGTAGCTGCTGTGCTTATCTTGTATACATGTAAGCTTTACATTGTCACAACTGAAGGGTAGATTTCTTACAAGAAATAACAACTTTAAATTCAACACATTGAGCTACATATACCTCTTCATCCAGTATAATGATTTTGTTTGTTTGTTTGTTTGTTTGTTTAAAGATTTAATATACTGCCCAATCCACAGACTCAGAGGAGAGTCTCAGAGACTCAGACTCAGTACAAGGCAAGAACAGCATCCGAGATATATATATATATATATATATATATATATATATATATATATATATCCTCTATAATAAAAGCCTTGGGTGTGCACCTGTGTCTCTGTGCCCGTGTCTTCCTTGGCCATTCTGGGCATGTGCGGAGCGCATGCCCAGAACATCTGAGGAAGATATGGCCGCAGGCACCAGGCGGCGATGTTGAGGAGAGCGGCGGGCCGAGAACGGCCTACGGGGAGGGCAGATGCGGCAGTGCCGGATCCAGTCCAGCTGCAGGGAGAGGAGAGGCGGCGGCGGGTCTGGCCCGCCCGCCGAAAAGAACAGGGGTGGCGGCGGCGCGTCTGGCCCGGCCGCAAGGAGAGCAGAGGTGGCGTGCCCAGCTTCTCTGCAGTTCCTTGAGGCTTCTCCGCAAGCTCGGCCCCAGGGCGCCGGCGCGGCTGCTGCGTCCCGCCCCAACCCATGGCCGGTGTGTGGGGCGCGCCTGGGCAGGAGCAGTGAGGGAAAGTCCCCAGAGGAGAAGCCGCAGCAGCTGCTGCTGCCGACAGAATGGGTACAGTGCTGTTTCTGTCGCCCGGTGCGCTGGAGAAAAGCGGCGACGTCCTGCCGCCTCCTCCTCTCTAACTGGCAAGGCCTGAGGCGTTGGCAAGGCCTGAGAAGGGAGCGCGGGCGGCTTCCGACGGGGTCTGCTCTGTGCTGCGAGCCGGGGACTCCCCCTCGCCGCTGTCTGTGGGTGGGAAAGAAGCAGCTAGGCCACGGTTCTGAGGCAGGCTCCGCCGGAGGAACTGTCCCCTTTAGGGACTGCGACCCCTTTCCTGTTAGGGAACCACTCTGGGGCGAGGAGACCCTCTGGTGGGTGTGGGTAGGAGCAGCATCCCTTGCTCCCATTCCAGGTCCCTCCTTCCGGGCTGGCTTAATTTAGTGCCCCCACCCCATATGTACTAGATGGTGTGCTTCCATTGAAAGAGGAGTGGGGCAGGGGGGGGAGGGGGAGGGGCCAGAGGGAGTGGGGGGGCAGGGGGAGGGGGGGCAAGAGGGAGTGGGGGAGTGGAGGGGTAAGAGGGAGTGGGGGAGGGGAAAGGGCAAGAGGGAGTTGGTGGGGGAGGGACAAGAGGGAGTGGGTCAGGCGGAGGGGGGAGGGCAAGAGGGAGTGGGGCAGGGGGAGGGGAAGGGGAAGGGCAAGAGGGAGTGGGGCAGGGGAGGGGGAAGGGAAGGGCAAGAGGGAGTGGGGAAGGGGAGGGGGAAGGGAAGGGCAAGAGGGAGTGGGGAAGGGGGAGGGGGAAGGGCAAGAGAGTGGGGCGGGAGGGAGGGAGGGAGAGTGGGGCAGTACTCTCAGAAAAGGAAATACAGATCTGACAAACGTATCTACACAACCCTACTAGCGCCCGTTATTTTAACGGGCTTAAAATTACTAGTATATATATTTCGAGAGAGAGAGAGAGATTTAAAGGGCAAACTCCTGGTGGAAAAGAAAGGTCTTCAATAAGATCTTAAAGGCTGAAAGGGAGGAGGCAG
The DNA here is from genome assembly GCF_027244095.1 of Hemicordylus capensis. Taxonomy (NCBI): domain Eukaryota; kingdom Metazoa; phylum Chordata; class Lepidosauria; order Squamata; family Cordylidae; genus Hemicordylus; species Hemicordylus capensis. Next base: position 252,973,773 of record NC_069659.1, on the reverse strand, counting down.
TCAGAATTGGGCGGCTGGGGAGGGAGAAAATTCCAAAGTGAAGGGGCAGTAACAGAGAAATCCCTTCCACGGGCCCTAGTACTATGGACATCTCTGAGACCAGGGACTGAAAGAAGGGCAACCTGAGAAGATCTCACAGGATGGGACAGAACTGGCCAGGAGAGGCAGTCCTGAAGGTAAGCATGGAAATTATTTTACACAGAAGCATAATCCCAGCTGGAAGAACGATGGAAATGACTGGAACATATCGATTAGCAAAATAACAATTCGTATTTCTCTTAACTCAGTCCCATGACTGCAGTCATTATTGGTCCAAACAACATGTTATAAAGATTATCACACTGACTTCTCACAGGCTAGTTACAGGGGGATGGGTGAATTTGCTCAGACCTCCTGCTAAGTGAACAAAGAGGCACTTTTAAAGGTGGTAGTTCTTGTTGGGATTTACTACAGACATTGTCTCAGTTCTATTTATGGGGCATGCTGGACTATATTTGAATGTAGCTATGTACTGGTTTGGAAGTAGAGTCTGGGGGGAGGAGTCCCCTTTGCTTCCAAAGGTAATAAAAAGTGCTGGAGGGGTGAGAGAGAGGTACCTTTAAAACTGAAAGTGCTCACCGACAGGCCTGCATGGCACCCCCCAACCCTCTCAGGTGTGGAGGCCATTTGCATGGTCAGGGTATTGCTGATCATGCTGCTAATGGCTCACAGCATGCTCAGAGGCCATTTGCGGCATGGTCAGCAACATTCTGGCCACACAATCGCCTCCGTGCATGTGCAGAGGCCATTTGTGTGTGGCCGCCACTGCTGAGAGGGTGGGGGGGAACATCACACACGGCCAATAAGTGCCGTCTCTCAATTTTAAAGGCACTTCTCTCACCACTACACCCCACACTGCCTTTTAAGGCCTTTGGAAGCAAAGAGGAATCCTCACCAGATTCCCCTTTACAGGCACTCGGACTGGTGAACCAGTCCAATTTAATGTTGCAAAGGAGATTTGTGATGGCGACAATAATATATGCTTCAAAACATTAACTTCTCAGTTGCCTCCAAAATGAATTCATAAGTTCACAAACTAGTAGCTCCCACAGTAAATGGGAAACAACAGATTATGGCAAAACACAGTTGGTTTGGGGCTATTATTTCTTGTAAGAAATCTTCCTCTGCACTTAGATGACACTATAGTGTTGACACTTTTTAAACTGTGATACTTTTTAGCTGCCCTCATTACTTCCAGATCAGCTTACAACTTGGATAGATAAACCAGAGCCTACAGGTGCCAGAAGCACACATTAGAATTACAATACAATACTTGCAAATTATTGATAGAATTTCATTGATCCTATTTGATAGCAAGATAAGCACAAGGCTGATTATCCAAAAAGATATACAAACGATATAACATTCCATTTTTATAATAAGCATCTCTACATGAACAAATTTCATATATAACCCATAAATAATCAAGAATAGATCTTAGTTGACTTATTTAAAAACAAAAAAAAGTCTGTGTCTCATGAGGAAATCCCAAAACATAATCAAGCAAAGGAATTCAGCTTTTTCATTTTAAAATGTAATACTCAACATGCATACTGTGAATCGGATAACTTCAGTTTAATAACCCTTCAGCGAATTATGTACTTGAATTGAAAGTTTCCCCTTCTGCAGCATTAGAAGGTATGCCAGGTTAGAGGGAGAAAAATCTGACAGTGCTCATAAAACATAATTAAATAGCATTCAATGAATCATGCTGTAAAATACTAATAAAACTAAGCAGTCAGACACACTGACAAGTCAATAAAATACAGAATTATTTAGAGTAAAGGAAAGAAGGATTTGAAATGCTAGCAGTGAAATTTAATGCTAAAGAATGCTATTTGCTTACCTGGCTTGCTGTAGAGATTCCAAGTTAACTATAAAAGTGTCTAAAATAGTGATAGAGCACTTTGGAATCTGAAGGAAGAGGACAACAACAAAGACCAATATTCTTGTAATGATTGTATCCGCACAACTCCTTAATATTTTCTCTAGTATGATATTGCCAGTGCCTTTGTAATATTTTAAAATAGTGTTTATACCACCAGTGTAATGCAGAAGGTGATAGCAGTTAAAAATATGGAGAAGCAAACCAAGAAATTGTCCAAAAGAACTTATGCCTTATATATATTGCTGCTTCCTGTGAATAGTGAACTCAGAACAGCTTTTACAGGATAATTTTCCTTTGAAGGAGAAAGTACTGGAGGTACTTGTGAAGGTTGTTCACATGGCCATTTTCAACAGGGCTGGGGAGGGCTGGGGGAAGGCAGGACACACCCTACTTTCCCACACATGATCCTCACTACTCCAGGATTGCTCATGCTGCACGCTCACATGACCGGCACATGAGCAATGCCGGAGCAGTGAGGGAGAGGAGGGAAAGCAGGTGGCCTCCTCCTGCACCCTACAATGCACCACACACAAGAAGCTTCTTCTGCCCAGCTCTATAGAACCCTGGGCTGCTAGATGCTCTTATTTCAGTAGGGAGCATATTCCAAAGCCCTGGGGTAGCCACAGAGAAAGCCTGGTCGTGGGTTGCCACCAAACCAGCCGGTGGCATCCATAACTGGACCTCTCCAGAAGATCATAACAGGTGGCAGGTTTTATGACAAAGGAGGTACTCTCTTAAACAGACTGGACCTAAGCTGTTAAGGGCATTATAGGTAATAACTAGCACTTTGTATTTCACCCAGAAACATATCAGCAGCCAGGACAGTTCTGTCAAAACTGGTGTTATGTGGGCCCTTTGTGTTGTCCCAGAGACCAATCTGGCTGCTGCATTCTGTACCAATTGTAGTTTCTGGACTACATAAAAAGGCAGCCCCATGTAGAGTGCATTACAGTAGTCAAGCCTGGAGGTTACCAGCATATTTACCACTGTTTAAAGGTCATTCACTTCTAGAAATGGACATCGCTGATGTATCAGCTGAAGATGTTAAAAAGTGCTCCTGGCCATCACTTCAACCTGAGAAACCAGGGAGATCTTTGGGTCCAGGCGCACTCCCAAGCAACATGCTTGATCTTTCAGGGGGAGTGTAATCCCGTCCAGAACAGGCATATATAAACCATCCCTTGGGTCCTGTCCTCCCACAGTCAGTACCTCCATCTTATTTGGATTCTTCAGTTTATCCCTCATCCAGCTCATTATTGTCTCCAGGCAGGCATTTAGGGAAGATATGCCATTTCCTGATGAGGTCGGCATGGAAAATTAGATCTGGGTGTCATCAGCATATTGATAACACCCAGCACCAAACCTCCTGGTGATCTCTCCCAGCAGTTTCATGTAGATGTTAAAGAGCATTGGAGACAGTATGGAGCCTTGTGGAACTCCACACTTCAGTTCTTGCTTAGCAGAACAACAGTCTCCAAGTGACACCATCTGCCAGAGAGGTAGGAGCAGAACTACTGTAAAACAGTGCCATCAAACCGCACCTCCCGTAGGTGGTCCAGAAGGATACCATAGTCGAGGGTATTGAAAGCCACCAAAAGATCCAAAAAGAGCCCATCCAGAGCCGCTGCTTTTAAGCCCATCCAGAGCCACTGCTCAGGTTGAAATACACTTATGCTTACACCCGACTTTTGATTCAAGGATTAACCCCAACCACAATTTCATTCTCATTTTCGTTCTTCACTGAACCCAGGCCACAGAAAGCGGTCAGTCTCAGCTTAGTCATGAACCCTACGCCTAAGCAGCAGACAAAATGAAGGCTGAGCTGTGTGTAGCACCGATATTTAAAAGGCCAATAAAGGCCAAGGATATTAAAAAGGCCAATAAATGTGCAACTTTGCATCATACTGCACCATGACTCAAAAGCTGAGAGGGCCAAGGCACAAGCAATGATGTGTAGCAGTCAAAGAGGTCATTCACACAATCAAAAACTGTGTTCCAGCCAGGTTTGGGAGCTGTGTGTACTCCCAATTTTTGATTGTGTGGAAGCAAGGTTAAAGGAAAACCTGGGTAGAAGTGATTGTGTGGAAGCAAGGTAGGAGAAAATGCTACCCAGGTTTTCCTCTAACCTTGCTTCCACACAATCACTTCTACCCAGGTTTTTCTGTACACACAGCTCCCAAACCTGGTTGGAACACAGTTTTCTATTGTGTGAATGACCTCAAAGAAAGCTAAACACACGCACAGGGGTGGGGTGGGGGTGCCATTTAAACGGTGTCAAAATAACAGCTGTGCGACATTCTCCCCTGCTGCCTCTTTGCTTGAATGCACAAGGCATCAGTAAGGGGAACATAATTGGGAGGAATTACCTCTGAAAGGGGTGTGTGTGAACCCCATCCATCTTTTGGGAGTGGGGTCAAAATTCACTAGCCTGGGGTGAAGTTCTTCCTGCAGGCTGCCAGCTAATATGTCTTCCTGAATTCTCCTGTGATACTACATGATGACAGAGCATCACCCTGTTCTGGGTTTTTGGGGTGGTTTTTTAAAAAAAAATGGCACTATGATTCTCAGCCATTTTGTTTGCTCCCACTGCAGCACAGCATGGTGGGAAAGGTTAATTGCCCAGGTGCTTAGGCCATGTGGACACATTGCAGCACAGCATCAGAATACAGGAAAATAGCCCTGGGTTGCCTAGGCAACTGGGGGCCATTTTCAAAGATAGTTCCCCTCTCATGTGATTAAAAGGGGGGACATGCCAAGAGCACACCCTTCATGATATCTTTTGTGGATGTTCTAATGCCCTCTTGGTGAATCCCTTTACTGCATGTGAGGGGTTCATCCAAATTGCCACTCAACATACAACCCAAATATAAATTAAAAGTAGTATTTGGGTAATGCCATGAGGGCCAGTTCAGATTACATCTCCCCCTCATACAAACACACACACACACACACACACACACACACACACACACACACACACTAAAGGGATATGCCAGAAGAGTGTCAGAACATCTGCAAAAGACGGGTATGCTAGTGGTGCATCATCTCTTAATTGCATGGGGGCGGGGAGTATATAATCAGACACAGTCTATTGTAACCAACTGCCTATACTATCGTGCTGTCCTTCAATACAGTGGTGGACTATGTGGGAGAGAGGAGCTGGGTAAGGAGATGGGAACATCCTTCCCCTGTTGACTATGACAGTTTAACTGGAAAAGGACAAGAGAATGATAGGAAACATTTGATAGATATGATTCAAATACCACACATATTTTATCTCTTTTGTATTGATGACTTTACATGTTAATGGGCTTCACACAATTCCCATCTTACTACCACTCCCCCTCAAAAGCGGGTCCAACTTTTGTTTAGAAATAAGGTGGCCTGTTTCAAATCAACACTACTTTAGAGACAGCCAATGCCTGGGGGAGGGGGGTAGGTATCCTCACCAGCCTGAGCCAGTACTACTCCTTGCATACTTAATGTGTAAAGCAACATTCATTTTCACAGGAGCTAAAAGTCAACTTAAGTGACGCAGCGGGGAAATGCTTGACTAACAAGCAGAAGGTTGCTGGTTCAAATCCCTGCTGGTATGTTTCCCAGACTATGGGAAACACCTATAACAGGCAGCAGCAATATAGGAAGATGCTGAAAGGCAGCATCTCAGACTGCGTGGAAGGAGGCAATGGTAAACCCCTTCTGTATTCTACCAAAGAAAACCACAGGGCTCTGTGGGCACCAGGAGTAGAAATCAACTTGATGGCACACTTTACCTAAAAACTTAGTTAATACACTGGTGTCAGGTAAAGCATCTTTCTCCAGTTTGAACTCTCCACAAGATTAAAAGCCTAACACGCAAACTTGGTTAACAGTTCAAACAAATAGATGAGACACCAAGGAAAGTAGGAGGCATTTGTCCACTAACAGAAGTTCATTTACATTTGACAAACAGCTTTCTTATTTCCCAAATGAGTTATTACCCAGATGAAAGGCAGGTTGGTAATTAATTTGAATTCACATTAGCTAGGGCTATTCAACGAATACAGCAAGATTGGGAAAAAAATTGCTGTTATTTGTCTCAAAGAAGCAGGACAAACCTTAATCTCTGCTTTCATTTTATGGTTATTTGGTTTCACTATTTACACACACACACACGCACACACAACCTGCCAACTGAATATCACACATAATGTTTCTGATGACAAGTGCATGAAAAGCTTATGCTACAATAAATTGGATGGTCTTTCAGGTGTCTCAGAACTCTGCTTTTACATTCAGAAAAATCAATCACCTTAAAGTTATTGTATCATGACAACAAATGTACATGAGAAGAACCAATCTACATCCTCTCTCTACTGCAGAAAAGGAATGGCCAGATTGTATCAGCAAGGACTACTTACGTATGCATGTATGCACATAAGCCATGATAGTTCACACAAAATATGGTGTACACATTGATGGAACAGACATACCGGGATTGTGTGTGAAACTGCCAATACTCAGCTGAAATGCAATCCATTCCCCATTGATTATAATGGAATAGGACAGCTATATCATCTGCATACATGCTCTAGTCAGTTCACCTTGAGTTATAACTGCCGCTGGTGTTTAGAATGAATGGAAAATGGAAAGAATCAAGCAACTAATTTTATTGGAAGGACTCCACTTTTTCAACTTTCTATGAAACACAGCTTCTCCAGGCTTTGTTTCTCCAGGAAGCACTAAACTTACTTACTGCACAAAGCACCTTTTTTTTTTTTTTACAAGATTACACATGCCTTGCTGAGATAAATCATCCTTAACAGGTTATCCTTAAATTTATCAGCTGCATTCTACATCTCAGTAAAGTAAATAGCAACACTTCCTTTGATTTAGTGAGATGCAGACGTACCTATTGCTCCTTACAGAGCTAATCTTGGGATGCTTTGCACTGGCTTAACAAGATTCATTACTACAGAGTTGTGCATATAACCGAATATCAGTGATGTTTGAAAATGTTGTCCTTTCTTCTCCTTACCAGGTAGAATCATGATAATAATATTAGAGCCCCCATTCCACAAACCTGCGTTCTCTAATGCATGATTTTTCACCATTCATTTCACTTGCAAAGATTGAAACTGAGCATTTCAATAGGTTTCAGAGTGATTGTTTATTGTGTTGAATTAGACCATTGCATGAAATTTCAAACATCATACACAAACAATAACTCATTAAAAGCTTCAGGATTCCATAATGATGGATGCCAGGACGCCTGCTGTTTACATAAAAGGAAGCCAATCTCTCTTCACCTAAGGGTTATAGCAGTGCAAGATGAAAAACATTGTTCTTGTCTTGCTGCCAGCTATTGTTGTTTTTTTTTTAAGTCTTATTTGTAGTGAATATGTAAAAGAGTTTTAATATTCAATGTGGCATTGCTAACAGTGTATTTAAAATCAATTTAACAAAGAATTTACATTTAAATATAGCATTAAGGTTGTGTCAAAAATGCCAAAGCAAGATTAATCATTAATGTTGTTTTGTTGCTTTCTCATTGAACAGCTCAAGGAATCTGAAGATCACACTATGCCAAGTCCTGAACATACACACAACACTATGAACAAACTTGGACCTGAACAAGAGTCCTACATGCATGCTAACAGAGCATCTTCATTCATTTAAATGGATGAATTGTCAAAATTTTGCAATCCTATGGATGTGCTAATGCCAGGTCCAAGGGATATTTATCCCACAGAAGGGACAGAGTAAGGAAGAACCATCACATAGATACTGTTAATTATGAAGAAACAACCAAGGCATCCTAGTAGTTCAGTTTGCAGAGAGTAGGGGATCTGAGTCAATAGTCCTCCTTCTGGACAGAGACTGTGAGAGAAGAATGCATAGGGTATGTGGACATAGTGTGAAACCTTGGGTAGATGAGCCTGTGGTTAATCTGTGGACCTGGGAATCATCCCGCAGACAATCGTCCAACTGCAGTTTCACAACCTCTGGCTTCTGGGCAGAGGGACCCCTCCCTTTTCCTGGTCTGCCAAGGCTGCATCCCAGCAAGCTCCCTACTGCTCACATCGCCAGATTGCGGGCAAGGCATCAGGACATACATAGAGTGGCAACCGTTGGCCATGTGTGGTGTAGTGGTTAGAGTGCTGGACTAGGACCGGGAGACCCGAGTTCAAATCCCCATTCAGCCATGATACTAGCTGGGTGACTCTGGGCCAGTCATTTCTCTCTCAGCCTAACCTACTTCACAGGGTTGTTGTGAAGAGAAACTTGAGTATGTAGTACACTGCTCTGGGCTCCGTGGAGAAAGAGCGGGTTATAAATGTAAATAAAAATAAAAATAAAATAAAAAAGGAACTTTGAGTGGGCATGCCCAGTGTGATCGTGCCTTTTAGGCATTGATCACCTGCCCACAGCAGAGAAAATATATTTTAATCCTTTCCTCACACCACTTGTACCACTACCCTTGCAAGAGCCCTGCAGCAATACAATCTCGCACAAACACATGTATTGGGGGATGGAGAGGGGCACTAGTGTTCTGTTACTCCATGAAGGGATCATGATCTTAGAGAGCGCCTTCTTTTACATGATCCCCACTGCACGTTAAGGTCATCTGGGGAGGTCCGTCTCCAGTTACCACCAGTTGGTTTGGTGGCGACTCAGAGGCGGGCCTTCTCTATAGCTACTCCTGGGCTGTGGAATGCACTCCCAGCAGAAATTCGTAATCTTAATTCTTTACTGACTTTCAAGAGAGCCCTTAAAACTCATCTGTTTGGCCTGGCCTTTTGGGGTTTTTAATTAGTTTTAATTGTTTTAATGGTAGCCTGGTTTTCAGGGTTTTAATTGTTTTGATAGTTTAATTGTTTTTTAAGATGTTTTTAAATTGGTGTTTATATTTGTATTTCTGTTTTAATTGTTTTTAATGATTTCTGTTTTTTAATTGTAAACCATCCTGAGCCAGCTCGGAAGGGCAGTATAAAAATCAAATAAATAAATAAATAATGACTTCCTAAGGGGGGATAACTATATGAGGGCAGGCAAAGGATCCTGAGGTTTAGTCCACTGTGACGAAAGGATTATATTGGACTCCTAGACCTGGGGCCAGGCAGTCCAAGAAGCCCCAACACACTCCTGCTCCCATGTCAGCCTGCCGGCTGAGGATTAGTCCTCTCATGAGAGGGCCAGTCCACTGGGGAAAACCAGAGGCACCATGTGCTTCAGGTCTCCACTGGACAGTACTCTCATGAGGCCAGCTATCCAACTATAAGGGCCCCTGCTGATGTGGGGCTCCCAGTATCTCTGGCTAATAATAGAACTCTTACTCCATACCTTCCCATCGCCACTCAACCCTTCCAGACCTCCAAGCAGTTTGTTCTGCTCCATATGTCCAAGTAGTTTCCGGTGGGTATTGTTGGGAAAGACAGCGGATGGATACCATGTCCGCAGCCGGATGGGCTGGGCTGGGACTGGTGTTGTGGTATATGTAAGTTGGATACCTGGGGGATCCCAGGGCAGGACACCCATGGATTTCAGTGATCACTGGCAAACCAGGTGGCCATGCAGGGTGGGCAGGCAGGCAGGCAGGCAAGCAGGAAGGAAGGAAGGAAGGAAGGAAGGAAGGAAGGAAGGAAATGTGTTACAGGGAGACCAGACTGTCAGAGGGGGAGCTTGGACTGCTTTTCAGAAGTCACAGGGACCAGGAAAGGTGTTGCTGGGGTACCCTTCCCTGGAGCTTGCGTGGATCTAGCAACCGGGCTGGGCAGCAACAGCTAGAGTCGTCAGCTGTCCCGTACTGCACGGGATGTCCCTACTTCCTGCGGAAAAATGCTCGTCCCGTTCAGGACTCAACTTCTCACACTTTTTGACCTTTTCAATCTTTTTTTAAAAAAAAATTAAAAGCCACCGCTAAGCACCAATGGAGCGGAGACAGCATCAAGAGCTCTCCCACCTCCCAAACTATGTGAAATGAATGGCTCTGGCCAGGACAGGGGCAGGCTTACACGCGGAGGGCACTCTGGCAATAGGTGGACTGCAGATGAATTGAAGGGAAGGCACTGCCATTGACTGCAGGTGGAATTGAGAGAAGATGGTGAAAGAGTCCTTTGCTCAGCCCCTCCTTCCCAAATGAGGCAGACGGGACGATTTCAGGCTTTAAAAGTAATTTTTTAAAAGCCCCACCCTTAGGTGGCCATGCCCTCCACCCCCCTCTTGGAGTCCCCGTCCTGATTTCAGCCAACGCAATGTTGGCAACCCTAGCAACAGCCCTCCGGCCCACATGTGTGTCTCTATGGCCAGGCACTCTCATGAAAGAGTGCGCCTTGGGAGAAGGGAGCATGCTTCTATTGCATATGATGTTGTCACACTGAGCTCTCAAGTCCATCCCTGTTTCCCTTTGGAAGGTTCTGCTTATGAGTTATGGCTGAGACTGCATGCTTGAACCCTAGGAGAAGGGGCTGATCCCTCCTTCCCCTACAAACTGGTACAAAAAGTAGAACAGAATCACTGATAAAATCCAGGGTATATTCTTTTAACCCAAAGTTTTGTCTTATCCCATTGATGGTAGACTTTCTTTTACCAACCGTCTGGGGTACCTCCAAGCCATAGGGGGTGGGGGGAGACAAGGCTGAGCATCTAGATACGTGTGTGTGTGTGTGTGTGTGTGTGTGTGTGTGTGTGTGTGCGCGCGCGTGCGCAGAGTTAAGGGCACCCCTCTATGAAGTTGGAGGGAGCAGCACTGTCCACAGGAACCTTAAAAATGCAGACACTATCCAGGTATCCAACAACAATGCAAATATTGATATACCGCTTTCCAACAAAAGTTTACAAAGCGGTTTACATAGAGAAATAATAAATAAATAAGATGGATCCCTGTCCCCAAAGGGCTCACAATCTAAAAAGAAACAGAATGCATATCAGCAACAGTCACTAGAGGTACTGTTCTGGGGGTGGATAGGGCCAGGGAAATCCATGCCCTGCTGCCCAACCAGACAGCACACACAACACCTTTGAAAGGATGCCTTGCTGGGCAGCTGCACTAGATCATATGTGTTTATTAATGAAAGGGCTCCTTGCACATGTGCCCTTTCACCTTTCCCTGCTAGAAGCTGTCAAAACATTTTGTATGGTAATTGCAAGTAAACATCCTGCATGCTGAGCAAACATACCAAGCCGTTGCAGGTTTCTCAAGAAATCCAATCAAATGGACTGAGACAGACACCAGATTTGTGGGGCTACGTGTTGTCTCTTTCTCAATATGACTGGACAACAGGAAGGTTTCCACAGCCAGGGTTTCCACCAGTTTATGCACAGGGTCGGCACATTGGTGTTTCTGCCAAGCGATGTGGTTGTGGCATCACTCCCTTGGCATGTGTGCCCTTTGTGGGGAAACAACCGAGTTGCTCAGTTTCTGGTGTTACTGGGGCTTCATGTGCACAGATCTCTGCAGTCCTGAATTGCTGACGACCTCTCTTGCTGTGCCTGTCTTGACATCCCATACCTTTTGTGTGGATGGACAATGTGAGGACTATGAAAAGCACTGGGCTTTCCCCAAATCAGGCTGCATGACAAATAAAATGGTGGGGGGTAGAAGAGCTGAGTACCACCTTTATAGTTTTTCTAAATGAAACTTTAAAAAAAATATTTCAGCATTCCTCATAGGAAAGATTCCTAACCCATCTATCACTTTGTCTTTTTCTGCTACCCCTTGTCCTAGTTTTACAATATCAATTTTGAGATAAGACAGTGTTCTAAATGTGACCATAGCATAGCAAAAATAGAAAGATGTTTGCATTTGGCCTGACTGCAATGGAAGCATTTTGTCTGATTGGTTTTACTATTACTTCATTATTCAAATGGATGGTGTTTTGTTTTTTGTGTGCCTGTATGTTTTGTAATGTGTCCCTGACCTTCAGGATATATATATGTATTATATACTGATAATGTATAAAATAAAAGCAATAAGTAAAAATGCATCCATCATCTGACAGTTGTGTTCTGGAAGAAAATATGCACTATCTCAAAACATTTAATGATTTAAGCAAATGGAGCTAGTGTGAGGAATAACAACTGCTGAAGAGTGTAATTTGAACAGAAAAATCAGTTATTTTGATATATTTTTAATGTGCTTAATGTTCTGAATGAAACTGGTTTTAATGTGGTTATTGGATTTTTTCATACATTTATTTCTATTGTTGTATATATTTACTGTACATTGAGTTGCAATGCATATATGAAAGAGAAAAAAATGCCAATTCTGTCTCCGGATGTAATTTATTTAATTCAGCTGTGCAAAAAGAGCTGCTTATGCTGTATCTCAATAAAGAGATCCAGAATCCTAATGCACTGAGTTACATTTCACAGTTCTACCAAATTATTGAATAGACTGGAACAGTTGTACATATACAGCAACAACTGATGCTTCTTTAGCTACATATAGCTTTCCCCACAGAAAAAAACCTGTAAGACTAGCCATTGTGCCAGGGAAGGAGGAGGAGGAGAGGGGAGGGGTGGTGGCAAAATTCCTTTTGGCATTCAGTCTTTTTCTTTCTTTCAGAATGGTCACTCATAAGAACAGCCATGCTGGATCAGGCCCAAGGGATCTCTAGTCCAGCATACTCTTTCACACAGTGGCCCAACAGATCAGGGGTGTATCTAGGGTGGGGCAGGCAGGGCACGTGCCCCGGGCGCCACTTGAAGGGGGGCCCCATTTCTTAAAATTATTTTTTTAAATAGCTGCCAAAAACAAAATGGCCACAGCACATGCTCAAATGGCCTCTGTGAGGCCCTAGGCCAGGCCTCGCAGAGGCCATTGGAGCATGTGTGGCAGCCATTTTGTTTTCAGTGGCCATTAAAAAAAAATGTTTTTAAAAATGGCCACCACACATGCTCAAATGGTCCTTGTGAGGCCCTAGAGGCCAGCGGGGGGAGGGGGAACCTTTGCAGACACCCACCCATGGCCTTTAGGAAGCCCCTCAAAGGGGTTACAGGTAAAAGTTTTTTTAAAAAGTCACTGTACAAATATTCCGTTTAGCACTATGTACAGAGAATCAGGCTTGTGAATACTGAGCTGAAGCTTATGAGCTAGGATTGTATTCATTTGCTCTTACTTTGTTTCTTGTGATGTGAGTTAAATGTAATGTCTTAATAATATGACTATTAATGGTGAGTTTGTCTTTGAATCAGTGTGAAATCCTTAGTATTAAGGCCCACTGGGAGTTTCTGGCTCTCTTTCTCTCATTTTAACTGTCTTTCTGGAATACTAGAATATATTCTAAGCAGTGACACAGTTTACTCTGCATATCCTTTAATTATTTTCAGAGTATCTGGGAAAAGTCAAATTCTCCATTAATTTTTAAAACTTATGTAATAGTGATGCTACAATGCATAGTAGAGAAATAGACAGGCACTTCTGTTTAGTTTTCCAAGTACACCTCCACATAGTATTTGGTTATTTCATGAGCCCTAGCGTACTGAAATTTGTAGTTCTCCAGCATTTTTTGGTCTGGCTACATCCACTGCTAAATAGCTTTTGAAATATTAAAAGATTAACGAGCTTGACTTGTATTTTTGATCTGATATTATGGTAAAGTTATCTGAAAGATGGGTGTCAGATATTTGGAGAGGGGGCGCAATTTCAATGCTTGCCCTAGGAGTTATCCCTAGCTACGCCTCTGCAACAGATCCCTCCAAGAAGTCCACAGGCAACAGGCGAGGGCTCCCCTGCAACTGGTATTTAGAGGCATCTTGCCTCTGAAGCTGGAGGTGGCCTTTAGCCACCATACTAGTAACCATTGACAGACCTCTACTCCATGAATTTGTCTATCCCCTTATAATGCCATCCAAGCTAGTGGCCATCACCACATCCCATGGCAAAGAATTCCATAGATTAATTATGTGTTGTGTGAAAAAGTACTTCCTTTTGTCGGTTCTAAATTTCCCAACCTTCAGTTTCATGGGATGATGTCTAGTTCTAGTGTTATGAGAAAGGGAGAAAAATTTCTCTCCTGTTACCACCTGAGCTTATTCCGCTCTCTCCCAGAAGCCTCCCTGGTTGCAACTGCATCTCCAGGCTTGGAGATCACACGTTTGCTATGCTCAGGTGCTGCACTGCAATGTGAGCTCCCAGTCTATACACTGGGACAAGTTGCTTAGTTGGCAGTGGACTGGTTTCCCCTAAATTTGGCTTCAAGCCCCACAAATTGGAAAGGAGATTAGCTTCACACTCTCTATGTGGGGTGCAAGGCGTCCTTTCCGCCCCAAGCGCCAGTTCGGGCAGAGCCTTTGCAGAGGGAGGAGCACTGCTTGCGAGCGCCTCTCTCCCTCCTCAATTTAGGACTTTCTTTGCTCAACTGTCACGGGCCAGGGTAAGGTGGTTTCGGAAGTTGGGAGGGAGGGAGGGTGGGACTTCGGAGGCAGCAGCGGAGGCTGCATTTAAAAAAAAAAAACAGTAAAGGGGAGAGGAAAAGGCTAGCGCCCGTTATTATAACGGGCTTCAAAACACTAGTTTACACATAATTTGGAACTTTAAGCTAAATGTGCCTTACGTCTGTTTCTTAGCATATTTGTAGTGCCTTTAAACTAGGGCCACAGTAATTTTGTCTGATTTTATTTTTAATAAACTCCTTTTTGAATTAATTCAAACCTTTCTCTCAAGCTGATTTTCTTGATTTCATACACTTGCACAAATTAAGGCTGATTGGAACTGTCTCCCCCTTTGAGCTAAATTCCCCACATTCCCAGCTCGAACTAAATTCTCCACCTGAACTAGGGGGTGCAGGCCAATCACCCCTGAGGCAGTTTCATTAACAGTCCACTCCCTTTACTCCATGCAGAACACCTTGACCTTGTTTCCCCTTAGTCGCCTCTTTTCCAAACTAAAGAGCCACAGATGCTGTAGCCTTGCCTCATAAGGAAGGTGCTCCAGGCCCCTGATCATCTTGGTTGCCCTCATCTGCACTTTTTCTAGTTCTACAATATCCTTCTTAAGATATGATGACCAGAACAGTTTGCACTACCCCAGATTTGGCCACACCACAGATTTGTATAATGGCATTATAATATTAGCATTTGTATTTTCAGTCACCTTGCTAGTTATCCCTAGCATGGAATTTGCATTTTTTTTTTGTTTTTTGTTTGTTTGTTTGTTTTTTTACTGCTGCTGCACATTGAGTCAACACTTTCAATGAGCTGGCTACCACAACCCCAAGATCTCTCTACTGGTCAGTCAGTGACAGCTCAGATCCCATCAGCATATATGTGAAGTTGGCGGGGGGTGGGGTGGGCAGGGTTGGCCCAATATGCATCATTTTACACTTGCTTACATTGAAACACATTTGCCATTTTGCCTCCGACTCCCCCAGTTTGCAGAGATCTTTTTAGAGCTCCTCAAATCTGTTGTGGATTTCACTACCCTAAATAGTTTAGTGTCATCTGCAAACTTGGCCACTTGGTTGCTTACCCCAACTTCTAGATCATTTATGAACAAGTTAAAGAGCACTGGTCCCAGTACAGATCCCCGGGGGACCCCACTTCTTCCCTCCATTGTGAAAACTGTCAATTTATTCCTACCCTCTGCTTCTTGTCCTTCAGTCCTGGACTGCTGAATTTTACACCATGTTCCTCCTTGCAGATAAGAAACCTTCTACCACCTACAAGGTAGCCAGATTTTATGCAACTGCTGTTAAGATCCGTCAACAGCTAACCTCCAGACATTCGTTTTAGACATTGTTACATGAGGCTTCTATGTTGGTGTATTCTGTATGATTTATTTCTTATCTGAATGTTGTATCATCTATTTGTATATATAACTTATCAATGATCATAATAAAGCTATTCATTCATTCTCATCCTTCAACCGGTTTCTGATCCACACATGAACCTGTCCCCTTATTGCATGACTGCTAAGTTTGCTCAAGAGCCTTTGGTGGGGAACTTTGTTAAAAACTTTTTTGAAGTCCAAGTATACTCCCTTGGGTTTGGATTACAGGCATGGCTTTTGATCAGAGACACAGAAGTGGGCCCTTGGCGCTGATCTTGGCATTGGCCAACTGGCATCTGCTGGTTCGTTCAGGAGGACAGTCACACAGCTGGGCATGCTGATGCATGTCTTCATGACCTGGTGCAGGAGGGGGCAGTTCCTTCAGCTTTTGGTCATTCATCTTGGGGAGAACAATCTTTGTAAGATTTACAGTAGCCTGTTGATTAGAAAGGTGGTGGGAGCCATCAGGTGTGTTTTTCAGGCAGGGAGTGTTAAGGGCAAAGATGCTTCTCAGACACACAAGACTGCTGTGGATAGCCTAGGGAAAAGACAAACTTGGAGATTGCCAGCAATGTAGTTAGGGTAGAGAAATAATGAAATGCTAGCAATACATTTTTAAATGACAATCTATATATTTAATACGCTTAGCTGGCATGCGTGTCCTGAATTTGGCGGAGGAATTCTCGTGACATGTTGTGAGTTCCGCCGCCGAAGGGCGAGAGTTGTGGGCAAGAAAAAATGGCAGTCGGCAGTAGCGGCAGTCCGCAAAATAGCCGGAGAAGGTGGGCTCAGCTGGCCACCGGGAGGCGGCGGTACTGCCTGGCCAAGTCAGGCCATCCCGGGTAAGGATGAGGCGGCGGCAGCGACACAGCCTGGCCTGGCTGCTGGAAGTGGGAGTGGGAGGCGGCGGCAGCGGCAGGAAGGCCAGAGGAGGCACCAGCAAGAGGGGTGAGTGGGAAACAGGTGACAGCGTGAAGCCCCGGCTCCCGTTGGAGGCCGGGGTGAGAGGGAAACAATCGGTGGGACTTCACTGCTTGGGAGGAGGTTCTCTGTTCGCCACCCGCTGAGGTAAGACGCACAGTTTAGGGTGGGGGGAGGAGGAGAGGAATGGAAGGGGAAGGAGGACAAGAGAGTGGGGGGCAGGAGGGGGGGCAAGAGAGGGGAGCAGGAGGGAGGGAAGGCAGGAGGAAAGAATGAGGGGAGCAGGAGGGAAGGGGCAGGGGGAGGGAGGGTAAGAGAGAAGGGATCAGGAGGGAGGGGAGAGGGGCAGGTGGGAGGGAGAGAAGGGCAGAACTGGAGGGCAGGGGCAAGAGAGGGGAGCAGGAGGGAAGAGGCAGGGGGTAGGGAGGGCAAGAGAGTGTGGGGAAGGAGGGAGGGCAAGAGAAAGTGGGGCAGGAGGAAGGGGGAGGGAGGGCAAGAGAGAGTGGAGGGGAGGGAGGGTAAGAGTGTGGGGCAGGAGGGAAAGCAAGAAAGTGTGGGGCAGGAGGGAGGGGAGGAGCAGGAGGGAGGGGACAAGAGAATGTGGGCAGAGAGAGTGGGGCAGGAGGGAGGGAAAGGGAGGGCAAGAGAGAGTGGGGCAGGAGGGAACAGCCGGCCCCAAAGAGCACACAGATGCTCTGTGTGGGTAGGCTAGTAGTTTTCTAAGACAAATGGTAATATCAAAGTTTTTATTTTTCTTGTTGTAAAAACCTCTATGGGGCTTAAAGAAGCAGCAACAGCTAAGTTGCATGTACAGGACTGAGTTAGTCTGTTATTCGGAAACCAATTATCACATGCAGCAAGGCTGACCTGTATAGGCATGATGTGGCACACTTGCTGCTGGTGGGCTGTGAGTTGTATCTTGCCAACTTAGTTAAGGGACTAAGGATATTCATTGAATGACTTCTGGGGGAAGGGAAGAAGTCAAGGTAGGTTCCCCCATTATTTTGTAGGATGGCCAGTGAGAGAACATAGAAGGTACCCAAGACTTTTGTCTTATTTGCAGGATAACATAAGTTCTCAGGGGGCATTGGAATTGGGTTCCTGACCAAGTTGGGAAAGTAGCTTATACAATGCAGTGCTTTGTATAACATGGGAAATCAGATGTCTTGCTACTGATATATTGGCCTGTTTACATTCCCATCCTGATGTCTGCTTCCAGACATTCAACAGCATGTGTTTTTTAAAGTTCAATGGAGCTTTTTATGAGAAGAAAAATAAAACCTTTGATCTTACCATTTGTCTTAGAAAATGGTAAACTTTATTGTTGTTTAAAAATGTGTGGCTACAGTTTCATTATTTTTCTGCCTATTCTATATTCCCTATTCTAACATTTTGTCATTTTTTGAGTTGCAGGCCAAAATGGATGCTTTGTTTTTAATTACTCATGAAGTGCAATATGTATTACTATTGGGCAGACATCCCTCAGCTCTGTGATACATTTATTTACTGTGTTGCACTTTGAACATTCGTGGAAGCTTCATAATTAGGTTGTGTAACCATGCAAACCTTCAGCTGGTGTTTGCTGTTTTCAAAATAGGTTTGTTCTGCCTTTTGAAATGCCGAAATGCTACAATACACCATGAAAATTATGCAGTATTCTTTCATCTAAATGCATAATACGGAAAAAGGCTGCTTGGAATAATAGCTACATTTTAAATGCAGGCTAAGTTCACAGTTGAAAAGACAAGATGTGTTATAGCATCATTGCATTTTAGGGTGCCCTGCCAAGCACTTTCTCTGATTATCAGTCCTGGAGTGTGTTCAGGCAATTATTGATTTCAGACAGTCATGTTAAATTCTTAATCTCAAACTGGAAAGACATCCTCCTGAAATTTCATGCACCCATTCAAATCCATGGTGTCATTCCATTCAAATCTAAGTACAATACAGGGTTGTACTGCAAATATACTAGACTGTGATTTTACATTGAATTCTTTTGCATGCATGTAGCAGCTACGTTGTGTATATGTCCAACACAACATGCTTATTACTCCAATATAGTGTGCTGAATTTGGAGCAGAAAAGCTACCAAGTATGGCTGTGTAAAGTTTTGAAAGCCTATTCAAATTCAGCCAAATTCACCTTGGTTCAGCCCAGTTTGGTCTGACCCAGGGGCATAACTATAATAGGGCAAGGGGAGACAGTTGTCTGGGGGCCCACTGCCTTGAGGCAAGTCACATGACTGACTGACAAGTCAGCAGTCCCAGCTGCACACCCGCCCCAGCTTCCTTCAGTTGTATTGGTCCTCTGAAATTGTTGTGAGTGTTAAGAACTGGAGCTACCAGAACAGCATGTCTTTCTCTAGAACCATTCAATGGACTGAGTCTCACGATCAGTGAGACCCGGTTTTTACTGGTGAGCAGGAAGAGCGGGCTAAGCCCACTCTCCCCGCTCACGTGCGGGCAGGGAGCCCTGGGCGGCCAGATTGGCCGCCCACACAATGGCTGGCTCCGTGACGGAGGGGGGGGTAGGGGGAGCGGGGGCTGCGCGGCGCCCACAAGCCCCAGTATGCTCTGCACAAGTGCACATGGCATATTGGGGAGACCCCCGGAGCCAGGAGGTGGCTTTTCGCCTCCCAGCTGGGGGTCTACTCATGAGTAGGCATGGCGCGAAGCTGCACTGCGGCTACTCACGAGCCTAAGAAGCAGGTTTGCTCGAGTGCTCACTCCGCAAACCTGCTTTTTAGCAGGGGTTCTCAAGCGGGTTACCCGCTCAAGAACCACCGGGCTCGGCTATGAGCCCGGTGGTTCTTACGACCAACAAAAATCGGGCTAGGCTCTCCTAGCCCAATTTTTGTTGGTCGTGAGAATTGCCCCAATGACTTGCATTGCCCACAATTTACAAAACCTTTTAAAAAATAATTTAGGATGGTGTTCTATTGTGGCACATAGGAGAGAGAGAGAGAGAGAGAGAGAGAGAGAGAGAACATGTTACCACTATTCAGCCTCATTCAATATTTTTTTACTTCATGAGCTGAGCTTCAGTGAGGGGGGTGCATTTTAAAATCTTGTCTCTGGGCCCACTCCAGCCTTGCTATGCCCCTGGTCTGACCTGAACCGCTGTCTGGTTCAGCATGAACCAGGTCTAAATCAAATGGATAAACTGGCTTCAGGTCAGCCAGCAAAGCTTTGTTTTAGGCCATCTGCCTTCTCCTCTTCCCCACACCACCAACACCTTATAGTATTTATTGGACAGAAGACAGGCTGGCAAATTCTCAACAGCGAGAGAGAAAGCAACTCATGCACAGTCACTTTTTAACAAGTTTTCTTGATTTTCCCTCATTATGATCAAAGGATGCTGCTTTCTACCAAGTCAGATCATTGATCCATCTAGCTCAGTATTGTCTACACAGACTAGAGTGGCTTCTCCAAGGCTGCAGGCAGGAGTCTCTCTCAGTCCTATCTTGGAGATGCCAGGAAGAGAACTTGGAACCTTCTGCATGAAAGCATACAGATGTTCTTCCCAGAGTGGCCCCATCTCCTGAAGGGAATATCTTACAGTGCTCACACATTCAAATGCAAACCAGGGCACACCCTGCTTAGCAAAGGGAACGATTCATGCTTGCTGCCACAAGACCAGATCTCCTAACTAAAGAGAGTTAATTCCCCTTGAGTGCTTGGAAAGCCATGGGTGCTCTTAGGAACTGTAGCCTTTTCTGAGACTGCAGCTATAGTAAGAGAAAGAAAAGAGACAGTGGGCGGGGGGCGGGGGGAGAAAATGATAAACAGAAGTGCTCTTCCCCCTGGACTTTGGGGCCGAAGTCCAGGGCCTCCACACCCCCTGGGAGCCCCCAAATTCTCTGTAGTCTTTCCTGGGTGGTGTGGTTTGTGCCCTCAAGAACCTATGTGTTAAAAAATAATGCTTAACTTGCAGCAGGGGGGCCTCCAAAAGCCTTTAGGGCCAGGCTCCAAAATTACCTAGGTGCACCTCTGAGTACAAAAAAGTCAGAAAGCAAAGCGAATGAGGGCGGGGGAGATCTCAAAGGTTCTGGATAGGTTAAGGAATGCTTTATTCAATATTGCCTGATGCATTTCTTCAGAGGCAAGAAGAGAACGCTCTTCTTCAGAGGCGACTGTAAAAACATTCTATAACATACTATATAACCATTTCTTATAAATGTGTGTGTATGTGTGTACACACACAGAGATATATAATCATGAATTTAAATTCACAAAGATATTAAAAGGTAAAAACCTGTATGTCAGGTTTTATACTGATGTGCAGCTGGACACTTTATGTCCAGGGAAGATTTGTATGGGGGGAAACTTTATGCAGTTAGGAGTATGGGGTTAATAAGGAACAGAGTTGCAGAAAGAGATGAGAAAAATGTCTCACTCCTCAACTATAGTTGGTAAAGGAAGATAAGCTCATCCATTCTATGCGAGACACCTTCTTTTACCTTCCTTCTCTTATTGTCCTACCCTTCCTTCCCTCCTCCCTATCTCTTTTTCTTAAGTTCTCTATTCATTTCCATTTCCCTCTTATATTTTTCTTTTGGGGTTTTCTTTTTTAATTAGAAAAAGTCTGGGAGGTGCTCACAGATTGAGGATGGGGGGTGTTGCTAGCACTGTTTTTCTGCCAGCTCCCAGAAGCCTCTCTGCCTGTGTTTGAGACAGCAGGTATATGGATCTCACTCTTGACTGATTGATTGATTGATTGATTGATTGTTATGTTTGTATACTGCCTTTCATTAAGACAATCTCAAGGCAGTTCACACAGAAAAATTAAAACAAGACTCTAAAAATTACACAATTAAAATATTAAGCTAGAATACAAAGACATAGATCTGACTAAAAAGATTTAAAATACAAGCATAATATAACCATACAAAATACAAAGTTGCAGCTGTAGAGACAATCATTTAAAAGCCTGGGTATAAAGCAAAGCTTTCACATGCTTTCTAAAAACTGTGATGGAGACCGAGGAGCAAATAGCCACCGGGAGAGCATTCCAGAGTCTGGGGGCAGCAACAGAGAAAGCCCTGTCCCGCATGCATGACATCTGAGCCTCCCTCATTGTTGGCACCCGAAGCAGAGCCCCCTCAGATGACCTTGTCAAGTGGGCAGAGTGGTACCACAATGATTTAAATCTATCAGAGCGATCTATACCCACTTCTAGAGAAACTAATGAGAAACTAATGACACCCTTGGCATCTTGGACCACAGGGACAAGACTCACATTTGAGTGGCTGCCTGTGGGCTGGGATGACGAAGGACAAAGGACAGCAACCTATGAGATTGACTTGGAACACTGGCTAACTTCAATCGCTATTGGCATGTGCAAGGTGGTCAACAAAATGACATCTGGAGACAAATGTCTGGTAAACTACTTAGCTATGAATAAAACGCTCGCTCAGACACATGCTTGTGTGACTACAGCAAATGTGACTGTGAGGTGTACTCAAAAGAAATGGGACAAGAGGGGGTTCTCCATTCTTGCCCACACAATAGGTTTCAATAGCAATATTGAAGTTATGGAAGTAATGCCACACCAGTTATGGTTTTGTGGGGAGCCCGGACACTGGGCAACCTTGAATGCAACTGTATCTATATTCGAATGTCATATCTCTATTAGAAGTATGCATATTAGAAATTTCTTTCCCAACTGTACTAGGGGAGTACACTCCCTAACAGGATTTTTGAAAAGCTTTCACTGGTAGAGGGGGTGCTGTGTCTGTCACGAAAACCTCTGCCTGTGTTACCTTGAAAGCCACCAAGGCATGTACAATGACTGATGTACTGTCTTTCATTTATGACATAAGAAAAATAATCATTACTATGTGTTAGACTTAAGTAT
The DNA here is from genome assembly GCF_027244095.1 of Hemicordylus capensis. Taxonomy (NCBI): domain Eukaryota; kingdom Metazoa; phylum Chordata; class Lepidosauria; order Squamata; family Cordylidae; genus Hemicordylus; species Hemicordylus capensis. The sequence goes on along the minus strand of NC_069659.1, from coordinate 252,951,319 downwards.
TGTCAGTATTAGCTTACTTGCTTTTGTACTAGGTTTATGTTGTCTGTTCAGGAAGCGAAGGATCTTCAAACCCGGTCCACACAAGCTACGTGTACCTTTCGCCTAGGGCAAAAAAGGCACAGGAGAGGGGGATGTGTTGTGGCCACCCTGGCTACCACATTAGACCCAGCATTACCAATCCAAAATTATATGAAATCAAGGTCTGTGTCTGATTCTACTAGAAATCAATTAATGCCTAAATTCTGGGTGAAAATGACTAACTCCTAAGAGACAAGCCAGATTGTCTGGACTTGCTCTGAGGTAATATCTTTGGGGGAAGCTAGGAGATAAGCTTGCATTTCCTCTTACAGAAGGTTTACAATAGTCATATATGTGTCACACATATATCCTCTTGCTGTTTTTAGAATTACAACCTAGGTAGATGTACACACAAAAAATGGTTTAATTGCTGTCTCACACATATAGCTTAGCTTCTTCCTTCTTAACATCCTTGACTTTAATATGCTTTGGAAATGTCAATAGAACAATATTCTTCCCAACAACAGTTAATGACAGCAGGAGATGGCACTCAGACTAATCTGTCAAGAGACAGATCCAGAGGATAACAACAGTTGACACCTTTTTAGATTCAGGAAGGATGCTGATATTTGGAATAAACTCTATGTTGAGATCAAAGTGATCAAACAACTATAAAAAAGTCAGCTCTCCGGACAGAGGTGAGCAATCTTTTTTGCCTATCGAGCAATACTTGTTCATGTGCACATCCCAAGTGCGTGCTGTCTAGCTGCAAAGCTAGCATAGGCTTGGGACCTGGAGACAAGAGAGTGCTCTGTAATTTTGCCACAGGGTGAAGAATCAAGGGCTAATTCTGTCTGTGAATTCCAGCACCAGCTTTTTCATCTGAAGCATTGTCTACAATGCTCTCTAGCATCATTCCCAAGCTGTGCACACTGCTGCTCCACAACAAGATCTGGTAAAATGCTTCTTTCAAGAACCAGCCTTTGCCCCCAGCTTCCATCCCCCTTTACTAAGGGGGGGGACTTTAGTAACCTGACCCTGCCACTTCTCTTCACTTCTAAGCAACACCTTCCCCTTCTTCTTTCCAGTTTCTCTATCTCTTGCTAGTTAGAAGTAATTACTGAGATGACAGGCATCCACACAGAGATGATGGTTAGGAACCCTGCCTTACTATTATTAGTACTAATAATTGATTGTTTTGTTGTCTGCTCAGTTAGATTGTTGCTCTGACAATCTTTTATACTCAATAAAGCCCACTGAATTATTTGAGAGTGTTTTGGTCGTCTTTCTATCTTCATGCCCAGATCATGCATGGTCACCGTATAAAGAACTGGTCACCTTGTGACACTGGTGAAACAAGCTTAATTTCATATGCTAGCTCTGGATCATATCTAGTATACAAATCAGGCTTGGTTCACAACAGCAGCAATCTTTGGGAGCACTCTTGACATGCTCAGGAGCCTCACAACATTGTGAGCTCTCCGTTTGTTGGCATATTGGGGAATGATCATTCAGTAGTCAGTGGGACAATTACCCCTAGATTTAGGATAGCAGCTGCAAAAGAACCAAATTGAAAGGCAGCTCATCTCAGGCCTTCCCAATGCTGGGACGCCTGAGTAGACTCCCAAAGTTAACTCGCAACAGTTAACTCTCTGTTCAAGGTGTCTGCACGATTGATCCTCCTTTGGTTCACCTCTCCTCCATAGATGCCTCAAATGAGCTAAAAACCAATTACCTCAGCAGGAAAATCAGATAAGGCTTTGTGAATGCAACTCCCCTCCTATGAGCAAGAGACTAAGTGGACCATAGAAACTCAGAGATGTGCCCATTAAAATGCTGATTATTTTACTAGGTGTTTCCAACCAAAAAGAGTTCCTGTGTTTGCATGTTCAACCACTCTATCCTATTCACGCATTGTGTTGTAGTGCAGCATGACAGACACAAACAATGGGATCTTTTGAGATTCTCCCGGAACTTCCCTAGCCAAGAAAGAAGGTCAATTGGAATGTCCCCTCAGGACATGCTTTGGGCTATATCTGCCCCTGGATACTTGAGCCAGTGTGCACCACTTGGTCTCCTGTGCTACCCCACTTGGACCTTGCTGCTGGGAGTCCACCGTCCTGTCTTCTACCTGGTCTAGTAAGTGCCTTAAGGGGTTGTGAGAGTGGAGAGTGGAGAAATGTGTCAAACCTTTGGTCCAAAGCAACCACTTTAATTCCAGGTCAAAGCAAAGCAGCACCCCTCCAAAGCATCAAACTGGGAGCCCCTCCAAATGGACAAGGCGGCCTCTGGATCAAAGCAATGCTGCTTTGCACAGCCTTGTCATGATACTGGATGGTCTTGTTACTCCCTCCTATTTTTGAGAGAGAGATAAAATGGGATGATGAACCATCTGCACTCTTTGGAGGAAGGGTGGAATACAAACATGGTAATAAAAGAAAGCCAAAATATAGTGGTTGACATCCGGACTAGACACTCAAGAGCAACTCCTGAGTAACTCATAAGAGCTACTTAATTTCAGTAGGGCAACTCAGGAATGCCACTGCAATATGTAATGTTTATACAGAATCTGATATAGCTGCTTTATATAGAACCTGGAATCCTTAGAACAATGGTTCTCAAAACTTTTATGCAATGTGCTTCTTTGCATGTAATTTTACCCACTGATTAACCCCATCTAAACCTAATGTGTCCACCAAGCTTTTCTCTCAGAATGTCAATTCTTTTCTACTGGTAGAATGGTTGCAATGACCCCTCTTCATCGCCCCTGCCACCACTACAAGTCCACAGCATTTCCTTGCATTTGCTTGGGCTGCTCCAGGCAATGGTGAACAACTTGCAACCTCCTTGCCCATTGTCACCCCTCTCAATGCCACAATGCTTCTAAGTGGAGATGCAAGCGACATGCATTCCACGTTATTTGAACAAGACATTTCTCCATCCCAAGTCATTCTAAATAAGTATGAGATGTCATCATCTATCCAGTGGCAGCATAATTTAACATATTTTCTGGTACAGATTTCAATAATGTAGCAGTGTCTCTCTGGAATCTAGACAATTAGTAAAAGTATATGTCTTAGGCTCTTTAGATGATTAAGACTTCTGATCAACAACTGGTTATTCTGGAGAGAGGCATCTTGAATCTCCTCCTCCATGAACTGGAAAAAAAGAGCTCTGGTGCTAAAGTACAACTATTGTAAAAATACTGGATCCTTAATAATATGCTGTCTCTGTGGTGCAGTCTCTTGCTCATTCTGAAATATTAATAAAAATTAGAATGCTAAATTAAGCTACTCCTAAATTGCCATAAGAAAGCTTTTAAAAAAAGAAGCCAAAAATGAACCATTAGAATACTGAATAGTCTTCTTGTCATACAAATATATTGCTTTGTGCCAGATTGGTTATTTAACTTAGTTGTTTGCTCTATGCTGGAATAATTTTAAAGGCTGTCTTATGTTCACAAAGCCATGAAATCCTGCTGCTTTTTGTTCTGTTTCTTAAGCAGTACAAATCTGAGCAGCACTGAAACTCAAGCACAGCATATGACCTACATATAGGATGTGTCCATATGCATTTCTATATGCAACATGAAGTTCTGGTTATTGTTTGGGCTTCCAGTTCTTTGAGCTGTGGGAAGTTTAGAGCAAACTTTTACAGGACCAGTCTCTTTGGGGAGAAAAGAGCATCTTTAAAATGATTGGTTTATCTATACGTATATAGGGTGAACAAGTATTATGAAGCAATGTGCAGATGAGCAGGTATTACAAGCAGGCATACACAGGCCAGAGACACTAGATCACAGCACACTCATTCCACTCCAATAGCAGAACACCTGAAACCCCCAAACTAGTTATTCCCTTAACAATCTCTTACACATATTTGTAGCATGTACCTGTATAAACGTGTAGCACCAAACACAGATATGTATTAATATCCATACAGCTCATATTGCTTCTGAGTGTCCTCAAACTCTGCATTGTGTGTGTATGTATATCAAGATACTTGCACCTTTGGGCCATAGTAGCCCATGAAATAACACGTAGTCATGCTGCCAGCCAACCCTAGAGTTAATCTATAATTTTAAACTTTCCTCCACACCTTCCCAAGAGCAGTGATCACACACAAAATGTTAAGCTACTATTTTAAACTTTCCTCCATACTTTCCTATGAGTAGTGAGCACACACAAAGCAAACCAAGTTCATAGTCTCCTCCTAACCCATAAGTGGGTATATGACTCCCCATCCCACAAAAAGAACCTCTGGTAATCCACAAAACTCCAGCTGAGTTAATTGAACATTTCTGAAGCACAGGTGCTTCTCCCTTTGTACTGGTGCTTCATTAGTCACTGTACTTCAATGGTTGAGACTGATGCTGTGTGTTCCCATACAATTTGATCTGTGACAACACATGTATTTTAAGACTACTGTACATGAAACTGCCAAGGGAGGTCAACCAGGCCTTCGGAGCAGGGTGCCATCATGATACCCAGCTCTGTTTTAATCAGACTCAAGCAAAATGATGGAAGTGCCAAACTAGTGTCTGCAACTGGTAACTGATTGAATAAAGACCAATAAATTGAACCTCAGTCCAGATAAGGTGAATGTTCTGTTGGTAAGTGGTTTGTCTGACTAGGAAGTGGTCTTCCATCTGTCACTCCACACACTCTCAAAAACCAGTCTGGGATGCTGATAGATCCAGCACTATAATTGGAAGCCCAAGTGGCATTTGTGACATGCAGCATCTTCCATCAGCTAAGTTGATGCATACAATTCCTCCTGGACAGAGATACCAGGGCATGTATTATGTGCCCAGTCTGAATCCAAAGATTTAGTATATTGTAGTGTGATGTACTTTATGTGAGACTGCTTGCTCAGAAGACCTTTCAGAAACTTCAGTCAGTAAAGGAAAAAAAGTATCCACTAGATTACTAACTGGGACTAGATACAAGCAATACATCTTTCCAGTGCTCAAACAGTTGCACTAGCTGCCAGTGCATTTCCTAGCACTATTTGCTTGTTGATATCATTAAATTTCTAAACACCTTGGGACCTGGGTATCTCAATAATGAATGTGTCTGAATCTTGCATTCATCATGAGAGGTTTTCTCCATATCTAATCCTCCTGTCTTTGGAAGTTAGGTGGATGGTGACCAGTGAAAGGGCTTTTTTGTTGTTGTTTTTTGTTATGGTGCCCCACATATGGAATACCCTCAGAGATGCTCACTTGGCACCAACTCAGATGTCTTCTCAAATCCTAGCATTCTTCTGTTTCCCCACACATTGAGGCTATTCTCACGAGTAGCCAAGTCCAAGGTAAGGCAGCTAAGACTGGAGTTGGCTACCCGTGGGAGTCAACCAGCTCCCGGCAGTGCCTTGGCAGCAAACCCGCTTAGGGAGCCCACCTCTTAAACAGGGTTAAGGGAGTGAGCGCTCCCTTAGCTATGTTTCCTTGACTGCGTGCAGCAGCGCTGGCTGCTTTTAGCTGATGGCCGACCTCCTGTTACTGTGGGGATCCCCACAAGGCATCATGCACTCACACCATGCACTCACACCATGAACATGGTCCCGACCCCCAAACTTCAGCACTGCCTGGGGCAGCCAGTGACAGTCTGGGCATGCGATCAGAGCACACAGCAAGGACTCAGCAATAGTTTGCAAGTTTAAGCAGCCTTCCCTGCTGCCTGCCCACCCACCCACTGTCCCACCTGCTCGGTTGGAAGAACAACCTCATTATGTAGCTGGTTTTAACTGCATTCTTATTGTTCTGCTTGAATTTACTAATTGTGTAGCCACTGCTCCCTGCTATTTTATCTGAATCCATTGTGTTTTATTATTATATTAACACGCATACTGCCCTGGGAGCCTTGTGCTGAAGGGACCTCATAAAATTTTCTATATAAAGAAAAGATCAAGGCAAACTGCTGCATTTACTGTCCATTATAATGCAGCATTTACTGCCCATCCATTACTACTGACCACCAAGCCATAGGAAAGTCAAGCTTTAAATAATAGGACAGAATCACCCATAACAATATGGCCAAAACCCCAAATCTGCAAAGTGCATCACATAAATATTCAGGTCTCTACATAAGCTCATGAATTCACTATTGAAGAATGTGGTGGTGGAAACAAGCTTACATGTAAATATGTGTTTTTTAAAAGCTTGACAGCTGATTTTGCTAGAAGAAAGCAAGTTTCAGAAAGGGGATCTGGAGTGGAAAAGCAGAGACAGGAGGAAATGCCTAATCCTTCTCCCATCCATCACTTCTCTGCTCCACCTGACCTTCCCAAGCCATTTTTCACAACCATATTTAGAACCTGTTAATGGAACTGCTCCTGGGGACTCGGCAGGACCCAAGCTATGTTTTAGGTTTGTGTGGAGGAATTAGTTTCAATGGAGCAGTCCCATAATAAATTTGTTCAAAGCTTCCTTCACAAAAAGAATGGAAAGGAGTGGTTAAAGTTCAAAAACAAAGAAAGATTTTATTTGAGGGTTCAGGGGCACAGAAAAGAGAAAAATAATGGCTATTAGGCAATAATATTTGACTGATATAGACTAGCAATAAACCAACAAGTTACAAGAACTTGTAACTTGTAAGAACTTGTAACTTGTAACTACACGTTATGGCTCACAAAGAGTTAATTTGGCTTGAGTTTCAAATTAGGTTCACTCAAGGCTGGCTAGAGAGAAACAAACAAATCTGGATTTTAGGAGAAATGAAGAGAAAGATAAGTAGAGTTTTCAGGAAATGGGTTATATACTACCTTGCTCTTTACAGCTCTATCAAGAGGCTTCTTTTCTCCAGGGCAGGAAGGCAGGACAGCCAGAGAGGAGCAGGGATCCAGAGACCAGGCAGAGGTCCATGAGCCAAAATGAAGTCTAGAAATGAATGGGACCTTGCAGCCATGAGTGCTGGGCAGACCAGGCTAGGGAACAGCCAGTATGAAGCTGTATGTCAAGACAGGGCAAGATGGAGGCGCCATTGTCAAGACATGGGGAAAATAGTGGTGGTTCTGAAGTACACAGGAGGTACCAGTGATCCAGAAGACACACTGAACAATGGTGGCTTCACCAGTTATAGGATAATTCTTACCTGAGAGCATTATGTTAAACGGACCTTGCAAAGACAGACAATAGGGACAAAAAACAGGAAGAGGCCATTGTGCTGTTCAAAAGTGATGAGTGAACTTCTCCTTTGACAAAAGCTGCAGAAGAGTAATGCTTTTCTTGAACAAAGGTGAGGGAAGGTCTGAAAAGACCCATGTGGGGAGAGGCCAAATGATCGTATAAGATTTTCTCTCTCGTATCTGTCAAAATATCTGTCAGTAACTAAAATGCAAACAAGCAGACTTCCAGCACCTTGAGCAAATCCTTAACATGTTCATTAGCAAGAGGAGATGACCTATCACTCCTTCCTGAGGAGGTGTTATCTTGACTTAATTCACTGTGCCAACACAGGGAGAATACTTGGTTTATTCTTTAAAAAATAGCTCTTGGTAAAATCATGTCTGCTTCAGCTTCCCACCTGTTGAATAATCATGGGATGAGCGTGTATGGGGAGGCCCTCCTGCAGTCTTTGTGCTTTGAACTTGACCTAAGACTTCCTTCTCCCAAGCTGCTTGCCAAAGTAACGTGCCCTTTGAGTTAGCTACAGGCAAAACAAAGTGGAGATCTCATGGTCCCGTGAAATCCAAACAGTGGTAACTACAGGTGAATAGTTCCAAATATAGAAGGGTGCTCTTTGGGGGAGCCCCCAAACAGGATCTCATGGTAACAACCCCAATGTGGTGTAGGAGTGAATGAGGGGTGATTCTGAGTAGGAAAACAGCCCATGGGGAAATGGGTTAAGCTGCTTCCTCATCACACCCACCATTCCTTCACACCAAACCCCATCTCAAAGCCTTAGCTTCCCTGGGAAAAGAGGGTCCCAGGCTTCTGTTTGCATGTGGCATATTTTCTTCTTAGATTGCTGTGAGAGAGAGAGAGAGAGAGAGAGAGAGAGAGAGAGAGAGAGAGTAGACAAATTCAAGGAATATAGGTGTATAATGGCCCTTTGCCACAACAGCTGAGTTTCTCAGCTTCTAGGGGCACCTGGCTGCAGCTGTTGGAAACAGAATGCTGAAACAAATGGATCCAATCAGATCTAGCAAGGCAGTTCTTAGAAATAGCTTGGCAGATCAGAATTAAAATCTATGAACCAAGCAAAGCCTACAAACTGCTTACATGATCCCTCATAATAGGGCTGTTTGTTTGCATTGGTCTGAATATATTCTGGCTGTTTTAATGTATCTTTATTCTCTGATTATTATGCCCTGATCCTCTCAGAATAAGCAATGGAACTTCAACAGTGCACTGATTTCTACAGGACCTCCATGTTTCTCTGTGTAGGGATCTTGGCATTTGTAATGCAAATTTTGTTTCAGCTCCCCACAGGGTTTCTCATTTCCTCAGTCCTTCACTTCATGCCATGCAGGAAATGACACTTTTCACAGTAGCCACTGTTTCTCATCAGAAATATAATATCAGTTCTTGAAGCACCACCTTCTAATCATCACAGGAATGGCTCCAAACAATAAGTGGCTAGTTACTGTCGCTATATGATAAAAGTATCGGCTATTTTAAAGCCCTGATGCTTATTTATTTAAAATATTTATATTCCTACTTTTCAGGAATGCATACACCATCCTCTTCTAGCCAGGGTTCTGTCATATAGTAGGCCTCCCCTTCCCAGGAATGGGGCATAAGCGACAGAGAAAATGCTTTGCATGTGGAAGGGCCCAGGTTCAGTCATTGGCATCTCCAGGTAGGACTGCAAAACAGCCTTGAGCTTTAGACAACAGTCCTTAGCAGACCTATTTGGAGGTGTAAAGATTTCTGCATTAAAGGGACATACATGGAGGTCCCTATAGAAATCAGTGTACATGTACACTCTTTATTCCAAGCGTATTAGCAAGCACAGCTCCTCCATGAAGAGGAGGCAGGTTATGGGGTGGAGACAGCCTTTGTCTGCCTGATGCATTATCTCTAACTGGGAATCAACAGTGTGACCCTGTTGGTCCTCTTGGATCTCTCAGCGACTTTCAGTACCATCAACCAAGGTATCCTTCTGGATCGCTTGGCAGAGGGGGAGGTTGGAGGCACTGCCTTGCAGTGGTTCCGCTCCTACCTCTTGGGTAGATTTGAAATCATGTTGTTTGGAGATTGTTGCTCTTCAAAGCAAGAGCTATTATATGGAGTCCCTCAGGGCTCCATTCTATCTCTAATGCTTTTTAAAATCTACATGAAACCATAGGAAGAGATCATCAGGAGATTTGGTGCAGGGTGCTATCAATATGTTGATGACACCCAGATCTATTTCTTCATATCAAGTTGATCAGGAGATGGCTTAACCTCGCTAAATGCCTGCCTGGAATTGGTAATGGGCTAGATGAGTTAGAACTAACTGCATTTGAATCCAAACAAGATGGAGGTACTCGTTGTGGAAGGCCAGAACATAGGAAGTGATTAAGATCTGCCTGTTCTGGATGGAATTACACACACACACACACACACACACACCAAAAGATCAGGGAGTATTTCTGGACACAAATCTCTCCCTGATATGTCAGGTTGAGGCAGTGGCCAGGAGTGCTTTTTATCAGTTTTGGACACTACGCCAGCTACGTCCATTTCTCAAGACAAAAACCTTAAAACAGTGGTGCGTATGCTGGAAACACACAAGCCTGATGTAGTTTGGAAACTGTAGCTGGTGCAGAATGTCAGTCAGGTTGGTCTCCAGACCCACCCGTAGAGACCACATTACTCCTATTTTTTATAAAACTACACTGGTTGCCAATTAGTTTCCGGGCAAAATACAAAGTGCTGTTTATTACCTATAAAGCCCTGAATGGCTTGGGCCTAGAGTATTTAAGAGAGCACCTACTTCTGCATGAGCCCCGCTGCCTATTAAGATAATCAAAGGAAGTCTGGTTTGCCATTGGCTTGCCTGGTGGCGACCCAGAACTGAGCCTTCTCTAATGTTGCCCCGAGGCTCTGGAACACACTTCCAAATGAAATAAGAATCTCCCCATATCTAGTTGTTTCTAAACAACTTTTCAAAACACAGATGTTTCATCAGGTTTTTAGTTTATGAAGTTTTACAGTTTTAAAGTTTTATTTAAGGTAATTTTAATGTTTTATATGATTTGTGGTTTTCAGCTGCTGTTTGTTTAGATTGTAAACCACCCTGAGTTTTCATAAATGTATTAAATAAATAAAAGAGGCAATGGCCTCAGGTGGCAAGTGCACCACAGGTAGTGTGTGGCCTTCCCCACCACTACGGTGGGTTTCACTGCATACCTGCCATCTCTGCCCCACTCTCTCCCCATTCTCATTCTGGTCTGCCTTCTTCAACCTAATGCCGCCCTCCAGGTTGAATTCTGATGCCACCATTCTTCCCCCTCACCTTCTGAAGCCATGCAGTTTCTCCCCCATTCCCTCCCCTCCCCTCACACACACATGGTTTCTTCTGCCATGTGCTTTGCCCAGCACCAAAAGTGGGCAAACTTTGTACTTGAAGGAAGAATGTGGCAGCAGCAAGAGATGCAGGGGCTAGCAAAAACAGGAAGTAAGGAGCATCACAACAGCCTCAAGACCAGGGCAGAGAATGTGCAGCTTTCTCTTTGATCTAGCAGGCTGCCTGATACAGCAATGAGGAAATAGTGCATGCTCTGCCCACATTGGTCTCTCTGGCTTGAAGTGTGGGGCTGCATCATGCTAGGCTCACCCAGGAGAAAGGTCTTGCAAGGGAATAGGGTGGCACATTGGTGGTTTGCTTCAAGTGACAAGGGGGAACAAGCTACCACTGAGTATCAGGGCATCCTGCCTGGAATAATGACACATGAATCAAATCAGCCAGAATATATTTTTATTTATTTATTTATTTATTTACATTTCTATCCCACTCTTCCTCCAAGGAGCCCAGAGCAGTGTACTACATACTTGAGTTTCTCCTCACAACAACCCTGTGAAGTAGGTTAGGCTGAGAGCGAAGTGACTGGCCCAGAGTCACCCAGCTAGTTTCATGGCTGAATGGGGATTTGAACTCGGGTCTCCCCGGTCCTAGTCCAGCACTCTAACCACTACACCACGCTGGCTCATTTGCATTCAGATGAATGCAAACTGACCTATTTATGAGTGATTCTGTAAGCAGTTGGTAGGTTGTGTTCTTATCATAGATTTTAATTCTGGTCTCCCTGACTATTTCTAAGAACTGCCCTGCTGGATCTGACAAAAGTCCATTCCTCCTCCTCCTCCTTCCTCCTCCTCCTCCAATGGCCTGTATGCATGTGTGGCAGCAGGGGCAGGGCAATCTCCCTGCGAGATTTCGAGACAGGGTGGTAGCACCCCACACAGCATTCCAGGTACCAGCAGCGGGTAAGATTACTGTTGATTGAAGTGATATTTTCCCACCCTCACCCACCAACACAGAGCTGCACTCACCAGCTTCTTCTGGTTTCATTGGTTTATAGATAAAATACTATGTGACATATACCAGCCCAGGAGATGTTCTTGAATACAGACAGGAAGTCTGAAAGGTTTGACTATCTAGTTTCCTGAAACACAGTAAGAAAGGAATCATTGTACTGCAAAGGCTTCCTATTTTATCTTAGAAACCTAGTTTCAAAGATGAACACTTCCCCTAGATAGACGAAATGAGGCAGAAAAGCAAAACAAACAAAACATTGAGAAAATGATGAGAAGCAAATATGTGCACCCACAGAACTAGCAGTCTGAGATTATAATGCATCCCTTACATTTTACTCTGGTGCCATCTTTCCAAGTGAGCAGTTAATGTACAAGTCTGTCACAAAGGAGGTAAATCTGGAAGAAAAGGTTTGAAAAATTATGTTAATGCCACCAGAGCTGAGAACAACAAAGGAAACAAGCAGAAAAAACCTCTGCCACTCCAGGGTCCTGTGGTGGTGCAAGCAATTTATCACAGACTTTCAAAGACACAGAAAGCAGATTCACTGCGGGAATAAGAGGGAACAAGTTTAGTGCCAGGGCTGGGGGGTGAAATATGAAGTCATCTTCATGGGTATGAAAGTTCAAGTGCAGATTGCCAACCACAACAGGTATGTTTTTGGTATGTTCTGCCTAGGTAAGTTTATACAAATAAGAGGGATATATTTTATAGAACATTAAATACCAGTATGTTTGCATCACAAGGGTGTTTGATTCATAAAGTAGATCATGATTAAGGAATTTCTGGGACCCAGTTCAGACATTTGAGCTTGCAGTCATTTCCTGTGTGAGGCACAGCCAAATCTTTTTCCCAGCAGGGTAACCAGAGCTTGGGCAGGGTATAATTTGCAGTAGAAATTAGGGCTGTGCATGAAGCATTTCAGTACCTCTATTCTGAACTATCGAAACGCTTCGAGCTTCCCCCACTGAATTTTTTTTAGGTGGGGACAAGCGAACACTTTAAGAGGAGAAAAGCAGGTCATACCTGCTCCTCCATGGCCCCTGTGCCACTCGCCGCCACCCTAGTGGGGCACTGTTGGGATTAAACACCTCGCCACATGGTGGCAGAGATGCTCTCAGCAGCCTGTGAGTGGGGTCATCATGGAAATGGAATCTGCGCATGCACCATCTTGAGTGGTACGCAACACCATGCTGACCACTCAAGATGGCACCCATGCAGATACCATTTCCATGTCGACCCTGCCTGGGGCTGCTGGGAGCAGCACTGCTACAACTGTGCAGCAAGGTATTTAAACCCAACAGTGCTACACTGAGGCAGTGGAGGACCCATGGAGGAGCATGTAAGACCTGCTTTCCTCCTCTAAAAGTGCTTACTCTTTGCCCCACCCACCCACGGATGTACATGGAACACTTGGTGCACATCCCTAGTAGAACATAAGAACAGCCCTGCTGGATCAGGCCCAAGACCCATCTAGTCCAGCATCCTGTTTCTCACAGTGGCCCACCAGATGCCGCTGGAAGCCACAGGCTGGAGTTGAGGGCATGCCCTCTCTCCTGCTGTTCCACCCCTGCAAATGGTACTCAGAGGCAACCGGCCTTTGAGGCTGGAGGTGGCCTTTAGACCTCTAACTAGTAGCCGCTGATAGACCTCTCCTCCATGAAGTTATCCAAACCCTTCTTAAAGCCATCCAGGTTGTTGGCTGTCATCGCATCTTGTGGCAGAGAATTCCACAAGTTGATTATGCGTTGTGTGAAAAAGTATTTCCATTTGTTGGGCCTAGATTTCCTGGCAATCAATTTCATGAGATGACCCCTAGTTCTAGTGTTATGGGAGAAGGAGAAGAATTTCTCTCTATCCACTTTCTCCACACCATGCATGATTTTATAGACCTCTATCATGTCTCCCAGCAGTTGTCTTTTTTCTAAACTAAAATGCCCCAGGTGTGGTAGCCTTGCCTCATAAGAAAGGTGCTCTAGGCCCCTGATCATCTTGGTTTCCCTCTTCTGCATCTTTTTCCATTCTACAATGTCCTTTTTTAGATGTAGTGACCAGAATTGTACGCAGTACTCCAGATGTGGCCACACCATTGTTTTGTATAAGGGCAGCATAATATTAGCCATTTTATTTTCAATCCCCTTCCTAATGTTCCCTAGCATGGAATTGGCCTTATTCACAGCTGTCGCACACTGAGTTGACACTTTCAACAAGCTGCCCACCACAACCCCCTCTCCTGGTCAGTCACCGACAGCTCAGATCCCATCAGCGTATACTTGAAGTTAGAGTTTTTTGTCCCAATGTGCATCACTTTACACTTGCCAACATTGAACCTCATTTGCCACTTTGTCGCCCACTCCCCCAGTTTGGAGAGATTCTTTTGGAGTTCCTCACAATCAATTTTGGATTTCACTACCTGAAAGTGTTTGGTATCATCTGCAAATTTGGCCACATCACCGCTTACCCCTGCTTCTAGATCATTTTTGAATAAATTAAAAAGCACCGGTCCCAGTACAAATCCCTGGCGGGCCCCACTTCTTACTTCCCTCCATTGTGAAAATTCTCCATTTATTCTTACCCTCTATTTCCTGTCCTAAAACCAGTATGCAATCCACATATGTATTTGTCCCCTTATCCCATGACCACTAAGTTTCCTCAGGAGTTTTTGATGAGGAACCTTCTCGAAAGCTTTTTGGAAGTCCAGATATACTATATCAACTGGATCGCCTTGATCCACACACTTGTTGACACTCACAAAGAACTCTAAAAGGTTTGTGAGGCACAGTTTACCTTTGCAGAAGCCATGCTGGTTCACTCCCAGCAGGGCCTGTTCTCCTATGTGTTTTACAATTTTATCCTTGAGGATGATTTCCATCAATTTGCCTGGAACAGACATTAAGCTAACCGGCCTGTAATTTCCCAGATCACCCCTGGATCCCTTTGTGAAAACTGGTGTTACATTGGCTACTATCCAGTCCTCTGGTACAGAGCCTGATTGCATGGATAAGTTATATATTTTAGCAAGGAGGTTGGCAATTTCACATTTAAGTTCTTTGAGGACTCTTGGATAGATGCCATCTGGCCCTGGCAATTTGCTAGTTTTCAGTTTTTCCAGACAGTTTAGAACACCATCTCTTGTCACTTCTATCTGACTAAGTTCTTTAGCCTCCATCCCTAAAAAGCCTGGTTCAGGAACAGGTATATGCTCAGTATCCTCTGCTGTGAAGATGGACGCAAAGAACTCTTTTAGCTTCTCTGCAACCTCCATATCCTCCTTAATAATCCCTTTCACTCCCTCATTGTCTAATGGTCCAACAGCCTCCCTGGCTGGTTTCCTGCTTCTGATGTATTTAAAGAAGTTTTTGTTATTCCCCTTGATACTTTGGCTAAATGTTCCTCAATCTTTCTTTTTGCCTCCCTTATTGTCACCTTGCATTTCTTTTGCCAGAGTTTGTGTTCTCTTCATTTGGGCAGGCCTTCCAATTTCGGAAGGAAGTCTTCTTCCCTTTTATGGCTTCCTTGACATTACCTGTTAGCCATACGTGCAACCTCCTGGACTAAGTGGTACCTTTCCTTCTTTTGTGTATACAATCTAACTGGGCTTCTGAACTGAACTCATTTATTTACGGTCAACGACCAAATAAACACTACAGCAAAGAGCATACCGTACAATACAATAACGTAAGTACAAAATTTAAAACCAGTTTTCAGACACCTTATTTTACATGCCTGCAAACAAAAGCAAGCAATCCTATGAGTAACCTCTTCATGCTAACTGGGCTTCTAGTATTGTGGTTTTGAGTAAACTCCATGCACTCTGGAGCAAAGTGACTCCCCTGATTTTCCCTTTCAGCTTTCTTTCCACCATACTCCTCATTTTGGAGAAGTTTCCTCTTCTGAAATTCAAAATGTCTGTGTTAGACTTCCTTGGTGATTCTCTCCCTGCATGTATGCTGAATTTGAAGGCACTGTGGTCACTGTTCCCTAAAGGGTCAATGACACTGACAAAACACAGCAGGTCCTGGGTGCCACTCAGAATTAAGTCCAAGGTCGCCTTCTCTCTGGTTCGTTCCAAGACCAACTGTTCTAGAGCACAGTCATTGAGCGTATCTAGAAATTTGACCTCTTTGTCATTACCTGACTGTGAATTGACCCAGACTATGGACCTGGTCTCACGATTAGTGAGACCAGGTTTGGGGCGGTGAGCGGGGAGGGAGCCCTGGGTGGCTGGATCATCTGCCCACACGATTGCCGGCTCCGTGATGGAGCAGGCAGGGCTGGGGGGAGTGGAGGCCGCGTGACCCCTGGAAGCCCCAGTATGCCCTGCGCAAGTGAGCAGGGCATACTGGGGAGACCCCTGGAGCTGGGAGGCACCACTTCGCCTCCCCTCGGGGGGGTCTACTCACAAGTAGCTGTGGCACGGAGCCGTGCTGCAACTACTCACGATCAGGCAGCCCGGGTTTGCGGAGCGTTCGCTCTGCAAACCCGGGCTAAGGGTAGGAGTTCTTGAGTGAATTACCTGCTCTAGAACCACCGGGCTCACAGCCAAGCCCAGTGGTTCTCATGATTAGCAAAAATAGGGCTAGGCTCTCCTAGCCCAATTTTTGGTAATCATGAGAATAGCCCCTATGTGTGGGTAATTGAAGTCACTCATTATTAAAGCCCTGCCTCTCCTTGACGCCTCCCTGATTTCCTCCTGCAACTCCCAGTCACTGTCAGTGTTTTGATCAGGAGGGCGATAGCACATCCCCAGTAGCACGTTCCCTTTCAGGCCTTGTATTGTTACCCACAGGGTTTCTGTGAAGGACTCCAGTCCACCTAGATTTTCTAGCTTGTTAGATTCTATCCCTTCTTTAACATACAGTGCTACTCCACCTCAAAGGCACCCCTCCCTGTCCTTTCTTTAGAGTTTATATCCAGGAATAACAGTGTTCCACTGGTTCTCACTGTTCCATCATGTTTCTGTTATGCCCACTATATCTATTTCTGCGTTAGCAACCAAGCACTCCAGCTCACCTATCTTGGCTTGGAGGCTTCTGGCACTGGCATATAAGCACCTATATGCCGAATCTCTCACCTGATATGTGCTATCTTTCTTTTGACTCTTTGACCAGCTGGCACAGGCTCCCGTCTGCTCTTTATGCGGTTCTGCTCTGTCCCCTTCTGTTTTATCTGAATCCTTCACACCCTCACACTTTAAAGGATGCTTTTGCTAAACAGGATACTGCACAGCTCCCATTGGCTGTTCCCCAGGTGTCATTTTAAAAAGCTGCTCTGCAACCTTTTTGATTTTTAGCACCAGCAGTCTGGTTCCATCTTGGTTCAAGTGCAGCCCGTCCCTTTTGTACAGGCCTTGCTTGCCCCAAAATGTATCCCAGTGCCTAACAAATCTAAACCCCTCCTCCCAGCACCAACGTCTCATCCATGCATTGAAACCCCTCAGCTCTGCCTGTCTCGCTGTACCTGCGCGTGGAACAGGTAGCATTTCTGAGAATGCTACCTTGAGGGTCCTGGGCTTCAGTACACTACCTATCAGCCTAAATTTGGCTTCAAGGACCTCCTGACTACATTTCCCCACATCATTGCACCATGACAGCTGTCTCCTCCCCAGCACTGCCTAAGAACCTATCTAGATGCTGCGTGATGTCCAAAACGTTCACACCAGGCAGGCAGGTCACCGTGCGGTCAACACGCGGGTCACAAACCCATCTCGCTATACCTCTAATGATTGAATTGCCCACTACAAGGAGGCCCCCACCCCCCAGAGGAGTATCCCCTGTGTGAGAGGATATGGGCTCATCATCCATGGAAGGGGTCCCTTCTAAAAGAGCATTTCTCACTTCCTCAGACTGATGTCCTCCTTGCCTGAGACCTTCATCCTCCCAGAATGAAGCTGTCAGCCCTGGAGTGGAATGCTTCTATCACATCCCTGAAGGTCTCATCTGCATGCCTCTCTTTCTCTCTGAACTTCTCCAGATCCGCCACCTTGGTCTCGAGGGAACAAATTTGTTCCGTGAGAGAGAGGAGCTCCTTGCACCAAGCACACACCCATGACTTCTGCCCATGGGGCAAATAGTCATACATGTGGCACTCTGTGCAATACACTGGGAAGTGCCCCCTCCCCAGCTGACTTTCTATCTTCATACTGTTCTTGTTGGCTGTTTCCCAAGAATATGAGGGAGGGATTTGTATTTACGTTCTCTTCTCCACCAGGCTCCTTGTGATCACAGGGGTTTGTTCCAGGCTCCCCTGCACACTTCCAGCTAAACTCCTACAAAACTCTGATGTCCTGTTTGTTATCCCTGTCCGCTATGCTATCGGGCCTTCACCTCTTATGTAGACAATAGTTTTCCAACTGAGACACAGGATGTGAGTCAAAGGAAATGTCAAAGGAATGCTAGGCCTCCCCCAGCCCTAGCTGACTCCACACACTCCAGGCAGGGACAAACAAAAACACTGGAGTTTTCTAGCCCTGGCAAATGCTAGCCCTGGCAAATCACACACACACACACACACACACACACACACACACACACACACACACACCTTAAAGAGAAACCAGCCCCTGAAAATCTCCCCTCTTCCTGTTAGTTAGTTTGAAGGGGGGGAAGGCTAGATTTTTAGAAAAGCTTGCTCACCTCCTCAGGTGTGTCTGCTCTTCACAGAGTAGTCTTCCAAGTTTCCAAGAAATCAGTTTGTTAAAGAATTCTGTGTGAAACAGGATGCAGGACCAGATGGGCTTTTAGTCTGATGCAGCAGAGCCCTTATGTTCTTGCACAGATTTTATTCCCCAAAGATTTTATTCCCCACTGCTGAATAGACTTGGCTCATTTCTACAGAATTTCTACAGGGGGTTTCAGTATCAATAGAAGCCTTCTACCCGGATGAGATGATTCTCTGATCTTTACAAAGCAGTATGAGAACCAATCACTTTAAAAAGTCTTGGGCAGCACAATCCTGAGCATATTTATTAGAAGTCAATCTGATTTTGTTCATTGGGTCTTGATCTGAGGAAAATGTGCACAGGATTGCAACCTTAGCATAAGAAATGTACAAACCTGGAAGTATTCATCAGGCAAAAGAGAATGAGGTGTTGTATAAGGGATGGAGAAACAATGGGATGGTTCAACGGATAACATGTGTGATGAAGGAGGGGGTGCACTGGGAGCACACTTGCAGCCCTCCCAGCACAGCTGTTGATCATGTGTGAAAACTATTTGTCCTAAATATGCACTCCAAATACTTGTTTAAACAGAAATGTCAAAGTAATCAGTATTTTCATAGAACCTGTACAATCAAGTTTTTGTAAACATTGATGGGAATACTCTTTTGAAAAAAATAGAGAAAATCAACTGATGTAGAAGACCCTAGGCCTAGATCCCCACACTTATGAGGCTGAAAGGATCAGACACACACCTGAGGGGCTGCCCTTACAGATTGTGTGTTTTCAGGTTTGTTCCTTCTGTATTTTGTTGAGACATTGGTTAAACAAGTCAAAGGCATTGAAAAGAATGGACAAACTGTCATTTAACACATAAAACTGGGGAAAGAAAATGCCAGCGCCATGATGAAAAGGCACTTTGTGGAAAGTGTTCTGCATAGCAGTACACCAATTTGTTTTCAGGGCCAAGAACAGCAGGAAACATTTGTAGCTGAACAAAATGTAACATGGTAAAAGAAAAGCAATTTAAGAACATTCCTTTTTTGCTTCCATGTTTCACTGTTGGTATTTACTGAGACACATCACTTGGTATTTTCTGGAGTCTAGGGAATTCTAGGTCCCTATCAAGTTGAAGTTTATTTGTTTGCTTAAAAAAAGCATTAAATTAGGGGAAAAATTGTTCAGTGAAATGCCATCAAGCAAAATTAAACTAAACAATATATCCTACTAGTATATGCCTTACTGGGATCCTGCTGCGGCATCAATTTTTAAGGCATCTCCACTTCATCAGCTGTTATGCCTACACATCTTATGGCATAAGAATTATTGCTCTAAAAATATGTGTACAGCTGATATGCTACTGAGACTTAGAAACGACCACACTAATAGGAAGAGTGAAAGGAACTCGGTTTTGTCTAAGGGAGTCTTACTGAAGGACTGCACATTGCTTATAGAAATATCAATCTCTTTTAGGGTGCAGAATTAAAGATTCACTCACATTTCCATTTTGCACCTTGTATTTTCCCAATGAGCCACATTATTACTTATTTCAGCATACCTCATGCCTTATTAGGATATACAATTCAGGGAAAAGGACACATAATTGGTTACAAAACATCTGTATTTTACATGCTCTTCATAATTAACCATATGAACTAGATTAAGTTGAGGAATAAGACTTCCCTGAGGCAACTGAGTGGTGTGTTTGACCTTGGTCTCCCATGTCTAAATGTTTCCTTAGTCCTAGGAATTCAGTATTTTTAAATAGGGCGTGGGTGACAGGGTTCCTGTAGGGCCAGAGTTCTCAAACTTGGGTCCCCAGATGTTGTTGGACTTCAGCTCCCATAATCCCTGGGCACAACGACCTTAATGGCACAACTCCCATAATCCCCAGACACAACATCTGGGGACCCAAGTTTGAGAACCCCTGCTGGGAGGCGGGGATGAAAACTTTCTCCCAACATAAGTATTTTGCTGTTCTTTGGTTCCTCTTCATATTTTCCAGTGAAGCTGCTGCTGATAGGAATGCCACTGTTTTTTTGGTTTGAGGCCTTGAGGAGGTGTGCATGTGCAGATTTAGTGGGGTGGGGAAGTGTGCATTTCCTGTTAGACACACACACAAAAGGACTCTGGTAGAATACTAAAAAGAAAGAAAGAAAGAAACACCATTGAAAAGTATTCTTTTCCACAACTCACACTGCAGTTCTTGACAGTCAACTACCTTATAATAAACTAATTTAACAGCTAAAGACTTAAGTTCAAAAGCTTCTAAATTACCATGCAGTTAAGCAGTGGCTTTTCAAAAGGTACAAATGAAAAAGGGGCAAACCATTGAGTTGAAAGTCAGATACTGAGTGTCCTTTGTGCCTTCATAACTTTTGCCTTTAAGGAATGGTTCTGCTCTGTAAAGTCACTTTGAACTAATGTCACATGGATGTGGATTTGTCTCTTAATAGCATGCTCTTAGTTTGCATTCTCTCCTTATCCCCCCCCCCCAACCTCCTTTACTGCCAGATCTGAAAACTCAAGCTGGGATCTAAAAGCCAGCTTAGTTCTTTCCTTCCCACACTCACTGCAAGTCACAAAGCTCCTCCAAGCCAAATTATACTTTACATTCAAATAGTGCAATAAAGCAAGCTGCCACTACCTTTGTCTCAAAATAATGGGGGGGGGGTTTAAGTGCATATATTAGCCTTTTCTCTACACTCATTTCTCATGAAGATGCACAGAGAAAATCTTCTTTACATTCCTGAGTGGTCTATTAAGTGTGAGAGATCTTGAACAAAATCTCTCACACACATACAGATATTGCATGACATTCATCGCAGTGAAGAATCTGTCTTAAACATTGTGCTACTGATCCCTGTTATTTGGGGATAGAAAATTATATTTATTTACACACACACGCACACAACCATCTTTCAAGTTAACGTTTAAGTTAGGGTTTATTTAGCAATCTGTATCTCTGTGGTGAGGCTTGTGCAATATCAGCTGAGTTTGTGAATAGTGCCCTTACTGGCAAAATCCTTTCGAGTCCCTACCTGAAAAGGATGAAGTGGAATTACTTCTTCACACAGAGAGAAATGCTGTTTCCCTGCAAGATGTGTGGCACCTACTCTGAACAGTAGCTGGTAGCTGGCATCCTCACTAACATTGTATAATTAGTGAAGGTCGCAGGGCCCTTGAGTCCAGTAGTAGCATCTGGGGGTGGGGTAAAAATTGCCCCTTGTTCATGTGAGCATCCACATTTGAGAAATGAGATCACTGCATGTGCACACCATTAGTGAAGATATCATCCTGACAAACTAAATAGATTTTACTATAAATGACACCTGATTGTCATAACTAGAGTTAAGAACCTGCCCTCCCATTTCCTTCTTAACTAGTGTTAGGGGAAAAGCGAAAGAATAATAGATGGCTTGAAAAGGGACAAAACTAGCTGAATCATTAAAAGATTAAATGGGCTGTTTAAGGACTAGAGGAACTGCAAGATAGAAGATGAGCTTGAGTAAGTGAAAAATGGAGCACCACTAGCACTTGAACCCCAAATGCCTTTGCAATCTATTAGCAGCTGCATTGGCCAAGGATGAGCAAACCAGGTGGTAGAGCACAGATGCTGAAAAATCAACTTATCTTCCTAAATAGCCCAACAGGGAAAGGTTAGAATGAAAATGTTTTCAATATTAATTGAATGGAAGGAATATCTGAACCAACAGGGGCATCACCACTGGGAAGAAAGGAAAATGTTTCCCGCTACAAAAAGCTATGGTACATCTGAAATTAAATCAATAACTCTTATTTATATGGGTCTTCACTATAGTGAACAAAAATAAGCAGTGCAACATATAGTATTCATTCAAAGCATTACGATAGCTCACTGTGTGAGGCTCCCAAATTCAGCAAACCACAAAGTGTCCAACTGTGCAATTTCCCTCTAGTGTCAAATTGCAACTATATTAAGCCATCATTTGGGTTAATTTGCAAAATAAAGATAGACACATTTCACCACCTTAGTGCATAGCTGCATCACTTGAGTGAACAATATTTATGCTATTGAGTTTCTCCTATTCTATTTATTTGCCACTGTTCAACCAATGCATAATAAGCAAAGATAGATCAGTGTGATTCTTTGTTCTTGATAAATAGCTGCAAAGGGTCAGCTTGGAACGGTGGCAATAACACACTGGGACCACAAATCAGAAAATAATTATTTTGTAAGCATTAAAAAAAAAAAGTTCAGCTGGTGAACTGACCATTGCAGTTTTGCTGGTGAACTGATACAGAACTAGGAAAGGAAACTGCCATGACACAGTGTTGTGGCCACAAGGATGGAGGTGAAAAGGATCCTGAAGGTTCTTTGAAGAAATGATGCTGTCCAAGAAAAATAGATTTCCCCCTATATCCCATATGCAGAACGCTGCTGTTAGGACAAAGATCCTCAACTATATGCACTTGTAGGAGACAGTTGTATGTACTTAGATTATATTGGAAGGGGGGGGGGATGAAATTTCGAGTTGAATGAAATTTCTACATGAAATTTTGCACATTTGTTTTTGCCTTAAAATGTTCTGGAACTCAAATTTGGAAGCAGTTTTAAGGGTTAATAGGCAAAACTAAAGGTAATTTAGTTCAGCTATTGGAACCATCAATAAGATGGTACCAAGAGCTGAATTTGTAGTCAAAACTGATGCATTTGATCGGTCTTCAAGATTTGCCATCACTTTGCCCATATTGGCCAATTCCTTATATTAAAGTAATGCCCCCCTCCCCTGGACTCGTGCTGAGGGGAGGGTGATTTGTCTCAGCCCCTAGCACAGGCCCCAGAAAGCCCCTGATTGGGCCACAGTGTTTGGTGGGGCGGAGCTAAGGTTTCTGCTTCTGTGGCTCTCCGCCCCAAGTGTTCAGTTTGGAACTGAGTTCCTTGATGGGAGGAGCTCACTCGAGCGGCTCCTCTAAAGATTGCCTGGGTGATCTTCAGGGCTCCAGCCTCTGGCTGCGGGCTCCAAGTGGAGCTGGTGCAGCGGTGGGCCACTGGCAAGGGAGTTGCTGCAGCCGACGTGGCAGCAAGGCCTGTCTGAGGGCTCGGAGGCAGCGGCGGCATCTTCGTCATCGATGGAGCCACCATGTCCAACGGCGGCATGTGGTTTGCTGTTTTTTCTGGCCTTTTTGGCCAGCAGAGAGGGGAGAGTTGTGCGGCTGCTTCAGCCGTGGGGTGGACCGGCGTCGGGTGGCCATGGGACATCGGGCGGCAGCAAAAGCAGGGAGGTTGGAGGCCTTGGCCCTAACCCTGCCCCACCTGGGTTCACTTTCAAACACATGTGTGGGGGGAACTGGTTCCCTCTGTAAGCGGCACGTATATGGCACTGCAAATGAGCTGTGCCCAACTTGGGAAGGACTCAGTTGCCAGGTCCACTTGCAAATGCACGCATGTACAGCATTCACATATGCACCCACAAAAGTGCATAGTAATTACGTGCATTTAACACCTGTACACATTTCAATCTCAGAGTTCCTTCTTCTATATTTATTCAGGAATAATGTTTGTAGAAATTTATCCATTTGGGGGGGGGGGGGGGCTTACATGGGAAGTTGCAGGGCAATAGCCAATGTCTGGACTTTCCAGCTCTGTAGAACATTTGTATAGTGGTTGGAGTGCTGGACTAGGGCTGGTGGGACCCGAGTTCAAGTCCCCATTCAGCCATGATACTTGCTTGGGGCCTCTGGGCTTGTAGTCACTTCTCTCTCAGCCTAGCCTGCTTCACAGGGTGGTTGTGCAGAGAGACTTTATTAACTTCTCTGCTAGCTACATGCTAAAAGTTCAGCCTTGGCTGTACAGATAAGACTGCGCCCGTTGTCTGAAAACAGGGTGTGGTTATCTGTTCTTTGCAAGTAGAGCTGATGCTGATGTGCCGAAACTGCTATCGCAAGAGCAAAGACTAGACCCCCACCCTTGGGGTTGGGGGCCGGTTGCAAACAGATTATAGACATGACCAGCACACTTTGGATGCAGTTGCTAAGGTCTACTGTCTTATCTGGGGCAACAGCTTGTATGCAATAGGGTTGTTTGTTGCTTGGTATTTAAGGGTCAGGCCCTCCCATGTTGGCGCGGCTGCCTGCCAGAGCTTCATTTGCAAACCCTCTCAATAAAGCTCTTTTTGAAACTCTGCTTCTGGTGTCCAGCAAATAACCTAACCGAGAGAATGAACCAGGGAAATTGGTTCCCTTCCATCAAGGGGGATATTATTGTTGTTGTTATTTATTTATTTATTTAAAAAATGGGTTTCCTGTATGTGTATATAGAGAGGACAGTTGTTAGTCGGTCAGTCATTTATTGTTACAGGCACAGCCCAGTGCCATATGAACAGTACATTAAATAAAAGATTAGGAGAAATTGAACTACAATTATATCTAAAAGTTGCAAGTAAGACAACGATAATTTTTATCGATCACTCACTGACGAGTATTGGTAGTGGCTGCACAGTATCTAGCAACTCTGTTTGTAACTGAGAGCTTAGAGTAGGACAGTTATAATGCCTTTTAATGAAGAATTAAGCACAACATATCTATACACACGTACATAGTCATGCGTGGAGCATCTTCTGGCCTTGTGCCTTTGTACCGGGGAGTACTGGGTGGAATTCGGGTGTGGAGAGCTGGTCTTGTGGTGGCGGGCATGGCTTGTCCCCTTCCCCTTGGCTACGCTGGGTCCGCCCTGGTTGCATATGAGTGGGAGACTAGAGGCATGAGCGCTGTGGGGTGTTCCCCCTTTGGTGGAGGGAGGTACTCCGGGAAAGGCAGACGGTTTCACAAATGCAGTGAGTGCTTATGAGTAAATCACTCCAACTCAATCCTAATTTTACAACTGGGGAGGGGAAAAGATGATTGTGACTTACTTTACAGGAGTGTTCCTACTGGGATGGGGTTGCATGGCCCACATAACACATGGTTGCAGCTCTCTGAGGACTGAGCAGCCACAGTGCTCACAGCAGCCAGGTGTCTTTAGCCATGGGAAACTGGTGCAGCCAGTTCCTAATGACTGGGACCCCCTTTCCCCTTGGTGTTGCAGCTTGCAACACAGGGGAATTCACACACAAAGCAGTTGTGGGCACTGCCAGTATTGCTCAATGGAGGAGAGCATGCGGAGTGGATAAGCCATGCTATAATGGGCATTTTCTACATTATATCCAACATGCTGCTATTGTGTTGCTTTAAGACCATCTAAACCACTTCCTAATGTCACACCACAGTATGCTCCAATTGTATAGAAGACATCTGGACCACGACACCGCCACACCTGCACCTTGGCAACTGAAGGGGATAGCTTCATCTACGGCATATTTGGTTGGTGTGCCCCAAGTTACATAGCGGAAGCTGGACCAGGACATCACCATGCCTGCACCTCAGCACCCAATGGGCATGGGCTCATCGCTGGCGCACCCAGTGAGCAAGTATCTCATGGGTTTCTGTTGCCGGGGACTCACCCCCCACCCCATGGGCTTCCTCCCACGTCCTTGATTTAGGGGTGCTGGGTTCCGGGGCAGTGTACTACATACGGAGTAACCGCAGCAACCTGGGATATGAAGGCCAAATTTGCCACCCTGTCCGGGGAACGCTGTACATAGGAATTAGGATATGCATAGCGGGTGGCGTTGCACCAGGCCTTAATCCAGTTGATGTGTTGCATGCTTCTGCCTGTCATGTAGTAAGGGGGACCGCTCACATTCTTAGGCCAGTGTAATCCCACAAATCAGAGCTTAGTTGACACTAACCCAGCATTTAAGTGGTTAGTATAGTTAGGAGACGGAACCTGAACAGGTTTTGCATGTGAAAAACATGCAGCCCCGGCCTGATGCCCCATGAAGGGACAAGGCATGAAAGAACATCAGCCTTTTTGTGCAGGATAGCCTTGTGTTTGCAAGGGATTTTCATGTGGCGCTAAGTATCGCTGCAGTGCGATGTTTAAACACAGGAGACTTTGTGTCCATTGTCTCAGTAACTCCACCTGGACCAATTGGGCAGCATGGGGTGACAGTAGGCATTCCGGGGGGTTGGGAGGCAGGTCTGCCACCTGCAGAAGTCAGATGCTTTGGGTAACTCGTCCATGCCTACACCGTTGAAGTGTGGTGTGGGGGGGCAAGGATGGGGGATATTAAGCTGTATCCATTATCAGCACTGCCAGCACTAAGCCCCGTTCGTGATTGAGCAGGCTACCCCTGCCCACTGGGTATCATTTCAGCGCTGGAAGGGCTACTTGTGGGTCAATTTGGGGGGCTGCTAAAAGGGTGGCCCATCCACCCTGCCCCTTGAGGCAAGGCTTGGGGTGCTCGTGCTTTCCACATGGGCTTATTTGCCCACCTTTGCAGTCACGGAAAGAACAAGTTCCTTTGACACAAGGGTTTCCGAGGGCGAATTGCTCCCATTGCAGTGGCAGTTAGAGGGTTCTCAGGAGCGACAGCTTTGATTTGGCGGTGCGCAATGATAGGAGAAGGCCTGTATCTCAATTCTGGGCTGAGGGTGACACAGAAGGGTGGGATGCCAGAGCGGTGTTAGAAGCATTTTTGTGTAAACAGCTGGGTGCAGGCTATCCCATGGAAGGCTTGAGGAATTTCCTTATGAAGGGGCCCATGAGGCAGGGATAGATAGGGCAGATGAGAAGCCCCTAGCTAGTATCCTGCCCAATGCCTCCCTTGGTCATCAGGGTCCCGGGAGAGCAGGAATTCAGCAGTTGGGATCCCTATGGGGCCCATCTTGAGGCGGAAAAGCTTTAAGCCATTTGGACTAATTTTGTTTCGGGTGCCCTTGCTCTTGGATATCTTCACTCAGCGACTAGGACCAAGGGTTGGGTTTTTGCTTGTGCAGGCTGTCCCTGGCCGTTCTTGATAGTGGGGGAGAGGGGTTATTGCCAGGCTGGTCAACAACATACAGAGGCTGGGGGACGAGCCCTTGATTGCTAAGACTGGCTGTGCTGCCTTATACCCAGTTGGAGTGCTGATGCAAGCTGTGCTCTGCCACCCTCTTGGGGGGCCTTTTTCGGGCAGGTGGCACCCAGCCTCTGGGGCATGTCAGTAGGAACGGCGTGGCACAAGATGTTTCTTAACAGGATGCGCCTGCTCGCTGCTTGGCTTGCCCTTGGCCCCATGGAGCCCTCAGGCTGTGGAGGTTGGGAGCGTATGAGGCAGCTGAGTCTGCGCATTTTTGAGGTGTGTAAGTACGCTGATTGGGGCACCCCCTGACCTGTTCCTGGGCATTACACTCCTTTTGTTCCTTAGCAGGTGCTGGCGGAGTGGCAGCTCTGGTGCAGATCCCGATCTGGGGCCATATCGTGGTCTTTGATGGGCCTGCATTCTGGACAGCTCCTAGCGATGCACCCTGACTCAGTTTGGGGGCAGTGGGCCAGCATGGCTGGATGGACAGCAGGGAGGTAAGCCTGCTGGTCCTGGGGAGGTGCTGGTGGAGCAGCGGCTTCAGTATGTTACTTATCGGCGGCCGTTTGGGTTGGTTGTTTGGGCATTTGAGCGGGCCAGCACCTCCCAGTTTGGCGCCTCATGGCAGATGTGCCCCCAACTTGGTTTGGGGGCAGTGGGCCAGTATGGCTGGATGGACAGCAGGGCAGGTAAGCCTGCTGGTCCTGGGGGAGGTGCTGGCAGAACAGCGGCTCCAGTATGTTACCTATCAGCGGCCAGCGTTGGGCGTTTGAGTGGGCCAGCTCCTCCCAGTTTGGCGCCTCATGGCGGATGTGCCCCCAACTTGTTTGGGGGCAGTGGGCCAGCATGTGCTGGACAGATGGCAGGGCAGGTAAACCAGCTGGTCCTGGGGAGGTGCTGGCAGAGTAGCAGCTCCTGTGTGTGTGCTGGTTGGAGGCCAGCGTTGGTCATCAGGGCGTTCGAGCAGGCCAGCACCTCCCATTTTCAGACCCAATGTTGGTTTGGAGGACCGGCCAAGGGTACTGGCTGGAAGGCGGGGTGTGCTCCGGAGTCAGCTGTTCTTGGCAGTCTGGGATTAGGTAGATAGACACAAGTGGACTGGGCTCTCCTTTGTGGAGGTGCTGGAGAGTGGTGGGGCAGGAAGGTCAAGCGAGGCTAACCTCCCTGTGTGGCAGGGACAGTGCAGGATGGGTGGTAAGTAGATGGGATGGAACATTGGTGAGCACCCTTGGACAGTTAAAATGGGTGATTGGTCAATCGCTCCCTTGTGGTTTGTGCGGCCCAGGGAGGATGATTCACCGTGAAACCTGCTTCAGGCACTTCACATACCCATGGGCTGTGCGGTCCAGAGTGTGCAAAGACCTAGAAGGATCCAGGCCCCCTTGGGGGTTGGCCATGAAGGGGAGGGAGCAGGTTTTCACCTGCTGCCTTCCTGAGCCAGGGTGTGTTGCCCAAGCAAGGCACGGGGGAGGACACTGTAGTCCAAACCCAGTCATTGCTAGGCCCCGCACTGTCTTGGGGAGGTGGGCTTAACTCTATCCAGTCCACTAATCCGATTATAGTTCATCAATAAAGCTGTGGCCCTTTTTACCCACTACATTGTTGTCTATGTCTTCTTGGGGCCGGGGTCTGGGGACAATAGCTGACATTACTGTGTTGAGGGCTGCTTTGTGCAGAAAATCAGGCATGGAGGGAGAGGAGGAACGGTTTTTACATCTCTTTCCTCCTCCAAAAGCTCTTTCTGCTTCTATAAATATGTTCCTGAGGATCGCACAGTACACTATCGAAATCAATGAGATAAATCAATGAGATAAGTTAGTTGTGAGGTTGAGATAGTATGACAATCTTGCTTTGGATAGCCCAGTATGGTTCACTATTAGTGTTAAAATTGTTAGTCCAGTGGGATATGAATAAAACCAATTTTATTTTATTTTTAACAAACTTGCCTGGCAATACTCTTTTTCTGTCTTTTTCATAGTAGGTTTTGTTAAAGGTAACTTAGTCCAATTCCAAAAGTCATGTAAGGCTGACAACAATGATTTCCGAGATTAGGCAACACATATCCATGCCATGATGAAGCAAGCAAATAAGTTAACAGTTCAAGATCTTCACTTAGTATTTAACATTAACCATATAATACAGTTTTGGGGAGGGTGTCTTAGGTTCAGACCGAGTATACCATTTATCCATGTCAGAATTTCTTGCCAAATTCTTTCAATAATTAGAGATGTCCAAAACACACAATAAATAGCAGCTTTGGAGTTGCTCACTTTCAACAACATAAGGTTTGCAAATCATGTACATGTCTTAATATATGGCAACTAGTATCATAGTTTAGAGAAGCTTTATGAGTTAACATTAATAATCTTTTGCCACATTTTCCCACACCCAGATTACATTGAGTCTCCTTTTTAAATTCATTACAACACCTAAAGAAGTCACAACATTTCTGTGCATCACTTCAACTAACATATACAATTATTTCACAGTTAATGATGAAGTCAAAAAGTTCCTCTGTTCAAAAGTATTGCTCCTGTCAAGCTGTTTCACAACTCACCTCAAAAGCAAAGGTCTCTAATTTTCCACCTGTGTTAATTTATCACAGTAAAAATACTATATTATCACATTTCAAATCACTTCAAAAGCTCATCACCAGAAAGAGATGGAATTCAAAGTAGTATGTAACAATAATAGTTTCCCAGTTAATTATAAATAGTAATGTAATTCATGATTAGGTAAGTTCCATGGTCTTACGTTAACATGAAAGCACCCATATTATCTTATTAATTGCATACAGTCACATTAATTTCACAGTTAAGACCAATTTTTCAAAACAACTAATTTAGAGCTTTGAGACTGTTCAACAGAAAAATAAATCTTTAAGACAGAAAGGTAATAGATGATAAAAGATGAATTCTAGCAAAACTAGACCCACAGAATTAATGCTTATAAGCCAAACCAGAAAGAAACTCTTTACCTGTGAGAATCATCATAAAAAAGAGACAATAACATAAACTCAGAAGCACCAAACAGTATATCTTCACAAGCAAGGCAGGATTCCACTGCCCAAAATGCAATGGGAGTAGAACATTATTCCAGTCCATCCAGCAAAAATTCCTACAGTTTCACCACGCAGGTGAAGACACTTTCACTTTTCTAGTGCTAGCACTGACAGGAGGGGAGGCTTCAGAATTATTTATTTATTTATTGTTTTATTGTTGCATTTATATACCACCTTTCGTTAAAAGACAACCCCAAGACGATTGACAAAAGTTAAAACATACAATAAAAAGACAATAAAAATATTAAGCTAAAAAATATAAAAACAAACCAAATTTAAAATCTATAAAATACAAGCATAAAAAACAATACAACAGGTAAAAACACACAGAAGCAGCGGTAAAAACAATTATGTAAAAGCCTGGATAAAAAGCCAAGTCTTTACAAGCTTTCTAAAAGTCGTGATGGAGTCCAAGGAACGAATGGCCACTGGGAGAGCATTCCAAAGTCTGGGGGCAGCAACAGAGAAGGCCCTGTCCCGAGTGCACGACAGCCGGGCCTCTCTCATTGTTGGCACCCAGAGCAGGGCCCCCTCAGATGTCCTCATCAAGCGGGCAGCAACCCTTGGGAACAGGCGGTCCCTCAAATACCCCGGGCCCAAACTGTTTAGGGCTTTAAAGGTCAAAACCAGCACCTTGAACTGGACCCAGAAACGAACCAGCAGCCAGTGCAATTTTTTCAGAATGGGTGTGATGTGCTCCCAACGGGCAGCTCCGGATAAAACCCTAGCTGCCACATTTTGCACTAGCTGCAGTTTCCAGATATTCTTCAAGAGCAGCCCCACGTAGAGCGCATTACAGTAATCCAGCCACAACGTGACTAAGGCATGGGTAACCATGACCAGATCTGCCTTCTCAAGAAAGGGACGCAGCTGGCGCACTAGCTGAAGCCATGCAAAGGCACCCCTAGCCACCCCCTCCACCTGAGCTTCGAAAAGCAGAGCCGGGTCCAGTAGTACCCCCAAGCTGCGTACTTGCTCCTTCAAGGGGAGTGCAACCCCATCCAGAACCAGTTGAATCGCCTCATCCCAATTGGCTCTCCTACTGACCAACAGTACCTCCATCTTATCCAGATTCAATTTCAGTTTGTTAGCCCACATCCAACCCATCACGGCCTCCAGCCCTCAATTCAGGTCATCCACCTACTCCCTAGGATGAGATGACAAGGAGAGATAGAGCTGAGTGTCATCCGCATATTGCTGACAACTCAGTCCAAGTCCCCGGATGACCTCTCCCAGCGGCTTCATGTAGATGCTAAACAGCATGGGGGACAAGACCGATCCCTGCAGGACCCCCACAGGCCAACGGCCATGGGGCCGAGCAGTAGTCCCCCAGCACCACCCTCTGGACCCTCCCGCCAAGAAAGGACCAGAACCACTGCAACGCAGTGCCTCCGATTCCCATACTCGAGAGGCGGCCCAGAAGGATACCATGGTCGATGGTATCGAAGGCCGCCAAGAGGTCCAGCAGAACCAACAGGGACGCACTCCCCCTGTCTAGTTCCCGGTGTAGGTCATCCACTAGAGCAACCAAGGCAGTCTCAGTCCCATACCCAGGGAGGAAGCCAGATTGAAAAGGGTCCAGATAATCCATATCATCCAAGACCCTCTGCAGCTGGGAAGCCACCACACGCTCCATCACCTTGCCCAAAAAGGAAAGGTTAGACACAGGTCTATAGTTATCCAGGTTGGAGGGATCAAGGGAGGGCTTTTTAAATAGTGGTCTTACCACCGCCTCCTTGAAGCACAATGGCATCCTGCCCTCCCTTAATGAAGTATTAACAATCACCTCCAGCCATCTGCCTGCCCCCTCTCTGGCAGCTTTTATTAGCCATGAAGGGCAAGGGTCAAGAGCGCATGAAGTCACCCACACACTGCCTAGGATCTTGTCCACATCCTCAGGCCGCACCAACCGAAAAGCATCCAACACAACAGGACCAGATGGTACCAAAGGCACATCTGCCGGAACTGCCAAAACTCTGGAGTCCAGGTCAGCACGGATGCGAGCAACTTTATCTGCAAAGTGACAGGAAAACTGATCACAAAGAGCTGTAGATGACTCCTCCCCCATTGTCTGGGGGGAATGTGTGGAGCAAGGTTTTTACCACATGAAACAGCTCTGTTTGTCTGCACTGAGCAGACGCAATGGAGGCGGAGAAAAAGCATTTCTTTGCCGCCCCCACCGCCACAGAGAAGTCCCTAAAATGGGCTCTAGCCCGTGCTCAATCGGATTCATCACGACTCTTCCTCCAGCATCGTTCCAGCCGTCGTCCGAGTTGCTTCATCGCCCTAAGCTCCAAGGAAAACCAAGGAGCAGATGAGGCTCCACGAAGCCGGAGAGGGCATTTAGGAGCAACCGTGTCAACAGCCCGGGCCGTCTCTCCATTCCAGAGATCAACCAGGGCCTCGACAGGGTCACCAGCTCTGGACACTGGAAACTCCCCAAGGGCCTTCTGGAATCCAAGTGGATCCATAAGCCTCTGGGGGCGGACCATCCTAATTGGCCCACCACCCCTGCAGAGGGCAGATGGAGCAGTCAAACTAAACCCCACCAGATGATGATCTGTCCATGACAAGGGAGTCATCTCAAATTCCCCCGCCTCCAGATCATTTATTTCCCGGTCGGCAAAACCCAGATCCAGAATGTGTCCCGCCACGTGGGTAGCACCCGATATCAATTGAGACAGGGCCCATGGTTGCCATGGAGGCCATGAAATCTTGAGCCGCACCCACTAGGGGGGTCTCAGCGTGGACATTGAAATCCCCCAAAGCAATAAGCCTGGGGGAACACAAGGCCACCTCCGAGACCACCCCCCGCCAGCTCAGGTAGGGAGACTGAAGTGCAGCGGGGTGGTCAGTACACCAGCAGAATCCCCAGCCTATCTCGGAGGCCCACCCTCAAGGACAAACACTCAAAATTCTGAGAATGCCTGACTGGGCAACTGGAAACTGGGAGGGTCTCTCGAAAGACGATTGCAAGATGATTGTCCCCGACGCTCAAGGCAGGGCTGCTGCACGAACTGGAAACCTGGAGGACCTGGAGGAAACTAAGGAGATCTTACACACCTGAGGAATTACTGCTTTTCTCCCTGAAATGTCTCAGTTCTTCTCAAATACTATCAGCCAAGTTGTGGCAGCATCATAATTTTCTCCCATGCTTTTGGGCCATATCCCCACCACCGTAACATCCAGAGGGAGGGTGCAGGCATGCAAGCAGGCAGAGAGCATTGCTTGTGGCAAGGAGCAGTGATCTCGTCCTCTTGCTTACTCACTTAGACTCTTATCTCTGTGATTCATACAGCTGTAGGGATTGGGCCCAGCAAGCATAACCCTCCTCATGCATTACTGAGAGAGAGCAAGCAAACCAGCAGATCTTGCAGGCACAGCTCTATAAGGGACATCTCTATAAGACATGGACCCCTTTCTCACAACTGTATTGTGAGAGGGCTTCAGGGCCAGTGGCGGCGAAGATAGTAGAAGCCCACCTTTCCAGCAGACATTCCGGCTTTCGGGTTTGGGAGGGTCAGGGCATGTAGATAGCGTGCCCAGATGCTCTGCTACTTCCCCCAGCAGCACAGAGATTGGGACACACCATCCTGGCCCCCAGGAATCCCATAATGCACCACACAAGTGTGTGGTGCATTGTAGATTCCCCCAGCACTGGCCGGAGCCTGCTCCTCTGTCGTAGCTCAGTGGCACTGACACACTAGCATTTAGCCTGGGTTAAGCGTGTGCTTGCGCCCATAACCCTGGCTAACAGGCAGGCCTCTTTGGCAGGTTTACCATCAAGGTGCTGCCGGCAGTTCTCACACGAAGCCAAGACCGGGCTTGGCTGCCTCAGCCGGTCTTGGCTGTGCATGAGAACAGTCTCATGGTCTCTACTCAGGTGACCGAATCCTCCCTTCCATACTGTCCAGAGAGAGAGAGCAAGCAGGGGAACCCTCAAAAGCTATTAAGAAAGTCACTGAGCCTAATCCTCAACAGCTGCACAGTTCAGGGTCGTATCTAGGGTAAGGCAGGCAGGGCACGTGCCCTGGGCACCACTTGAAGGGGGCGCCATTTTTAAAAATTATTTTTTTTAAATGGCCACCGAACACAAAATGACCACCATGCATGCTCAAATGGCCTCTGTGAGGCTCTAGGTCATGCCAGGCCTTGCAGAGGCCATTTGAGCATGCATGGTGGCCATTTTGTTTCAGTGGCCATTTTAAAAAATATATATAAATGGCCACCACACATGCTCAAATGGTCCCTGCGAGACCCTAGTGGCCAGTGGGGGGAAGGGGAACCTTTGCAGACCTCCCCCCCCCACATGGCCTTTAGGAAGCCCCCTGAAGGGGCTACAGGTAATTTTTTTAAATATAAGTCACTGTACACATATTTAGTTTGGCACTATGTACAGTGAATCAGGACTTGTGAATACTGAGCTGAAGCTTATGAGCTAGGATTGTATTCATTTGCTCTTACTTTGCTTCTTGTGATAAGTGAGATAAGTGAGTTAGATGTGATGTCTTAATAATATGGCTATTAATGGTGAGTTTGTCTTTGAATCAGTGTGAAATCCTTAGTATTAAGGCCCACTGGGAGTTTCTTGCTCTCTTTCTCTCATTTTAACTGTCTTTCTGAAATACTAGAATATATTCCAAGCAGTGACACAGTTTACTCTGCTTATCCTTTAATTATTTTCAGAGTATCTGGGAAAAGTCAAATTCTCCATTTATTTTTAAAACTTATGTAATAGTGATGCAACAATGCATAGCAGAGAATTAGACAGGCACTTCTGTTTAGTTTTCCAAGTACACCTCCACATAGTATTTGGGTATTTCATGAGCCCCAGCATACTGAAATTTGTAGTTTTCCAGCATTTTTTGGTCTGGCTATGTCCACTGCTAAATAGTTTTTGAAAAATTAAAAGATTAACGAGCTTGACTTGTATTTTTGAGCTGATATTATGGTAAAGTTATCTGAAAGATGGGTGTCAGATATTTGGACAGGGGGGCAATTTCAGCGCTTGCCCTAGGCACTATTTTCCCTAGATACACCTGACCCAAAGGCTAAACCAGGTGAGAGGAACAGGAAGCCTTCTTTGAGCAGCCATCTCTGCCCACTTGCATAGCTGCCTCTCCCTCCAGATGGGGGAGGACCTGCGGCCTAATTCACCCTGCTGTGCTACCCAATAGATTAGTGTGTGCACAGAGGCAGCTTTGGAGAGAATTTAGCTGACTGAGGGCAAGGATGAAGGTACACCAAAAACTCAGGGGCCACTCCATTACTTGGAACTGGACCTGCTTGCTAGATATCTCCACACAAGATGCAGTGGTGGGAGGAGCAGGTCTTTTCCACAGCCCATCCAGCAGCAAGATCCCACAAACACATCAGCCCTAGTGAAGAATGCTCCACATCTTTGCAGGGCAAACTCTAAAGGGTGTGGCTTGCTCCAAAAGAGCCTCTTCCTTCAGTGTCCCAGGTCTTTTTCATTTCAGAATCAAATCTTGCTGGTTTATATACCAATAAGTAGAGAACATGTGGCAACATTGCTTTTTAGAAACAGAACAGAATGCTGCCACTTTGGCAACAGCTAACTTGCTAACTTGCTAACAGCTAACAGCTAACTCCCCAATCTAACTTGGCAAAGAGGCACCTTTTAATGTGGTGATTCTCTTTATTTAGCAGGGGTAGAGTAACTGGCCCTATCCACCCCAGCACAGTACCTCCAGTGACAGTTGCTGGTGTCTATCTTATGTTTCTTTTTAGATTGTGAGCCCTTTGGGGACAGGGATCCATCTTATTTATTTATTATTTCTCTGTGTAAACTGCCCTGAGCCATTTTTGGAAGGGCAGTATAGAAATCGAATTAACAACAACAACAACTGTAGTCGAGAAGAAAGAAAAACAAGTCAAAATAATCGACATAGCAATACCAGGGGATAGCAGAATAGAAGAAAAAGAAATAGAAAAAATCACCAAATACAAAGATCTACAAATTGAAATTGAAAGGCTGTGGCAGAAAAAGATCAAAATAATCCCAGTGGTAATTGGCGCCCTGGGTGCAGTTCCAAAAGACCTTGAAGAGCACCTCATAATAATAACAGATTGTAAAGGTCATAAAGAAACATAAAATGCCACATTATAATGCCAAAAGGACAAGAAAATGAATATGGGGAGGCTAGGGGCACAGACAAATAACGGATATAGATGGTCAGTGAAGACTTTGGATATAGGTTAAGAGAATATTAGGTCTCTGCTTTTATATTTTCATTGAAAAGCATAGTCAGTTGAAAATGCAAACAGAGATAATGGGCACAAAACTGGCACAGCTCTCAGTCATTTAAATGGGACATCCACAGCAGAACTTCCTGGGGCTATTCATTGTTTCTCAGACTGAAGCAGTACTGGGGTAGATTCCAAGCAATTCAGGGGGCAAACCTAACCAAATGATCAGTAGGAGGCATCCTCAGAACCAAGATGACCAATGTGTGCTGTTCACTCCTAGTTCTCTTGCTCCTGCTGGAACAAATTACAGTAGAATCCTTCCAAAGCAGTAAAGTCAAAGCAACCAGTATTTGACAGCAAGGAACCAAAATCCATTCAGCTGGCAACATTCCAGAAGATAAAAGCAAACAATCAATGTTCCCACAGCTAGGATTCAATCAAAATGGACTAACCTGAGAAAGGAGAAGTTTTGAGAGAACTCATAATCAGCAGAATGCAATGCAGGCACTGGCATTTAAGCAATAGCAGAAATCCTATGAAAAAGAACAAATGAACAAACAAGAGAGTCTATACCAACTAGGGTTACCTTAATGCTGAAAATAAATATAGCAAGCATGCTGAAACCGGGGCCGATACACCTTCTGAACGTTGAGTTACACATACACTCACTGCCTTGTAGACACAATGGGAATTGACAAGGTTAACCATTTTTGAACCATTTTTAAACATAATATTTTGTTTACTGTAACTTCAGTTTCAAAAATATATTGATCCAGCACTTCAAGAATAATATACCTTTAAAACCACAGGGCCTACTAACAATGCACTGAATTGTTCCCCAGCTCTATACATGGAAGGTCTTGTAGAAATCAAGAAGATTTTCAGGTACGCCTCCTTGAGTCAACTGGACTCTTTCCTTCCTGGACATCCATAGATAGCCGAGTGGCAATAAACAGTATGGCTTCCTCCAACATAAGCATTCTATGCAACACAATCATAGGAAATAAATGTCCTATGTTGATTCCTATTGAATGTGATGAAAGGTGATGCAATCAAGATAGATGGATGGATGGATTTGTTTGCATTAGTCATGATTAGATCATAGCAAAACAAAAACTGGTAAAATATATTTTTTTAATTTATTTATTTATTTTTATTGTTAAATTTGTGTACCACCTTTCATTAAAACAATCCCAATACACAGCACAGGGAGAAAAATTACAATCCATCAGGCCATAGTAACAATAAATAATCAGTAGAAACATAACAATTAAACACAGCAGCAATAGTCACCAAAAACTGATAAAAATTTACAATATAGAAAAAAGTCATACCATCTATTCAACCATAGCAACAATAAAATAACTGTTACAAAATAGCAATCAAACATAGCTGCAAAAGTCACTAATAATATACAAGAACCAGTAAGGAAAAACACATACTATAGAAGTAATCCATGCAGATGGTGGGGATGGGGTAAACCAAACACACTAACATAAGAAATAACTACCCTAAATTAAAACCACAACTTAAACTCTATACAGAAATGGACAACTTCTTCAGTCTTGGGGAACATTATATTCATCAGTTTTGGAGAATGAAATAACTTCATTTAAAGAGATGAGTGAATTTCCCCTGTTTTGCTTGTTGATTATTTTGGAATTTTATTATGTGTTGCATTCCACCTCTCCTTCATTCTAGTTTACCCAAGAGAATTTCTAAAATTAAATTCCAGAACTGGCATGTACAATTTGCCACAACATTCAGTTTGCTTTATTCACAGTGCCACTTATTACATTTTGCATCCAAATATTTATAATGCTTTTACACCATGGAATCGTTATGTATGAATTATTTTCTATAATTATTCTATATGAATTATCAGGCTATACCTTTCTAGGAACTTTTGTGTGAAGTTGTTTTCTTTTAACAAGCGGTAAACTCTAACATTTCCCAACCTGATAAACTGTGGTTGTTACTGGTGTCTCCTTTGTGGGTTTTTAAAATTATGAACCTTTCTGGAACAAGGAACCAATTTCTCATTCCCTTTGCTGTGTAAACCAGTTTGAGAACATCTTTGTTGAAAAATGGTATACAAACACATTCACATCAGTTCTGTTTCCTTTAGACTACAGATTTTGCAACATCACCCACCTCCCACTTTTTGTAGGGATATATGTAAGTGGCGTAGCAGGGAAATGCTTGACTAACAAGCAGAAGGCTGCTGTTTCAAATCCCCGCTGGTATGTTTCCCAGACTATGAGAAACACCTATATCGCGCAGCAGCGATATAAGAAGATGCTGAAAGGCATGTTCTCACACTGCATAGGAGGAGGCAATAGTAAACCCCTCCTGTATTCTACCAAGAAAACCACAGAGCTTTGCGGGCACCAGGAGTAAAAATCGACTTGACGGCACACTTTACTTTTATGTAACAAATTATTTTGGTGCTGTGACTACATATGTCACAATGTAGAATGACCACTAGAGGCATTGTTTCATAGAATTTGCTTATTGTTTGTTTTGTCTGGTGTTTAGACTTCCTTAATTTGGTAAGAAGAGTACAACCTTACCCTGAGTCACCCCTCTTTGAACTCCTAACCTTCTCTTAGGCAAATAATTTTATTGGGGGAAATGTATGAAACAATCATCAAGGAATCTTTCCAATCCTGGGCAAAAAATCTCGTTCAAACACTGGATGAAGAAAACTTCACAAACATCCCTACTCATAAGTGCTCAGTTTCTATTATGGCATAACCAGTTAAGGGCTTCATGGGTACAGATGGTCTGGTAAAATGATTCTTCAGTGATGGTACTGAAGAATGAATATCCACCCCAAAAAATGACTCTCACTTCCCCTTGAGGCATCTTGACACTTTGTCTTTCCAGGATGCAAATGAGAAAGCAACACAACATTCATAGCAAGATATGCATATTCATTGATTCACTTCCTTAGAATCACTAGCAATAGTTTAACCGTACTGAGGCGAGTCTCATGATCAGTGAGACTCACCGGGAAGGGGTTTGCAGGGAGAGCGGGCTTAGCCCGCTCTCCCCGCAGACAAGCAGGGAAGCAGCCCTGGGTGGCTGGATCGGCTGCCCACACGACTACTGGCTCTGTAACAGAGCTGGTGGGGGCTGCGGGGATCAGGGGCCACGTGAGCGCATGGGGCATCTTGAAGAGACCCCCACGGCGGGAAGGCTTGTTTCAGCCTCATGGTGGGGGTCTCCTCATGTGTTGCTGCAGCGCGGCAACACACGATCAAATAGACAGGGTTAGCGGAGCACTTGCTCCGCTAACCTCGGCTAAGGGGAGGGGGAATTAAGAGGGTTTGCTGCCGGGAGCCACTCAGCACCCGTGGCAGCACACAATCCACCAAAAGAGGGCTAGGCTCCCTTAGCCTGCTTTTGGTGGATCGTGAGAATATCCTCACTGTCTATGATTAAGGGTGAGTTCAGACTACTCGTGGAATATAAGGAGGAGGGCAAGCAGCTACTTCTGGCCATTTCCATGTCATCTGAACCTGGAAATGCCAGGTACCCTCTATGACCTGACATCTGTAACCAAGAGTTGAACTTGGATGGAAGTTGTCTAGTGGTGAAAGGAACCCAACATTGACAAGCTGACATGTTGAGGTTTTGAGGAGACAAAATCACTGGAAGTAGCTGCTTGCACAGAGAACACACACATCCCGGTAACTGGTGGTTCCCTCCACCTTTCTTCCCATGGACCATCTGGACTCACCCTAAAACTGAACAGAGCCAGATAAAATTGCTTTGGTGTGTGGGGGTGGTGGTTCTGATTTAGCCATAGGCTTCAAGTTGGCTATCCCTATAATATTAATATTGGAATGTATCCTTGATCACCATGAAACCATCTCTACTGTAAACTAGGATAAACTATTTGTTATTTTGATATGAGCAGCAACATTTCAGAGATTACTGAATAACAGGTGTTTTAGTGAGATCACAAGGAATTTGACAGAAGTAGGGAAATCCTCATTTTATATTACTGTTCAAAGGCATCCTAACACATAGGAGGACTAAGACGTTTCTTTGTCTTCTAGAACTGAGAAGGAATAGTTTAACTTATGTTAACATAAGTCTGATAGTAACCTATTACCACTGTTTCAGTGCAAGTTATAACTGAAAGCCTAACTTGTGCTGAAGTGTACATGTGAACAGTTTATACTCTTTCTTAATAATTCAAACAATGTTAGATACTGTATTCCCATAACAGCATCAGGATTTTCTTTCTAAAAGTATAAGAAGTTCTAGACAGCATACAGAGTGCAAGGAAAAGGGATGTAATGGATTCACAGAAAATATATTTGTCACCCACATCACACCATGGAGCTATTCCCACAATCAGGCAAAATTGGGCTAGCGGAGCCGAGCCTGATTTTGCCTGATCGTGGGATCCACCGGGCTCACAGGCGAGCCCGGTGGCTTCCAGGAGGTTAACCCGCCAAACTACCCCTCCCCTTAAACTGGGTTTGCGGAGCAAGGACTCCGCAAACCCGGTTTTTAAAATTGTGAGTAGCTATGGCGTGGCTCTGCACCACGGCCACTCATGAGTAGACCCCCAGCCAGGAGGCTTAAAAGCAGCCTCCCAGCTCGGGGGTCTCTCCAGCATGCCCTGTGTGCTCATGCAGGGCATACTGGACCTTCCTGGGGCCATGCATGCAGTTGTGTGGGTGGCCACTGCGGCTGCCCAGAGCAGACTGGCTCGTCGTCCGCGGGGAGGGTGAGCTAAACCCACTCTCCCTGCAAACCCCCTAGAGGCTCTTCACATGAATCGTGTGAAGAGCCTCTATGTTTTATACAATCTAAATCCCTTCTTTATAGGAACTTAGGAAGCTGCCTTATACTGAGTCACATCATTGGTCCATCTAGTTCAGCAGCTTCTCCAAGGTTACAGGCAGGAATCTCTCTCAGTCCTATCTGGAGATGCCAAGGAATGAACCTGAAACCTTCTACATGCAAGCAGAAGCATGCAGGTTCTCTTCCCAAAAATCCCAGGGCAGCCCCATTACCTAAGGGGAATAACTTAACAGTGCTCAGAGGTAGTCTCCCATTGCAATACAAACCAGGGCAGACCCTGCTTACCAAATGGAGCAATTCATGCTTGCTACCACAAGACCAGCTCTTCTTCCATAGTTCAGGAGACTATTTAATGCTAACACATTAGCTACCCATCAGATTCTAAGAAAACCTCAGTCGTACTATCTGTCATGTACATAAAGGGTTCACACTGTTGAGGATTAAGGCAGAGTTTTTCTTACATTAGATAGCTACTATTGGGATAAAATAATCCCCTGAGAAAGGATGATATATCTTCAGATACATCGGGATTGGATGTGTCACTTGTGTTAGCAGTACATTTTTTGTACACTTATTACCATCTTTTTCTCCTTGCACATAATTTTTATGGTGCTGCCCTTTTTTTGTCTGGAAATGTGGTCTCTGATTAGGACATGCTAAGTGCATTAAAGCAGCAAAAGCTGCTTTTCTTTTTAAAAAAATGGCATGGACCAAAGCATTCAACTTGGGCATAAAAATTCCTTTTTGGTTACATACTCTAAAGGTGCTAATGGACTTCTGCCTCCGTGAGACTTTTAAACCTCTATCAAGTCTCCCAACATCATTTCATTAAGCATCCATACATAATAGGAGTTACCCAGCTGCAGAGGTTTCTGGATGAATCAAATTATCTTGGTCCTTTTCAATGTGACTTCAGGCCTTGCTTTGACAGAAAGATGTTGGCTGCCCTGATTGTCCTGCATTGGGACCAGACAGGTAGCGTGTCCCTGTTTATTCTGCTGGAGCTATTAACAGTATTCTATACCATTGAACATGGTGCCCCCCTGGGTCACTTCGCTAGAATGGGAACTGGAAGCACTATTTTGTGGCAGTTCTTGTTCTTTCTAGAAAGCACATCTCAGGGGGCAGTGCTGAGGACTGCTGCTCGATACTGCAGTCATACAGTTGGCCTATGATTTACTGAAAGGTTGAATCTATGCTATTCAACATGAAACTGCTAGGAGACATGAACTGGAGATCTAGAGGTTGATGATATGCTGAGGACACCCAACTCTCTCTCTCTCTCTCTCTCTCCCCTCACATTCCAGGGATGCTGTAGAAGTGCTGAGCCAATGCTTGGAGGCAGTGAGGGTCTGAATGGTAATGCATGTTTTGATCGCTTCTAGACTGGACTATTGTAACCTCTATTTGAAGCTGCCCTTGGAGAGCATCTGAAATCCTCAGATAGTGATGAATTTACCAGCTAGGCTCTTTGAACCACGTAAATCTGACACTGCTCCAACTGCACTGGTTTCCAATTTGGGCTCAACTCAAGATGTTGTTTATTACCTTTAAAGCTGTAAATGACTAGAGCCTCAAGTATCTGGAAAAACTGACTACCCCACCCCTGCTCCCATATGGACCTGCACACTCCTTAAAGTAACCTATGCAGACCCTCCTGCATGTTTCATCTTTAGCTGAAGGATAGTTGGTGGGGACATTAATATCACTAATATCACCCAGGCTATGGAAGCCAGCTTTGCCCTCTTAAATTCCCTTCTTCCTGCTTAAATTTGACTCTTTGACCAACTTGTGTAAAGCCACTTTTAACCTCTTAATGAGTTCATTAATGGAACTGCTCTGGGGTAATTGGCGAACACCCTTAAATGTGTACGGGCTTTGGGTGGGGAATTAGCGAGCTGAGATGGAGCAGCCCGACATCAGAATAATTTTGGGCAAAGTTCTGGTCCTGGGGAAATGAACTGATAGAGAAGTTGAAGTTCAAAATGAAATAAGGTTTTATTTGAGGCTTTGGTACAGCGGAATAAGAGAGTTGATTAAAGCATTATAGTTACTGAAATACATCACAAAGATTAACCAGATTTACCAATCACAAAGATTAACCAATTTAGCTTGGTATCCAAATTAAATAATTCTTATGCTGGCTAGAGAAAGAAGGCTCAGAGAAACAGGATTTTGGATTTAAGAAACAGCAGGGATAGGAACAGTCCAGAGGTGCACAACCAAAGGACCTCTTTCCTCAGGGAGGAATCAGGCAGCAGCCGAGAACCGAAAGCAGCTCGGGGGTTAGGCAGCAGGAGTATACCCAAAAGGGTCTGTTCTCATGTAGTCAGCTTCTCGTAGCAGCAAACAGTGCTGGACAAATCGGGCCAGCAAAGAATGCCAATCTGGAGGCTGAGAGAGTGAATGATTTGAAGATCAAGACATGGCCTGGTGTTATGGCTGGCATCCAGCCTATTGCCCAAACAGTGGGTGACTGCACGGTCTAGAGACCAAATGAAGCACATTGGTTCATGAGACCAGGGCTAGTTATAGCCCAAAATGTGCCCAGAGGTGAAATACTGGCCGCAGGAGTGTAAGGAGGCTGGCGGCCGCCCGTGTGTGGCTGCCATGGTAGCCTCCTGGCCCCACCCCCATGTCTGAGGTCAGACACAGGGGGTCGGCTATCCACACCCTCATGTCTGACATCACATGTGGGGGACGTGGTCTCCCTCCCAAATGGGGCCAAGCAGCCCCTTTCAGAAGGGAGATTGCCCTGAGCAGCATTGGGCAGCATGGGCCGGAGCGACTCTCCCTGCCTTAAAGGCAGGGAGACCCGTTCTGGCCATGCTGCCAATGCAGCACAGGCTGATCTCTCTCCGAAATGGGGCCACACAGCCCTGT
The DNA here is from genome assembly GCF_027244095.1 of Hemicordylus capensis. Taxonomy (NCBI): domain Eukaryota; kingdom Metazoa; phylum Chordata; class Lepidosauria; order Squamata; family Cordylidae; genus Hemicordylus; species Hemicordylus capensis. Next base: position 252,907,276 of record NC_069659.1, on the reverse strand, counting down.
TTGGGAGGGAGATCGATCGCCCCCCACTGCATTGGCAGCAAGACCAGGAGCAGCTCTCCCTGCCTTTAAGGCAGGGAGAGTCACTCCAGCCACGCAGCCCAATGCAGCGCAGTCTGATTTTGGCTCCAAATGGGGCTGCGCAGGCCCATATGGGACCGAAATAATGCCCCCGCATCTGACATCAGACACGGGGTGTGTGTGTCTGGGGCCCCACCTGCGGCCCCTGATTGGTGGTGGCCCGGGTTCTTTGAACCCGTTCGCCCAATGGTGGCTCCACCCCTGACCGGCTGCTCCTTCTTCCTGAGGAGGGAAATTCTAGTGGATCTCAAAAGGATCCATTGTCTTTGTTTGCTGTGCTTGAGTAAAACACAATGGCATGAATGGTCAAGAGCAACCTGTATGCAAATGGACTGAATGGCCGTGCAAGGACAGTATCTATCAGGTTGGAAGGACCCAGTAAACCAATCAATATTTTTAATGAGCGCACCTCCCGAGTTCCTATTGTCCACGTAGCTCTTTTTGTGGTGGGGAAGGGAATAGTGTTCACAGTACCTTAACTGCTTTTCCTGCTGAGGTTAATGGGATTAGCTTGTTTGAGGCAACCAAGGAGGAGGGGGAAGTAAAGGGTCAATCTTTGGACAGAGGTACCTTGAAAGTGGAGTTGACTCGAAAGCTAATTCAGGTCTGCTTAGACATTCCCAAGAGAGGGAATGGTGTGAGGCTAATCCCCTTCCAATTTGTTTGGCAGCTGGTGAATCTGGGGGCAACCATCCCACTGCCTGCTAAGCGACCTGTCCCCATATGTCAACAAATGAGGAGCCCATGATCCGGTGAGGTTCCTGAGCATATTAAGAGTGGGAACTACAAGCCTGTAGTCCAGGACATACTCAGGGAGGCTTCTGGGAGCCCGCAGAATGGCAATGCTGGCAACAAGCTTTAGAAATGATCTCTCCTATTCTTTATCTATAACATGACATTTAGAGTGTTTATTTTGTAGTTCTGTTTATTATATTTTAATGATTTTATTGTTTTTACTTCAATCTTAGAAGTAGGGGTGTGCACGGACTGGTTTGTACCCCTCTACTTGGGTACCTATTTAACCGAACTGGGCTGGTTTGAGTGGTTCGAGTAGCCCTGCTGTTTCATTTGACTGAACCAGTTTGGGAAGTGGTGGTTCAGTCTGGATTTGGATCGAACCAACAACAACAGTCCGTGCACACCCCTACTCAAAACATGTCTTGAGCATGTCAAAAAGATGGTATATAAATATTTTAAATAAATCATGTGAGCAGTCACTCAGAACCTAAATTCAAAACAAACAAAAAATCTGTAGTCAAAGCGCACATGAAAATAAAAATAAAAAGAGCTTAAGTTGAAAATATGCAAGTTTTGGGCAGCATAGAAATATTTTAAATAAAAATAAAATAAATAAAACCACAGTGTCCACAATGCTCAAAGAGCCTATTCTACTAGGAATTTCAGGTGTCAGGGCTGTGTGTGTGTGTGTGTGTGTGTGTGTGTGTGTGTGTGTGTGTGTGTGTACATACCTGCAATGGACAAAGCTACAATAGAATCTCCTTATATTTACAAATTATTTTAAAGCATATCTGAATAAATACATTGGCATATCTGTCCATGATACATTGGTCCCACTCTGAGCCAGAGGCTCAGAACAGGTAAAAGTAATATTTAAATACACAATAAGGCCATTCATACAACCACTGTTGGGACTAGGAGGCAGGGTGAGGTGAAGGCGGGGTTTACCTACCTTCCCCACAGATGATTCAGGACAGCCTGTGCAGTGCCACACTGCCTCATGCATGATTGCCGCCACAGTGACTGGTACAGCATTCCAGAGGCTGGAATGTGCTGATCATGGTGCACTGGGGGATTTCCCCATCAGACTGGAGGTCTGTGAGCCTGTTTCTGTGTCTCCTCAGGCTGAGTGCAGCCCAAGACACACAATCCCAGCAGATGGAATAAGGGCGCACTCACACCTTTAAGCTCAGCTAAGTGCTGGGCTTGACAATAAGGTTAGGCTTGTCGGGAGTGCTGGGATCCACACAGATCCCGACCCTCCATATGAGCAGCCTAACGGAGGTTGGCCTGCCCTAGCCTGGGTTCGACCGCTCGTGGGAACAGCCTTAATATATTTTAAAGTGAATCAAATGTTTAAACAACTTGAAATATAATCCTACATATCCCTAGCCACAAAATAAGGAGATCTTGGATGTGTGATAGAAGACATTCAGGCTAAGACTTCTGCAAGATCCTGCCCCACTCCAAAAGGTTGTGCTTCTTGGCATACTACAATACCCACACTTCCCATCACACTTCCCAGGAAAAATGGGACACAGAAAAGGAAAGGGATTGAGGCTGTTCTCATGAGCAGCCAAGACCAGGCTTGGCTGCCCAGAAGAATAGCCAGGAGCCATGCAGCTCCTGGTGGCACATTGATGGCAAACCCACCGGTTACCCAAGGTTAAGGGTGCAAGCGCACCCTTCACCCGGGCTAACTGCTTGTGTGTCAGTGCCAGGAGCAAGCTCCTAGCCATTGCCGGGGGGATTCCCACAATGCACCTCACACTGGTGTGGTGCATTGTTGGATATCTAGGGACCAGGACAACTCATCCTGTCCCCTGCACTCCACTCTGCCAGGAGCAGTAGCGGAGCATCTGGGCACACAATCGGTGCACCCAGTACCAACAGGATGATCGTCTGCAAGGGAGGTAAGCTTTCCAAGGCTTCCTCCACACCCTCCCACTTGATTGTGAAAAAGTTCTCTGAAATGGTACCAAAGCTATTTAGCATTCTGAATGTTCAAACCAAAATGCATGATACAAAGAAAATTGAGGAAAGCTTTTGAAACCATTGTGTTACTACATTATGGTTTGTTTGTTTTATTAAAAAGAATATAAATTCACTGTGGTTTTATTCTATTGTGATATGTTTGAGAGAGTATATTTTAAAGAGGACAACTTTGTATGAAAATACTTCACATACATTTCTGACAGAAATCGCCTGAAATACTATGAAAAAATAGTTGGCTTAAGCTGGTCAGTTGAACATACATTAAAAATAGAGGAATATGATGTGGAGTTCACACTGATCAAATTTTAAAATATAGATGAAGTGCTAGACACGTTATGATTCACACTTTGCAATTTTAGTGAGAAGCAAACCCTTCTCTGCTGGAAAGTTCAGACTAAACTTCTTTGCAAACTTGATATTTGACAAATAAATAATAATACAGCCAGATATGCCAAATCTGTCAGAAAGTAGAGCATTTTACTTACAGGAGAGACTGTTTCTATTTCCTTTCTGGCAACCTTTCATGAAAATAGAACTTTTTTTCTGACTTCAAACTGGAAAATAAAATGATATATTATTTTGACATTTATGGCTGAAATGCTCCCACCACTTACTTTTGAGTAGTCCCCCACTTTTTGTGTAGCTATTCCAAGGTAAATGGTTTCCAGTTTTTAAACTTTTTCTGCTTGCAGCACATGGATTGCCCTTTTGATTCTGCCACTAATATGCAGTATGATGCTGTTACAAGTGGAAAAAATACAACTTTGAGACCGCAAGGTGCCTGTGTGGCACACCTGCATCCCTTGCATGGTGCTGAACTGATGATCTGTGCAGTCAGCTCAAAGCATTGATCTGTCATGAGGGAAGGGACTTCATCCCGGCACCCTCTTCTCTCCAGGTGATCAGAAGTAATAGTTTGGTCATCTGTTCAGAAAGAAGATTTGGGGTCCCCTAATGAAATCCATAAGCCTGACTACCTGACCTACCCCCTGACAATTTATCCATGGTCATCCTGTAGCCATTTCTACTATTTAGAAATAGTAGCTAAGGGTAAAAGGTAAAGTGTGCCATCAAGTCAGTTTCGATGCCTGGTGCCCACAGAGCCCTGTGGTTTTCTTTGGTAGAATACAGGAAAGGTTTACCATTGCTTTCTCCTGCGCAGTATGAGATGATGCCTTTCAGCATCTTCCTATATTGCTGCTAGCTGATATAGTACCAGCGGGGATTCGAACCGGCAACCTTCTGCTTGTTAGTCAAGCATTTCCCCGCTGCACCTGCTGACATACAAATAATAGTTTCCCACCTTCATGAAATCTGAGTACTGAGAAAAGAGACAATTAGCTTGTTCATGCATTAAAGGAGCACTATACATTGAGGGCTTGCATCTTCCATGCAATGTCAGCTCAGCATGAAAAACACCCAAACCACATTCATGTTTCTCAAAGGGAATCAATTGGAAAAGACACAATTTTAGTTCCTTTCATAGATTTGAATACTGATGAAAGAAGAAAATCTTCAAAGCATCTCTCTTTCCTTACCAACTCAAGATATGATTAGCCTGATGCCAATGCTTGTAGTTAGCATAGGAATACTCAATAGCCAACCATCATGGCTAGTTTTAAAGTAATGTCTTGATAATAAAACTCTTAAGTCATTCTAGAATATACAAAACATGGATCCCAAGTCCCTTTTCATGTGTTGGGGCAGGGGACGTTAGAATATATTTTAAAGATGAGATGGTCGTCTAATTTGGAAATTTGATCTAGCAGAAAGAAAACTTTAGCTAACCCACCTAGAGATGCACATATTAAGTGGTATATAAATATGATGAACAAACAAACTAGACTACTAAAGCAGGGTAGCTCAGCACATTAGGGATGTACAAACTGGCTCGACATCAAGTCCCCCCCCCCGAATTTTTTTAAAGGCACTTACCCCCTCTGGAGGAGTTGTTGGAGGTGGGGGTTGGGTCTGCGGAGGTCCCCCCTCCCCCTGCCAGCGTCAATGCAGCCCAAACCGGCTGGCTCTTCAGGCCGGCCCCCTCGGCATGGTGGCCATTTTGGAAGCTGCTGCACCTGAGCAATTGGCCTCTGAGAGGCCTGGCATGAACCTCGTGAACTCCCCCAGACTGAACCAGACCAAGGAGGTTCGAGGGGGTGCTGGACCGAACTGGCCCAGTCTGGTTCAAGTCTGGTCCGGACTTGAACTGAACCAGGCCAGCCGGTTCTGTGCACATCCCTACAGTACATCCAGTATGCCATTGGGAAAGAACATATCTCCATTTTTTTTTGGTCTTTTCACATGCAGCAGGGAGGTATCAAAGGCTTTGAAGTCCAACATTATGCTAGAAGGAAGGCTAACCCATTGACCCATTGACCTATTTAATATTTTAAATAAATAATAAATTATTATTATTGTTGTTATTTATTTGATTTGTATACCGCCCTTCCAAAATGGCTCAGGGCGATTTACAATTAAAACAAACCACTAAAACAGTAAAGAGATAAAACAAATTTAAAAACAACAATTAACAATTTAAAAACATTTTAAAACAGCAATTAAACAATTACAATAATTTAAAAAACCCAAAATCAGGTTTTGTATTTTAAAATAAACCAGAAATTAAAACTCCCAAAATTTAGGAAGCTGAGAAAGCTTGGGTGAAAAGATAGGTTTTCACATATTTTTTTGAAAATTGCCAGAGATGGGGAGGGTCGTATCTCAGCAGAGAGCGTATTCCACAATCTCAGGGCAGCGACCGAGAAGGCCCGTCTCTGTGTAGCCACCAAATGAGTTGGCGGTAACTGGAGATGCACCTCCTCAGATGACCTCAATGGGTGGTGGGGCTCATAACGAAGAAGACGCTCCCACTGTGAGGACAATAAATGTCCTCCCACTTCCTTCCACGCCTACCCGCCCTTGGATGACTCACCCATCCAGCTGTTGGCAGTAGTGGCAGATCTCCCTGCCACTGGAAAAGAGGGATATCGATTTTCCCCTCCCTTCCGTTTCCAGAGCCTTGCTAGGACTAGGAGAGGAGAGCTGGTCTTGTGGTAGCAAGCATGACTTGTCCCCATAGCTAAGCAGAGTCTGCCCTGGTCGCATCTGAATGGGAGACTTGATGTGTGAGCACTGCAAGATATTCCCCTCAGGGGATGAAGCCGCTCTGGGAAGAGCAGAAGCTTTCAAGTTCCCTCCCTGGCTTCTCCAAGATAGGGCTGAGAAAGATTCCTGCCTGCAACCTTGGGGAAGCTGCTGCCAGTCTGTGCAGACAATACTGAGCTAGATAGATCAATGGTCTGACTCAGTACATGGCAGTTCCCTGTGTTCCGATGTTCCTAGTGCAGTCAGAGAGAGAAAGGGCTTGGTGACCAATGGGAAATGCAGTTTTCCTGCCTAAATGCCACTGCAGTAACCGTGGAGAAAACAATATTCCTCAGAAGTTTTGGAGATCTTTCTCCCTCTGCCATACTTGTGAAGCAAGCCAGAGAGGGGATTGCCTTTGCTCTCCCAGTGACAGGAGAGCCACCACCAATGGGAACCCTGCCAGATGGCTTTCCCTGAAAATAAAGAGGAGGGGGGGGGAAATCAGGAATGGGAGGGAGGGAAAATAACTCTGCTTATTTCCAGGACAGGGGCTAGCCAGGAAAAGCTCACTCATTGCTATATGGAATCAAGTCTTAAAAGATTCCTTCCCACACCACAATAAATGGCAGGACACAAGCCACTGATCCCTTCAAGGCTGCCAATACAGCAATGGCTATTGTGCTCCTGCAGCCATACACACACCCCAACTGTAGCCATAACATGCAAAACTGCAAGGAGGAATGATGTCTCTTGCTACCTCCTTATGTAGTATCTTATGGATCTTGAGAATAAGAATGTCCTTGGTAGTGAGTCAACAAAATGATCATGGACACTTCCACACTTTAAGTGGCAGACACAACTGTAGGTACACCGATGCTGCACATGATTTTCTCAGTGAACAAGTAAAGCAGAGATGACATACCTTTACCTTTAAACACCTGTATACACAGACCGGCACAAACCTAGAAACTTTAAATTGGACCAGAACACCACAACTCATGTCCATAGACATAGGATCACAGAAAAATTCATGGCACACATATCTATCGATAGGCTGTAGGCTACCTCCAGGTTCAGAGAAAGGATGCTTCTGAATACCAGTCGCAGGGGAGCAACAGCAGGAAAAGGGGCATGCCTTTACAGTAAATCCTGTTTGTGGGCTTCCCAGAGGCTTCTGGTGGGCCACTGTAGGGAACAGGGTGCTGGACTAGAAAGAAAGGCCTTAAGACTGATCCAGCAAGGCTCTTACTTCTTATGATCAGCTTTCCTAGGCAGCTGCTGAGCACCAAGGGCCCTTGGAAAGACTCACTGCTGATGCCTGAGACCACTCCTATGCCCATAGCTTGTATGTGGTAATGGAGAGGTGCTCTCACAGGGCGCCTCCAGGCAGGAGGAACCCGTAGAGGGTAGTTTGCCGGGCGGTGGGGGTGGGTGGGCTGTTGAAACTGGAATGCAGACCTTCATGGGTGTTCAAAAATGTACCAGCCACAGTCATATCTACCTCAAAGTGGGGTATTCTCTTCAGTCTGTGAGTCCCACTGCAAGAACTCCTGCTCTTATGACCCCAGTCTTCAGCATACTAACAGCACAATCCTCAATATATTAATTCCAAAGCAAGTCCTAAGTTACAGTATATGAAACTTTCTTCCTGGTAAATAGAATTGCAGCCTTACCTGGAAGCAAACCCTATTAAAATCAAAAGGAGTAAACATGAATAAAACTAGGCTGCAAGATAAAATCTGTTGATAAAATTATAGAGGGTTTAGTCACAAATAAATATAAAGCAATATCAGAGGACAGCTGTAAAAGTGCATTTGCCACATGTCAAATGCAATTGCCATATTCTGTTTCTAATCTATATCTTCTGCTGCTTTTTACTTCTTTTTTCCCTATGCACTGGGCTAAACCCTTAAAAGGGACTCACTAAAGAGTATTTGATCTTTACTGCGATCATTTGTGACAATAAGAAATTGAATTAAAATTATCAGCAAACTTGCTCTCCCTTAAAAAGGACAACTAAACAACCTGCAAAACATTTCGTTCAACTTCAGTCAAGACATATATTTTATAGCTTTAAGTAGTAAAGCTCCCAAGCAGGAAACAAGCTCAATTTCCAGATCAATTAAATACCCAGTAAAGCTCAGGAACATTTAGAGGCTGTCGCCCAGTATACATCCCAATGAAACTTAATGGAGGAGTCCTCTAGTGTGCTTCCAAGCTCTCAGTCAAAGAGTGCTTGGGGACTATATCAGTGGGTCTGCATCTGCCATATGGAGCCTGCCCTTTCTGTTGATTTGAGTTGCTTTGGTTGATTATGACATGCTGAATGAGCAGCAGGAAATGGAGAGCCTTCCACTGGGAATAACCTCTTGCATTTCCCAACCAGTGATCTTCAAGCATGACCTACTGAGGTCATTTCTTGGAGCCAGTGGATAAATCAGTTTTTATAGCTCATTTGCTCCATAACCTTCCTGCTCAAACTGCCTTTTAACTAGTGCAAAATGGAGGCACACAGTCACTGTGATATGGGACCACCAGTTGTTCAGATAGTGCAGATTTGAATTCTGCTCCAGAAACAGCAATGTTAGCTTCAATTACCACTATATTTAGTAATGCTTTGTCTGCTATGATAAGCCAAGTCACTGACCACCTACATTCAGTTTTCAGCAATAACATCTGACAGTGCAGATAAATTGTTGATGTTCATCCAGCATTCCGTTCATGACATCCTGCTACCTTGAGAGTCTTCAAATTTGTTTATATGTCACCTGAATACATAATTATTTGGAGTTAATCAGCTGTTCAGAAATAATTGATAGAAATAGGTACATGGGCTAGATTGTACAAGTTCCCTGTTAAACCTTTGGCTAGCCCAACATAAAGCTAGACACACTTTAAGCGTATTGATTCCAATGGGCTTAAGCATGCTTAACTCTGTGCTAGATTTTGACTGCTGTGTGAGAGAAAATTGTATATTTACTTTGAGCTATTCTTAAAATCTAAGCAATAAAGAGTAACACACTAGGAGGGCAAAACTGTGGAATTGTTAGAAAATCCAAAAGGTACTTCTCATGCTTCAGTCCGAAGACAAAGCTGCTTACATTTAGCACTTCAGCAATCTTCCATTGAGGCAGTGATGAGGTTCACACAGGATTGAGCAGAACCACACGATCCTGATATGCCAAGTGTTTACATAAGGCTGAATGGAATCCTTCTAATCTGCCCAAACTCTGACATCTCCTGAGTACTTTACTGATGGAGGGTTGATAAGAACAACACTTCTTTGCTGGATTGGAGGACTTTATTTGGAGATAGAATGTGGAGGAGGCTTTGCTTTCTCCCTACAAATTGAAGTTCACTAATCCAATGAGAGAAGCCATAAAGAAAACCATTCCTTCATTGAATCGGAGGGCATCTTTTGACCTTCCAAACCAGCAAGGGGTTATTGTAAGACACTGTCCCCTCACAGGACTGGAGGGTTTGGGAGAATAGAAAACAGGGATCTACCATGACCTGCGATGTCCCCAGGTTGTGGTAGACCCTCCACACCCTTGCACATTCCAAGCCTTCCAGAAGAGGAAGCAAAGATACCTCCCCTCCTTTCACAGAAAGATTCCTGTTATTTCTGGAAGAGACTGGCTCAGTACCTGCCAGAAAGCAAGGAGCAATGATTCTAGCTCAGATGTGCTTTTACCCTGCCACTGGATATGCTTTTTACCCTGCTAGCCAGTCTTCACCCTGCCTCTGGGAGCTCTGGTTGCAGATAGATTCTAGTGAGGAAGAACTCGACTATGTTCTTAGGTGCACATCTTCTACAACATTATGCTACAGCATTGCTCCAGCCAATGTCAAAGGTATCAACAGGAAGCAATGAGTGCAAACATATACTAGAATATGAATGCTATAGCCACACTTGCTGAAATGCATGTCATCTACCACAGTCTGCTACTATGCTTTCCCTCAAGTTGAGGGAATTAACTCTGAAACCAATTGGCAGGTGTTCGATAACAAAGAATAGTAAGTCTCAATAAAGGTGAGCCCAACATTAGAATACTTCTAAGGAAGTAATAGATTCAGAGCCAAGCTTGTGGAAACAATGAATCAAGTTTTTTAAAAAATAGCAGAAGCACAATGCAAAATGGAACTATTTGGCAACCAGTGCAAAGAATACAGACCCACTGTATGGGCAAAATGGTTAAGGACTCAAGTACAATTAGGAATAACTAATTGGGCAAACCATAAGGGAGAGGGAGCCATTAGATGGATAAGGAGGGGGCACAGAGAGAGATAGAGAAAAAGAGCACAAAGGTAGAAGAAGAGGGACAGGTTTGATCTTGTGTGTGATGCGTTAGAGGTGCTGAAAGACCCTCTTCAGGTCCTCCCAGCAGAGGACATGAACAAGAGGTGGGATGTTTTTGCAGCATCCAGGACTGTTGCTCTGTATGAGCTCACAGTCCCTAGCAGTTCAACCCCAGGTGAAAGACAGAATGGTGCAAGACACTTATTTGGTTAGTTAGTTAGTTAGTTATATTTTTATACTGCCTGATATGTTCACCTCTAGGCGATGTACAAAATTTAAAAAATATTTAAAAATCAGCACTGATTAAAATACATGAAACAAAACAGTAGCATAAAACAATTATTAAAATATTTAACAAATTATTATAATAACATAGCCAGTTCACTTCAGGAGAAACTCCTCCTCAGAAGGATTCTTTCTGGGTTTTCCACTCAGGGAGGCTTGGACTCTTCAGCCAGACAAAATACAAGATAAGATCTCATGTTAGTCCATTACTGAGAGGGCTCCTGGGTAGTCAAGGTAACAATAACGGCCAAGGCAGTACACAGGTATCCCACACAGGGTATGTTCCAAGACAGTGGTTCTCATAATTCTGGATCCCACAATCCAGAGTTCAAACAGTGGCTCAACAGCCTAGTGCTTTCAGCTCTGGTGGGAAGAATGGTGGTTGAGCAGAACTCTGGTGCAGAAGTTAGTAGGAGCTGCTGAAGCCACAGGAAGCAGGCCTAGAAGGCAATGTCCCAGAGGCAGTTTTCCCAGAGCTTCAAGTGACCAGCCAGTGTGTTCAGCTCCATTGACCCATCCAATCAATCACAAACAGGATCTTTTATAGGACTCGGGATTGGAAGTAAATACAATGATGAGAAAAACTTGAAGGTTGAAGCTCCCATCCAGTGGCAGAGGTGGGAAGACATGGGAACCTTGGAGCTTATTCAGTTGATGAATCAAAACAACAGGGCACTATTATTTCCAATATGCATACTCAAAAGGAGTTCTGACCAATTGCACTCTGAAGTACTCTGAATAGAAGGAGGTTCTTGTGCCTTGAATGCACTTAAGATATCAACATTTTCTGTTGTCTTGCAGGATGCAGCTTACTCAACACTAGGATGTCTCCCTTTCCCAGGTTGATTTTAAGCTACTCCTCTGGTGATCATTTAACCTTATGTGAGTCTGGATTGGCATTAAATACTAAGCCTGACTGCTAGCCCTGCTGCTATGGCAAGACTTTCGTTCCTGTAGAGAACAACAGAAAAGGGAAGGGGGGTGGGGCAGGCAGTCTGTTAAAAATGCAGGAAGGAAGGCAGGTAATGATCACATTGCTAAAAATGGGAAGATGTTGGAAATGAGCAAATAGTACAGACCCACAATCACAGCACAAAGGTTTTGGATGCATTTAAGCCAAGAATCTGTGCCAGGACCATGTCTGAAGCATCACAGAGTGTTGTGTATATGCCCTTCAAGAAAAAGAACTGTATGAAAATCCCAGTTCAGTGCTCAATGAAATCACTTTATGTCACTTTTCTATGTTTATGCTCCCAGGTAAGATTAATAGAATTTGACACCAATTTCACAATAGATGTTAATGTGTTCTCTAGTGCTTAGGACAGCCAAATGTTTTACCTACCACTTGATGGGTGTTTTGTTTGGGGTTTTTAACATTCTTTTCCAGTTCCCATTTTTGTTTTCTAATAATTCATTAGGCAGTATTGCATACTTGCTAATACAGTCTCAAAATTTGTCATATTTTTGACACACAGCCCAGATCTGCTTTCATTTTTCACTTCTACAGATTAACTAGGATGAATATGTTACAACTTTTCAGTGCTCCTAGTACTTCAGGGTGAAGAACCCAAGGCAAACCCTTCTGATTATCATACACGTACCTTTCCATGTCTTTTCTTGGCTGCACAGTGACTTTTTGTGCCAAATCACATGCTTCTGTCTGCTACAGAAACATGCAAGGAAAACAAAATGGGTTGCCTCATCAGAACAGAAGTAGCTTGGCTGAAGACCTCTTCCTGTCGTCCTCTATTAGAATTAGTGAACTAAAGTTATATAATTTTTCCCCCTAACTAGCTTGTTAAGGAACTGCTGTCTGTTGAAAATTGGTAATCTCTCTGTGTTTACTACCTGATCGGGCTTTTGTAGGGGAATTTTAGTGTTCTACATTCGTAGCACACCTTCTGCAAGGTTAATAACCAGAGTCTTAAAGCCTATTTTCACCTGCATTTTTATATCGGTGCACTATGTCCTATTTTTAGTGTTTCGTGAGGCTTGTTTAGTTTAGTTTGTTTATTCATGCATTGCATTTAAAATCTGTACCTCAGACTGATGCAGACTGATTCAAAGCATGTTTAATTGTTAGTTGTCCTACTGAGTTAAATGGAATTTACTCTCAGGTAAGTTTGCACAGAATTGCAGCCAGGGCTGGTTCAATGTTTCAGGGTGCCCTCAGCACAGTGCCCTCCATGGACCTACTTGGGCCTCCCTAAAATTCATGGTGGGGCTTACTTTGGTGGACAAGATAGAAGAGATATGGAGCTTTCCCAGACAGCAGGCTTTACCGCAGGTTTTCTGTGGAGCTTTACTGTGAGCTTGAAGTTGCTCCCCAAAAATGACACAAAAAGTTGATTATTTTTTTTACCCCTGGTTGTTACATTCTAATGCATGATGAAAAACTCAAATTGTGTGTGAAGTGCCTTCTGATAGCTCACAGGGACTTCATGGTAAATCTGGCCAATATGTGAACACACAACTCCATTCCAGAGGTAATGTGAACTAAAAGCTGGATGTGAAAAACTTCATGGTAAAAATAGATTAATTATCTTGGACAAGAAAGCTACTAATGCACAAAAGCTATGGGCACAGAGGTAGTTGTTTGGTACATTGGCAGTAGGCCCTTCTTTGGGACCTGGGTCCTCAGCAGTTGCCCAACAATGCTTTTGCCTGATACCAGCCCCAATTGCCGCCTTAATGTTTTATTAAAATATTCCCGGCAAAAACACTTCCAAACCCTTGATAGCCTGGACTAATAAAACAAAGATATTGTAACTGGATTTTATGAACCAGATTGGGCCTCTCCCAATAATACTCAGCATCTATAGGTCACATTTTTAAGTGGAAGTGTTTCATTGTAATCCTTACACTGATTCTGTAGTGTAGGTCATAGTTATTACCCCCTTAATACATTTGGCAGACGGAGGATGAGAGATAGTGAGTTCATGGCCAAGTGAGATGTGAAGATTGCCATTAGATGAATAAAGAGCTTTTCACTCTAGAAGGCTAAGATTTGAAATGGGGACTTCACAGCTTGCTCTCGTAGCCACTACACTTGGCGAACCCAGACCCGAATAAAGACAGAACATGTGTAGTTGGAAGAAACTAGGGCCACTTTATTGAATAAATTACAAACCTGCAATGAGTAATTAAGCTAAAGTGCAAGTATACCTATGTGGGTCAATCTCATAGGGGGTATGCAACAGGAGGGCGAAAGACCGGGCTTTGATTTGGCTCAGAACCAGTCTGAACCTTATCTCTACCATGAGGTTACCCCCAACAAGGAGATGCATGCCAGCCCACTTCAACCCAGGTACCGAGGCACTGAGCGGCATTCATTGACATGCATCCGAGTGAGAGCGGATCCAGCCCGAGAGTTGCGAGATCACCAAGCCTTCTTCCATATTCCCACTCACCATAACTGCCGTCCAGCCCAACACCAATACAAATTAGCCTACCTCAACCCGCACTCATAAGCAAAGTGACCAAATTTTATTTATTTTACATATTTTTATAGCGCCCAAAACCTATGTCTCTGGGCGGTTTACAACAAGATGAAAACAAAAGGAAAACATTAGTTAAAAACAAAAACAAGAAATTTAAAGCACAACAATTTAAAATTTTTAAAACAATATCCTAAAACAACATTAAAAACAATCAAAACAGTATCAGTTAAAAAGCCTGGGTGAACAGATGCATCTTTAAAGACTTTAAAAATTATCAGAGATGGGGAGTTACAACCCAGTGACAACCTTAACAATGTCAGACAGAAGTAGGTGAAAAAAGGCCCCAACCATAGCCAATCTGCCGAGACCCAACAAATTCCTACTTGGCCCCTAAAGGTGACCGGAATATCCCTCACTGAGTCAGGGATGGGTGTGAGGGTGCCTGTCCACAGAGCAACTGAGGAGGAATGAAACGGAGCCGGCTGCTTATGCAAGCACTCCTGTTCCCTGATAGGTCCACCCACAACACGTGACCGGGGACCAGAATGGCGGCCCACAAGCCTGCTTCCTGGACCAAGCCCGCAACTCCCCCCCCCCCCCGCTCACCCGATATCGCTGTAAATGTGGTGAAGGGGGTGAGGAGCGGCTATACCAGCTTTGGCATGTGCAACACATCTGCACTCACAAACTACATTAGCAGCTAACAGTAACATTGACATTAACAGTAGCAACTGCTAGTGTTGTCTGTGAATGTAGGTATGCTGCATGCGATTTCCAGTCCCCTGCCAACTGGGCAAAGAGATCTTCAAGAGAGGAGACACTCATATTTAGCAGCGGGTCCCTATTCACAGTAGGGAGAGTATAGCCGGTCCCTGTTTAGTGGCTGTTGCTGATGTCTTAGATTGTGAGCTCTTTGGGGAGAGGGGACCATATTCATCTTTTTTTCCCCCCCTGTAAATTGCTTTGAGAATTTTTTTGTTGAAAAATATATGTGTGCGAGGGTGGGGCGGGGGAGGAGAGAGAGAGCACAAGCTAGCGCTATGACCTTGGCAGCATCAACTCTCAGCTGCAATGTCTCATTGCACCACAGGCAGTGGGATGGGGAGTGGTGGTGGCTGGCTGAAGCTGCAGGGAGGGTGAAGAAATGTGGAAGGGAGAGTCACAGTGCCCCTTTTTCTCTTTTTTTACTTGTAAGTCCTCTATGCAGGTGGCAGAGGAGAGCTCCAGCTCCTTCCTCCTCCCCTCCTGCTCGCTGACTGAACAGCCGGGTTTTGCTATCTGCAGAACACTTCCAGCTTTTACGGCCCCATCCCACAGCTTTTTTTTTCTCTTGGGGGAAAAATCTTTTCTCTTGCCCCCACACCCTGAAGCTACTGTCACCACCACTCCTCAAATTTTGCCACCATAGGCAGACGCCTCCTCTGCCTCTACGTTAATCTGCACCTGAATATAGAATCAGATGAAACTGAGACGTGATCCAAAATGGCAGCACATGGAACCCTATATTGAACTTATAGCTCATTACATTTAAGGAATGCATGTTGTTTTTGCTTGCAAGTGAGAAGTAAAATACTGCTTTCCCCTCTGCCGATTAATGTATGTCTCCAGGTTAAATGCAAAATATTTTACAGAAATAAATTCACTCATTTGAAGTTATGAAAAAAACTGAAATTATGTTTCTTTGCTGTTAAAAGTGCACACCTATTTGAAATAGAGGAAATGCTGTATCTCAAGTACTTTGTTTTTAGAACAATAAACATGTACTTTGCCTCACAGGGAATTCTGTCTCCCACAGACGCAAAAGAGGCCTTGAAGCTGAATAATTATCAGTATTTTATTTATACACTTTTATAGATGCATCTGTCTCTCTATGGAATAAATGTTTTAAAAGTCTGCACTCTAATACAGACAGAATACTGCAAGGGATAATAATATGAAATGAAAGGAATAATCAGGAGGTATGGAATGGGGGAAAAAAATTCACTACAGCCATTAAGTCTGCATGTGTACCTTTCCACAGCACATGTCAGTTCGAATAAAAGTTGTGATTTATGGAAGATGGCCTCTCAGTCCTTAAACACAAGTGTTTATGAATATTTCCCATGATATCAATTGTCCTTAAAGGGAAGTATGTTTAGGAAAGAGGCCATGAATTCTAGTCTGAATGATACTACTGACTCTTGGTTTTGAAATTATGAAAGTTTGTTGTTGATGATGATGATGATGGTGATGAAAAAGAATCAGGGCAAACATTCAACATAAACCAACAGAAGGTGCTTCAGGTAATAATGGGCTGCATAAATGAGAAGGCCTCAGAGATGACTCCTAGGTCATCCCCTCCCAAGTTCTCCCCTCCCAAATATGTCCCATGTCCTCATCCTTCAGACTGGAATTTTACAACTAAGTTTCAGACAATACAATCATAGTATATTATGATCCCAACGTCTGAATTAATTTTAAAAGGCCTCCATTGTTTTAATAAACGTCATCCACTTATTCCTTTACCCCATAACAAGCAGCAGTGCTGCCAGGAAAGCAGGGGACTCCTCCAACCTCCCAAGAGCCAGGCCAACACCTTAACTTTCTTCTTGGCCAAAAGATGGGCTGGGTGAGACCATGTGAAAAGGGGGATACAAGGTAACCCTCCCCCCTGCATATTTCAGCTGGCCAGGTACTGACCTCTCTCCCCACTTCAGTCTTTCCTGATTGTGGACAGAAATAGAAAACTAGCCTGGAAAGCAGACTGGGGTGTTTGGCCTAATCCAAAAAGACTTTAAGGTGCTTCGCATGAGAAGTGTGAAGTTTTGAAAGGAGGTCTGCGAGGAGAGCAGGTTTGACCCGCTCTCCCCTCAAATGAGCGCTTACCCTTCCCCGGGGGGGGGAGTGTGTGGATCACCCACCCTGATGAGCAGCAGCTTCCCTGCAGCATTCTCTCTCCTCACTCGGGTGCTCCAGGAGTCAGGCACAGGGAAGCACCACCGCATGGTGCCCCACCCTCTGGAGCCCCAGTAATGCACCATGTGAGTGCACGGTGCATTACTGGGAGCAATCCTCCCCTCGAGTGTGTCTGCCACAGCTGCAAGCAGCCACAGCACACATGATTACTCAGCCCGGTTAATCTGGGTTAAGTGGTGGGCTACTTAGGAGGGATTGCCGCCATGGCTCCCAGTGGTTCTCACATGCAGCAAAAAACGGTTTTCGCTGCGTGCGAGAATAGCTTCAATATTTTCTAATAGGAATTTGGGTCATGACCTGGCCATGCAGGGTCCCACTGCACAGGCATGGCTGCCTCTAAAAGGGCCACCACACCTGGGAATAGGCCTGGAAAGGGCCAAAGACACTGCCTAACCATGTAAACCTAGCCAGAAAGGCAACCCATCCCTGGTGGCACCACAAGGATGGTGTTAGCAGCAGGAGAGGCAGCATGCAGGGAGACAGAAGGTGCTGTTGGACGTTCTTGCTACTCTCTAGTGGAAGATTGAAGAGCTTGTGGTGGTGGTGGCGGCATGTAGAGGGGACAGGATCCTTACATTTTTGTTTCCGTCAACTGTGATTGGTTGGTTGAGGCATGGTCTTTCTCCCTTCCAATCATATGCCACTTCCTTTTTCTTTTTCCAAGTATGGAACTTTTCCATGCCAGGGATTACTATGTTTTGGTGTAGGTATAGTCTTCACCATACCTATTACCTAAGTATTAATTCCAATTAAGTAGGCAGTATCTTCCTTAAATTAACTTGATGATGGTCTTCATAAGGTTACTTTGAGGAAGATAGTGTGCTTAATTGGAAATACTGGCCCACCTTGTCCACAGCTATACATGTCCCACAGGGACATATTCCTGGTGGTGAACAGGGATTTTGCAAGGTAGAGAGAGAAGCAAAAATAGATTCCTATTCCTCCTCCCCATCCGGCAAGGCAACCCTGCAACACAGCTAGTATTCTGGCTTCCTGCAAGGGTGGAACAAGAATGTGGGTCACTATTTTCTGACCTAGATAATTTTAATCAGTTTGAATAATCAATGAACATTCCAGTCCTACTTATAAGTAACTATGATGACATGTCAAGTGGCAGTCAACACCACTCGGGGCCAATCCACATGCATGTTGTTGTTGTTTTTAAGCATGTGTTATAGCACTTTTTGAATGTCCCACTTCAGAATGCAACTGGGAAATTATGGGGTTGAATGTTTTCCCTCATGCCAAAATTCCTTTCAGATGAAAAACTTGCATGTTACAGTTACAGCCCAAGGAGGTTTTGATCATTTGGGAGCATGCAAACAAGCAATCCACCATCACCAATCACATTGTGAAGTGGTTCAGTCCCACACAAGCAGACATCAACAAAATCCACTCATATTGTGTCATGAGTTATTAAAGTTACAATGAAATTACAAACCATTTATCTAGGCTTTCCTCTTTTGTTTTACAAGTAGCTCTCCCACATCATTGTGATCTTTCTAATTATGTGCACTGCTCTCTGCATATGATGTTTTCAGTTAGAACTATGTACCTTTTTTGTTTTATGTTTTTCAAATGATTCAAATGCTAAAGATTTTTTTTTTAAGTCACCAAAGTGAAGGACAATTAATTGCACATTTCAGAGGGAGAAATTCAAGTATAATTCTCTAAATCATGTATTGCAATTTCTCCCTAAATTGTCTTTCCTTTCTAGATAGAATGTTCCTTTTGTATGTGCCTTTATTAACAAATCGGTGAAAATTACTGATGCCATACAGTGAGGCTGTAGCAGTTATGCCATTATCCCACACAATAGGGCAGAGAATTTATTGGGTATACTATCTATAGTGGCAACTGTAGTTGTGACCCATCTCAGATGACTCATATTTTTTTCCCCTTGGGCTTCCTTAAATATACTAACTTGGCAGCAGCTCAGAACCTTATTAATCCCCCTCATCCCTTGATAGCTCGTAAACGATATAACCTAGCATTTCTCTTTTGCTTTTTACGGCCTTTGAAAATCCAAAAGACAAATATTTAGAGTCACTTCAAATATGGAGAAAAACCATTTGGTTTGTCTGTAGTACTTACAGAACTGGGGGTGTGCAGAACATCTCAAGCTCAGAATGACCTGTCTCAAAACGGGCCATTTGGAGTGTTCTGAGCCAAAATGGAACACCCTTCAAATGAAGGACTTGTTCAGTTGAAACAACTGTTCCATTCCACAGAACACAAATGCCCAAAATTCTCTTGGAACAACCAGTTGAGCCAGTTGTTCTGATGGAACAAGTTCAATTTTGACTCAGAATGCTCTAAATGGCCGGTATTGAGGCAGGCCATTCCAAGCTTGAAAGGTTCTGCACATCCCTATACAGTACTAGTAGGACTCTAACACTTCAAAATTCCTATAGGAAGAAAGCTAGTGCTTCAGGAAGAACTGGTATAACCTAGCTATCAGCTTGGAAGGACTTGTTTGGAGGGTTTTTTTTTTAATTTAAAATTTAGGAGAGCATACAGAAATTAGGAGAGCATCCAGGGCCTAAGCCCTAAACAGATTAGGCCCTGGGTATTTCAGAAAATGTCTTCTTCACCATGAGCCCCATTGCCCGTTGAGATCATCTGGAGCAGTTGGTCTACAATTGCCACTGGCTTGTCTGGTGGCTACTCAGGGACAGGCCTTCTCTATTGCTGCCCCTGGGCTTTGAAATGTGCTCCCTGTTGAAATAAGAGCCTCCCCATCTCTGGCAAATTTTTAAAAGGCATGGAAGACACATTTGTTCACCTAGGCTTTTAATTAGATTTACAGTTTTGCTGGGTTTTAAATGATTTTAATGTTTGGATCATTTTTAATTTTATTTAATTTGTGTTGTTTTTGTTGTACACTACCCAGAGATACAGGTTTTTGGGCAGTTTCTAAATATCAGAAATAAATAAATTAAATATATTATTTCTGATACAGCTGCTTGTAAAGGTCAACTCAATTATATTATTTTCCAACAAAATGATATAAATCCTAATAATGTGGAAAGTACTAATTGGCAATTGAGGCAGAAGGGGAGAGGAACCTATGTAGATCTTGTAGTATCTATAGATACTATTTTGTTGTAAAAATGCTTGAACAAATCTCATATACTATTAAAGTGAAATGGAAGCACATTTGATCACGTTCTCTGAAAGCATGAAAAATGAAGTTGGCTTAAGAAATTTAAGCCAAGTACAAACAGACTATTCAGTCAAAACTTTAACTGCTTAAATGTTTCTTGGAATATATGCTTAAGGTGAATGCATTTTACATTCACAAATAAACAGGAGTTTGAGCCCATACAGTAATCTAACAGTAAAACCAAGGGCTTGCTTTCTCACAAAAATTGTGAAAATATTTGGCTACAATTACTGCTGCCACCATCTTTGCTGGCATTGTCAACATTTTTCCCTGGCAAGACTCCTATGCCTTTTATAGCTGAAAAAGAGAATTTGACAAGTAGAGCTCTTCCTCGTGTGGAATGATGCCATGATTTTATAATTATAATAAACAGAAATTTTATAATTTCTGTTTTAATTGTTAACTGATTGTAATGGTGTCTTATAATTGTGAGCCATTTTGGAAGGGTGGTATAAAAAAATTGAATGAATGAATGAATACATAAATAATAAGAAACACTGTCCCTACTGAATGTCTGCTCATCATGCAGCTTTAGGGGCACAGGAGCCCTGCCTGAAAGGCCATGGCAACCCTATTTATTGTTGAGTCTCTCTGTAGGCAAAGATGCTAAACTGAAAGACTGCTGGCTATGATTAATTCTGATTGCAATCTTCTTGCATCCTTAACATTGCTGGCTGCTTGACCTTTCGTATTCTAACTTGCTGGTGAAACATGGTTGTAGCTGTAGCTACATTGCATGTCTGTGTTGCATTGGATTTCTCCATTTCAAGCACTGGCTGTTTTGCTGCTTTATAGCTGCCTGAGCCCCCTCCTGTGCTTTACTGACCTCTATTAAATTCAGTGACAACCTTCTAGCAGAAGGCCTCGCTGTTAACCCACCCTGTCAGCTGGGACTAGAAGCTCTTACATTTGCTGAGCTGTTGTGACAAACCCAAATCATAAGCTTCCGCAAGGCAGGAAGTGTGATGGGACTAGCTATTTGGATAGACTGGGATACAGAACAGGTTGTTGTTGTTGAGAAATTCTAGGCATAAACAAGCTTTGCTTAGTATTCACATACATGATGTTGACTTAGTTTCTGGGAAACGCGAATGCAGAGCATGTGTTCACAGTCTTCTTTTCTGGTTTCAAATTATGATATGCAGTTACCAAGATAAATAGTACAGCACAAGAACTGCTGCAAGATTCATACTGTCTAGTCCAGATTCCAGGGCTAAATGCTTCAAAGGAAGTAATAGCTAAGCTTATGATGTGATCCATTTTCTGTCAGTCACTTTACACACATTCAGGACATCTTAAAGGTACATATGCTTCTCAAGTTAACAGCTAGCTTTTAGGCTTGTGCACTACCAAAAATATCAGATCAATTGCAATTTTTTCAAAAGGAAAAAAAATGTTAGGACTGCAGCCCTAACATCAGATATTGGGGAGCAAAGGCAACCCCCTCTGGACCTGCCATGCCAGAAGATCTCCCAAGGTGGTTGCCTTTGCCCACACCTCCTGATTGTGGGGGTACAGTCCTTAAAAACTATCCCAGGAGCAGATTTGGAAAGACTGACTTTCCAAACCAGCTCCTAGGGTAGTTTTTAAGGACTTTATTGCACGCTCAGAATCGGGGGGTGGGGGACAAAAGCAACCCCCCACCTGGGATTCCCCAGGACCAGAAGGTCTCCCACAGGGTGTTACCTTTGCCCCCTATCCCTCCCCCATTTCAGGCATGCAGTCCTTAAGAAAAACCCCTGGAGCCGACTTGGAGATAAAGTCTTTGCAAGCCAGACTTAAGGCTGGACTTAAAGGATTGCACCCAAAAATCAGGGGTAGGGGCCAAATGTAACCCCCCATGGGGAACCCTCTAGTCCTGTGGGGGTTTTCCAAGTTGGATCCTGGGGTGGTTTAAGGACTGAACCCCAAATAAGTGGTGCAATGGCAACATGCTTTGTGGGACCCTCTGGGTTATTACCTTTGCCCCTCACCCCCAGTTTCAGGGGTACAGTCCTTAAAGACCAGCCCCGGAGCCAGTCTGGAAAGGCTTTCTCTCCAAGCCGGCTTGTGGACTGGTTTTGGTTTGATAGGAACATTGGAAGTAGAAGGATTTCAGACAGAACTGAGATTTTAGTTGCAATTCTGTCAGGGCTCCATGCTGTCATTTCTAAAATACCCCTGATAGTCTCCAATAGTGAGCATATTGCTCCAATAATCCTGATATGACTGCGCAGTCCTACTAGCTACTGCTCATGAAGAAGCTACCTCTGACAATGGATCCACTGCTTTTTGTTGGAAGATAATTGTTTTGTCATACAGCAGAAACCTAAATATATTTACTCAGATGTCCATGCAGCCAAATTCAAGAGGTCATGTTATTGAGGTACTGTGTTCAGGATTTCAGCATTAGTCCTGGGAACACGCCGTTTGTGCTCTGTTGATTCTTTGGCTTTTACTTGGTGAGCTTTCACCCTTTCCAGAGAGAAGGAAGAGAGGCAGGAATAGAGTCTAGTCTTCAAATGCAACTTTTCTATTTACACAATTGTGAGGAGTACTGCAGAAAGCTAATGCATTACTTATGGGCAATGAGCTTTAATTGGTTTAATTGTCAGGCGCCAGTTTTAATTAGTGAGAGGAAAACATTAACCAGTGAGAATTGAGGGCAGACTTGTTTCTTTTAAAGGCTATTTTGGTTCTGGTTGTTATGGTAATGGGGAATGAAAAGAAAATATTAAAAATGACCTTTCCCTCAAACACTCACTGGTAGCTTCTTGTATTCTATCTAGTAACCGTTTATGTTTTGTTGTTGAGAATTTTGTCCCAGAGGGCATCTTGTAGAGAGTTTGGGGTGGGTGGGATTGAAGTCGGGGGGGGGGGAGGAAAGGAGAAGGAGACAACTGAGTTGTTTCTGAATAAACCTTTAGTTAAATCTACATATCAATCAATCTTTATTTCAGTCTCAGATCAGCATAATACCAATAAGAACATAAAACAGAGTATGTGACTAAAGGTGTAAGAAGGCTAAAGGTGACACATTGCAAGCATATGGTATAATTCCTATTGAAAACTATAAAAAGCAACGTGGAAGTAAAATTTAGAGTAAAACTATGTCTGTTTAGTACAAAAAGCAAGACTGCAAATGAAGCGGCCCTTAATGGCCAAGATCTAAAAGCTGTAGTGAACAGTAGTTAATAATGCTAAATGGTAGTTAATAATGCTAAAAAGTGGGTACAAATGTTTAAAAGGTCATATAAGGCATAAAAGAAAAAAGAAAAATGCATTAAAAAGTGATATAAAAGGCACAAGGGAAACATAAAAAGACATAAAATCATACAAGGGTCATATCATACAAAATCATACAAAACTCGTTTTATATAGACATAAAAAAGAGTTTTGACAATTTAAGGCACAGACAGAGGCTGGAAAGCTATAGGATGGTAAACCTGTAGGAGCACAGGGCTGCTATGAAGTGCTCTGTGGCAGCAGGCTGAGGGCGCACTAAAGTTAGCCCATTAAGTTGGGTGCTGGACACAAGCTAGAGGTCATCATCCACTGGATTTTAATCACTGCCGCACAAAACCTGGCAACACTGTAAGTGGTGGTGGGTTGTTATCAGACAGCAGTAGAGAGGTGTAAAATTGGTCTGCATGATCTGGATACTTATGTAATAACAGTAGAATGAAAGTAGAATGAATATCCCTGTAATATGAGCACTGAAGGAGGACGTGTTCTGTTGTTTCTACTTGCCCAGAAATGCAAGGGCATTGATGTTCCAAGAGTGGGTTCTTCCTATAGCATTCCTCCAGCACGGCTGAGGGGAGAACATGGCATCATGCCAGTGTGAAAGCCCTCCTTTGCTTTGGGACTTAAAGTTGTGTTAGGTATCTACAGAAGAGGCAAAATACCTGAGTCCTTCACTGATGAGGAAGTTTGGGGCCCTGCCTATATCAGATTGGCACTCTATGCCTGTAATGTGCTGTTTGATGAGGGCCTTGGCCTGATTATATCCCATGTTAACTAGAACATCATATCCCATGTTAACTCGCGGGGTAGGGATGAGCCTAGAGAGAGTATTTTAGTCATGGTTGACTATTTCCAGCTAGATTGGAAGTCATTACCTAAAGTTTGAGGGGCAAGACCAAAGAAACAAAAATATCGTCTAAGCCAAGAGTTAATTATGGTAATCCAGACCCTGGCCTCCATTTTCATCATGCCTGTCCTCCAGTCACAGGGTACAGTTAGACAAACATCTTGGAACTTGAAGGGCTGCTCTTAGGAACTTTGATTGCACAAGCTCCAATAGGGTGAAGTTGGAGAAGGGACCCAGCTGGGCACCATAGAAAAACTGTGCTAGCGGCTTGTCCTCAAACAGTTTGAGCACTGTGGGTATATATTGGCCAACTCTTGTCCGAAGGAGCTTAAGGATGGCAGAGGTAGTCTTCTGTGCATTTGGGGCAACATAGTCCTCATGTGCCTTCCTAGTGCCAGTGGAGTGAAGGACTACCCCCAGGTATTTAAAGCAAGGAACCTGTTCAATATTGTGCCCATCTACAGACCAGGAACAGATCATGGACCTTTTGGCAAAGGCCATAACTTTGGTTTTATGATAATTAGTTCCAGCAGAACTTCTTTGCAACACTGTGCTTAGGCCCTCAATGCTCATTTAAGGCAAATGGGGGTCCTTGAGAGTATTGCTGCATCATCTGCATATAGGTGTGTGGAAATATGGGCTCCTGCAAGTTTTGGGAGATGAAAATCTAGGTTGTTGAGCTGGCCCACCATAGTGTTGATGTAGAAGCTGGATAAAAATTGGACCAGTATGCAGCCTTGCTTGATGCCCTTCTGTGTTTCAATGGCACTTATGAGATGTCCCTGTGGGTTGAAACTTACCTTGAGTGATGTGCCAGTGTTTAACATGTGTATTAAATATAACAGTAACTGATCAATCAAGGAGGCTTCCAGCTTCTCCCATAATTTGACTCGTGAGATAGAGTCAAAGGCCACTTTAAGGTCTATGAAAGCTACATAAAGAGAGGTTGTGTTGCAGGAAGAGTATTTTTCAATAAGGTGTGGGAGTGCTAAACACTGGTCAATGGTAGATTAGCCTTCTCTGAAGCCAGCCTGTATGTCTGCCAGTTGATTTTCCTGCTCCCACCAATCCAGATTGTTTCTAATGGACTCAGGTGGTATCGGGTTATCCCCTGGGGCCTTCCCCAGTCTCAGTTGGGCAACAAGGCTCTTATTCTCAGATGTTGTCACTGGCATCCACACAGCCGTGTCCTCTATAGCTTGCCCAGGGCATCCACTTTCTGAGAAAGTATCAGCATAGAGTTCATAAAAGTGTTTTTCCCAGACCCCTGGGGGTATGTGGCAGTCTAGATGGGTCAGGCCATTAGTGTAGCTACATATGGTGATGCACCAGAATGAGACTGAGTCATTGGATCAGGCTGCCTGGATAAGTTGTGCCCACTTGTCTTTCATGGCTTCTTTTTTCTTATGTGCTAGCAGCTGTTTGTATTTCCTCTTCTGCTGAAGGAGGTCCTGTGCAGCCATTGCTAAACTGCTGGCTTTGTAGACATGGTAGGAGGTGATGAGAGCTTTTTTGGCATTAACATAGACCTTATCGAACTAAGGCTTGGAATGGTGTTGACGCTGCCAGAGACTTGCGGATTAAGTGCCTTTGAAGCTCTCAGAAAACCCGTGGGTGACAATACAAGGGCTGAAAGGGAACATCCTAATGGGGACGTGCTATCTCTCTCCAGATCAAAATGCTGACAGTGACTTGGGAGTTGCACTTGGAAATCAGGGTGGTGACAAGGAGATGCAGGGCTGTAATAATGGGTAACTTCAATTACCCACGAATAGACTGGGTAAATTCACAGTCAGGTAATGAAAAAGAGGTCAAATTTCTAGACAGTCTGAATGACTATGCCCTAGAAAAGTTGGTCTTGGAACCAACCAGAATGAAGGCGATCTTGGACTTAATCCTGAGTGGCACCCAGGACCTGTTGCATGATGTCAGTGTCATCGACCCTTTAGGGAACAGTGACCATAGTGAGATCAAATCCAGCATACATGTGGGGAGAGAATCAGCAAGGAAGTCTAACTAGGGATGGGTCCGGACCGGTCCGGAGGCCATTGTAAAGGCCTCTGGACCGTCTGGACCGGTTCGGACCTGGCCAGTTAGGTCCGGGTGGAGGGGGTTCCTTTAAGGGCGGGGAGAGTTTACTTACCCCTCCCGCCACTTGTCCCCCTCCAGCGCTCGTATTTATTGTAAGAATTGGGGCGGCAGGATACCCAGTTTTAAAACAGTTTTAAAACATGTGAATTCATAAATATGTTTAAACTAATCAGAAGCTCATTTTTAAAAATTAAAGAAATAGATTAAAGATAAAAGGAAGATATCCTAAGGATGAGCAACCCTTGTGAAGTTTATACATATGTTACAGTTTATGTTTAAGTTCAGCATTGATGAACTCCTAAACAATAGTTGTAAATAATTTACTTGTAATAAATCCAATTTTCTACAGAGGGACTTACATTCAGGTAATATGTTTAGAAGGATTGTAAGATTATAGCATCTGGATTTCTTCTTGTCTAAACACAGAGGGCTTAATCCAGACAAAGTTAAGCAATTTTAAGAAGCATTTATTTCAAAGGGAGAGAATTAAGAACATGCTAAGTCACCTCACCATACTAAATTTAAATAACTCAAAACTGCTTCATTTTGCCTAGACCCAGTTTGCCCCTAATGCTGCAATGGACACTTTTTTTTAATGCTGCATCCAAACATGTAGGATTCAGCATTCCACTAAGCTGACACACACAGAGAGAAACCACAACTTCATGAGCAACCCAATCCTGTCCCTGTCAACTCAGAAGTAAGTGCCACTGGGTTCAAGGGGATTACTTCCAAGTCAGGGAGCATAGAATTGCAGGCTTACAGTAGACAGTCACAGCCCTATCAATGGCTACTAGTCTGAGGGCTTTAGGCCACCTTCAGCCTCAGAAGCAAGGAAGGTACAGTTATAGTTTTCACGTAGTGCCATAATTTGTTAATTAAAAGAGTAACGAGCTTGACTTGTATTTCTGAGCTGATATTATGGTAAAGTTATCTGAAAGATTGATATCAGATGTGGACAGGGGCACAATTTCAGTGCGTGCCCTAGGTGCTATTTTCCCTAGATACACCTCTGCCTGGACTTCAAAATGCTACCTATCAGCCTAAATTTGGCTTCCAGGACCTCCCAACTACATTTCCCCACATCGTTGGTGCCGATGTGCACCACGACAGCTGTCTCTTCCCCAGCACTGCCTAACAGCCTATCTAGATGATGCGTGATGTCCACAACCTTCGCACCAGGCTGGCAAGTCACCATGTGGTCAACACACGGCTCACAAACCCATCTCTCTATACCTCTAATGATCAAATCACCCACTACAAGGAGGCCCCCACACCACGGAGGAGTATCCCCTGTGTGAGTGGATATGGACTCATCTTCCACGGAAGTGGTCCCTTCTAAAGAAAAGGAGCATTTCCCTCTTCCTCAGACTGATGTCCTTCCCCGAGACCTTCATTCTCCCTGACAGCAGAGGAGCTGTCAGCCTGGAGTGGGATGCCTCTATGTCACCCTGGAGTGGGTGGGATGCCTCTATCACGTCCCTGAAGGACATCAGGGACATCCTCATCCCTCTACCACATCCTTCTACCATGTCCCTTAAACTACTGGCATGTTGTGCCACTCTGAATAATGTGTAATGATTCCATTGTGGAAAAGACCAGAGTCTACAGAATATCCTAGAGAACTTTGCATAGACATCCTGCTTTGTATAATGGAATCTAAAAAGGGTGGTCCACATCAAGGCTGTTCTCATGAGCAGCCAAAACCAGGCTAGGGCAACTAAGCCCAGGCTTGGCTGCCTGTGGCAACTGATGGGAGCCACATGGCTCTCGGTGGCAAACCTGGCTAAGAAACTGGGCTGTTAGAGTTAAGGGAGTGAGAACTTTCTTAACCCCCTTTAATTGTGTCATTAAATATGTCAGCACTGGCTGCTTTCAGCCAATGCCGAAACACTGACAGGTGCCCACCTGTTGCTGGGGGGATCCCTGCAATGCACTATGCTCTTGTGGGATTGGGGGGGGGAGGGGCGGTCAGGACAACATGTCCCAACCCCCACATCTCCGTCCTGCCTGTGGCAGCCACAGACCATCTTGGCGCGCAATTCATGCGCCCAGCAACTCTACATGGATAATCTGCAGAGAAGGTGAGCATCTACTGCCTTCCTTGTTGCCCACCCTCAAGCCCTCTCACTCAATTATCTGAAGCATTAGGAGGGCAGAAGGAGGACTTCACCTTCACAGATCAGCTGCAGCCTAGCATGGAAGGCAGGGGAAACTATTTTTGCTTCCATCTCCTCCCTCCAGAAGCCCTTTCAATTGCCAGGAATATGTCCCTGAGGGTTGCGCACCTCTCCACCTGTATTGATTTGCAGAGCAAGACTCCAACACAGCTAGGCTTCAATACAACTAGATGCTAGCTGCTCTGTAAAGGCAGAGCCCTTCTTCACCCTCATAGTGCTTGGAAGATGTGGGCTAATGTCTGTCTTAACCAAATTTATAATACTACAATCTATTGCTAAGAACACTTATAGTAATGATGCTGTTCAGTTACTATGTCTGCACATACATCTGTAGTAAGTGCAATGTCTACTTTGACAAGACTGTCAAGTGATGACCAAATAGCTTGCCAGTCTTCATTTATCTAATCTTATCTTATCTATATTTGTATACCACCTTTCTTTCATCTTTCAGTTTTTATTACAGCCGTTGGCCAGCCAAGAGATAAAAATCAGAATAACAAATATAACTAATATACACAAATAAAGACTAATAATTACACACAATAAAAGAGTATACAAGCATCCAGGATAGATTACTTTAAAAACAGTAAAACTCCTCCTAAAATCTCATAGCAGTATGGCCGCCACTTTTGTGATCTCACAGCTTGTATCCGCAAGGCAGTATTGAGGTATACCACCTGAGCTGTGTATCTCTAGATGAGTCACTTGATAGATGAAGTATCAATGAGAACTTCAGTGTCTGAGTTCTCTCCTAAATCTGTTTCCGAAGCACAGGAAGCAAAGCACTGATACTTCATGTTTATTCTATGGTCAGCAACAGCTGTCACAGTGATTGTGTTATATGTAATATATATATTACACACACACTTTTCTGATTTAAAAAATTTGTTTTAAAAAATGATCATTTTGTCAGGCTCAAATGATGATTTACTATGTTATCATTTTATGTGCTTGTTATTAATTTAGAACTTTATTATTAAACTTCACTACTTGTTGTGATATGATGATTTATTTATTTTTAAAGAAATACTTCCAGAAATTTTAATTGACTTTTCTTCTCTGGGGATTATTACAGCACACTGGGTAAGATTCAGCTGCAGCCTAACCACAATAATTTTAGGGCTCATTTTGCCAGGTGGGTTTTACAAATATTGAGGTTCTTATTTTGTTACAATCAAATCCTTAGGCCTGTTTTGAGAGTCAGTATTCACAAGCGAAATAATCAGAGAGCATCTATTATGCATGAGCTTTGAAAGAACCAAGACAACTAGTGAAATCAATAAGATGCACTTCCCCCCCCAGCTGATAAATAATGGCACTACTTCAACCTTTGCAAGGAAAAATAAACTTTAAACAGACTGAGTTGTCTTCCAAATTGCACACCCTTGTTTAATGCAGAATCATAAACCAAATGTAAGTCATTAATGCAGAACTAAATGATGAAATAACTGCAGGTAACTCTTTGGAAGAGAGATTGCAGATCCTTTTAGTGATCTTTAGGCTGTAGCATAGAGAGAGGAAAATGCCATAAACATCCATTTACACCCAGAGTACTGACCACAGGTAGGCTGCGGTTAACAAGTCACTCTGCTGGTAGTAAATCTTTGTAAACTTATACTTTCACCACCACCACAAATGGAGGAGGAGAAAGGACAGGTGTATCAAAGATCTCATCTGTGTGTGAGCTCCTAGAGGAGTAAGTGAGGGAGGAAAAGGAGTTCATTTGTCAGCTGAGCCCTTTTCCTCTGATCTGCTTCACCTGCTTGGCTCCTCTCCAGGAAACCTAGCTGGCAGCTGCCTCTGCTCCTCGGCTTCTTTTTCTGTACCTACCATCCCCTCCCATTCTTGTGAGACCTCACCCCATACCTGGGCTTGTTAAAACATTCCTGCTTTGACTCCCATTGGAGCCTGACTTGTTGCCCAGGAGACCAGCTGTACACAACCAGCTGCTCTCTTCCACTGGCTCCTGCCCCGTAGAGCATTGGGTGTTGTTGTTAGGCTTCTTGGCCTGATAGAGAGAGAGAGAGAGAGAGAGAGAGTGAGTGTTGGAGGTGGGGGTTGTCAGCCATGTTTGCAGACAGTCTTTTCTTCCCCTCTCCCTTGATGGGAAACTCAGGCCACACCTAGACAAGCAGCTTGGCATAGGCAGCCCTTGGTGCCATAGAGGTAGCTAGCTCCTAGTTAGATCAAGCAACAATGTCATACACGTGAGCTAAAGTAGTGGGGAAATTACTTGGGTAAATAGGAAGGCACCCTTACTGGGTTTTGTATAGCTTTAAGTGAATCTGAGCTCCTGTCAAAGAAATAGATGATGAAAATCATGTATGCCTGAAGGATACATTAACCTGTTAAGACACTCTGGAATGCAATCAAGGTCAGGAACTCAAAACAGTTATGTTGTGCATGCACAACAGAGTATTTTGTTCTGTGCTCCCTCTGAATAGACACAGCCTCACTCACACCCTCCACGCATTCATGGAGTCTGGAACTGGGCTGCCACCAGTCTGCGCTGCTGGGGGGGTGTACCAGCAAGGCTTAGAGGAACCACCACTGTGCCACTGCAGAAGTGGTAAGCCACCACCGCCACGCCATTGCCTTAAAACACTCTTAATGGATTCCCCCAAGGGAATCCTCACTGGATTCCCCTTTACAACACAAAGGATTCCCCTTTTACACAGAGGAATAATAAATAAGAAAGAAAGAAAGAAAGAAAGAAAGAAAGAAAGAAAGAAAGAAAGAAAGAAAGAAAGAAAGAAAGAAAGAAAGATGGATGGATCCCTGTCCCCAAAGGGCTCACAATCTAAAAAGAAACATAAAATAGATACCAGCAAGAGTCACTGGAGGTACTATGCTGGGGGTGGATAGGGCCTGTTACTCTCCCCCGCTAAATATATAAACTTCCCTCTTCACTCAGATAGCAGGGGTATGCATTACAAGCATAGCCATCAAACCAGGTCAAACCACTTCGTCCGAATGGACCACCAGCCAGTTCGATCAAACCGGCTCATGGACCAGCTGTTTAGTTCAAATTTTGTGCACACCCCTATTCTGCTCTACCCAGAACATTCTTGGAACCCTGAGTATTTAGGACACTTTCTGTGTGGACTTCCCCAGGATTATTCTCCTACTTGACTGCCTAGAATTCCCATAGTCTCTTGAGTAGAAATCCCAGAGAGATCTCCAAGCATAACCCCTAGTTAGAAACCTTTGAGGCTGGATTTTCCCTGTATAGGCTTGCTGTGGGCTAATTCCTGTACCTGTCAGCCTAGAAATCCCATGCTACCCTTTGCTAGTTATGGGCACACACAGTGCCATAAATCCAAATTTCATGCCAACACTCCACTGCCTTGTCTTGCCTTTCTTGGCAAATCTTTGTGAGGGATTCTAAAACTACCCAAGGAGTAGGAAGTCCTCTATTTTAGGGATATGCAGAGCGTTTCAATGTCAAAATAGTTTCAACTTGAAACTGGTCATTTTCAGTGTTTCAAGCTCAAAACAGAATACTCTTTAAATAAAGGGCCAGTTTCAAGCTTGGAACAGAACCACCCCATTTCGATCAAAAGGTTTCGAGTGCCATTTTGGAGGCCCATTTCCCGCTTGCTTACTGGTTTTCTGGCACTGGCTTCTGATTGGCTTGCAATCTCCTTGCTTCCTGGTTGGCTTGTTATCATACAAATCAAGGGTTGTCATGGGCAACTGTTCCCCCATTGCCGGGGGGGGGGAGGGAATGAGGGAATTTCAAACTGTATTCAAAAGGGACTGGGATGTATAGAGAGCCCTTATATTTGGCCTCTTAAAGAAAATGATATTTCAGGAGTGTTCTTTCTAACAGGGATTCCCAGATGTGGTTGACTACAACTCCCAACATCCCCAGCTGCAGCAGCCTTTGATTGGGGATTATAGAAGTTGTAGTCAATAATGCCTGGGAATCTCTGTTAAAGGGAACCCTGGAAGGAAGGTTTGATTTTGTGGTTTTATTTTATCAGCACTGAGTATAATATGCTGTGCTATTGCTGCTATAACTACCTAGTTTTGCTGGATCTCAGAACTTGGATGCCTGCTAGGGATATGCATGAACCAGTTTGGAAGCCCTTTTATGGGCACTTCCGACCACTTCCAGTCCAAGGAGGAACCAGGGCAGCAAGGAGGTACACTGCTACTCCACCAGACCGTTTTAAAAGACAACACTAGTGGGGGGAACGTGGTAGGTGGGGTAAGAGCACCCTCCCCCATCCTTAAAGATATCCTCTCCACCTTCAAACCAGCAGGTGCCAGTTCCATGCACATCACTAGTGCCTGCCTTCATTGAGTTGTGGTTTGTTTTGTTTGAGAGATAGAGCCAAGTCTCATGATCAGTGAGACCCGGTTTAGAAGGGTGAGCGGGGAGGGAGCCCTGGGTGGCCAGATCAGCCGCCCACACAACTGCCGGCCCCGTGACGGAGCCAGCGGAGGCTGGGGAGCTCTGGGGCCGCACAGCCCCCAGAAGCTCCAGTATTATATTTCATTCATTCATTCAATCAATCATTCATTCATTCATTCGATTTCTATACTGCCCTTCCAAAAATGGCTCAGGGCAGTTTACACAGAGAAATAACAAACAAATAAGATGGAACCCTGTCCCCAAAGGGCTCACATTCTAAAAAGAAACATAAGACAGACACCAGCAACAGTCACTGGAAGTACTGTGCTGGGGGTGGATATGGCCAGTTACTCCCCCCCTGCTAAATAAAGGGAATCGCCACAGTAAAAGGTGCCTCTTTGCCCAGTTAGCAGGGAGTCCCCAGTATGCCCTGCGAGTGCTTTTCGCCTCCCCTCTGGGGGTCTACTAGCAAGTAACCACGGCACGGAGCCGCGCCGCAGCTACTCACAATCTTTAAAACCAGGTTTGCAGAGCGCTTGCTCTGCAAACCTGGTTTTAGGGGAGGGGTACTTAGGCAGGTTACCCGCCTAGGAACCACCAGGCTCGCAGTCAAGCCCAGTGGTTCACACGATGGGGGAAAATCGGGCTAGCCTCTGCTAGCCCGATTTCACCCCATCGTGTGAATAACCTCAACGTGTTGCGGCAAGAAGTAGACAGTGGTGTGCTCTCGCTCCCTCTCCCCCCCCCCCCATATGTCTTGGTGACTGCTGTGATGAGCTCCATCTCTGTCCTTGAGAGTAACTTGTGCTTCACTCACTGCTCTGCTCTACAATCTGCATTGCAAGGTGTACTCAGTCAAAATGTGGCTGAAGTTGCTCTAGTTTTGCTTATGGATATGCTTGCTGCTAAGTAAAGGAGCTGCTGTGGCAGCTGTTGCAATGCTAGGAAGTAACATAAGGAGTCATAATTGTGTGATAGAGCACAAGTTGTGCCAATGATGTCACTGCAGCACAGGCACTGTGGCTGGAAGTGGATTCTGGGTCAGTATGCTGCCGCTCCGCCAGACCCTTTTACACTGCAGCACCAGTGGTGGAAACGCGGGGCGGGGGGGGGGCGTGCACCCTTCCCAGCCCTTAAAAGTATTCCCCCCACTGTTGAACCAGTCAAACAGCCAGTCTTTCGAACCTGTTCGGAGGCCCACAAAAGGACCTTCAAACAGGTTCATGCATATTATTATTATTATTATTATTATTATTATTATTAATTCAATTTCTATACTGCCCTTCCAGAAATGGCTCAGGGCAGTATACAAAGAGAAGTAAAGCAAATAAGATGACTCCCTGTCCTCCAAGGGCTCACATTCTAAAAAGAAACCTGGGACACACACCAGCAACAGTCACTGCAAGTACTGTGCTGGGGGTAGATAGGGCCAGTTACTCTCCCCCTGCTAAATAAAGAGAATCACCACATTAAAAGGTGCCTCTTTGCCCAGTTAGCAGGGGTAACTGGGCAAACATCCCTATTCTACACTTTTGGACATGCATATGAAAGGTTCCTCATTCACATATCTAAGTCAACACCCACCATGGCAACAGGAGAAGGGGATCTGTATATCAAGGAATACATACTTCTAGGTCAGATATACATCATGAGAACGAAATAGGAAGGTACCTTAACAACTACTCACTTTTCATTTTCAAATATTTGGATGTGTTCCTCCTTTGTCATGGTCAGGAGCAAGAGCTGAGAGCATGCCCTCTCTCCTACTGCTACTCCCCTATAATTGGTATTTAAAGTAATTTTGCCTCTGAGACTGGAGGGAACCTATAGCCATTGGACTAGTAGCCATTGATAGACCTGTCCTCCATGAATTCATCTAAACTGCTCTTAAAGCAATCCTGGCTGTTGGCTGTCAGTACATCTTGTGGCAGAGAATTCCATAGGTTGATTATGCATTGTGTGAAAAAGTACTTCCTTTTGTTGGTAGAAAACCTGGGTAGAAGAGATTGTATGGAAGCAGGAGGAAAACCCTGGGTAGCTTTTCCTTCTACCTTGCTTCCACACAACTGAAAATTGGGACCACATACAGCTCCCAAACCCGGGTATTCTCACAATCAGTAGAAACTGGGCTAAGGGAGCCCAGCCCATTTTCTACTCATCATGAGAACCAGTAGCTGGATTGGCAGCAAGCCTGCTTACAGAGCCCACCACTTAACCTGGGTTTGGGGTGCATGTGCACACTCCCAAAATGGATTATCCGATCATGTGTCTGTCACGGCTGCTTGCAGCCATGGTGGGTACACTTGAGGAGGGGTGAGATGGCTCCCAGAAATGCATCGCACACTCACATGATGCGTTACTGGGGCTCCAGGGGGTGGGGTGCCACACAGCAGCACTTCACTTCACCCAACCCCCAGATCTGCAGGGCGAGGCACGGGTGGAGAGCAGGAGAGCCAATGCTCATCCGTGCCACTGATCCACCTCACAGGGAACCTCTTCTGATTATCTGCAGGGAAGGGAAGGTTAACCCTCCTTCCCCACAATTAGCCCTGAAAGCTCTTCTTACTGATCGTGAGAAGAGCTTCAATAAGTATAAAAGGCTACACAAATTGTCTGATCTAGTAAGATCAAGGTGAGCAATTGATCAGGAGAACCAACTGTGCAAGCTGATACAAATTCATGACCCTTTGCAAAAGTCACCATGGAAAGACTGGATGTGTCAGTCAGCTCACAGTCATGTACTAGCAAACCACTTTCTCAGACATCTACCCACAAAAATAGAAAAGAAGCATTAAAATAAAGACATGTGGGCTATATTCCAAAGTGTAAATAATAAATATGGTAGTGCAATTGAGAGAGCATATAAAACAATTACTGATTTACGGCTCACTGCCACTGCATAAAGGATTTTAAAGAATTTAAACATATTTTATTCATAGGAATTTATGTTAAAATGACAAATATAGCCATTTGATCTCCAGAGGCAGAGGTTTTTCTTTTACACTATAATTCAGTTTAAAGCACTTTCCTCCTAAAGTTAATTTTGACAAAATCAGATCAATCATAACTATGGACTAGTGTCTACTACTTTTGGCCTTGAACATTGGAACACTTGTAATAGATGTCTAGAAAATGCCCTAAAGTGAGGTGAGGTGAAGCAGTCACCATAGGTGGTGGATTAATGGGGCATCGGCCTTCCTCACACTGGCTTCGAAAAGAGCTCTTTAAAGCCGTGCCTCTTCCAAAGCTTGGAAGAGTGGGCACAAGAGTGTATGTATATTGCACTAAGGTGGGCAATATACATACATTAAGGATGGCATAACATATAAACATCACTAATCAATTGGCTATTAGCATATCTTATGCAATGCATTATATAAATTAACTATGCATCAACTGAGGAAGTACTTTTCCTTGTCTTTCTGGAACCTGCCAATTAATTTCATTGAGGGGGCAATGTCTTACTTGATGTCTCAGTGTGTGCGGTCATCGGGCAGGAGCATGGGAGGTGAAAATATGGAACAGCATTAGTCTGATACCAAGTTCCACTTCCTGGGTGTGTGTTGTGTCTAAGGATGTGCACGAATTGATTTTGTTCATTTTGATTTGTACCTGAATTTTTTAAAAAACAACTTGATTTGTTTGGGGTCCAAATCTAACACACACACAGCTCAAATCAACCCAGATTTGATTTGTGCCTGAATTTCCCAAATCCAAATCAATTTGGATTTTTAAAAAGGGTCCCAGGGCCAAAAGAGTGGGGTGGGTGGTAGCTCCCAATGGGTGGAAGCTACCACCCAAATTTCAAAGAAATTGGGCAAAGGAGTGATATTTAAAGCATTTTTGAAGTTTACACTTCTTTAAGTTTTTCCCCATAGGGAATAATGGGGATTTCAGCAGCCTTAGTTATAACTCCCTGGTGGAGTGGCACCAGGGTGGCCGAGAGTGGGGTGTGGTGGGTGCTAGTGCACAATGGGTGCACAGAAGCTACCACCCAGATTTCAAAGGAATTTGGCAAAGGGCTGATTTTAAAATGATTTTTTAAGTTAGCATGTCTTTGTTGCAGATTCAGGGCAGAAAGGGAGTTGGGGGGGCAGAAGAGTGGGTCGGGTGGTAGTTTCCCCAATGGGTGCCTGCTACCTTCCAGATTTTAAAGGAATTGGTGAAAGGGGTGATTTTTAAAGAATTTCTGAAGTTTGTGCATCTTTAAGCTTTTTTCCCCCACAGGGAATAATGGGGATTTCAGCAGCCCCATAACTCAACTTGGGGGGCACCGGGGTGGCCTACAGTGAGTGGTGGTGTAGTGCACATAGGGTGCCAACCACCCCCATACCCAGAAGCCCATGGGGTACTGGGTTTGTTGTTTTTTAGTGTAGATTCTCTGGTAGCAAATGAGAGTGGATTCATTTTCAATGTCAAACAATGAATCCACTCTCAATTGCTACCAGAGAATCTACTCTCAGAACACCTCAGAAAGCATTTCAAGCGTTTCATCCAGAAGAACAGACACAGCTACATCTGTGGCACTGAGCCATAAAAGGGGGTTAAGTAAGGATGCAAAACAACATTCTGCAAGTGTGACAGCGAGGTTTGGCTCCCCTCCCACCTACACAAGTAGAAGAGTGATGATGATAACAATAGCACACAATTTTTTGGTGCATTTTTTTGACATTTCTGCAACAGATCGGAGTACAACCTATTGTAGATGCAAGCAATCTAGTT
Organism: Hemicordylus capensis; assembly: GCF_027244095.1. Taxonomy (NCBI): domain Eukaryota; kingdom Metazoa; phylum Chordata; class Lepidosauria; order Squamata; family Cordylidae; genus Hemicordylus; species Hemicordylus capensis. The sequence continues at coordinate 252,869,807 of NC_069659.1, read as the reverse complement.
TGAATAAAAATGCTGATAGAGCTAGAAGTCACAATATGACCCAATCTTCATTGCAAAGAAGTCCACAGAGAGAGAGAGAGAACCTGTCCTGTGCACATCCATGAGGTCCCCGAAATACACAGGCACAACAACAAACCAGATTATGTAGGGGGAAACATAGTATACCTGTGCATGCATGCTCTGCACAAGGGTTAGTAGGTTTAGCGTTAGAATTTTGGCCAGGGCCTCAGAATACTATGTGCACTCTAAGTCTGTGTGACAGACATGTATGAGGGCACCAGCAGCAAGCTCATCCCTGGCCATGGCTGGTGGGGGTAGGTGGGTGCATGTGTCTATGTGCTGCTGCTTCAGTCACAGTCCTTCCATGGATGGAAAAAAGCAAAGCAAAGTCTCAGACAACACACATTAAAGAGACAAGTGAAAGCTGCATTACACAACAGAAATGCATGAACAACAACTCGTCATCACATCATCAGCATCAGCATCATATTATCACATTGACTTTCATCAATTTTATTTTGGCATCAATTCAGCGGGCTGCGCACTACCTTCATATCCCTTTCTGCCCCGAAACTGTAGGCACTGGCAGGGAATAATAGGCTGCTGCTGGAATGGGGTGGTGGCTGAAGGTTTTCCTTGTTTAAGGCTGCAGTTTGAGGTGGTAAGCTAAATGCACAATGAGGAGGCTTGAGTGTGTGCCCACTCAGAGCCTGTAGGCTGCTGGGCAGAAAATATTAATACTGACCTATATTATGGGCACAGAGGGCTGGAGGACAGGATTCTGTTTTTTAATAATGCAAAAAAAAATTCTTTGGAATGGAAAAAAAGCCAGAATTGTTTTTTAAAAACACGAGGCTATGCTATCCTTCTAACCACCTACTAGTACTAGCTAATGGGGATCCCTCCCACAGAGAGAGCCCCTATTTAAACAACTTCTAAACTAAACACACAACTTTTTAAATTCAATTGCAACCCAAAACCTCTCTCCAAACAGTGGCTGGTCAGGTGGCCAGTGGCCACAGGGGCCCTGCAGCTGGTGGCTGCCTGGCACAGACAGCAGGCACAGACAGGCAGTGATTATCTCAGCAGCAGGAAGGGGGTGAAAAAAGAATTTTATTTTCTTGAATCAGCAGCAGGAACAAAAATGCAATGCAGCAGAGAATCCATTCCAGGCTGGCACACAGCAGGGGCAGACAGGCTGGGCTCAGGCTGTCAAGGCAGAAGGCAATAGGCAAGGCAAGGCAAAGCTAACTCTCTCTCTCAGGGGCATATCCAGGGTGGGGCAGGCAGGGCACGTGCCCCAGGCGCCACTTGAAGGGGGGCGCAATTTTTTAAAATGAACATTTTTTAAAAAAAAAGGCTGCCAAAAACAAAATGGCCACTGCGCATGCTCAAATGGCCTCTATGAGGCCATGGGCCATGCCAGGCCTCGCAGAGGCCATTTGAGCATGTGCAGTGGCCATTTTATTTTTGGCGGCCTTTTAAAAAAAAACACACACACATTATTTTAAAAAATGGCCACCAAACATGCTCCAATGGTCCCTGTGAGACCCTAGGCCTTGCAGAGGCCATTTGAGCATGCCAGGCCTCGCAGAGGCCATTTGAGCATATGTGGTGGCCATTTTATTTTTGGCGGCCTTTTTTAAAAAAAAAACCACATTATTTTAAAAAATGGCCACCGAACATGCTCCAATGGTCCCTGTGAGGCCCTAGGCCTTGCTAGGCTTTGCAGAGGCCATTTGAGCATGCATGGCGGCCTCCAAAATGGCCACCACGCCGATCTTTGTAGTCCCAAACAGGCCCAAATATCAGCCCGGGTCAGGCTGCAGCAGTGAATTAAGAGGCCGGCAGGGGGATGGGGGTCCTTTGCAGCCCCCCACTATGGCCTTTAGGAAGCCCCCCAAAGGGGCTACAGGTAATTTTTTAAAATTTAATATAAGTCACTGTACACATATTCAGTTTGGCACTATGTACAGTGGGCTTGTGAATACTGAGCTGAAGCTTATGAGCTAGGATTGTATTCATTTGCTCTTACTTTGCTTCTTGTGATGTGAGTTAAATGTGATGTCTTAATAATATGGCTATTAATGGTGAGTTTGTCTTTGAATCAGTGTGAAATCCTTAGTATTAAAGCCCACTGGGAGTTTCTTGCTCTCTTTCTCTCATTTTAACTGTCTTTCTGAAAGACTAGAATATATTTCAAGCAATGACACAGTTTACTCTGCATATCCTTTAATTATTTTCAGAGTATCTGGGAAAGGCAAATTCTCCATTTATTTTTAATACTTTTAATAGTAATGCTACAATGCATAGTAGAGAATTAGACAGGCACTTCTGTTTAGTTTTCCAAGTACACCTTCACATAGTATTTGGGTATTTCATGAGCCCCAGCATACTGAAATTGGTAATTTTCCAGCATTTTTTGGTCTGGCTATGTCCACTGCTAAATAGTTTTTGAAATATTAAAAGATTAACGAGCTTGATTTGTATTTTTGAGCTGATATTATGGTAAAGTTATCTGAAAGATGGGTGTCAGATGTTTGGCCAGGGGGCGCAATTTCAGTGCTTGCCCTAGGCGCTATTTTCCCTAGATACGCCTCTGCTCTCTCTCTCTCCTCCCATGAGGCAGAAAGGCAGAATGGTGGCTGCTGCCTCTTTAAATCTAATTGAAAATCCCTCCTTGAACTCCCTCCCACCCTTGTCCCTTCTTTGACCCTTCTCCTGGCTAATGTGGGGTCAGTCAGCAGTGGCAAGAGCCAAAGGAGCCAATCTGGAACCAGGAGGGAATCGTCAGCAGATCAGCCCATGCTTTTGTTCATCGATCTGAAGCTTGGAAGGGCGAAAAATTCAAATAGACGTCAAAATACAAAATGGAGACTACATGGAGATCGCCACAGAATGGAGGTCCGAAACAACAAAACATTTGGCTCCAAAATCCAGGTGATTTGTTTTGGAGCCAAATCTTGCTGGGCTTGCAGAGGGGCTATTTGTTTTGTGTACAAATCACCGAGGTAGATTTGGGTACAGGTAGATTTGGGTACAGATCATTCTGTACCCAAAATATTTCACATATCCCTAATTGTGTCAATAGTCAATCCATATTTGGCCAATAGGCGAGAAGATTTCCCTCATAGCTCTTCTGAGGGCTCAAACGCTTCCATGAGGCTTTCAGTGGGAAACTGTTGGCAATGCTAGCTTGCATTTCAGAGCAGTGATAGGATGGCCAAGTGGGAGAGTGGAGGCAAAGCAAAGAGACAGAAATTGGCCACCCAGGGGCCTGTAAAAAGACAAAGCCCCACAAGGAGTAGGGGATGAATCAAGTGGAGGTACTGAAGCCAAAGGGGGAGACCAAAAACAGACAGGTCCAGATACGGACCCACAACAAAATTTTGCAACATATCCCTGTTGTGCTTGTGTTCTTTGAGCCTCTGGCTGAGCATAACAGAACAAACATTAGAAACAAAGACAGGAGCTCCTACTCTTACTTGGGTCCTACTTCATATTTATTATTTATTATTTATTTTACTCATTATTAAAAATTTCATACCACCCTTCCAAAAGGCTCAGGGCGGTTTACATTAAAACACCATTAAAATCATCCAACAATTAAAACAAAAATTATAAAGCTACATAAAATAATAAGTAACAATTAAAACATCATAAAACAGCAGCCTACACCCTTTAGGCACTACCATCCCACCCCACTCTTTTGGGGCAGATACACTTTCTGCCCCCCCATCTGCCCCAAAGACACAAAACCCTCAGAAATTCACAAAAAATCAGCCCTCTGTCCCACCCCCCTGAAATTTGGGTGGTAGCCTACACCCATTAGGCACTACCACCCCACCCCACTCTTTTGGGGCAGATATGCTTTCTGCCCCCAATCTGCCCCAAAGACACAAAAACTTCAAAAAATCACAAAAAATCAGCCCTTTGTCCCATCCCCCTGAAATTTGGGTGGTAGCCTACACCCATTAGGCACTACCACCCCACCCCACTCTTTTGGGGCAGATACACTTTCTGTCCCCCCCATCTGCCCCAAAGACACAAAAACTTCAGTAATTCACAAAAAATCAGCCCTCTGTCCCTCCCACCCCCCTGAAATTGGGGTGGCAGCCTACACCCATTAGGCACTACCACCCCACCCCACTCTTTTGGGGCAGATACACTTTCTGTCCCCCCCCATCTGCCCCAAAGACACAAAAACTTCAGTAATTCACAAAAAATCAGCCCTCTGTCCCTCCCACCCCCCTGAAATTGGGGTGGCAGCCTACACCCATTAGGCACTACCACCCCACCCCACCCCACTCTGCTGCCCCATATCCCACTCTAAGTCCAGCAACAGTGCCCTGCCCTGAACCTCACCTCATCCAAACTTCTTTCGCCCACTACAGTCAACAGACAGGCAGGCACAGCTAGGAGGGAACACGCATAGCATGTGGAGGACGCACGCAAGACAACAACACTCCGCAAGTGGAGCAGCAAGTCTTGGCATGTTGTTGTTGCCCCCTCCTCGCCCACACAGCTTTGAAGAGTAACGGATGATGATGGCAGATAAGAAGAGAATGGCAGCACGCACGTGTCTCTGGACATTTCTTTTCCTGTCTGACTCTGTGGCATGAGATCGCCGCATCTATGTATCGGCAAGCACAATCTTCAAATAAAATGCTGTCAATCAACTCGCAAACATGACCCGATCTTCATTTGGAAACATAATGCAATGATGCATCTCCACACACACATGCACAGGCACAGTGAATTGCACCTGTCCTGTCCTTTACCGGGCCCCACACGGACACACCACTCCACACCACATCACACAACAACACCACATACCACGAAGAGGTCTCTGCAACAAAGCAAGCTAGAATTTTTGCAGGCTTTTTCGGATTGCATCCCAATGCATGCCGCAGATACTGGGCAGAAAGACTGTGCAATCACATGATATGACATTACCACTAGTTCGGAGTCTAGAAGATGCCTTTATTCCCCTGTGTGTGTGCACTGTGCGGGTTTGCTGCTCAAGTCACTCACTCTGCAAGAGGGTTAGGGCTGAAAAGGGCTGTGTCGCCTCAGGTTGCAATGTGTGCTCTCTCTGTCTGCGTGAGACAGACATTTGTGTGAGGGCTGCACCAGCATCAAGCTCATCATTGGCAACACAGCTTTTTGGGGGGAGGGGAGGGGAGGGGAGGGTGGGTGCATGTGTGTGTGTGTGCCACTTCAGGCACAGCAGTAGTACTACTCCCATTGTGGCCAGAAAAAGCAGGCAGCAGCAGAGCAGACCATCTCACTCAGCGGCGGCGGCGACAACCTAATAGCTCAGTAGACCAAGGCAAACCACATATTTGGATTTGAACAGAGGAGAGCATGAAGATTAAGAAAGAAGTAAACTAGACATCACCTGACAAGCAAGCCGAAATCAGAAATAATTACATCGCATTGAGAAAAGCAGCAGACAGACCTTTTTTAGATTACAGCTTCAATGCAATTGTTCATGGGAGGAAGCAATGATGACAGTTTTAGCAGGCAAGCAGGCTAGCAATTAGCGGCAAGCCCACTCAGTGACAGTGTGTGTGCCCCCCTCGCCAGGAGGCACAGGCCCATTGCACAGAGCCACTACTCTCCCCCAGGGATGTCCCTTCCAATCCTGACTGTGCCCCCCCCACGCACACGCAGCAGCCTGTCTCTGAGGTTGTGGATGGATGGTGCGCTGCCCTACGGCCCAGCCTTCAGCACTGGGCAAGTGGGTGCTCCCAGCATCGGGGGGGGGGCCCACCACAGATTTCTTCTGCAGAGACAGCAACTACAGCTCCCATTGTCCCTAGTCTTGATGGTGGCCAGCCATCAGGACAGTGGGAAATGGGAGTTGTCATCTCTCTCTGCCACATCTGTGGTAACCCCTCCCTCATGCTGGGAGCACTCACCTGGCAGTCCACCATCCCAGGCTGACAGTGCAGCGGTGCCTGTGTATGCATGCGTGTCTGGATGTGCCAGCAGCACGGGGCATGTTTTAGTGGCAGGGTGGGCTTAGAGAGATGGACTGTGACACATCTTCTGGCCGGGATGAACTGCCGTGGCGTGGGAGGCGCTACATAGGGGGGGTGACGCGAGTCACTCGCCCTCCACGGCCAGTTCGGGGTAGCCCAGCAGGGGGAGGTTGGCCTTCAAGAAGATGAGCTGCTCGACCAAATCAGCATCCAGGCGTGAGCGCAGAGGAGTCACCACGTCCCCGGCCATGGAGAACAACCTCTCGCTCGAGACGCTGGTTGGCGGGCAAGAGAGAAACCGGACAGCAACGGATGCCAAGTCCGGCCAGACTTTGCGACGCGTTGCCCAAAAGGGGAACGGCTCACTCTCCTCGTCTTCCGTCGCCTCCTCCAGGTACTGCAGAACAGTCTGCTCAGCACGGCTGGGGCGAGGGACAGGCTCCTCCCGTCTCCCAGGCATGAGACTAGCATAGCCCCTGAGCCACCGGGTGGTGGTTCGAGGTCGCACTGGCTGCTCTGCTGGTCCCACTGCCGGAGAAACCACGCCGCTGGACTGGGAAGAAGTGGGGGTGGTGGCAGTGCTGCTGTTGCTGCTGCTGCTGGGGGTGGGATGCGCAGTGCCAGCCTGCGACCAAGACCCCTCCTCCTGGTCGTCTGCTGCACCTATCCCTAGCCTCCTTTCCTCTTCACGCTTCACGTGTTCGACCAGGAGGCCCCTCCACCTGGGCAGCTCGCCAGGAGGCACAGCGCTGCCCTTCATCCTTGGGTCACAAATGCATGCCAGGACATGCCATGCAGATGCGGCCCATGGTGTCTTGAGCCGCTCAACTACCCCAGTCCTCAACCGACCTGCCAGGGCAATCGCAACCCCAGTGGTCAGAGTGGTCTGGAGATCGCTCATTGCCTTCTCCAGGAGAATAGCAGTGGGCAAAGCCAGGCTCAGCGTGGCGGTCTGAGTACACAAGTCGTTCATTGCAGAATAGAACGGCTCTAGTACTAAGACCAGCTCGCGGATCACCGGCCAGTCATCATAGAGAGACTTGCACAGATCCAAGCAACCACACGTCCCCAGGCTGTTGAGTGCTCCCTCTTGCTCATGCATGCGCCGGAGCAAGAGAAAGGTGGAGTTCCACCAGGTAGGAACATCCTGGGGGATTTGGTGTTCGGGCAGGCCCAGCTCGATCTGTCTGGCCTTGAGCTGGTGCCTTGCCTTTTCACTCCGGTGGAAGTGGCCCGCTACCTGGCGGCAACGCTCCACCAGGGCGGCCACGGGAGCAGCAGGATCCTGACCTAAACTACTGGAAGAGCCCCGAACACGCTGGTGCTCCTTGGCCTTCTTCGGCGCCTCCTTGAGGCCAAGCGCACCCTTCACTACGAGGTTCAAGGTGTGCGCAGCGCAAGCGATGTTCACACCGTAAACCCGCCTAGCAGCCTTGGTGATGTTGGCTGCGTTGTCCATCACCATGAAGCCCTGGCGGAGGGTTGGCTCCCCGGCCAGCCACGCCCCCACCTGCCGCTCCATGACGGCAGCCAACTCATCTGAAGTGTGGTCTGTGTCCATCGCCTCCACATGCAACACTGCCCAAGAAGGCGTGCATGCATGGGAGGAGCTGGATACAGCACCAGCAGCGCCAGATGTCCCCTCACCCCCATGCCCCCACCAATGGGCTGTCAGGGACATGAAGGCAGTGTGCAGCCCACTGCGGCTAGTCCAGATATCCGCAGTGAAATGCACACTGGTGTTTGGCCCAGCTGCACGCAGCTTGGCCAACACGGCCCCCCTGCACGCACGGTACAGGGAGGGGACCACCCTCCTGCTGAAAGTGGTCCTTGAGGGGATCTTGTACTCCGGAGAAAGCAGCTGGAGCAGATGCCGGAAGCCGACATTGTCGACAATGGAGAACGGCTGGTCATCAAGAGCGATCATCTCACCAATGGCCCGAGTCACGAGATGAGGCTTTGGACGATCAGACCGCTTCCCAAGAGATTGCACCCACTGATGATCGGTCAGCTTTTCCTGCCTGTGGGCAGGAGCCGCTGGCCGCTTGCTACTGCTGCCACTACTACTGCTTCTGCTACCAGGTGAGGCACCGGGCCTACTGCCAGTGCCAGCAGAGGTCTCCACACCTGGGTGCCGCCGACGCATGTGCGACCACAGCCCCGAGGTTGTGAAGTGCATAGGGTCCTTGCCTCTGCTGACCAGTGCCTTGCAGTGGGTGCACACAGCATGGGTGGGATCACCAGGGCTAAGCTCAAAGTGATCCCAGACCACACTGCCAGACTCCCCAGCGACACGAGGTCGCTTTGTTGGTGGAACTTTTGCTGGTTCCTTCTCGGGCATACCACCACCAATGCCCTCAGCGCTGGCATGGGAAGGCCCAGGGGCAGGAGAAGATCTTCCCTCCTCCTGAGCCCCCTCAGATGCCAGACTGAGCCCCCCACCAACCCCCATAGTGACCGTTTGGGGGGTCCGCAAGGTGGATCTGGCTGGACTGCCAACCTCCTCCACCAGCACCACCTCCTCAGCTGCCACAGGAAGATCTTCTTCCCTGGCAATCTGGGAGGCCCCCCCCCCCAAATCCTGCCTGGACGCAGGCCCTGGCATAGGGCCAGGCTGACCCAAGAAGAAGTCAAGCCTGCGCGCCGAAGCAGGGCCGGGGGTGACTTGGGGAGTAGGCCCCTCTTGCCGCCCCCTGCCACGACCAGCTGTAGGGAAGACAAGCCTCCCACTTACTTGTGCCCTCCCTTTTCCTGCTGTCCTCCCAACCATTGCTTTTTAAAACTTTTTTAAAAATTTCAAAATGTGAAGAAGGGGTAGTTGTCTCAGGGGGCAGCAGGTACTAGAGGGCCAGAAAAACAGTGGATGTGCTGCGGTGCCGGTGACTGCCTCCTTGCTTAGGGCTTGTTGTTGTTGGCACAAATGCTGCTGCTGCAAGATCCCAGTCAGAAGTTGCTTACGCCGTGCAATGAATGTGTATCACACGACACAGTCAGTCAGCCACAGAGGGACTGGGAGACAGTGGGAGTTACTTGATGCGCGATACAACAGAAGCAGGCTGTGCAACAAAAAAATGTAAAAATTAAAAATTAAGATACTAGCTCAGCTGCTGTGCTGTGCACAGGTGCAGGAGGAGTTATTTAAGGCTGGAGCCTTGCGCACACAGTGTGCAGTGCACTTAGTCAGTAGAAGTGAAAGTAAGTTTAGTTATATTATCTTTCTCTGACTGCTGGTCACTTTGAATGGAATAGACTGGAGAATTTATTTGTTGCAAGTAACTTGTGTTGTTGCTACTAATGTATCGAACGCACTCCACCACAGGGGAAAGTTACTCTCTCTGTGGTCTGAAAGTAGCACACAGTTACAAAAATGTTTCAAAAAATTATCTCTGTGTCAATTACACAGGCAAACAAGATGGAAAAGTAACTGTGGGCAGACTAGGCCCTTAAAAAATATTTCTGCAAAATACACAAAAGCAGCAACAGAAATATAAAGTTGCAGCACTACTAGGCCAGGCCACTCTTACAGTCTACTGCTACTCTACAGTTGAACCTCCTCCTAATAGCTAGCTACCGGGGAAGGTTACACACAATCCCTAGTTATTTAGAACCCTATTTATTTAAAACACTATTTAAAACCCAATCTTACAACTATCACAACACTTTAAAACCCTATTTATTTGAAACACTATTTATTTAAAACCCAATCTTACAACTATCACAACACTTTGAAACCCTATTTATTTAAAACACTATTTATTTAAAACCCAATCTTACAACAACTATCACACAACACTTATAGAGAAAAGTGAAAACCCCAAAAACCTAAAAACAGGGAAAAATTAATAAACCCCAAGCGCACAGTTAAAGAATGGAACACTACAGATTAGAACGCCGTGTGTGACGTGCGTGTGTCTGTGTGTTGTGTGCGTGTGTAAAATATAAAATGGCTGGGCCAATCTCACTCAGGTGTAGGCTTCTCCAACGCCGGGTCTCTGGCGTCCACCTCTGAGGGTCTGGTCTGGTGGCTGGTCACACAGGTGGGCCTGGAGTGCAGGCAGGCAGGCAGGCAGGCAGGCAGCAGGCACAGGCAGCAGTGACTCTCCGCAGAAAAAAATTGCCCAAAAAAGTGGTTTGGCAAAAAATAGGGTGGGGGGATTCAAAAGGAGAAAAAACACCCTCCTTTCCCACCAAGGGCTGCAGGCTGGCAATGCTTGCAGGCAGTCAGATGTTTTTAAAAAAATCTAAAATCTATTCCTCTTCTTCTCTTCACAAAAAAGGATTAAAAAAAAAATGGGAAGAGGAGGTTTGCTCTGCAAGGAAGAGGTTTCCTTCCAATCCTTTCCTTAAAAAAAATCTCCCCCTCTTCTAGCCCCAACAAGGATTAAAAAATGAGCAGAGGGTTTGCCTCTGCAAGGCAGAGGTTTCTTTAAAAAAAAAAAAAATCTCACCCTCTTTTAATCCAGAAAAGGATTTTAAAAAATGGGAAGAGGAGGTTTGCTCTGCAAGGAAGAGGTTTCCTTAGAAAAAAAAAATTCTCCCCCTCTTCTAGCCCCAACAAGGATTTAAAAATGAGCAGTGGGAAACCTCTGCAAGGCAGAGGTTTCTTTAAAAAAAATTTCCACCCTCTTCTCTCTTTATTTTAAAAATTGCTTAAATAAAGCAGAAAACCAACCAACAAGGCAGAGCACTGGCGTAAATGCAGAAAAACAGCACCCACAAAAATCCAAAATCAAAATGGAGGCAAGACTTACTAAGCAAGGCAGCAGATCTCTCTCTTGTGTCTCTTCTCCCACGCAAGGCAGCAGAAAGGAAGAAAATGGCTACTGGTGGCCCCTTAAATACCCTCCTGCAAAGCCCTCCAAAAATCACCCCCACCCTTGACCCTACCTCCACCTGTACCTGGCCAATGGGAGGGTGTGATTTACTATCCAAACCTTATTTGGTCATTTTCCTCTGCAGGTAGGAACTTTTATTTTCAATGGAGGTGAATGGGAAAATTTTTCTGCATTGAAGTCAATGGAGAAAAAAGGCGGGAAATTCAAAGAGCTGTCAGAATTAAAATGGAGGGGGAAGAAGAAGGCAATTCTGCAGCCACAAAATGGAGGCTGCAGACATGCCCACGGAGGTCCGAATCACCCGAATTTTTTTTCACGAAATCGGGGTGATTCGGATCGGGCACAGAAATTTTCGGAGGTGCGCAGTGGTGATTCGGATCGGCTCCGAATCACCCGAAATTCGTTGTTTCGGGCACAGAACGATCTGTGCCCGAAACGAAATGCACATCCCTAAAAATCATCTCTAGAGTTCTGACCCCACACAATAAGTATCTCCATCTTATCTGGATTCAGCATCAGTTTATTCTCCCTCATCCAGCCCATTACTGCTTCCAGGCAGGCATTTAGGGAGGATATGCCAACTCCTGAAGAGGTTGACATGGAGTAGTAGATCTGGGTGTCATCAGCGTTCTGGTAACACCCAGTTCCAAATCCCCAGATGATCCCCAGAGGCCCTGATGATCTCTCCCAGTGGTTTCATGTAGATGTTGAAAAGCATTGGAGAAAGCATGGAGCCTTGAGGGACACCATCCTTAAGCTCACATATATAATTAGAGTTTCCCCCCTTTCCCGCGTGTGTGTGTGTGTGTGTGTGTGTGTGTGTACGCGCGTGTGCACGTGCACATGCAAACAGTGATCAGCTGATTAACAGATTCAGTTCACAACTCCTCACTCTGGTCCTTCAAGAGAGTTCACATACAAACAGTTGTATTAATGCTATTTGCAGGAGAGGGTTAACCTCCCATACCAAAAGCTTAAGTGTGCAAAACTCCTTCCCTTTCTGAAACACAAGGAGGTGCAACAGCTGGTGAGAAAAATAAAGAATTTTAGACATCTTTTCCCCTCATCTTTTTCCCGAAGGAGAATAGGTTATGGCTGTTTTCAGAGAGTACTTTTCAAGCTGAGAAACTTCCCGCTCATTTTGTTCAAGCCTCCTCTCCCACCCCTTCACTACTTAGTTCCATTAGCATCATCTACCTGATTGTCAAGTATTCTGAGTCCACAAAAATTCCACTCCACTGAGTTACACTGAAGTAGTATGGGGATCTTTTTGGACCTTTAAGGGTTTTTCCTCTCTAGATTTTTGTGAATGATGTAATTTTGGGTTACCCCGAGGCTGAGGGTACCTCCCTCTCACCTGCAGTTGCTCCAGTTACATGTTCATTTCCAGCTCTTTTGGTAATCAATAGCAAGTGTAAAGTGATGAATATTGGGACAAAAAAACCCAACTTCATATATACACTGATGGGGTCTGAGCTGTCAGTGACTGACCAGGAGAGAAATCTTGGGGTCCTGGTGGACAGCTCATTGAAAGTATTGACTCAGTGCATGGCAGCTGCGAAGATGGCTAATTCCATGCTAGGGATCATTAGGAAGAGGATTGAAAATAAAAATGCCAATACTTATGGTGCACAACTCTATGGTGCAGCCACATTTGGAGTATTAGGTGCAGTTCTGGCCACCGTAACTTAAGAAGGACATTGCAGAACTGGAAAAGGTGCAGAAGAGGGCAACCAAGATGATCAGGGGCCTGGAACACCTTCCTTATGGGCAAGGCTACAGCATCAGGGGCTTTTTAGTCTGCAAAAGAGGTGACTATGGGGAACATGACAGAGGTGTATAAAATTATGCATGGAGTAGAAAGAGTGGACACAGAGAGAAATTTCTCCCTCTCCCACAACGGTAGAACCAGGTCTCATTCTGAAAACTGAAAGCCAGGAAATTTATGACTGACAAAAGGAAGTACTTTTTCCACATAGTGCATAATTAATCTGTGGAATTCTCTGCCATGGGCTGTTGTGATGGCCACTAAATGGGGCTTAGACAAATTCAGGTCTATCAACCGCATCTAGTCTGGTAGCTATAGTCCACCTCCAGCCTCAGAGGCAAGATTGCCTCTGAATAGCACCTTAAGTGGTGCAGCGGGGAAATGCTTGACTAACAAGCAGAAGGTTGCCGTTTCTTATCCCTGCTGGTAGTATATCAGGCAGCAGTGATATAGGAAGATGCTGAAAGGCAGCATCTCATACTGCATGGGAGGAGACAATGGTAAACTCCTCCTACCAAAGAAAACCACAGGGCTCTGTGGGCACCAGGAATTGAAATTGACTTGACAGCACACTGTACCTTTACCTTACCAGTTGCAGAGGAGCAAAAGCAGGAGAAAAGGCATGCCCTCACTTCTTACCTGTGGGCTTCTCAAAGGCATCTGGTGGGACCCTGTGTGTAACAGGATGGGGGACTACATAGGCCTTGGGCCTGATCCAGCAGGGCTTTTTTTCTTAGATATGATAGCTCAGCCCACAGGGTAACCAAAGGGAAGCACAGTATTATATACCTCTATCATGTCTCCCTTAGTTGCATTGTTTTTCCTAAATAAAAGACCCCTAATTGCCTTTCCCTGTCAGGAAGGTGCTCCAACCTTTGATCTACTCCTTTTCACTGAGCGCTAAGATTTCAAGATAGAACAACCAGAACTATACATGGTATTTAGGGATGTGCGAAACGTTTCGGATACAAAACGTTTTGTACCCAAAACAGCCTGTTTCGGGTGTTTTGTAGACAAAACAAAACACCCATTTTCCAGATACAAAAGTTTTGTATACAAAACAAAACGTCCCTGTTTCGGCTACAAAATGTTTTGTTGTTTCGGACCTCCATTTTGTGGTGATCTCTGAGTCAGTCTCCATTTTGGGTTTGACATCTCTTTGAATTTCCCACCCTTCCAACCTTCTGATCAGTGACCTAAATCATGGGCTGACCTGCTGACAATTCCCTCCTTGTTCACCATTGGCTCTTTTGCTTCTTCCCACTCTTTACTGACCCCACATTGGCCAGGGGAAGGGCTGCTAACCCATGGGGTGCTGGGTTCTGCTGTTTCTGTGGTGTTCTGAGTGTAGATTCTCTGGTAGCATATGAGAGTGGATTCTTGTTTTTCACTGAAAATCTCATATGCTACCAGAGAATCTACAATGAACACCTCAGAAACAACAAAACCCAGTACCCCACAGGCTTGTGGGGGTGGTTGGCACCTTATGTGCACTACACAACCCCCCACTCTGGGAAACCCCAGTGCCCCCAAGTGGAATTATGGGGCTGCTGAAACCTCCATTATTCCTCATGGGAGAAATCTTAAAGACACGTAAACTTCAACAAATCACAAAAGATCAGCCCTTTGCCCAAATCCTTTGAAATAATTCTGGAAGTTTCCTTGCCCCCACTGGGCACTACCACCCACCACGCTCTGCTCTGGGTCATCCCTTTCCCCTTGACTTGAAGCGATACATTTGCTGGAACCCCATTATTCCCTATGGGAAAATTCTTAAAGATGTGTAAACTTTTTTAAAAATCACACACAAAATCAGCCCTTTGCCTAATTCCTTTTAAATTTGGGTGGTAGCTTCCACCCATTGGACACCACCACCATCCCCCACTCTTTTTGCCCTGGGACCCTTTTTAAAAATCCAAATCGATTCGGATTCAGAAAATTTGGCTACAAAACAAAACAGGGCTGATTCTCTCACGCCCTCGAGCTCCAACAGCGAGGAGGAAGGGGAAGCTGTCAACTTTCCAGCCGACTCAGGAGTGTCTGAGGGGCAGAGCCCGGCTGTTGGCGTTCATGAAACGGCTGTGGTAGATCCAACTAATGATTTACAGCAGGCACGGCAACCTGAGTCAGCAGAAGGCGTGGGGGACCAATGCCAAGAAGAGCTATGTAATGAAACACCAATGACTCCACAACAGCGCAGGATCACGAGACGTAAAACGCAATTAGAGGCTGTTAGGAGGAGCAAATGCCTCTTGCTGAGGGCTGACAGGCCATGAATTCCTACCAGCTGGGAGCTCTCGGCTTGCTCTATAAATCACATCTCCAGCCTCCTACTCATTGCTGAGAATCAACGTGCGTCAACATTCCTTGCCGACAGCATTCAGCCAAGCCATATCCGATTTCAGCAGCTCCGCTTGCTTCGTGAAATTCCCTAGCAGCTGGCCAGACCTTGACAGATTCGGATTCAGAAAATTTGGGTACAAAACAAAACGGGGATGTTTCGATTCAGATACAAATCGAAACAAGAAAATTCCAAAATGCACACCCCTACTACATACATGTTTGTAGTGTGGATAGGTGCTCACCAGCTACATCTCTCCCCAGTGCTGAAGGATGACACTTTGACCCCACCTCTGCATGTGGCAATTATGACATCATCTGTGGTTTCTCTGTTATGATGTGCTCATTGTGTCCTTGGTGATGGCTAAAGCTCAAAGGTCAAGCTCAATGCTATAAAAGATGCAGGAGAAGAAGCCACATCTCAGTAGGGATATGCAAGCCAGCTCACATTGAGCCAGGATTGACATTGAACCGGCCCAGTTCAGGCGGTCCAAGGTCAAAATGGACTGGGCCCCCAAGGTGGGTGCTGATCAAATTTCAAACCAGACTGCCCCCTAGCTTGTGGGCTGGCTTGGAGGGTATACTAGGGATGTGCAAAAAAAGAGAGTGTGAAAAAGTGAAAGTGGGGTCATGAGAGTTGTCTAATTGAAAAAAAATCTCATTTGCTATGATAGAATGAGAATTCACACCTCAGAAGTTTTTTCTGAGGTGTGAATTCTCATTCTATCATAGCAAATGAGATTTTTTTCAATTAGACAACTCTCATGACCCCACTTTCACTTTTTCACACCTCAATTACTATGAATAATATGAGGAAGTAATCAATTTAGCACACTTCACCTTATGAAGACAAACCTCATACAAATAAATTCACCAAAATTCACCCCTCTGCCCAATCACTCTTAAATTGGGGATGGGTGGTAGCCTCCACCCATTAGGCACTATCTACCAGCCCAGCCCACCCCTTTGGGGCAAATCCACTTTCTGCCCCCAATCTGCCCCAAAGACACCAAAATTTCAAATATTCCCAAAAAATCAGCCCTCTGCCCAATCCCCCTGAAATTGGGGTGGTAGCCTCCACCCATTAGGCACTACCACCCCACCCCACTCTTTTGGGGCAGATCCACTTTCTGCCCCCAAACTGCCCCGAAGTCACTAAAACTTCAAAAATTCTCAAAAAATCACCCCTTTGTCCAAACCCCCTGAAATTGGGGTGGTAGCCTCCACCCATTAGGAACTACCACCCCACCCCACTATTCTGCCCCAGGCCCCACTTTCTGCCCCAATCTGCCCCAATCTACTCCAAAGACATGAAAATTTCAGAAATTTACCAAAAATCAGCCCTTCGCCCAATCCCCCTGAAATTGGGGTGGTAGCCTGCACCCATTAGGCACTACCACCCCACCCCACTCCTTTTGCTCAGATCCCATGCTATGCCCCCAAACTGCCCCAAAGTCACTAAAACTTCAAAAATTCACCAAAAATCAGGACTTTGCCCAATCCCCCTGAAATTGGGGTGGTAGACTCTACCCATTGGGTACTACAACCCCACCCCAAAATTTTGCCCCTGGGCCCCTTTTTACCCCCGAATCGATTCAGATTTGGATTTGGATTAAATCCGAATCCGAACCGAATCAAGGGTGATTCGGGTGACCCAGATTCGGGCACAAAACAGAACAGGGGTGATTCGGTTCGGGTCCGAGCCGAATCACCCGAAAACCCGAATTGCACACCCCTAATGGTATTCTAGATGTTGCACACACAGTAATAAAGTATACAAAATCATTGTGATGCTAGCTGTCTTATTTTCAATCCCTTTGCTAAAAACCACTCACAAAGAATGAGCCTCTTTTCACTTATGCCATTCAATATTTTCCATTGTGCTATCTACAACAACCCCAATAATTGCTTTTGTACCCTCTTGTCAATTCTTTGCTCTTAAAATCCATTGTGCATTCTTGAGGTTCCCTAGATAAGCACATATGCCATGGAGACCAACCTTCCTCCTCAGATCTCAGCTATTAATATGATGGTGTAGAGACAGAATAAAGGCTTATTTCAACATCTTAGGCCCTTTTGTAGATCAGTGAGACCCGCTTTGTAAGGTTGAGCGGGGAGAGTGGACTTAGCCCACTCTCCCTGCACACGAGCAGACAGTCTGCTCACAATCGGTGGAAAGTGGGCTAAGCACCCTTAGCCCGCTTTCCACTGATTGTCAGAATAGCTCCAAAGACTAGCTAAGGTTGGAATTAATCCATGTGCTTTGGAAGTGTGATCGAGTTTGACAATATGGTATATTTCCATTTTGTGTAAGGGCCACTTGATGAAGCTGCAGGACAACTATTAACCTATATGTCATCAAATGATATGTCACAAAGACAATTCACAAAGACAATTAACTGAGTTCACTATTCTGTGTAAATTAATTCATAAACCAAGAAAATGTCATAAGCCTTAGTAGTTCTTTCCTATCAGTTAAGAAGATTTGCTCAAGAAACACAGTCCCAAGTTTATTGACTGCAATAGGTTGCATTTCATAACAGATTGAAAAACCTACATTGGCAGTATTAGGTTTATAGTCACAGGGCTTGTCTGAAGATTGCCTCACCACTGCTCTGAAAATTTCCAAGAGCAATGCTTAAGTTCCGTAATGCCTGTGACATTCAGTGACATCTAAGAAAGGTCAGTTAATAAACCTGCTGTTGGTTTATTACTCATCATCACTTTCAGAGTAAAGTATCTCTCTTCCACTGATTTCATGCATGAATTATTGGAACACTTAAAATGGATACTGGATGAATGTACATTTTAGCCATTGCTATATCTCAGAAGTTTGCACAGCACATTTTCATCTTCATTAAATGTCCCTGTATTTTTCTCATTTTAAGTTCATGCTTCTAACTATAGAGGGCATGCAGCTGACAAGCACTGCATGCATGCATCCAACAGCCCCTCCCCACCTTCCCGAGAGTACTGAAAGACCTGTGTGCCCTGAGAGGAAGGCAAGAAAGGAGGCACCCAGGCCAGGGAGCTCTTGTCCTCAGTTCCTGAAAAGACCAACATCCTGAGACATTTTATTAATCTTATGTAATTTCCTTGTTTTAGCCACCTAATGGCACAGCGGGGAAATGACTTGATTAGCAAAGCCAGAGGTTGCCGGTTCGAATCCCCACTGGTATGTTTCCTAGACTATGGGAAACACCTATATCAAGCAGCAGCGATACAGGAAGATGCTGAAAGGCATCATCTCATACTGCATGGGAGATGGCAATGGTAAACCCCTCCTGTATTCTACCAAAGACAACCACAGGGCTCTGTGGTCACCAGGAGTTGACACTGACTCGACTGCACACTTCACATTAACTTTAATTTCCTTGTTTTAATATTGTTGACCACTTTGGGTACCTATTAATGCTATTAATTGTTATTGTTTGTTAATCTGGTCTATGACCGCAATAAACATACTACTACTTTGGGTGCCTTTGTCAAGGCAGAAAGGTGATATAAAAATGTAACAAATAAACCAATAGTTCTGTGCTACTACTGTATTAGCTGCTGTGTAACCCCTGCACTTCTGGATGCTCTTTTGCAAGAGTGCAACTATTTCTGGCACTCTTCCTGTGCTCCAGAAGCAAACGTTAGAACAAACATCCCTGAGCCACAGAGATATGTTTCCCCTGTAACACAGCACTTTCACAGTGTGGGGAGAATAGGCCTACCATACATCCTCATTTCCCTCAGACACCTTCTCATTTCCATGAAAGAGAGGAATGTCCTTGAGGAAAGGCAATCTGTCTGGTATTTGCCCATCCCCACATGCAAGTTGCCGGGCAGACCTGGCCCCCTTTGAGCCAGTAGTCAGGTCTACCAGTTCCTGGATACCAAGGCTACTAGCCTGGGAGGCCAGGTTTAACCATCACATGCACAAGATCCTGGGTAGACAATGCCTTTGTTGTTCCAGCAGCCAGGTCTACTGGGCAGGCAGGATACCTCCCTGCCCAAAGCAATTGGTGGACCTGTCCACGGAGCACTGCAAAGGCCAGGTGTACCATCACCACTGGCCCATCCAAGTCAACTGGTCAGCCTAACTTATTACCACTACTGTATCTTCCCCATTCAAGTCCATTGGCAGACTTAGCCTCCTTATTGTTTTGTTTTAATTAGGCAGTGGGAAGGTGTCCTATTTCACTGAGTGAAAATAGTTTCACTCCACACTGCCAAAGTGTGGGGACTAGCACAGGGGCTAGTGCTGTGTGTACACTGTTGCTAGGCGCATGCACACAGATTAGTCAGAACGTCAATCAGTGTGCCTAATTTAATTTCTATGCCACCACCTTGAATAAGTTGTTACCTGAACAGTGGTGCTAAACAGTGCTTTTGGTTCTTAAAGGCCTAGATTGATGACAAACAACATATCAGCATTATTAATTCTGTTTTGCACTTTGCATGGATATCCACAATTTGGATCCTCATGTTGTAGAATGTTGAGTTTTCAATACAGAAGCATGAATGCACTGTTTTCACTAGGGGTGTGCACGGAACCGTGGAGCTGCAGTCCGGCACTGGGGTGGGGGGTCCCCTTAAGGGCAGGGAGGGTTAGGGTTAGGGAATGCAGCAAAGCTGAGAAGAGGTAGCAGGGAGATATCCGGCCGCTCTGTTTACTGAAGGGAATACGTGCGCACGCACGTGTGCACAAAAGGCTTCTTAATGCCTTTTGCACAGTACTGCATGCCAAGCGGGGGAAGGGGCGGCAGGGAGGTATCCTGCCGCCCCATTACTACAAGAATCTCTACAACGTGGCCAGAGTGCACCTTCTCCGGACCTTCTGCATGCAAAGTGCCAGAGAAGGGGCGGCAGGGAGGTATCCTGCCGCCCCAATTACTCAAATAAATACGAGTGCCAGAGGGGGGAAAGCGGCGGGAGGGGTAAGTAAACCCTCCCTGCCCTTAAGGGGACCCCCCACCCCGAACCACCTGAATCTGAACCACCCATGTCTAGACCGGTCCAGAGGCCTATAGAATGGCCTCCAGACCAGTCCGGGCACATCACTAGTTTTCACTGGAAACATTTTCACTGTTTTCACAAATAACTAATATTACATATGACAACAATTGTATAAAAGTTGTACATGGTTCAATGAAGATAAATTTTAAAATTGGGGAAAAAAATAATTAATTAATAGAGCATTGTATGGGAGGGTGTGATGAATTGCATTTTACTTTTTGTTACAGTACAATCCTGAAAAATTGTGATACAGTACCACGATGACTTGTTAAGAGCATCTTGCCTAGTAAACATTCTGACCATTTTGGATTTTGAAATTCTTTTACCATACTGACAGATGTAATTTGCTCCACACATTTCAGAACAGTCTGTTTACAATAAAGTATTTAGCGGATCATCCCACAGAGTTTTGCTGACAAATTGCATCGATACTTGCATCGATACTTGCTGACAAATTGCATTGATTGCAACCTTGAACATCATTAAAGGCTTTGAGTTAAGGTACATCTTCCTGAAATGCTTTCAGTTTATTCACACACAAGTTCACACAAGTTCACACAAAAAGTGCTTTGTTTTTTTAAAACGATCTGCATTGCAAGAGAGAAAGCTGTGTGTTAGACATAGCTTTGACAAAATGCAGATTGTCAAAGGCAGCAGTACAAGAAAAACATTTACAGAGTAAATGGAAACTGTTTAAAAATTAATCTTAATGTACCTTTTCATTAAGGGGTAGATATCAGATTCTATATCTCAAGTTCACTCTTCAGTAGTCCCTCTGAAATTAAAGTTATAATTCAAGTGCCAGGTCCTGCAAAGATTTATATGTATCGGTGGCCTTACATATTACAAGAGATAATACGGTTGCCATTGGTGTCGTTGCAAATTCAGAAGTGCAGATGCTCACCATGCCAGCTCACATAGCCACACCCACCCCAGCAGCCCTGCCCCATAGCCACACTCCCAGTGCAATAAACACCAAGCAAATGACCGCTTTATATTATTTGTATTTCATTTTAAAACACAAATAATATCAAGCAGTCCATTAAACTTCATTTTACATTGTTTTATGTGCAAACATGCAAGCTGTGAAAAACTCGTTTAAAAAGAAACCTGTCCAGAGTATACTGGATTATATTAGCACCAATTATTGATATTCCGAGGGAGAGAGATAGTGATTAAAAAAAACCCAGCACCATGCAATTGGGTGGATACCAATGGTACAAATGGCCACAGCGGCTGATAATCAGGAATAATTGGAATTGTACTCCAACATAAGCAAGAGGGCAAAGTGACTACACTGTGACTAGCAGCAGCTCTCCAAGGATTCATGCAAGTGTTTTTCCCAGCCATACCTGGGTGTTGTCGCAACGAGTCTCTTAAGTGCGCTTCTGTATTCAGTTTTGTCATCACAGCCCCTGCATTGTAAGGAAGGTGCCATTCATATTTCTGACTCTTCCTTTTGGATTTTATTGCTGTGTCTCAGCCCTATAACTTCTCATCTATGTTGAGGAAAAAGAAAAAGCTGCATTTGCCCATTGTAGGAGGCTTGCCCCCTTACAATGGATCTCTAATGTGGTTTGAATGCGGTGCCACAAAACATTGCAGTTTACACCGCTTTTTGCGGTGTAAGGCTTGCAATCTGGAAAGCGCCCTGGAGATGCTTCCAGGGTTTTGAGTCTGGGACAAATTGGCCCTATCTGTATTGGCCCTTTCCACCCCCAGCACAGTACCTCCAGTGACTGTTGCTGGTGTCTATCTTATGTTTCTTTTTAGTTTGTGAGCCCTTTGGGGACAGGGATCCATCTTATTTATTTATTATTTATCTGTGTAAACCGCCCTGAGCCATTTTTGGAAGGGCAGTATAGAAACTGAATAAATAACTAAATAACTAAATAACTAAATAACTAAATAACTAAATAACTAAATAACTAAATAACTTCCAAGGACTGGTGGGTAGGGGAGATACTAGGGCGCAAACATGTCTGGAAACACCAACCTGAAGATTCCTAACCCTGACCGCTTGGGAATTCTCCACACTGTTCAGTCTGCACGTGGCCTAGGGACACTTGTACATGGCCCAGGGACACTTTCATTTATTTACACATTCCACGGCTAAGCTCCAGTATTAAATGTAGGGGTGTCTGTGCACAGCAGTTCTAGTGTAGCAGGGCTGGGAAAGATCCCTTCTTGGTAAGCCACTGCCAGAGCAGACTTTTCATCAGCAACTATTTTGATGAGACCCCCATTCTCAATTCCATAACCAAAGGATTGCAAAAAAAAAGTCATGGCCAATACTACTTCCACACACCTCTTGGTGGTGGTGGAAAGCCAGACCAGTTTTGGCTCCAGAACCTCTTATTGCACAGAGCCCACATCCTATAATCCAAGGGATGTGAGGGCTATAGCTACCATTCATGTTAACTTTTTTGAAGGAGGCAATATTAGACCACTTCTTAAGAAGCCTTCCCTAGATTCCTCAGTGATGGATAGTTATAGGCCGGTCTCCAATCTTCCATGGTTGGGCAAGGTGACTGAGAGAGTGGTGGCTAACCAGCTCCAGGCAGTTTTGGAGGGAACTGATTATCTAGACCCATTTCAAACTTGCTTTAGAGCAGACTATGGGGATGGGATGGCATTGGTCGGCCTGGTGGATGACCTTTACCAAGGAATCGACAGGGGGAGTGTGACTCTGTTGGTTCTTTTGGATCTCTCGGCGGCGTTCGATACCATCGACCATGGTATCCTTCTGGGGGAGTTGGGGATAGGAGGCACTGCTTTGCAGTGGTTCCATTCCTATTTCTCAGGCAGATTCCTGATGGTGGACCTTGGTGACAGTTGCTTTCCAAAACAGGAGTTATTATATGGAGTCCCTCAAGGCTTCATTCTGTCACCAATGCTTTTTAGCATCTACATGAAACTGCTGGGTGAGATCTTCAGGAGATTTGGGGGCAGGGTGTTATCAGTATGCTGATGACACCCAAATCTATTTCTCCTTATCAGGAAATAGCATTCACTCCCTAAATGCCTGCCTACAGGCAGTAATGGGCTGGATAAGGGATAACAAATTGAAGCTCAATCCAAGCAAGACGGAGGTGCTCATTGTGGGGGGTTGGAATTTGAGGGATAAGTTAGATCTTCTTGTGCTGGCTGGGGTTGCACTCCCCCAGATGGAACAGGTATGCAGCTTGGGAGTGCTCTTGGATTCAGGCCTTACCCTGGCTTCTCAGGTGGAGGCCATGGCCAGGAGCATTTTCTATCAGCTTCAGCTGATTTGACAGCTGCATCCATTCCTTGAGGAGAATGACCTCAAAACAGTGGTGCATCAGCTGATAACCTCCAGGCTCAACTATTGCAATGCACTTTATGTGGGGCTGCCTTTGTACATAGTTCAGAAACTTCAGTTAGTTCAAAATGTGGCAGCCAGACTGGTCTCTGGGTAATCCAGAGAGACCATATTATGCCTGTCTTAAAACAGTTGCACTGGATGCCGATATATTTTCAGGCAAAATACGAAGTGCTGGTTATTATCTTTAAAGCCCTGAATGGCTACTTTAGAGAGTGCCTTCTTCTGTATGATCCCCATCTCACATTGAGATCATCTGGAAAGGTCTATCTCCAGTTATCACTGGTACGTCTGGTGGCGACTTGGAGCTGGGCCTCCTCTGTATCTGCTCCTAGACTATGGAATGAGCTCTCAGCAAATATCCGTAATTTAGGCTCGTTGTAGGCCTTTAAGAAAGCCCTAAAAACATACTTGTTTGGCCTGGCCTTCCAAGGTTTTAAAATTGTTTTTAAGTATTTTAATTATTTTTTAAATGGCTCGGAATTATCTTAAAATTGTTTTTATATTGTTTTAAGCAGTGTGTTTTTAAATGGTGTTTGTTTTAATTTTTTTTAATGTGCTGTGCACCACTCAGAGCTTTTGGATGGGGCAGTCTAGAAATGCAATAAATAAATACATAAACAAACAAATGTTTACAAAAGTCAACATGTGGTGGGGAGAAGGGGGAGAGAAAGCAGATTTCTTCCCTGTGCGTTACAGTCCCAACTGCTCTGGAAGAGGGATTATGTGCATGAGAGATAGTAGCCCATCTACCCCACCCCTTTCCACCCCACCCTGTCACACCCACTCACCATGGGTTGCTAAATCAGCAAGACATTGTAAGGGGTGGGAGTGGAGGCTTCCAATGCTGCAGCTGTCCACAAAGAAACCAAGCAAACAACGTGCTAGGCTTTGTTCCTTCCAACCCCCCAGCAGGCTTCTTCCAGTGGCTGCCAAGCGGCTAAGAGTGGATTCAATCAGAGATCATCATTATCATCCTTATTTGTTAGCCGGCACATAACAAATTGTTTTCTAGGCAACTCACAACAGAGAATTTATACATACAATAAAAACATATAACACATTAAATCATAACAGACAAAAAATGTGAAAAGGAAATACAAAATACAATACAATGCTGCATTAAAAACTCATTTTAAAATTAGTTAAAAATCAGATCAAATCTGAAAAGGCAAATTTAAAAGGCTTGGGTGAACAAAAAGGTCTTTACCTGGCATCTAAAAGAACAAAGTGATGAAGCCAGGCAAACTTCACTGCAAAGGCTATTCCATAAACAGGGTGCAACCACCAAAAAGGCCCTCTCCCTGGTAGCCACCCACCTCACCTTGTTTGGCAGGGGCACCCAGAGGAGGGACTCTGAAAAAGATCTTAAGGTACGAGTAGGGACAGATGGGGCAAGGCTATCTCTCAAGTAACCTGGTCAAAAACCTAGCAGACAAGCCAGAGTTAAACCAGGAAAGCCAGAAGAAATCAGTTCGTTGGGACAGGCAAGGCATAGCCAATCAAGCAGGATATCAGGAGCCAAAGACCAGTCCATTAGGAGCAGGCAGGGTCAAAGTCCTAAAACAAACAAGGAGTCAGAAGCCAGGGAATCTAGGAGCAGAAACAAGGTAACACACATCCACAATAAAGTTGCTTCAACAAATAGTGGTGGCAAACTGAAGCTTTAATTGCAGAGCCAGCAAGCCTCCAATGTTTTAAAGGGACTGCACCCTATTTCTTAATCATTGGCTGTGGCATAGTTGGGTGGCTCCTGGTGGAGACTGGGGTGCTTCTGGTTCATCCTGTAATTGGATTACACAGGCAAGAGTGTGTTTAGGGGATCAGCAAGTGCTGGCATTTCCATTGGTGGAGATGAGGACCCATCAAACCATGCCTTGTCCTGTGAGTCATCTTGGTCAGAATGGGGCTCAGGGATCACAACCACTTCACCAGCTCAGGGGTCATGACCCCTTCAACCTGGGACTTCTCCATGTTAGATTTGGGTTTCATGTCAAGTTGGGGAACCAGGTGAATTAGCAGCTCACATGCTAGGGGTAAACATGGTGGTTGGAAAGGCAAGGAAGAATGAGGCAGCCAGGTTGGGCAGAGGTGCATAAGAATGAGCAGCACCTGTGGCTCATTTACCACCACCCCACTCCACCTGTTCAGGCCACTACTGGTTTTAGCAGACTCTGTGCAACAAAGCATTTATTGTTCATACCTCCCAGGCTGTGCTTCTTGCTTTGCCCAAGCATATTCACTTCACTTCTTGGTGCTAGAAGGCTTTCCCTGGTTCATTGACCCAACTATTTCCCTACTTGCTTCTCTCTCTCTAACGCTGCCTTATTTGTCTGGCTTCTTGCCATAGATTTCAACAGCACGCTCGGATGTACAGTTCTCATCCCACCACTCGACCAGAGAGGGCCTGACCCTGAAAAGATCCAGGACTTTTTCTTGTCTCCCTAAAACAGGGATTCTCAACGTGTGGGTCCCCAGATGTAATTGGACTTCAGCTCCCATAATTCCCAACCAAAGGCCACTGAGGCTGGGGATTATGGGAGCTGAAGTCCAATAACATCTGGGGACCCACATGTTGAGAAACCCTGCCCTAAAAGGTCCTGGTCAAAGGGCAGATCCCCGAAGTCTGGTCCAATGAATGACAATGGCTCAAGCAATGATGAAGTACACCTGTCACAAAAGTTAAACTTGGGAAAGGAATAACAACACATTAAAAATGCTCTATTCCACTAAGTTGTTGCCATACATATTGAAAAAGAGACAACTATTGGAGGTTTTTCTCATGGTGCTCTCAGAAATTAAATTGATTGGTGCTATTTTATTCCATATTTTCTACTTATTTGAATTTTGTTCACTTAAGAATTCAGGGAAATAGAGCAGTACGAGGTTCCTTCCCCATCTTTTCATTCATTTGCACTGGCACATCTGCATATAAATGATAAATCAGACCTTAGCATGTGCTTCCTGAAGCTGCATTATTACAGCTTACTTCCTGTTGTTGATTATTGCCTTCGACTTCAATTTGTGGTTGCCTGTTACTGAATTAGAGAAGGGAAGTGATCTACGGATACAGCTCCTCTACAACTACAAGATGCAGCTGCATACAAATGTATCTTTTTTGCAAAGTAACTGGATTTCTATAGGTAGCTATCCCTTACCTTTGTCATTACTGATAATCCCATAGACAGAATGCAGGGCCACAAGCAAGTGAAGGATTGCTCGATCATTGCAAAATATTAATTATGAGAACAAGTAAGGCGGTCGTCACGGGTTTGCATGGACAGACTTACCATATGTGAGGACAACTTAGTTGATTGCTTGTGGTTTTGTTTACTGCACAACAATGTGATTAATAAGGTATAGAAAATGGGCATCATTAAGCCCAAGTTTTGCAGGAATGATAAAGATTAGCACCTGTGTGTGATGCTTCACTGTCAGTGACTCATTTCAGATCCATCACATAATGAAGAAATTAGAGGAAGAAATCCCTTTCGTTCCATTCTGCTTGAGAGTTATCACAATTCTACAGACGACAGCGCTTTCTTTAAAAAAAATTAATGAAATATATTTACGACTTAATAGCAATGTATACTGGCAAATAAACATTTGACTAATAATCTACTGCTTTGCCCTGCCCCCAAAGACTAATATAAAATGGAGGGCTCTGTTTACCTAGTATGCAAAATTATTTTCCCACTTATGGTAGTAATGCACTTTATTGCATTAAGAAACAGCAATAAGTGGTGCACCTTTCTGCAAAACGCTATTTAATTTATTCAGAGTTGCAAATTGGAACAGAGTTGTATAAAGGCAGCTCCAAATTATTAACATTAATAACTGTATAGAAGGAGCCAAAATGAACAGAACTTTGGTCATAGCATCATCTTCCTCAAGGAGATCTGTCTGGGTTCACCCCACCTCTGATTTTAGGAGAGCAATTAAAAACTGTTTTGTTTTTATATACCTTTGAAGCATGTTGAATGTGTATACTCTATGCTGCCATAAGTTAAATTTGTTATGCTGGTTTTATGAATTAGTTGTATAGTGTGGTTTTATGAACCTTTGAATCACATTGCATATTTCATATATATTAAATTTAAATATTACATACATTCTATTCATCTCTCTGTGTTAGGTGGGGTGGGCTTTCTTAAACTCAACAAATCCTCCTCATCACTAGTTCAAAAATATCTTTCCCTGTTTTGGATCTTCAAGTTGCAACTAATTGAACAGAAGGAAAGTGACCAAAGACACAAGTTTTGTAATGTTGGATGCAGAGTATTGCCACTTCTATGTGAGACCTCCCAAGAGATCCTGCTTCTCTAATCTTAAAGATGTGAAAAGGGAAACTCAACAACTAAACTGACCATTAGATTTTATATTTTAAATATACCTTTAAGTGGAAAAATCTGCATTCGTAGCCTTTACATTTGTAAAAAATAAATAAATAAAATCCATACTATGATCTTAGCTTTGTGAATACCAAAACCCAGGACAAGATTGAGTTTGAGCAGGAGAGCTGGTCTTGTGGTAGCAAGCATGACTTGGCCCCTTAGCTAAGCAGGGTCTGCCCTGGTTGCAAATGAATGGGAGATGATGGGTGAGCACTGTAAGATATTCCCCTCAGGGGATGGAGCCACTCCAGGAAGAGCAGAAGGTTTCAAATTCCATTCCTGACTTCTCCAAGATAGGGCTGAGGGAGATTCCTGCCCGTAACTTTGGAGAAGCCGCTGCCAGTCTGTGAAGACAATACTGAGCTAAATAGACCAATGGTTTGACTCAGTATATGGCAGCTTCCTATGTTCTTAAGATTACACAGAACTGAGGAGTATAAGACGTGATACAATTCTTGCTTATATTCCATCACCCTGTATAAAAATTACTCCACAAGTAATATTTTCCCATCCTTGGTTGCAGCTGTTTGTCACAGAATAAAAAATTAGGACAGCAATATTTAATTGATTAATTAATTAGATTTAATTGGTTAAGAGTCTTGTGATTGATGAAAAAGGTGCCTACTTAATTGAGCTGAAGATTTTTAAATATATATATTTTAATACAAGTATTTAGAAGTACTTATAAAAATTGCAGATGGGAAGCACTGTTAGAGGAATCATTTCACCATCATTCACATAGAAGCGGGATGCATCTTTTGAGCTGGTGTCTGCAATAACACGTGTGCTTCTTCTCGAACGAATGGAAGCAAGTACAGTCATCCCAACTGCGGTTTTGAGTATCCATGACTGTGAAATTGTGACAGGGCTCGTTAACCACAACTCGAGTATCCGCAGTTTGGTGAGGGGTTTTTTTTTAATTTGGGGGGTGCGGTTCATGATTTTGGGGGGTTTGGGGGTGATGGGGGTTTGGGGTGTTGGAGGTTTGTGTGATTTGGGGGAGTTGGGGTGATTGGGGGGTTGGGTGATTTCTGGGGGTCCCTCCCCCTCACTCCTCTTGTGGACTAATAGTGATTTAAAGGAATTCCAGGTGATTTTTGGTGATTTTTTCTGTATTTTTTGGTCTCTTTGCAACCACAATTCCCCTAGCCACCAGTATCCAATGCTTTTCTCTCACTCATCAACCACAAATTCGCTATCTGCAATGTTTTCCTGGAACGGAACCCTTGCAGTTGGTGAGGTATAACTATATGTCTTAAGCACAATTCTTTCACATACTGGATTGATTAACCAAACCAAAACTCATATGATTAATCAGCCAAGATGTCTTCAGTTGAGTGACAGCCCTATAAAAAACAGATCATCAGAACAGTTAGTGCAAATCTTGTTTGCAAATCATAAAAATTAAACTATACACTGCATATCCACAGGAGAATGTTTACCCCCAGTTAAGAACTTCCTGTGCACCTATGAAAATAATCATTTTTCCCCATAATAAGAAATATAATAATGATCTGCTGCATCAGTCATACCATAAGAAACGTGGCAGACTGGAATTAAACCAGAACAGTGGCTCAAAGTACAAAATATTTGATTGATACAAAGTTCATTCCAAATTCCACATCACAAAGGAAAGAGAACATAAACCAGAGGGGCAATTTCAGTAGTTTGGACATATGAATAGGAGCAATGTTTTCCATTCCACCTATGGTGACATCATTCACTTTCCCTGCTGGGTGCATTTTCTAAAAAGCCATTTGAGTCTTCTTTCTCTCCAGGTAGGAAAAAAATAGACATTTTGACTAAAAAAGTGAGGACACAGTGGGAACTGTATCCTTGCAGCTGGAGGCTTCTCCACTTCCACTAAATGCAAGGAAGAAATTATTGTTGACCTTCCTGCCTCTGGAAGTATATCCTTCAGGGACATATTGTCGGAAGACACAGAACACTTCCAGAGGCAGAGAAGTTCAACTAAAATAACTTCTTCCATATGTACTGCAAACATGGTGAAGCCTTTGACTTGCCAGGACAGAACCTCTTGCTGTGTCCTCACTTTATTAGTCAGGGTGTCAGCCATTGAAGATGTTCTCACGTGCAGGCAAAACTGGGCTGAGGAAGCCAAGCTTGGTTTTGCCTGCATGTGAGAACTACCAGGAGCCATATATCTCCCAGCAGTGGAGCAGCAGCAAATCCACCAAAGAGCTCCACCTGTTAGCCAGGGTTAAGGGCACAAGCATGCCCTTAGCCTGAGCTAAATGATCGTGTGTCAGTGCTGCACGGCTTCACGCAGCCTCCCAACCAGTGCTGGGGGAATCCCCATAATGCACCATGCACTCATGCAGTGCATTATGGGAGTTCCGGGGCCTGAGTGATGTGTCTCGGCGCCCGACCCTCCATGCTGCCAGAGGAGGTAGCTGCAACAACAACAACAATTTATATACCACTTTCAAACAGAAGTTTCCAAAGCAGTTTATATAGAGAAATAATAAATCAATAAATAAGATGGATCCCTGTCCCCAAAGGGCTCACAATCTAAACAGAAACATAAGATAGACACCAGCAACAGTCACTGGAGGTACTGTCCTGGGGGTGGATAGGGCCAGTTTCTCTCCCCCTGCTAAATAAAGAGAATCACCATGTTACAAAGGTTCCTCCAGCCTCATGTCTGGGTCCACAATTTCCACACCCTGAATGGACAGAGGGATCGTCTGTGAGGGAGGCAAGCTGATCATGATCGTGAGAAAGGGCTAATTGTTTCATTATTTTACTTACACACTGGTGGCCTCCATTTTGAAGCCAAACCAGAGTGAAAGGAGGAATAGAAATCAATGTTTCCTCTCCTCATTCTGGTACATTGGGTTTAGGAATCTGGGGAAAGCCTTTAGGTGGAGCTAAGGACAAACTAGGTTTACCCCTTCCTATGGCAAGGCCAGTGTGGATCAGCGTTCCCTCCAATTTTCATCATCAGTGAGCGGAAAGCGGTTTGTTCTGGGTGGCAGTATCAAGGCAGTGTGTGAACATTACTCTCTCACACACATAAGTAAAGAATAAATGTGCCACGCATTTTTAAATCTCCCCCCACCCCCAGCCCCCCATCTTTCTTCTCCTGCAGCTTATTAATCAACACTGGAACTAGTTTCAGCCTTTGAGGGTTCTTTGAGAGGGTGTGAAGGTCAAGCAAGATTCTGATTCAGTTGCAGGCTTATATGAATTGCTCTGTCTTATGCCACCACGAGGTCCTTCCTCCGTTTGAAGCCCTCTGACCTGCTGTTTTGTATTGCCCCACACAGTCTCATGAGTCCTGATTTCCCTCTGCTTTCTCCCCCCCCCCGCCACCTTTCATTTGTCATCTGAGGCTCCAGTTTGTATTCCCCTGGCTGCTGCTACCCCGCCCCCACCTCAGCCCTTCACTGTTGCCTGATAGACTCATTCCATTGTCCGGTGGTATTGCGGCTCAGCTGGCTTCCCCACACAAGAGCTCAAGCAGTGGGGAGCAGCGGAGGCAAAGGGGTTGGTTGGGAATTGGAAGGGAGGAAAGTAAATGGGAGCCAGCAGCCACAGAGGAAGTGGCATTTTCTTGGAGGATGGGAGCAGCAGCCAGCGGCAAGAGGGCAAGTGAGCGGCCCTTAGGGATTGCTGCGTGAGAAGCTGACGGTCCTTCTCCCTCCTTGGCCGGAAGTGGCC
The DNA here is from genome assembly GCF_027244095.1 of Hemicordylus capensis. Lineage (NCBI taxonomy): Eukaryota > Metazoa > Chordata > Lepidosauria > Squamata > Cordylidae > Hemicordylus > Hemicordylus capensis. The sequence continues at coordinate 252,838,452 of NC_069659.1, read as the reverse complement.
TACCTTCCAGCCACTTCCAGCCAAGGAGGGGGAATTGGCAGCAGAGAGGTGTGTTGCTGCCCCAAAGGCTTTTACTGGCAATGAGTGCTGAGGGGGGGGGGGTGAGCAGCAGGAGGGGTAAGTGCACCTCCCCCGCCCTTAAAGCAGCATACCCTCGGCCTTGAACGTCGAAACCCCCTCCCCCGGTGTTCGAACCTGTTTGTAGGCCCCATAAAATGGCATCCGAACAGGTTCGTGCACATCCCTAGCTTTTGATAGATTTTGCAAATGTCTTCAATAGGGATGCTACCACTCAGTCTTCAGAATCAGGGCGTTGTTTAACTGAATTCACAAGACTGCATAACAAAATCTGATTGGTTATGTAGTTCCATGGCACCATCATGCACAAGTTGAACATAATACTCAAGATGTATTTTATATAATCTCTGATTAGATGGGAGCATGCAATGAAGGAGGAACAAGCTCTAAAAATGGTGCCGAGGCAGCAGCATTAAGACTGCAACAGCATAAAAGCTTAGTCTGCTAACTAAAAAATGTCCCACTAGTACAGCAGCTCACTTGGAGCTGCACCTGATAAATCCTGATTTATCAGGTTGGGGACCCTTGCAGTATGGTCCACAGTGTCTATCAACCTTAGGGAAGGATCACAGAAGCAGAATTAGAGGGGACCAAGGCAATCAAGTCCAAATCACTTATCCATGTGGACTTTATAAAATACAGTATCCCCGAGTTGTGTGAGATAATGAATTATAAATCTTTTTAAAAACCACTTTTTTAAAAAATCCAGAAGTATTTTTCCCCATCCCACTGGCTGTATTACAATTGCAGGCAGCTGCAAAATTGCTATTAATTCCAATCAAATACTTGCTTACTCAGCCCAACTGTGGCCTAATGCTCCTTGCATTAATGTGTAAATGAGATCAGAATATGAGCTAATGTCTGCTAAGTGTTCTTTTTTTTTTTACCTGTAGAAATCACAATCAATTGTTGTCCATTTTGTGGCTCATATACCTGTATGAAACAATGGCACCAGAGAACACATCTTGTATGGCCCATTGTATAATAAATTGCAACTTTGGTGGAAAATAGAACAATATATGGAAGTTTTCTTTCGGGCCCCAAAGCCCCTTTTCAAGTCTAAATCAAGTTAGATTGACTACATAATCTTCAAGGATATTTTAAACAAATCAAGCCTCTGTCTGCCCTTACAAACTCCTCTCTTTAATTCTTTAATGATGATGGTGAACTATATCAGAAATCAGAGAGCAGAACATATTTGCTGAGGGACTGTCACGTATTTAGAATTAAGTGAACTGATGGAAGCATTTGTGTCACCTATTTGTCTTTTCCCTTTGGCATGCTGCTGCCTAAACTCTGTGGGGAGGAAGGGAGATCTGGCCAGTGGCCACTCTTCAACCACCTCCTCTGGTTTTGTTCTTTATAGCCTCTGATAACATAACTCTGGTATAATTATCTAATCATGGCTGCCTGATACACTCTGCCTCCATCATAACTGGCAGATCTGAGTCACAACTGGTTCCTTTGAAATATTCCATTGCAACATAACCACCACCACCCCGCCCACACACACACTGCAAATTCTAAGCCACCATTCAGGAGAGAAATTATATTGGTTACCAGCTCACTTCTGAGCACAATTCAAAGTGTTCAAGCTTTAAGAAGGTCTCCTTTTTCATAAGGATTTCTCCAAGCCATTTTATAATATCTATTGGTTTGTTGTTGTTGTTGTTATTATTAATTATTTATTTATTCGATTTCTATATTTCGAAATGTAGAGGAATAGTCACACTACGTCTACACAGTGTCAATATCAGGCAGCAGCCTCCAAGCCAAAGTGATGGCTGGTTGTAAAATGAAATATAATTTGACGGAGGAGGCAAATAAGAAGAAAAGTTGAGCCGATGATAATGTGGAGGCCATGGAACCCGGTTGCGATAAAGAAAGTTGAGCCGTAAATTGAGTCAGAAATAGCAAAGGGTGTCTCGTATTGCTTGTAGGGCTGTAAAATAGAGTCCTAGGAGAAGGGTAATTGACAGGGCCTGAATAGCTTCTTTTCGGCACCCCTCTATGATGGAGTGGTGTGTCCAGGTAACTGTGACGCCTGAGGCCAGGAGGACTGCGGTGTTGAGGAGTGGTACATCGAACAGGTTTAGGGGGTTAATACCTTTGGGGGGTCAGTGTCTGCCAAGTTCTGGCTTTGGAGCAAGGCTGGAGTGATAAAAGGCCCAGAAAAAGCCTAAGAAAAAGAAGACTTCAGATGTAATGAATAAGATTATTCTGTAGCGAAGTCCTTTTTGGACTAAAGTTGTGTGGTGGCCTTGATAGGTGCCTTCGCGAACAATGTCTCGTCATCACTGGTATATGGTTAGAAGTAAAATAATGAGGCCTAAATATATTAGGGTTTTGTTGTTAAAGTGGAATCAGGCAGCTAGGCCTGATGTTATTAGTAGGGCTGCTGTTGCACCTGTGAGGGGTCAAGGGCTAGGGTTGACTGTATGAAATGCTTGGGACTGGTGGGTCATTATATGTTTTCTTGTAGGTAAAGGCTGAGAAGGAGGGTAAATACGTAGGCTTGAATGATGGCTACTGTGACCTCTAGGATTGAAACTAGGAGAAGGACAATGAGGGTGGGGATTGCAGTTATGTTTATTGAAGAAACAAGCGCAGAGATGGTGAGTGAGATTATTTGAATGAGCAGATGGCCCACTGTTAGATTGGTGGTTAGTCAGACTCCGAGGGCAAGGGGGTAAATAAATAGACTAATCGTTTCAATAATAATGAGAATTGGGGTGAGTGGGGTTGGGGTTCCTTCTGGCAGGAAGTGGGCTAGGGAGGCTGTTGGTTGATTTCGTATTCCCAGTAGTACAGTAGACAGTCAGAGTGGGATGGCTAGTCCTATATTTATTGATAGTTGTGTTGCTGGTGTAAATGTATAGGGGAGGAGCCCTAGTGTGTTTAGTGTTACTAGAGAAAGCATCAGTGCTAGTAGTAGTGGGGTTCATTTGTGTTCTGTTTAATTGATTGGCAATATTAGTTGCTTAATGAAGGGTATGGTTAGGGACAAATAGAGGGATATTAATTAATTTTAATGCTGCTGCTGTCATTTTAAAGACACTTTTATACTCCTTCTGCCATTTAGGTATGTGATGCTTCAGTGGCCAAAAAAGGGCTGACCAGAATTGGCCCAATTTGACTGGATTCAATTTCAAACTAATATCTGTTTCAGGTTGAAATGGGGCTGATTTAATTCAGCCTCCCTTGATTAGTCTATTGAAACTTCAGCTCGTCTCCTCTCCCCACTTCCTCAATCCTTTTTTGGTACTTAGCCAGCAGGATCAGGAAAAGCTTTATCTTTATTTATTTAATAAACTTTTATTTTCCCTCCTGGTGACAGGGTAGCACTACCTTCTGCAACATGGCTTCAGATTTAAAGATGACTGATATTTGTTTCTTTTTCCTTGCACTCTGGGCCAAGGCACAGCGTATTTTGGGAATTATAGGTTCTTTTTAGAGGCTGCTGTTGCCTCTGAAATAAATGAAAGCCTTTCTTGATCCTGTTTAGTAAATACTAAACTGTGGTAGGGACAGTGATGGAAGGGGGGGCGGAGGGAGGATGTACCAAAACTTCACACCTGATCCAAAACTACTCTTTTGAACTGTGTTGAAGCAAAGTGGACCTTCTCCTGCACCAAACCATCAAATTGATCTGATGGTCCTTCAACACATCAAGGGCAGCTGTTGAATCAAACGAATGGTAATTTGAACATGCTTAATTTATATGTGAGCTCTTATTATTTGTTTTATTGTGACATTGACACTTTATCACTCATCTGATGAGCCATTTGCAGTGCATCACCATCTAGAGGACAGGATCTATATATTTTAATAAATATCTAATTAAATATATAAAAAGGCTGGGAGAGGTTTTTTCAGAGCTGTTGTGGTTCCTGTCACTTGCTCCTTCAATCTGCCCAGTCTTTCTCTCTCCTTATCTCCAAACACTTTTCTGGAGCTGGATTTAAGCATGGGAGTTGTAACCACCTGTTTCATTTCCAGCACACACACCCCTCCCCAGCCACATTCATTGCCAGAGAAACAGATAAAGGCACCACATGCTCACTAAGCATGGAATGCCACACACAGTAGGTTTATGGTGCATCTATAGTCATTATTGATGATGCTCTAAGGCATCCTAATCCTAACCTCCACTTGATTAAGTGCATTACCTTGTTCCTTGGTATCAAAGAAAGACTTGTGTTTTCTGCCACTATAGATTTTGAAAATATGTGGGAGAATGTGGGAGATTGCAAACACTGTGGGAGACTGCAAAGAGCATCATCTTAAAGAGCCACATTACATAAATTCACTTCATTGCTCATGTGACCTTTTTGATAAGTACCGAGCTAAAACACTTTCCTGTCTCACTAATCGAGATATATTCTAATTCATCTCCCAGAAGTCTAGAAGGGTTTTGTCTAGAGGTTTGGTCTTTTCAGTTTCCTCTGTAGTGTATTGTACTCAGGTGTAGCATGCCAGTAAGCTCTTGGTACAGTTCTTCAATTAAAAGCTGGTAAACTCATTGTTCCAGAGATAATTGAGTCAGAGTCTCATTCTTCTCATGGATTAGAAACCATAAACTTCCGGCTGCAAGAGAGATTTTATCTCTCTTTTCACAGAGGTTCACCCTTTCAATAATTAATCTCTTCCATTTTACGTAGGTCAAGGTTACAATTTGAATGCAAAACTCTGCAGTTATTTAGTTAATGAGGGCACAAATTAAAAGACTCAAGCCTCCACATTAAGATGATCTGGCCACCCTTCATTTAAGACTTTTGTAGCAATCACATTATTAGCTCCCTCTAGTTTGTCCGCACTGTGAACCAAGCATATCATCAGGCCTTAGTGTGTTGTTTGCAAGGGCTAAACTAGTTAATAACTAGTAGTTATGATGGTATAGCTATCCCCTGCTAACTGGGCAAAGAGGCACCTTTTAACGTGGTGATTCTCTTTATTTAGCAGGGGGAGAGTAACTGGCCCTATCCACCCCCAGCACAGTACTTCCAGTGACTGTTGCTGGTGTCTATCCTATGTTTATTTTTAGATTGTGAGCCCTTTGTGGACAGGGAGCCATCTTGTTTGTTTGTTTGTTTGTTTGTTTGTTTGTTTGTTTGTTTGTTTGTTTCTCTATGTAAACTGCCCTGAGCCATTTTTGGAAGGGCGGTATAGAAATCGAATAAATAAATAAATAAATAATAAAATGATAAAATAACTACTAGTTATTAACTAGTATGGGATAACTGACAATTCCCTATAAAACAAGATAGGGAGATTTAATGTGAATTGCAGGATGGGATATTGGAATTCTTCTCCCTGGCCATGCTGTTCTTTCTGAGATCACTTCTCCTCAGCCTTGTTTCTCCTGTTGGGGTTTCATAACTGGCTTGGAGAAATAACTTCCGGGACAGATGCATGCAGGCTAGGGAAGGGACTGTTTTTCATTCCCATTTATTTAATTTATTTTTTTATTGAAGAATTTCTATACCGCCTTTCATTAAAAACAACCCCAAGGCAGTTTACAAAAGTTAAAAACATACAATAAAAATGACAATTAAAATATTAAGCTAAAAATATAAAACAAATCTAATTTAAAAACTATAAAATACAAGCATAAAAACACATAAAGAGTAAAAACACATAGAAGCAGCATAGAAATGGTCATGTAAAAGCCTGGGTAAAAAGCCAAGATTTAAGAAGCTTTCTAAAAACTGTGATGGAGTCTGAGGAGCGAATGGCCACTGGGAGAGCATTCCAAAGTCTGGGAGCAGCAACAGAGAAGGCCCTGTCCCGAGTGCACAGGGCCTTCTCTGTTGCTGCTCCCAGACTTTGTAATGCTCTGGAATGCTTTGGAATTCCCATCCCTGCTTTATACAGATTCAGAACTCAAGTTGTATCATGCTACCTTCACATCTAATTGCAGATCAGGCGAATCTGCAAATGTTCAATGTTTTCTCTGCATGAATTCCAAGTTGCATTTAAAAACAGAACAGATCCAATCAAATTCTGGCTGTCCTAAATAAAATCTGTGTTTGCTACCTGGAAGAGATCTGGGAAGAGGAAAGAAATGGTTTAAAATAACATTTAAATGACAACACTGAAGTGAAATATCATTACTTAACTATTTGGCTTCAAAGGCCTTTTTAAAAAGACTATCATTTTATACCTGAAATTTTTTTTTTCATAGCAAGCAAGATTCGGTTTAGAGTGATTGAGGCATGAGATGCCGGGCTGTGCATTTCAGATTAACCAGTTTCATTTGAATGAAATTAGTCATGTATACAGTATTTGAAGGTATTAATGTTTTATGTATTTTATGTATTTTGTTGTTGTTGTTTCTTTTTCTTATATTTATGCTGGCCTTCGGCCAAAACAAACAAATACATACATACCTGAAATATATCAACAGGACCTGGAAAACTGAATCACACACTGCCTTTTAAAACATACATCTTAATAAGCTCATCCAGACCACCAAATCATGTGAGCTGGTACACCTGACAGATCATTGTCAGATTTTAACAACTAAGCATCTAGACACCTGCATGTATGGTCAGTTTCATGGTTCACTGGCAGTTAGTTGTATTGTTGTCATGGGCTGATTTGTGAGCATCCCACACCTACTGCCTTTCCCATTGCTGGTTTTGTTTTTGAATCACAAAGACAGCAATAATGAAACTGGAAAGACAGTATGAAGTCAAAGAGAAAAGAAATGAGGTATTCCTTCTCTAGATATCCTTGGATAACCTTCAGGTCAAAAGAACATAAAGAGCTGCCAAGCTTGTTTTGACAGATAGGCCACCTAACTTGGAGTATTCTCAAATGCTTGCAGCTGAACAGATGCCACAAGGCCACGAAAACACAAGGGCTGCAACATTCCTGTTGTTAATTTCTGGTATTACAACATCCTGCAGAAATAAGTTCAATAAGATACAGCCCAGTCCTATGCATGTTTACTCAAAAGTAAGTCCAACTAGAAGCAACAGGATTTATTCCCAAATGAGTGTAATATAGGACTTCAGCCTTGACTGCATGCTGAACTGCTTTATGTTGCCCTAAAACCTACTTATTGAGTAGGGACACACATACAGTCTTTTGAATCACAGGAGAAATACTTCTCCAGTATTCCCATTTCCATTCTCCAGTATACACGTTCCCATAGCACAAAAATGGTGGCCTGACAACCTGATGGGATGACAACCTAACACTACGTTTATGCAGCAAATGGATGTCTGGCAGTAGTGTGGCAGTCTCCCTGTAGTGACCAGGGCCCAAGCGAAACAAGAAGAAATAACTTCTTGGTCCACCCTGGTTGCTTATGAATGGGAGACTAGAAATGTGAGCACTGTAAGATCCCTGCTTCAGAAACATGGTTGCTTGTGTAGGGAGGTGATTCTTGCTGATCATCACCCTTCCTCCTAGAAGTGATATTTGCATTCTGAACCAGGGGTGTAGCAACCACTGAGCAAGGAGGGGGGACAATTGTCCCCAGGCCCAGAGGGTCTGAGCCCCCCAAGGTCCCCCCTTGGCCAGGGTGCCCCCTTGCCCCCTCCCACACCCAGCTGGTGAGCAAAGAGTCGTTGGCAGGGGGCACAAGGCATTCCCCTCTCCTCTCCAGCAAGTGTATCCAACCAGCATTTCAATAGGGAGGGATAGACTCCCTCCCTAATGCTGGCTGGGGAGGGATGGACTCCCCATTCCAGGCATTGACCCCTCCCTGTATCTGACATCAGATGAAAGGGGGGGTGGGGCCAGTGCTGAGTATGGGGCTGTAATAGCCCTGGCAGAGTTTCATTTCCCCTGTCAGCAGGGAAAGGAGCTCTTTTTCAATGATTCCACCAACTGCTGACAGGGGAAATGAAACTCTGCTGAGGCTGTGACAGCTCAGCACTGCCCTTGCCACCCTTGCATCTGATGTCAGATGCAGGAGGTGTGGCTTGGGGAGTGTGCACCCGAAGCAACACACCATTGGTGGGGGAGTCACTGGTAGGACTTTGTCACCAGGCCCCCACCAAGCTCCCTATACCCCTGTTCCGAACATATGTACCTGAGGGCTGAACAATCCCCAGGGATATATGTCTGGGTTGCAAGGAGTGCTACTATGGGAAGAAGGCAGCTGTGAAAATCCTACCTCCCAATTGAGCATTCATACTTCTGAAGCAGGGATGCTACCGCTGTGCTGGGCATCGTTTCACAGCATGGATACAGCATTAGTCAAGATGTCAGTGAGTAAATAGGTACAATGTACAGGAGTTAATAGGGAAAGGTAAATTAGTGGTGGCTAGTTTAAGACAGTTAAGGGGTGTAAATTTGCCTTAAGATTCGCATGTTTCCATTTAATGAAAAAGTAGTGAGAGAACTGAGCATATGCAAGCTGTTGTTGGGTAGTGTGCTCATTTTTTCAAAACAAAGACATCTTTCAAACTGCTCACATATACCACTGGCTTCAAAACTTTTAAAGCTTTCTACAGAGTATTCCTTTCAATCAATCAGTCTGACGAGCAATAGTAGATTGTGTTTGAAAATCCTTGCCTCAGTTAAAGCTGTTTATCATTCTAAGGATTCACTAGGTGTGATTGCCATCTGGAAGGTGTAATTTTCCATTCAAAATTACTTCTGTCTCTTAACAGTGTTTTCCACGCAAGTTTCACTTCTAATGACTTTCTCTTTCTTTAGAGCTTGTTTTAGCAGGCTCCAAAAAGGCAAATTATGTTGCATACTTAATTCTGTTCCTGAGCACCATTCATTCATCACTGTTGCCAGAATAGTTTTGCAAAAGCAACATGTTCACTACTTCTGAAAAATATACACCAATTATAAGTACTATTGCCAATTTAATTTTTATGTATGTGGAATTAGAGTAAGTCCACAGTGCCAACACTGAAGGTGCAATCATTGTTTTGAAACAAAAAGAGACAGATTTAAAGTGCTTCCAGATGTTCTGCAAAGTAAGAATTGAGAAATTTAATACTAATACTTTTATATTTTCAAAATTATGACAATTTAAAGGAGTATCAAAAATGTCCTAGATATTGATCTTTACACAATATGTCCTGCAGCACCATCTTTATGTCTTAAGGTATTGAATTAATTCACACTCCTCAAATATACAAATTCTGGAAGCTAATGTCAGTCAGCTGTTACTTTAACACAATGCTTAACTGAAGGTAACATTTCTAGAACAAATTAATGTATTTGCTTTGAGAAAGCTAAAGGTAGTAGGAAAGAACCATCATTTCCCATGTTGTATACATTCATCCCATTATTGTCTATTGTATGGAAATGTTATATGTCCCATCCAATACGTGTGATTATAGGCATTAGCATTTGGTAGGAATTGAGACTAACTAGAGAGAGTATTTCTGTTGTTCATTCTGCCTGTTTCTTTAAGACAACCAAGTGTTACCCTAATAGCTATTGTTCTCTGAGCTCCCATGACGCCTATGTTCAGTGGTTTTTATTATATTGCTTCAAAGCCTAAACACATGTTTGACAGAAACAATAGTGATACTAAAGAAACATGACGGCACTGATGACCCTATCAGATCCCCTTTAGTGCTCTTCAAATTTCTTGTCTGGATCCTAAATTACAGTATAATCTCAGTCATTCATAACTCCAATACCCAATTGACCAAAGATTTAAGGAAGTGCTATTTAATACTATGTTGAAATGTTTTATTCCCTTCTCTATCCAAAAACTGCTCATACTGTTGGATATGGAGTTCCAGTGAATCAACCTTTTGCACCAACTATCCTAATGACCACTAAGGGCATTGGGAGTAGAGGTAGTTAGTGAGGGTCTCCTTACCTGTCCCTGCTTTACCTCTATTCTATGACCCCTGCCTTGACTCCTCAGGTATTTCCTGCAGGGAGTAAGTCCACTTCCTTTCCTCTTGGAGAGGAGATGCAAATATCTCTCTCCTCCCACCTATCCATTATGGAGCCTTTAGACAGACTACGTCTTTACTATCCAGAATGTACTTCACCAATAAACCTATTTAGTTTAGATTGTACTCCAATCTCCATGTGTGTTCTTTAGATGACTGCATCAACAGAACTCTGCACTCTACTCTGTAACTGGAGTGGGTAGCTTCCTTTGTTGGGACTTTGAAAGACAACATCCAACACATAAAGCTTAATAACCTTAAGTTACAGCTCAATTGTTGAACATGATTCCTAAGCATAACATTCTACAAAAGACCTCACTAATTAGTAAATCATGGCATCTCATCCATTCCATTCCTTCCCAGTTTTGAAATTTCATTCTGTGCTGTATGCCCCACTTCCTTAGTTGATCTAACTAGAATTTCAAAAACTAATTTCAGAATGGAAATAAAAATAGTAGGGCATGGTCAATATTTTGTTGCTTTAGCAAGGATGCTTCCAGAACTCTCCACATCCAAATGTCTCAACAGATTACTTGGTCTGGTTTCTGAGATAGAGCTAGCCCTGTTCACATGTTATATTCAATATGTGTACAATCTGTGTACAGGTGGACCTCACTATACATGGTACTGATATTCACAGTTCCACATATCCGTGGGCACATAACTTATACCTGACCTCATGATCTGTGGATACAAAATGGTTGAAACCCACATATTCACAGTTTCAGGATGTCCAGAAATTACCAGGTAATTTCCAGCCACCATTTTGTAAAGAGGAGCCAAATTTTGGCTCATTTGATGAATAAAAGTATTGCCCCATGATTTTTCATGGAAAAATGGGGACTTGGGACATAGAGGGGCATTCTTGGACAGCTGGAGACCCACGGAGCATGGTAGGGCACCTTATTTGGTTTGTTTTTTTTCATATTTCCCCCCAGTCCATTTCTGGACCCAATTCAAAATGCTGGTTTTAACCTTTAAAGCCCTATTGCTTGGGACTGGATTACCTGTGAAAGTGCCTTGCCCCATATGTCCCATCCCAGACCTTAATATCTTCTTCGGAGGCCCTCCTCTGAGTGCCCCTGCCAAAAGGGTTGATGTGGGTGGCACCCACAGTGGTTGCACCCCATTTATGGAATAGCCTCCCCAGTGAGGTTCACCTGGCTTCATCACTTTGTTCTTTTAGACACCAGTTAAAGACCTTTATGTTCACTCAGGCCTTTCAACTTTTGATTTTTAAATTTGAGTTTTAACAGATTTGTAAAGAGTTTTAAAATTGTTTTGTATTATGTTTTATATTTTCTTTTTTTCCTTGATCTGTTATGATTTAATGGTTTGTGTGTTTTTATTTCAAGTTTCATGCTGTATTGTGAGCTGCCCAGAGAAAAAATTGTTATGAGCAGCTAACAAATAAAATTTATTATTTTTATTTTATTTTATTTTAATTTGGCCCATTTTACAGCCTCTAGGAACAACCCCCCCCCATCCCATTGACTTTAATGCCCCGTTATCTGCGGTTCTGTTATCCTCAGTTGTAGTAGAGAATGGAACCCCCCATGGATAGATGAGTTCACTTGTACTGCTAATGCATATACAAGTCTGTGTGCATGTAAAGTTATTCACATATTATGTCCAATGATAGGCTACAATTGCTATCTCTACCTTGCATTTGAGGGGGCCTGTATCTAGGTAGACTTTTAAATTGAATGTCATTTATGCAAAAATATGTACATGTAATCAGACATCTATACACATGTGCAACATAATGAGGCAATTCTCACGATCGCCAAAAAGCGGGCTAAGATCACGTTTTGGCGATCGTGAGAACCACTGGACTTGCAGGTGAGCCTGGTGTCCTCAAAGTGAGTAACCTGCTTAACTAGCCCTCCCATTAGATGAGGTTAGCAGAGCGAATGCTCCACTAACCCTGTCTTTTTGACCATGTGTTGCCATGGCACGGCTCCGTACTGCGGCAATGCACAAGAAGACCCCTGCCCGGAGGCTGAAACAAGTCTGCCAGCCCTGGGGGTCTCTCCAGGATGCCCCGTGCACTCACGCAGGGCTTCCTGGAACTTCCAGGGGCCGTGTGGCCCCTGATTTCCAAAGCCACTGCCGGCTCTGTGACGGAGTTGTGATGGAGCCAGCAGTTGTGTGGGCAGCTGATCTGGCTGCCCATGGCTGCAGCCTGAATCATCTGCGGGGAGAGTGGGCTAAGCCCGCTCTCCCCGCAGAACCCTATCTGGCAAGTCTCTCCGGTCGTGAGACTTGCCTCAGTATCTGAATAGAGTTGTTTCACTGTTTCACTGTCTTTATTTCTAATACTTTTTTTTGGTAACAGCATGGTATGCATGCATGGTTTGCCTCAGCTTTTTGTTTCTTCAGTTCAATGGCATTTTTCCTCCCCACTGTTCCCAATGTGCAAATGCACCTTGATGAGTAAAAACAAAAAAGCAATCTTAAGCTAATCATATATATGGCTTCATGAAAGTTCTTTGTGTGTGGTATTTTTATAATGTGAACATATGCTCCTGCACATTAGTAGAACACCACACAAACAGAATCTTGTACAGTGTGGTTTCACATGATTGGGAGAAAGTAAGTAGGGTTAATTGGAGATTTCTGGGAGCATGCTTACTACCGGCAAGCATCTTGTCCAAATTCGCCAATGTGCCCAGTTACCAATTTCCACCCAAGATTCTATTGAGAATTTCTGCCCAACTTCAAATCTAGGTGTCCAGTTGTGTGGAGATTCTTGGTAGACTCTTGGATGAAAGTCAGTAACCAGGCATGCCAGCGGGTTCAGCCAACATGCCCACTAGGAGCATGCATTCCCTGGGAACTTCCAGTTCATTTCTACTTATTTTCTCCTTTGCCTATGTGAAGCTGCCCATAATCACATTTATTGCCTAGTGAAAAACAAGGAAGGAACCAAAGGCTCTAACAAACTGTGTGTGCAAAGCATGCTCTGTGCAAAATTCAGGGGGGAAATGGGGGGGGGGATAAAACAAGGATTGCTAATACATCTGTTCCACTAGATAATCAGGACTCGGCAATTCAGATCTCAAAAATCTGTGATGAAAAGTGGATGTGTAGAATTTTGGAAGCATCCCTAGTAAACCATCACAGTACTAACCATGTATTACAATGTTTTCACTACAATTCAAAGCATCTTTACTCAGAAGTAAATCTTTCTATGGTCAGGTAATTGGTCTAGGTAATTGTGCTTAGGACAGCAGTCTTAAACATGTAATATACCAAGTACTGGATTATTGCACAGCAACAGTACAAATTGCTTGCCATCAAGTAATAATAATGCTCAAGTAATAATAATGCTCAGAAACACCTTTAGTAACAGCAGAAGCTAACATGAAAAGAATTTCTGTTGCTTCTGTATCTTTTTGATTACAGGGATACAGATGACTGTTACAAATTTTCATAAAGAACTTGACACATCAGGTAATTGCCATTGTTGCAGATGCTAACAGACTTTTAATACGTTGTTTTGACCAACTGACAGGAAAATTGATATTTCATCTTCATGGTGATTAATGGAGATAAGCATATGCTACCCTTGGAACTTTATCTTCAAAGAAGTGGAAGAACAATGTTGGTTTTGAATTTCAAAGGCATTCCCTGTTAATTGAGATTGGCAATGGATTGCTCCTTTGCTGAAGAAGCAGCTTCTCATGGGTGGACATCCTCCTTAGCAGAGATGCTTAGGGTCAAACTAAATATTCTACTAATTGTGCAATTAAGAGATGTGCTTATCACCAGAAATGCCTCTTCCTTGACAAAAACAGCTGCGAGAGCTCTGATTCTCATCAGGAAGAGGTTTCATCAGGGTTTCTGCCCCCACCCCCACAAGCAGCAAGTCACCCCAGAGGCAGTTATTTATTGAGAATTCTGTAAGTCAACGAAATGCGCAAAATTCTCTTTCCGGTTTTGGAAAGACAAAAGAAATTGTCTTTCCGGATTTGGAATCTACTGACAAGTTTCATTAAGTGACCCCAAGTTTTTATGGCTGACATACTGAAGCTATTCTCACGATCACTGGAAAGTGGACTAAGGGAGCTTAGCCCACTTTCCAGGGATCGTGGGAACCACTGGGCTCGCAGGCGAGTACAATGCTTCCAAGGCAGCTAGCCTGCCTAACTACCTCTCCCCTAAGATGAGGTTAACGGAACGAGCGCTCAATTAACCTCAACTTTTTCCTCGTATGTTGCCACGGCATGTGGCAACACATGAGTAGACCCCTGACTGGGAGGCTGCTTACAGCCTCCCGGGCTCGAGGGGCTCTCCAGAATGCCCCGTGCACTCGCATGGGGCTTCCAGGAACTTCCAGGGGCCATGCAGCCCCCGATACCCACCGCCCCTGCCAGCTCCACGGTGGAGCCAGCAGTTGTGTGGGCGGCTGATCTGGCCGCCCAGCTACGAGCGACTGCTCATTTGCGGGGAGAGTGGGCTAAGTCTGCTCTCCCTGTAGTTAGCCCCAAAGCTCTTCTCACTGATCATGAGAAGAGCTTCACTGTGTAAGGAATTGCAGGCAGCTTAAGCACTCCCCACAGCCCTGCATATAAGCTTCCAATGGGCCTGCACTGCAGGGCAGCAGAGCCCTGCAGTTGCACATCATAAAGCCCATTGGAAATAGTGGCCATCATGTTGCATGGGGTGCTTACCAGGCCATGGCAGCGCTCAAGCATTTTGACCGAGGAAGACAATTTCTGAAGCCACTCTCTCAACACTATGCATAATTTTTATACGTGTTTTCCTCTACCATGTGTCCACTTAGTTGTCTTATTTATAAAGTAAAAAGCCAAACAATTTAGCCTTTTCTTGTAGGGAAGGTGCTATTGCTTGTTTATATAGATACGGATTTTGGTTTCATCAATCCTTGTAATCTGAATAGTAGCTCTACTCACTGAGCTACTTGGCTTCCTCCTCTTGGCACATCCAGGAGTGTCCCAACTTCCTTTCATGTATTGTTGGTGGATATGAAATTTTGATAGGGACCTGTCTTTTTAAAATATTAGAAAATCCATTATGGATCAGGAATGGGAGGAACCCTTGAAAATGAGCACCCATCTTAGCAACAAAATAAGTGTGGAAATGCACTCGCGCACACACACACATTTTTCCTGTGGAAGTTTTCCTATTTAATAAATGGTTCTGGGTTTTCAGCAGCTTCTGTCTGTTATTGCTCCTTTAATTTCCTATTGTAACTTGCAAATGGTAACCTTTATATGGCTAGAAATACTGTTCTACAGCAAGGCTAATCCTGAGCTTTCCTGACCTTTCTGTATCCTCCTAGCACACAGGAATGAGTCAACTAGCAAAGTGCTTCGAGACCATTTGTTTTCATGTTTATACTCTAATTTGAACAAGTTCCCTGCAGAAATTAATGCTAACTTTGCTCTTCAAACTCTATCAGGAACCTGCAAGTTATCACTCACATTAAAAAGAAATGATAGAAATGTTGCCATGGACTATAATCAACAGCAGTGTTGTTATTTATTAGAAGCACAGAGCATAAGGATAGTAAATGATGTTGTCTTACAATGCAGATTGGTACCAATAATCAGAAGACTTGTGGGTTTTTTTACAGGTAAAACAAAATAATTTGATGGAACACTGATATAATCTGAGCCTGTCTTGTTACTTAAGCCCAGAACTGATATCTTCTGAAATTGGTTGATGAATCCTGCAGACTAGCAATAATAACCTTCGTATCACAGGAAACCTTCTCTCAGAGAAATTTCGTTTCTCTTCACTGCCAATCCAGGTTTTCAGCATCAGCTCCAAATCCATTTCTGAACTCACCATACATCCATAAATCTATCAGAGAAGCATAGCCCTTGGACAAGCTAAGTGAGATATTAAAAGCCAACCTTGATGGGTCTTTGAACACATTTCCTCTTCTGGAACATCCATTTTAAATCCAAATTCTGATGGTGTAAGAGCAGGTAGATCAACATTTTCCAAGGGCACTTTGTGGCTGATTTATTCCTTACTTCTGAAAAAACTGAGTATTTAAGTCTGGAATAGTTTGTCAGATCCCTAGTGCTGCTTTGTACATAGCTGGCAGCTTCCGATGATAACTGATCTCAACATGTAACCCAGCAGGGATGCCTAAGAATGCACCCACCCTGGTGTCACTAAGGGACATCCCAATGTGCTGTCAGGGCATTTTTTTAATCCAGAGATCTTCACTAATTTTCAAGTGGGGGCCACCGTAGTAAAAAACTTTCAATGTGAAAGCTATTTCCCACTGTGCTGACCTCCGCATACTATTGCACTTTTCTCATTGCTGGGAGGCCCCCTGAAGAGAGATGGAGCCCTCTCTTAAGAGCCCTAGGAGGAAAGTGCTGAGAAACGGCTACACTTTGCAGCACTCTGCAGATGCCTTCCAAGATGGTGCAGGGGCTCAAGAAGCTTCAGTTTCACTTAAAGGATCCCGCCCCCAGCTCTGGATAAAGCAGAACACTGCACAGTGAGGAGTCTCATCTCCACATGATGCCAGGGGGAGCCAGCATAGCGTAGTGGTTAGAGTGACGGACTAGGGCCGGGGAGTCCCGAGTTCAAATCCCCATTCAGCCATAATACTTGCTAGGTGATTCTGGGCCAGTCACTTCTCTCTCAGCCTAACCTACTTCACAGGGTTGTTGTGAGGAGAAACTTAAGAAAGTAGTACACCACTCTGGGCTCCTTGGAGGAAGAGCGGGATATAAAATGTAAATAATAATAATAATAATCCCCCAGTGAGGCACTACCTTGGCGTGGTTGTGGGGCTTGTGTGCTCTGAAGAAGGTGAGAGCTATGCCAGAGGTCCAACCATACTGGACAGGTCTCACCAGAGGAGCCAGACAAAGAGTGCCTCTCCCATCAACAATATGGTGAGACGTAACTTTAATAAATCTATACTGGATCGGTCATCGCCCGGGTCAACAAGGACCACACCAGATGCTATAGTCCCTGGACATCTGGTGGCAAGTGGGCAACAGGACTCAGGATCTTCAGTTGAGCAACCAGGGCTGGAGACAGCAAAGTTACTGGAAGAAACGTCGCTTAACCGAAAAAAATATACAAAAAATGCCAATAAGGAAATAATGATCTGATATTACAAGTCTAGTACAACTAGAAGAGGTTATTTTAAAAGAATGTACCAAATTTCGAAAGAGAAGCATCCAGACACAGAATTAACAGAACAAAGGCTAGCAGACCAGAGAAGATTCATAATAAGAAATAAAGTATTCACAGGAGTTGAGCTGGAAGAACTGCAAAGAGCAACACAGGCTCAAGATATGGAAGAAGAATTATCACCAACTGAAGAAGTTGCTCAGGCGCAGGTGGAGGAGGTGTTGGAAATAGAGGATGCCACCGTTGCTGAACTGTTTCAAAATCAAAACCAGGCAACCTCCCCTTTGCCTTCACTTCAAAAACCCAAATGCCGTTTAACAGAAAAGCAACAAGAACTAAAGCAAAAAATAACAGCACATGAACCATACAACCACCAGGGTTCGACTTCCAGCTCTAAAAACAGTTGCCAAAAAACAACTTGCTCAGGCATTAAAAGATGTCAATGCTGCACTTGCAGAAATAACAACCAATAATTTGCAAGAAACAAACCAACTAATGTACAGTGCAGCAACAATAACAACACAAGAGCTCGGATATAAGATCAGTGGACCTGTCAAAAAAGAAAGCAGTACATCACCTAAATGGAAGATTCGATTAGAAAATAAAATCTCCAGGCTTAGATCAGATGCTAGTAAATTGAAAGATATGAAAGACAAGAAGCTGAAGAATGAAAACACCAAACAGTATCTGATCCAAAAATACCACCTAGATTCAAGGAAAATTAGAGAAGTCCTGGAAATAATAAAGCAGCAAATAACAGCAGTGTCAAAGAAGATTAGCAGATATGAAGCCAGAATTACACAACACAGGCAGAATCTCCAATTCCAGTCGAATCAGAGAGGTTTCTACCAAAGCATAGAAGGAGAAACTGCAAGAAACCTAGAAACACCAAATAAAGAAGAAACAGTGCAATTCTGGGGGAAATTATGGGACAATCCAATAGATTATAATAAAAAAGCAGGCTGGATGAAAGAGGTCAAAAAATGTAACCAACAAATGCAAGATCTAATAATAACACCAGAATTAATAAGTGAAAGAGCAAAGAAAATTAAAAATTGGACTGCGCCAGGCGACGATGAACTGCATGGCTTTTGGCTTAAACACCTAACAAGCCTTCATAAACAACTATCAAAACAGTTCAATCACATTATGAAAGGCGGTGATATTGAACAATGGCTAACAACTGGGAAAACTCATCTCATCATGAAAGACCCAGCAAAAGGTGCAGTTCCAAGTAATTATAGACCGATCAACTTCCTGCCAACCATGTTCAAATTATTAACGGAATAATAGCAGATGAAGTGATGCAACACTTATTAACTAACAAACAGCTTCCAGTTGAACAGAAAGGAAATTGCCCGAACACCAGAGGCACAAAAGACCAGCTGCTGATTGACAAAATGATTTTAGAAAACTGCAAGAGAAGAAAAACAAATCTAAGTGTTGCATGGATTGACTACAAGAAAGCCTTTGATTCATTGCCTCGCACATGGATACTAAAATGTTTAGAAACAACTGGTGTCAGCAAAAACATTCAGATATTTATTAAAAAAGCAGTGAGCATGTGGAGTACATAGTTAACAATCAATGGCGAGGCACTTGGACAGGTTAGCATTAGAAGAGGCATTTTCCAAGGGGACTCACTATCCCCTCTATTGTTTGTAATCGCCATGACCCCACTTTCACAAATACTAAACAAAACAGGCCTCGGATACCAAACATCTAAAACATCAAGTAAAATCAACCATCTGCTGTACATGGATGATCTGAAGTTGTATGGAAAGTCCCAGTCAGAAATCGAATCACTGCTAAACACTGTCCGTATATTCAGTAGTGATATAGCAATGGAGTTTGGACTAGACAAGTGTGCTGCATTAATAATGAAAAGAGGAAAAATAACAAAAACAGAAGGAATAGAACTGCCCAATGGAAGCAAGTTCAAGAACCTGGAAGAGAAAGAACATTACAAATACTTGGGCATTCTCCAGGCTGATAACATCGCACACACTGAAGTTAAAAGAAAAATGGGAAGTGAATACATCAGGAGAGTTAGAAAAATCCTCAAGTCCAAACTCAATGGCGGGAACACCATACAAGCTATAAACACCTGGGCTATACCTGTTATCAGATACACTGCAGGAATAATAGACTGGACCCAGGCAGAGCTAGAGACGCTAGATCGTAAGACCAGGAAAATCAATACCATCAATCATGTTCTGCACCCCCGCAGTGATGTAGATAGGCTCTACCTCCCTTGCAGCTCAGGTGGAAGAGGAATGCTGCAAGTCCATCAAGCAGTAGAGGAGGAAAAAAGAGGCCTTGAAGAATATATCAACTGGGACAGTGAAGAAGATGCACTTAAAATGGTCAATAATGTGAAACTATTCAACACCAATGAAACAAAGCTGGCCTACAAGAAAGAACAAGTCAAGAACCGAACAGAAAAAAGGAGAAATAAGCCCCTGCATGGTCAATATTTGCACAATATAAGTGGAAAATCAGACATCACCAAGACCTGGCAATGGCTTAAGAATGGCAACTTGAAGAAAGAAACAGAGGGTTTAATACTGGCTGCACAAGAACAGGCACTAAGAACAAATGCAATAAGAGTAAAAGTAGAAAAATCCACCACAAACAGCAAGTGCCGCCTTTGTAAAGAAGCAGATTAAACCGTGGACCACCTGATCAGCTGTTGTAAGAAGATCGCACAGACTGACTACAAACAAAGGCATGACAAGGTAGCAGGGATGATACACTGGAACATCTGCAAAAAATACAAGCTACCTGTAGCCAAGAATTGGTGGGACCATAAAATTGAAAAGGTTGAAGAAAATGAAGATGTAAAAATATTATGGGACTTCTGACTACAAACAGACAAACATCTGCCACACAATACACCAGATATAACTGTAGTCGAGAAGAAAGAAAAACAAGTGAAAATAATCGACATAGCAATACCAGGGGATAGCAGAATAGAAGAAAAAGAAATAGAAAAAATCACCAAATACAAAGATCTACACATTGAAATGGAAAGGCTGTGGCAGAAATAGACCCAAATAATCCCACTGGTCATTGGCGCCCTGGGTGCAGTTCCAAAAGACCTTGAAGAGCACCTCAACACCATAGGGGCCACAGAAATCACCATCAGCCAATTACAAAAAGCAGCTTTACTGGGAACAGCCTATATTCTGCAATGATATCTATAACAGCAACAACATTGACAATAAAATTCTGGCATCCCAGGTCCTTGGGAAGGACTCGATGTCTGGATAAAACAAACCAGTCAATAACACCTGTCTGACTGTGTAAACAAGAAATAATAATAATAATAATAATAATAATAATAATAATAATAATAAAAAAGCTTGGCTGAAGCTTCACCTAGGGCCAACATACAATCAGTCAGGCAGTTGATGGGGGTAGCCACTGCCCCCCAGATCTTACAATGAAGAACACTGCTTTAATTGCACAAGATCATCCAAATCGACCCTCTGCATACACTCCAAAACATGGGCTAAATAGGATTTTGTAGCATGCGTAGAGGGACAATAAAAATGAATGCCCCTCTTACATGATTAAAGGATGCCCCAACAGTGCTTTAGTGACATCAGGATAGGCGCATTCTCAGTGCATCTCTGCCCTGAACATGTGTCCTGGAGGAAGCTCTTCAGAACTGGCTCAGTAGCTCACATACTGCACAGCGTTGCATAGCGCTGGTGCTGCTGCGCCTTCCAAATGCAAGCTGCACTAGAGTCCACTTGCATAAATTGATGAAACTGCAGGAGGGAGTTGCACAATAGCATGGCCGTTAGAGCCGTACAATAGCAGGGCCATTATTTCCAATGGCTGTGCAACTGCACAACTCCATCTTGCAATTTCAGCATTTCCACAAGTGCATTCTAGTGCAACTTGCAGTAAGTAGGCCTATGTTTTTAGGTGTAGCTAAGACTTTTTGTGTACAACTAAAATGACAAATGTGATGAGAAACACATGCATCATAAAAGTTCTGTGTGGTTTGAAGTACATTTGAGTTATCTTGATACAGTCAGGGCTTCACCTTCTGAATGCTATGGGAAACATTGGTGTTGCATCTGATTGGCTCAGTTTTCACCATGTACATTCATGTCTAAAGATGCTTGTGTGTGTGTGTGTACACACTATATATATACACACACACATACACACACACATATATAGTGTGTGTGTGTGTGTATATATATATATATATTGTGTGTGTATACACACTATACACACACATCTACATATATATATAATACATGTTTTACTTCCACTTGTGATGTATCTTCTGTGAAAACACCAGTGTAATACCCATGTTCCTTGAAGCAATAGTAAAGTATAGCAAAAGGTGGAATATTTAGCAATGCTAGAAACCTACACCCAGCTATATTATTTCTTACAGTAACAACTAGAATGAATACTTTAAGCAATCTTAGGCTACCTAATTAACTTGTGGCTGAGGAGAGATTGGAACCATGGGCTTGTGGCACCTAGCAATAGAAGAATTATAAATAATTCAGTGGCAGCAATTGCTTGACACAGCTCATACTCTTAACCACTATGGAGAAGAAAATAATCCAAATCAGTTATAACTGCAGAAAAGATTCCAGAAACAGCTTCCTCCATCACCCCATCTCTTGCAGCAACCCCATACAACCACCAGTTGGGGAATTCCAGATGTCTCTTTGGCCTTTCCTAGCCTTCTTTATAGCCTCAGCATGGAAAGTTGGATTGGGGACGTCCTTCACCAAACGAATACAATAAATATTTATATACTGCTTTTCAACAAAAGTTCCCAAAGCAGTTCATATAGATATAAATAGATATTAAATAAATAAAATAAATAAAATGGCTATCTTGTCCCCAAAGGGCTCACAATCTGAAAAAAGAAACATAAGATAGAGACCATCGACAGCCACTGGAGGGATGCTGTGCAGGGCATGGATAGGGCCAGTTGCTCTTCCCCTGCTCAGTAAAGAGAATCACCTCTGTTAAAAAGTTCATTTTTGCTCAGTTAGCAGGGACCTTGGTCCCTACCTACCCCTGTGAGCTCTTGTTCTTTTCCTCTCCTGTCAGTACTGAGAGAGGAAAGCAGAAAGGAGAAGGTATCTCCTCAACAGGAAGTCATGCCCTGAGTGCTGCTTACCCTCTTCATCATTGGCCTCAACTTTACGTAGCACTTAACAGCTGTTAAAGGTCTCATGGGAGGTAGAGCTCCCACCTCACACTACCTACTCTTCTTGCAAGACAGCAGAAGGTTCCAAGTTCCTTCCCTGGCATCTCCAAGATAGGGCTGAGAGAGATTCCTGCCTGCAACCTTGGAGAAGCCACTGCCAGTCTGTGTAGACAATACTGAGCTAGATAGACCAATGGTCTGACGCAGTATATGGCAGCTTCCTATGTTCCTATACAGAACATATCATTGTGCATTGCATGAATTGATCTGGAAAAAATGAAGTTTTTGGTTCACAGTTAAGAATATAGGATAGACTCTACCTTAACCCATAAGAATGCATCAAAAATATGGGGAAAATCTACTCTTTCATTACCCCCTCTGTGAGTATAGCAGGGTAGTAAAAGGTGTAAAGGAGTCATTACTCTTCATTAAGTGCTTTTCAGAATTTGCCTTTAGGGTCCCTCATCCACCATTTTGAAAATTCTGGTAAGGAGGCTATGACTTTAAAAATACTCTCTCATGAATAAGGGCTGCTGAAATAAATGGGGCATATGAATAAGCATGTCTGGGAATGCAGCTCTAGCCCATTCTGAATGAAAAATGCCCAGCACTTTGGGGACTGTTTGTCAAACAGACAACTTGCCTCCTTTCGCTATGGCTAACTTCCTCGGCACACATCTAAGCAAGGGCTGCATTCCTCTATTCTAATTTAAAGCACAATGCGATTCACACATCCCCTTTTAAATAGGCTCGCTCTATTCCAGTTTATATATTCCATTTATAAATACACATGAACAATGTTGGCTGCCAAACAATCACCATTTTTCTGCATCGCACAAGTTTAATTTACAGCATACACTCTAAACCCAAACTGTTCAAGCAAGTTGAAATAGATAGAATCAGAGGAGACAGCAAAAGCTATTTCCTCCTCCATGAGATACAAGCCGTGCCCGTTATTTTTAGGCTTCCAGTTGGATCCTGTGTTTATCTTTGAGAGTCCTATAGTTCTGTAATCTTTGATTTTCAGTGTTCTTAATATTTTCCCTTTAATCCTCTTAATGCTGGCTGTAAGTATATTCATCCAATATTGTTGATGCTGTAGCAGTTGGCCGCATACACTATATGCATTCTCGCCTTTGTAGTAGCACGTGGCATTTCTCAAAGCCCTCTGGAGAATATAAGTGTTTGTTTCTGCATCTGATTATTTCATCCAAATATGCCTGCTTCTGTCAGGTAGTGCTACTCTCTAGCAGAACTGCACAGATAAGCAAAGCTATAAAGCCACTCACAGCGTGATCCTATGCATGTTTAATTAGAAGTAAGTCCGATTGAGTTCAGTGGTGCTTATTGCAAACCCAGGCCCAAATAACGACAGCACATGCATAGTTGGGAAAAAAACTTGGGCTACTTTATTGAATATTTACAAATCTTGCAATGAGGAATTTTAACTAAAGTGTGGGTATCCCCTATGTGGGTCAATCTCATAGGAGGTATGCCCACAGGAGGATGAAGGACCGGACTTTGATTTGGTTCAGTACCCAAGCCGAACCTCTTCTCTACCATGAGGTTTACCCCCATCTAGGAGATGCATGCCAGCCCACCTCAACCCAGGTCATGAGGCACTGAGCAGTGTTTGCTGGTATGCATCCGAGTAGGAGTGGATCCAGCCTGAGAGCTGCAAGATCACCAAGCCTTCCTCCATATTCCCACTCACCATAATGGCCCTGCAGCCCAACACCAATGTAAATTAACCTACCCTGACCCTCACTCATCCACAAAGTGACCAATTAACCCCAGGGACTGCCTCAATGAAATCAGTGAAAAGTAGGTGGAAAAAGGCCCCAACATTAGCCAATCATTCAAGACCCCCCAAAATCCTACTTGGCCCCAGTGGCAACTGGGATATCCCTCACTGAGTCCAGGGGTGGGCAGGAGGGTGCCTGCCCATAGAGCAACTGAAAGGCAGAGCGAAGGAGCCAACTGTTGCAGTCACTCCTTGCTAGTGATTGGTCCACCGGTGTCATGTGCTGGGGGACTAAGATGGCGGCCCGCATGCCCATCTCTCAGGCCAGGCCCACAACTCCACCTCCCTGCTTTTCTCATAGTGCCGCTAATGCAGCAAAAGGGGCAGGGAACAGCTTTTCCAAAGTATGTATAGGACTGCAACTATAAGGACAGCTTCCAAATTTTAAAAACCATAACACAAATGCCATAATCCAGGAGATGTTAGAATGTATTGACATCAATCAATTTTCACATAATTCATACGGTTAAATACCCATGGTAAGCTATACAACATGCTTATCTCAAATGCTGTTTTTCCTCTAGACATGACCAACATTTCAATATATATATATATATATATATATATATATATATATATATATATATATATATTGTGTGGATAAACATTGTAATTAAAGTTCTTATTCTAATAATTAATAAAACCAAATTCCAAACAAATTGTCTGCATTTATGTTTTCTTTTGCCAGTCTATAATATCTTAATTTAGTTAATAATTAACTGATTTAGTCAGTTGATAAAACGTCTTGTGAGATTTTTAAGTATTAAAATGATACAATTTTACCATGTTGCTCTTAACCAGTTAGTAATAGTAGTTTGCGGGGTGGGGTGGCTTTTGACAATTTGTCCATCCTGCCATGGTCAGATATTTCCAATTTTATCAGGGTTTTTCAAAAAACTGTTTTAACTGTTCCCACACCCACCTATGAACACAGAATTGTCCACAAATCCTTCTAATGTATAGATATAAACTCTAGTATATAGATTTTATTCTCAGCAGGAATAGAAGCAAGGCCTTGAGCCTCCCCGCCCCCCACCACTATGTAGCACATGATGCCTGATGATGCATTTACAGCCACATGCACACAAAGAGAGATTTCATTGGTGGGCGTGAACTTTGCACATTTGAGCACATTGTTTTAGGTATGGAATAAATCTCGGACTCACTCCTGTGTCTCACTGCAAATCCACATCTAGACTTCAGGCTAGTGATCCACAGAACTAGGCATATAAGACCTCCTCCAATGAGACTGCGTTGTTTTCATACAGTGGAAGATGCAATGTCCTGCAGATTGCCAATGAGCATTGTGATCATGCAGGGCTTAAAGATCCAGAGGAAACAATTGGAGAAGAGGCTTCTGCTAATGTGGAAGGCTAAAGCAAAGCCAAACACTACATAACCGGGACTAGGGGAGTCAGTGTTCCAAGAATGTGAGAAAGAAGAATGGCCAAGGTTGAGATGAGCTACTGATACTTTTGCCAGAAGCTATATGTGACAAGGTCCATCACCCTTTTGGAGGCCACTTCTGCTTTAGGCTTGTACTCTTAAGGGTGTGATATAAGAATGCAGACAAGTAACCAGCAGCCAGATCGGCCACCCACACGATTGCTGGCTCTGTGACGGAGCCGGCGGGGACTGGGGGGAGCGGGGGCCAATCATCCCCCGGAAGCTCCAGCATGCTCTGCATGAGCACGCAGGGCATGCTGGCGAGACCCCCGGAGCCGGGAGGTGGCTTTTTGCCTTCCCTCCGGGAGTCTCCTCGTGAGTAGCTGTGGCGCAAAGCCGTGCCGTGGCTACTTGCAATAAAAAAAACCCGGGTTTGTGGAGCGCTCGCTCTGCAAACCTGGTTTTAGGGGAAGGGTGCTTGAGAGGGTTACCCGCTCTAGAACCACCGGGCTCACAGCCGAGACCAGTGGTTCACACGATTGCAGAAAATCGGTCTGGCGGAGGCTAGCCCGATTTTCTGCAATCATGTGAATAGCCTCACTATGTGACACTTAGTAGAACAGGTAAAACAGAAAAGGCTATACTATATCAGGAACTACACATATTAGAATTCACGTGGCTTTACTCTGAGTTCTTTAACTGGGCTTCAATGGTTGGCAGTTCAGAATTGTTCAGGTTTCACCTGTATCTTTTAGGTTTTGCCTATGCTGTTGTATAGACTGACCAAGGTTTTGCAGCTCATGTTGAGGGGTGATTCAGACAATCACCCTTTATACGTGAGTAAAGGACATGTCAAAAATGCATCACCATGTCTGTGAATGAGGTAGGAGCGGGAATGGTCACTATGAGGCTCCAGCCATATTGTGTGTAAGAGTGGCGGTGGGCTGAGGTTCATCTGAACCTGGCCCATTGTGTTACCAGGTGTTGCTGACCACACAAAGGGCACCAGTGCATGCATGGGTGCCATGCGTGTGCTGGCACCATGCGGGGATTCTTGGGACCTGCGCCACCCTTGCAGGAAGATGCATGGGGTAGCAGAGAACAGATAAGAACCTGCTCTCCTCTTTCTTAAATCTCCCAGTCCCTGCTCTCAAACTATGCTTGAATCACGTTGTTCTTGAATTAGCAATCTTGGGAAGCTTTATTTTAGGGAAATATGAACTATATGTGTAACCAGGGTGTTTGGCTTTAGCCAGTGCACGTGGTTTAAAAACGGTGGGGGAGAGACAGACGGAGGAGACTGTAACCCAACAAATACATGTTTGGAATGTTGAGGTGGACTCTTGGAGCTGGGAGTCTAGCAGCATAAGATCTCAGCAGCAATATCTCCTGATGACCACTAGGGGCTTTAGGAGCACAGATAGAGAGGTGATTCTCACAACTGCCAAAGAGCAGGCGAAGGGAGCCTAGCCTGCGTGTTGGCGGTCATGTGCTGCCATGGGAGCCGAGTGGCTCCCGGCAGCAAACCACCCTAACCACCCCTCCCCTTAGCCCAGGTTAGCGGAGTGAGTGCTCCGCTAACCGGGGTTAACAGTTCGTGTGTTGCTGTGGTGCGGCTCCGTGTCGCAGCAACTCATGAGGAGACCCCCAACCGGGGGGCTAAAAAGCAGCCTCCTGGCTTGGGGGTCTCTCTAGCATGCTTTGCGTGCTCACACAGAGCATGCTGGAACTTCTGGGGGCCACGCAGCCCCCAAACTCGCAAGCCCCCTCCGGCTCCATAACGGAGCTGGCAGTTGTGTGGGTGGCCAATCCGGCCGCCCAGGGCAGACTGCAGGATCGTCTGCAGGGAGAGCGGGCTAAGCCTGCCCTCCCCGCTTAATCCCATCTGGCAGTTCCCACTGATTGTGGGAACTGCCTCAGAGAGTGCAGGCCCAAGAGAGTCCCCTCTTTGTTCTTCCAGAGTTAGTCTCTCAGTAGTCTCTCCCGGAGATAGATGTTGGTTAGTCTCTCTCCCCCTTCAACTTTAAGCTCAGCTAGAATAGGCTGCAGGCTTTCTTATTTTGTCCGTTGCTTCTAAATAAATCCTTATTTTGTTCCAACTTAAAACAACTGTCTCCAGACCTCCTGCTTGGCTGAGTTCTCACTATACTGATTTTACTCCGCTGAAAAGGTTTGGGCTGCCATCCTCCCCTACAAGGGCAAGGGTGAGAAAAAATGGTGGACAGCCTTTGAGAGGCCAATGGTTGCTCAGGAGAAGAGAAGAGATACTGTATAAGGAGAAGGGAAAAGCAAAGAGGGAAAGAAGAGTGAGAAGGACAAGAAAAACAGAACAGAGTGCAGAGAGCATTGGGGTCCCACTGCAACAATGTATCACCTTTTAGAAGAGATGAGTACTCATGACATCATTCATGAGTCCTAAGTCAAGTATTTTAAAATAACTGTGGAAAAACTTGGTTTGCATGTACATCTTCCTTACCATCCCCCTATTTCCTCTTATTAATGCCTTGTATGATTTCTCTGATTTAATAATTTCATTAGTGCATCTATTTATTATTTATGCTATTGTTTGTATATAGTTTGTTGTGCAGGAATCAGAAGAAATGGTAATGTGGGCAAGGCCAAAAAGAATTATTTCTTTCCCACACTGGAAAAAGAACTCAGGACCCCCTTAATTAGAGGGGAACCCCCTAAGAAGAGCTACATATGCATTTTAATTAGTTAATTAAAGCAGATTCTCCTGTTTCTGATTCTAGTCTTTCAAGGTGGCTTTTCATTTTAAGAAACTGGGCCTTTTCTGTTTGCAACATGTGATTCCCTTCCCCCAAGAGAAAACACTCACAGAATATTACAAGCTCCAAAACTTGCAAAGGGATAGGACAGAGAAAGCAATAACCCTGAAGCAAACCTTTAAAACAAAAATCCAGCTGCATATTTGTTTTTCTGAAATAGGCAAGCAGAAAGGCAATAAAGCATTTCCTATTGCAAGCTGGCTGTGGAATAGTGACAGGTTATATGCCCTCCATTGTAGCTTGAGAAAGGTTTTCTTTAAATTATTTCACTGGCTGCTTTTGCAAATAAGGTTGATGAAATCCATTCATTAGCAATACAGATCCAGTACACTCCACTGGTTCCTGTAGATTACTACAGGAGCATGTTGACTAGAATACAGCAGAAAGTCAAGGGGAATCCCAAAGCAACCATTTCCATATTAATCAAAGACATTTGCCTTGTAGTTTTTTTTCTCAGATCACATCTAATGTTTATTTTTTGACTATTTTTGAATGGGATATGATATTTTGAAGGGATGTCATTTTGTTGTGTGTGTGCGAACACTATGTGGGTCATGATAGTTTAGCCATAGGAAGTCTTCCAAGTCCAGTTTTCCATTACCACATAACATAACTAAATAATAGGCTCATTCAATAATCATGACAATCTCCAGGGTTGTTTGGAAAGTAACTGCCAATGGCTGCCTATGTAGTAGTATAGAGAATGGCTTTTCCTTTCTTATGCAATCATGTAAAGAGGACTGGAATAGGTTTGTTTTCAGCTACGTACCTAGTATTTATTTGGTTTGGTTATCCTAATTAATTAATACACATTATTTTGTGCAAGAAGAGCATTGTGCGGGATGAATAGGTTATAACTACTTTAAATCAGCACATGGCCCCTTTAGGTGTTCATTTACATTAGCAACCTTACTATGCCTTTTCACCAATGAGCAATAGTCTGGTTCAGCATGAGGCAGCTTCATTTGTTCATATGGACTGTGGCACCCCTCCTGCCATGCCATGATTTGCATTGTTTGACAATTTGGCCTCATTTGGGGAGAGAGAGAGAGGGAGAGAGAGAGAATGTGTTAGAGTTCAATCTTCACTCTGTACTCAGGGTATATATCTGTAACTAACCATTTAGGTGACTATTTCATGAAAGCTTATGCCACAACAAATTTATTGGTCTTTAGGGCGCTAAGTGACTCTGAAGGGTTTTTCTCTGTTGCCTCTGACTGACATAGCAAATCCTCTGGAAACCGACATCAGTAAATGTACAGATAAGGCAAAATATAAGGCAAAAATATTATTTTTGTATGACAGGGAGGAGCAGAAGTTTGGTTGGCCCCAAATGGAAGATGAGGTGTGCCTTTTTGAGAAGAGGATAGTCATATATCTACTCAGTCTTTATCAGCATGACTATGTGTCCTTTGATGAAAAAAGGTCCCCGGCTGTATTATCATTCCAGATGTCATTTTAGAGCTCAATTAGGCTTCAGCATGATATGAGAAACAGAAAGGGTTAGAATCCCAATCCCAATCAATGTTGCCACTTCTTTTCTGGTAGGGCTCCAGTACCTGTACCAGCTGCTGCACTGTTGATAAAGGCATATGAGCTCTGTCAGTTAAAAGGCTTAAATTTTAGATCCAGGGTAGCTTTATATATTTCCAGAACTAAACTCCAAAACAGGAAGAGTGAGTTGCACTTTCCTTTTTTATGCTTCCAGGATAATATGTGAAGGAGGAATTAGCACATGCCCTCTTGGAAGAAATGCAAATTGTCCCATAGCATAGGAACATAGGAAGCTGCCATATATGGAGTCAGACCATAGGTCCATCTAGCTCAGTATTGTCTACACAGACTGGCAGCGGCTTCTCCAAGGCTGTAGGTAAGAATCTCTCTCAGCCCTATCTTGGCTCGATCTCCTTCAGAGAGTTGAAAGCCAGATCTTCCATCTGGTATGGCACACAGCGTCCTTCCCTTTGGCCCGTGCGGTAGCATTTAAGGAGGTTGAGCGGGGAGGCCTAGCCCTACCTGCCCTGCAACCCTATTTTGTAACTGAATTCATGTCCTACAATTTTGGAAACTGGATTTTCGTGAATGTCCATAATATGTCCAACCTCCTGCAAAAAACCTGGGTCTCGCTTTTTGCTCTGCGTTGGCGCAAGTCAGCATGGGGCATAGCATGGTGGGGGAAAGGATCTTTCAATGGTAATATCACACAAGTATTAAAAAGAGAACACCCGGACTACTTGAGAGATTTGTTATTCACACTTAAAAAATGGAAGGTTGAACCGGATCTATTTAAAGGATCCTCCTCAGTTAAGCAGCTAAGGAAAACAATTTATGGAGAGATTCTAGAAGTGGGTTTTTAAAAACCTGATTTAGAACGTAAACGCTACAAACACTGCACTTCACAGTACTTGTTGCAACCCGATTACCCTATCGCTCTCTTTAAGGAGAAAAAAAATCTCTTTCCATTTATGGGAAACAAGGTGCCATTTATACCACCAAGTACTACCACTTAATGCGGCTAAGCCATGGCTCCCAGAGGACCAGCAAGAGTGTCCTAAAATCACCTGCAAACAGAAAGCTAGTGAGCTAGGTAAAACATTCAGGGAAACCCATTCACATCTCTTAAAAGAGTGTGTGGTAGCCCAAAGAGTGTGGCAGGGAGTAAGCAAGTTGTTAGAGTGGCCTGATTTGGAAAAACAGACTTGGAAGAACTAACCTCGGGTTTGAGCGATAGAACCTCTTTTCGAGGTCCCAGAAAGAAACCTTCATGGAAACGGGACGGAACAGGTGCCCTCATACTAGGGAATTGGAACGTTCCCCTTCTCGTAATCAGGTTAGTAAACCTGTATGTCATTTATGCAATGCTCCTGCATAGGAATAGGGAGAGAAGACGCAACCAAGAGGTTCACGCAGATGAGACAGTAAATCTCTTCTGGAAAAGTTTGTATGGTTATGTGCAAAAAGACAAGTGTATCTCTTCTAAACAGCAATGGGACAAATTATGGAAATGGACGTTGGACGTAACCCCCCCCCCCCTTACCTGATGTGCCTTGAAATCCCCCACCCCTGAGTTATAGTACTACCTGCATATACTTCATAACCTTGTGGGTTTCCAAATCCTTGTGTGTAAATCTTTGTAGATATATGATGTACAAACAACCACTTTGTATATAATTGTGCTTTGGCAATGTACTGTATGCTTTGGTAGTTTGTTGGTTCAATACAAAAATCTTGTCCTATTAAAAAAATATATTCTTGTCCTATCTTGGAGAAGCCAGGGAGGGAACTTGAAACCTCCTGCTTTTCCCAGAGTGGCTCCATCCCCTGAGGGGAATATCTTAAAGTGCTCACACATCAGGTCTCCCATTCAGATGCAACCAGGGCCTATGGGGACAAGTCATGCTTGCTACCACAAGACTAGCTCTCCTGTAGCCTGTTGGCCCAGAAGCTCAAACTGAAGTCCAAACACTCCTTTTTCAGTGCTTGTCAGCAACCTGCAAAGTCACTTGCAGAGCTAGGTCTTTGCTGCCATCACTCAGCCGTTCCAGTTAAATGAAATATGACATTTTTGAAGCTGGGAAGAATATGTAATCTGTTTGTAATTGCACTGAAAATGAAGCCAGGTAAAATTCAAGCTCTTCTTGACATTCCTGCAAATTGAGATCATAGGGCGGGAGTCTTTATAAGCAGAGGATACCTGTTCCTTCATAAATTCAAGATACTGAATGTATTTGTCATTAAAAGCCCAAATGTTTTATTTTTAGAAATCATCGAAATGCCTAGGAAGTAATTTGTATGCAGATTTCTATGACTTAAACCTGATCATTGATCTAAATCAAAGCTGAGCATTACTCTGCCCCTCCCTGCCTTATGGTAAAAAACCAAGTTATTAACTTTCCTAAGAGGAATATCATTCACAAAAATATGGCTAATTAATATTATGACATCCTAGAGCATACTAAAAGATTTTAAGAAGACATTTGGGGACACATCAGAAGCAATAAAGATAAAACTAAGTATTCTCTCTCGGGGAGGGGGGGGGCGTAGTTCCTGGATGTTTGAAGGTCAACTAGAATTGTCCCCAGTGCATGACCTATAAATTACAGTTAGAAGAAACAATTATATATTAACATTCCAGTTTCTAACTGCAGGAACTCTGACCTTAGTTAGTTATGTGGAGACACAATGACATTGCATTTACTGTATATCTCATACCAAGGGATTCCCTCAATCAATGGAAATGCCTCAGGATGCTAATTAAGCTACTTCTAAAGATTCTGCTCTAAAGAGAATCTTTCCCTTTGCATGTTTTCAGTATAACAAGCAAACCTATGGAATTCTGATAATACTTTTTATGAGTTAGACTGAATGTATAATGTGTTTATTCTCCAATTGCAATAGAAACATGGAGGTTGTGAACAAGGCAGATTTTCCATAAGCCTCCCTCTATGTTTCTTCCAATGGACTTGCTGTATCTCACCTACAAAGGTTACACCTCACCTACAAAGTGCTGTTTACTTGTTAATATGTGATATGCCTCACTATTGTATAGATTGGTATTTCCATCTTAAGCCAAATTGCCTAACAAAACAAGCATGCTCTTCTGCCTGGACTGCTAATAATTTTGGTGGTCAAATGCTATTGGTTTTATGCCTGGGATAGGTTTGTCATCTTTTTTTTTTTTTGTCCTGACAGATGCTCTGTGCCTTTAATAGGTACATAAAAACTGCATAGAGATGCACTGCTGGGAAT
The DNA here is from genome assembly GCF_027244095.1 of Hemicordylus capensis. Lineage (NCBI taxonomy): Eukaryota > Metazoa > Chordata > Lepidosauria > Squamata > Cordylidae > Hemicordylus > Hemicordylus capensis. The sequence continues at coordinate 252,805,434 of NC_069659.1, read as the reverse complement.
AGCTGCAGCAACTGAATTTCTGTCTCTTATGCTACTGTTAAAGACACAGGAACTCAGCCATGAAGTATTTATATATTTATTTTAAAATTTGCATGCCACTCTTCAATTTAAAAAGCAACTCCCAGGACAGTTAAATATAAAACATATTACAATAAAACTCAGTGTTCAAACTGCAGAAGCAACAAGGCACAACAGAATGATCAAATCCAGCAGAGCCAATAAAACCATCAATTAAAAGCAGCTTGCGGTAACATGCTGAGAGACCCAGACAAATAAAAAGGCCTTCACTTCACCTGGTGCCAAGAAAACATCAGTCTTCACCAAGCAAGCCTCCATAAGTTTATTTGACATACAGGGCTCTCTCTCTATCTGGTTCTACCAGTCTAATAAATTCTGAAAATAGCCTGTGATCACTACCATACAATTTGGGCAAGCTCATGTGCAAAAAGGTTGTGTCTAAGATGCCTGAGTCTCAAGCTGTTTAGGGTTTAGCATTCACTAGTATTCCAAATTGTGCCTGGGGACAGCCTAGTAGCCAGTGCAATTATTTAAGAACTGGCCAGATATGATGATATCTTTGTAGCCATCTCCAGTTAGTAGCCTAGCAGATGTGTTTTGAACTCACTGAAGTTTTCCAAATCTTCAAAACCAGCTTTAATACATTTAAATAAGTCTTACCAGAGTTTAGATCAGGGTTTCTTAACCTTGGGTCCCCAGATTTCTTTGACTATAACTCCCATCATCCCCAGTCACAAGAACCATGGCTGAGGATGATGGGAGTTGTAGTCCAACAACATCCTTGGACAATGTTAAGTAACCCTGGTTTAAATAACTGTGGCCAGGCTATTTTTGACCAGGACACAGTGCAGTGTCAGTCTTATCTGGTGGACTACAAAGGCCTTTGCCTGATCCAGCAGGTTTTCTTCATTAGCCTTAAGAGGCAACTTCTGACTAATCTTCAAGGTATGTGTGCAGGTGAGATGCACTGACAGATGGAATAGGTGCTCTAGGCCGGATGTTAAATGGAAGTTTTCTCTGTTCCCAAGACATTGGCCAAATTCAGACATAACACAGAACTGAGGGTCCAATGGACCCCCCATTCCACTCCTGCCCCCATGAGCTTACCTGTCCAAATTTGGAAATAAGCTCTGGCTGCTGCAGGTCTGATAGTTCATCATGCCATCTCTTAAAACATATTCAACCAGGAGCATAAAAAAGTTGGAGTAGGCGCTTGTTCAATTGTAGCTATGTCCCTGTATTCAATATAGTGCGGGCCTGATTCAGTCTTATTAAGAGCCTAGTCTTCTTGATTTACACCTAAAAGTAAGTGGATATGCACGCATTTCTTTCAACAATGGTTCTTGCTGGTGCCACTCTGAGCTTTCTAAGTTTAAAATATAGAGGAGAAGAAAATATTTACATCTAAAATACTGAGAAATTCTCACCAAGGGGTTCTCATAAACAGCTGCAACCACATCTGCTCTTTCAAAAACAAAGAAGTCATAACCCCCATACAGTAGCAGGGGAGCCACTTTTTTGTGGTCTGATCCCATGCCACTTAGGACTCTGGGAGAATATTGCAGCTATGTGGACAGAACTGATCATATTATTGGTACCTTGCCAAGAAGGAGGGAATAGATCGCATGGATCAATGCAATTTGCTTTGTCCAATACAGGCAAACACACCACCCCAGTGGTATGGGACAGCACCATACAGAAGATGACTTCTATGCTCTTGGGGTTCAATTAATTGTGATGGCAGCAGATCTGTCTCTTTACATATGAAGCTGCCCCAGTCATATAATAAGCACATAACAAAAGGAGGAAGCCGGCGATGAATGCAGATACACCCCCTGCTTTCTCCCAGTCCCCACCCCAGATGCTTCTGTCCTCATTTCTGAATGCCAAAAGTGTGCTCAACTCAGAGAAAAGCACTCCTAGAGAAGAGTTGCATCGAGGTAGACTGCAGGAAGTGGAAGGATTCTGCATTCCTTACCTGTCTGCCCTTTTGCTCCTGCAGCTGCTTTGCTTTCTACATGATTAGAGAAGATCTGTGTTTTTAAACACATGGTTCTGCCACTTTTGTATCTAGTTTGGTCGTGTGTGTGTATGTGTGTGTGTGTGTGTAGAACCACAGGGTATTTTATTTCTTTATTTAAAATATTTATACCCTGCCCCTCCAATGCACTACTGCTCAGGGCAGTTTACAACAGGGTAGCATCCAGATTAAGTTATTTCATATTTGTGACTACATCCCATTCAGATTAATGGAACAGAAGTGAGACATGGCTCATTTGTTTCATTAATTCCAGTGCTTCATAGTCTTGTCTAAGTTTGGATACTATCCATGAAAAACAATCCATGAGATGCAGGTGTAGGCTTTAGGAGAACAGTAACCTTAATGAAAGAAAATCCAGCTAAACAATCACCATGCTTCTTATCACAGCAACCAAGTGGGTGCAAAATGCCTACAGACAAGGTGCTGCAAACACATCTTTGTGTGGGAATTTACTTTTTGTTTATCACATTTGAATTCTTCCTCCAAGAAGCTCAGTGAGGAATACATGGCTTTATCCCATTTTGTCCTCCCAACAACAGCAACAGCATGATTCTGTGAAAATCTGCTTCCTTGGAGAGCTGCCACAGAATGGACATCTTTCAGAAAGTGTTACGAAGCTGTTAGTAGTAGTATTTGTGCTGGAACTAAGCCAGATAAGATGGGAGATTCTAATATATTTCCTGTTTTTCTCAGATTTCAAAGCATGTATTTTAAATCCAAGTCCTTTGTTCTGAAGTGTTGCTCCTCATCTGAATCTGTTGCTGTAAAATATAAATATGAATATGAGCCATTGCGATATAGTAAATAGAGGAGTGGGACTTAGATTGGGGAAGCCTGGGGTTGCATCCCCACTCAAGCCGGGAAGCTCACTGGATCACCTTGGGCCAGTCATTCCTTCAGCCTGTCCTAACCTACATCACAACATTGTTGTGAGGATTAAAAGAGGAAATAGCCCCCTTTGATGCCACCCTGAGCTTTTTGGAGGAAAGATAGGATATACATGTGAGAAATGAATAAGTGGCAAGAAATGAACACAGCAAGATTCATTATTGGGCACAGAGCAACCCAAAGTGTCACAAACCAGCAAACCTAACTAGTTTCTTTGCTCAATAGAATTTTTATTATTTATTTTCCTTCCCTGAAGGCATGATATGATTATTTTTATAAGGAACAGTCACCAAGAAGTAAATTTTCTACACAAATCTTCATTGCAAATAAATCATAGGAATTCAGCCCCTTGTGGTAAGATTGGTATTACCAACTATGGAAATCAGGCTGTTTGCCACCCAAATGGGCAGCATGGCCAGTTTGCCTCGGCCCCCTGCCAAGAGGCACAAGGTGCAGGCAAAGCCCCATTGGCTGGCCGGACCATGCAGAGGCAAGGCTATGACCACATGGCCGGTTTCGATGTCTAACCTCCTCAGTCCACTCTTAGCAGGCAGCAGGAGTGGACATGGAGGTTAAAGCTGCCATCGGCCCTGGTCGGGCTGTCCTTGGCTTTCGGCCTCCACTTCCTTGGGCTAGGCAGTGTTGTTGGGTGGACAGGTTCCACCTTGTGAGGTGGCAGCAGTAATTATTGAGCGATCCTGGGGGCAGCAAGAGCGGGAGTGGTTTTATGAGGAAACCCCTCCCCCCACATGGTGTTTCGGTGCAGGGCCTTCAGGCCAGAGGAGGGCACGGTGGTTGGCTGGGCCTCTTCCTCCATTAGCTCCTGGGGGGCTGGGGTTGAGCCTGTTTGGACCTATGGCCCAGGGGTTGGTCTGGGTGTTGTTCACCCAGGGCCTTTATGGCCACTCTGCCCCCTACAGTGCGTGCACACAGATTTGGCAAGATGGTGGTGCAGCTGCGGTAGGGGTCCCTGCTGCCTTGCCCTCCATGGTTCTGGCAACACCATTAACACAGGATCCATACCTGCTGGGTGACACTTCTCTCCCTTTGGGGGACTATCTACTGCCAGCAGTGAAGGAGCATATCTGGCAGGGGGAATTTGTTGATATCTTCCAGTTGCTCATTAGGGAACCAGAACCAGTGGTCGAGGAGTGAGAGCAGAAAAGGGAGGAGGAAAAATCTAAGCGTAAGCCTGTGGAGCATAACTGGACCAATTGGTTATCAGCTTACACGGTGTATATGGGCATGGTTCTCCAAGTCCACCCATCCAAGGGTCCCACCCTGGTTAAATACTTAGACATAATTCACAGGGGCTATATGGATTTCATGGGGAATGCCTGGGAACACTACGATCGTTCCTTTAATCTTAGAGCCGCTCTGAATCCTGCTATTCCATGGGATAAGCAACACCAGGAGCTCTGGCTCCTTATTATGATGCCCTCCAGACCCATTCAGGGCGAGCGTTCCAACAGGGGCCATATAATTTCCAAACTCCCACAGTGCAGTCCTCTGGGTGAGTCTGCTGCTGTGCAGTTGGGTTGTTCCAGACTCCCCAAAATCAAGCTGGTGGTTTTGAGGGCCTTGTTGGCGGAATGCATGCAGGCGCGCAAAGTCATGCTACGTCAGCTACAACAGGTCACCTTATTTTCACATGTAGGGTTGTTGCTCCTGGCTGGCCCTTTCTAAGATGTCTTTGTGATGCCACCATAGGCATTCAGGAAGCACATCATCACATTAGGCTCACAGCCCGCATGCGGGCTGATTTGGGACTGTGAGCATTCTTCATGGACTCCTACAATGGGGTGTTCTTTTGGCGGGACTCGCAACTGTTAGAGGCCGAACTTCAGATCCAGGTGGATGCCGTTGGTGGTCTAGGTTTGGGGGTATACATTTTGGGGCGCTGGTGCACGGAGAAGTGGCCGCAAGCTTGGGTAGCAGCGGGAATCACCAGGGACCTAACCTTCCTTGAGTTTTTCACCATAGTTGTGGCCACACACATTTGGGCTGATTTGTTCAGGGATAAAACTGTGCGCTTTTGTTGCAACAACCAGGCCACCGTGCAGGTCATTAACCGACAGACATCTAGATCTCCCAGGGTTATGGCAATGGTAAGGGCATTAGTGTTAGTGTGCCTGACTAATAACATCATGTTTGTGGCTTGTCATGTGCCAGGCGTCCAGAATAGATTGGCAGATGCACTGTCTCGTTTTCATCTGCTGGTGCTGGAGATGGAGATGTTACCCAACAAGATACCCCCTTGGTTGTGGAGCCTTGGTGCCTAGAAGTGCATAGAGCCATCCTGGCCTCTTTGGCTCCAAGCACCCGGGCCGCATATAGTAGGCAGTGCAGGGCTTTCCAGGACTTTAGGGAGCAGGTAGGAGTGGGTCAGGAATGGCCCCTCATCCACAGAGCATTTTATTCAGTATTTGGTGCACCTGAGGAATAAAGGTTTGTCCCCTAGAGCCATGGTGGGTTGCATTCTTTACTAAGGCACAGGGCTTTCAGGACACAACAGGAGACTTCAGGGTCAGGAGGATGCTGGAAGTCTGGGCTAGGAAACATCCTGTACAGGCTGACAGCCATAGGCCACTTAAACCACCCCCCGCCATCCAGGGCACCATAGAACATTTAGGCACCATCTGCCACTCTCCCAACAAGGTGACGCTCTTCCATGCAGCCACGCTTGTGATTTTCTTTGGGGCCTTTTGTGCAACTGAGCTGTTCCCTAGGGGCGAAGGGGCTCTACAGCCAGGGTAATACAGTTTGGGGACATGATTCTTGATCAGGGTTCAGTCAGGTTGCAGCTTAGGTTTTCCAAGAGTGACCAGAGGGACAGAGGGCAGTCTGTGGTGTTGCACCCCTCCAGCAACCCAACTTTATGCCCAGTGCAAGCGTTAAAGAATTACTTGGCCTTGCGGGAACAGGGTGCAGGGTGCCTGTTTGTCCACAGGGATGGGTGGCCCCTCACAATACCAGTTCTGTGCCGTGGTGTGTAGATCCTTGGCAGTGGCAGGGGTCTCTACCGAGCACTTCTCACTTCACTCTTTCCACATTGGCACAGCCACAGCGGCTTCCCAGCTGGGATTTTCTGGTGAGGCCATCCAGCATATTGACCATTGGCGATCAAACACTTACAAGTGATATGTGCTCTAGGAGCCTTGACTTCAGTCACTGGTTGTTCTTTTCTTTGCAGGCCCAGCACGACTGACCAAGAGGGCACGGGTCCTCATCCTGAGTCATTTGATTGTGTTCTGGGCCCACAGGATGGCATGTGGGGCACAGCCTGGGACACAACTAGGACTTGGGAAGTGGGCATCAATCTCTTGGATCAGTCAGCAGGGTATGGTAATCGCCCAATTCTTGCCCATGCTGCAGGAGTTCCTGTCAGCTAATCCACCACTGGACATCCTGGTGGTCCACATGGGCGAAAACGATCTGGTTATGTAGTCAGGGCTTTCCATCACCCATAATATCCGGGCAGACCTCACGCAGGTTCAGGAATGGTTTCCGGGGATTATAATCATCTGGTCCGACGTGTTACAATGTAGAGTTTGGAGGAGCACCAGGGAGCCATATAAGATTGAACGGGCCCACCGTAGGGTTCATGCCTATATGGCACGTTTTGCCTGATCCCTTGGGGGGAAGGACTTTAGCACACCCTGATATTGTTTTCTCAGCGCTGGAATTGTTTAGAAGGGATGGAGTTCACCTTTTGCCCAAAGGGACGAGTTTATTCCTTGGGGATTTCAAGCAGGGATTGGCTGTTGTTTTGCATGGTTGGTGGACAGTGCAGGGTGTTAAGCTAAGCTAACCCCCACCATGGCAGGTACAGTGTGGTTGGGGATAACATCTGAGGTTAGTGAGCACCTTCAAGTAAGCATTTGGCTATAGGTCAGACAGGTCAACTCCCGAGAGGCTGTGCGACTCAGGGAGATCTGGCCTGGACCGATCTACTCCGTCAGACTAAGCTTCCCGGACATGCTAAGTGGCTACCGGGGGGGGGGTTGCTGCTATGGCAGAGGCCTGGCTTTAGGCCGGCTAGGATGGGCAGCTCCTGCTTTAGAGCACTGGGGGCTGCCAGGAGCCAAGGTGCATCGACCTATGCTATAGGTGAGACATGCCCTGATGGTGCATGTATACCTCTAGATACCACACTGTAGGGGTGGAGAGCCAATCCCTGTTCTTTATTAACATTGCTTTTTGAAGTTGATAAATAAATTGTGGCCCTTATTTATACCAACACATTTGTGTCTCATGTCTTCTTGGGGTGCTATTGATTTTCATCCCGGTTTTCAGGATGTTGGACCTGACAATTTTATCACCTGGAAGGAAAATGCATGTGTCTCTGTCACTGCACAAAAATAATAAACTTACCACATCAAAAACGAAGGAGTGCCTCATGCTATTTTTATTTATTTATTTATTTATTTAATTCTATTTCTATACCACCCTTCCAAAAATGGCTCAGGGCGGTTTACATGGAGAAATAATAAATAAATAAGATAGATCCCTGTCCCCAAAGGGCTCACAATCTAAAAAGAAACATAAGACAGACACCAGCAACAGTCACTGGAGGTACTGTGCTGGGGGTGGGTAGGGCCAGTTACTCTCCCCCTGCTAAATAAAGAGAATCACCACGTTAAAAGGTGCCTCTTTGCCAAGTTAGCAACAACATGGGGGACAGCATTACAATTTTTATTGTAAAGTTGCATACTACTGATATTTCAGTCTACTTCAGAATTCTCATTGTAAACCTCAATGCACATTTACAAGATGTATGACATTTCTGAGAGCATTTCAAATACCAAGCCTACTTTGTACCCCCACAACAAATGAACAATAATTAGGAAATAGTTCTTGGTGAGATATGGAACACATGGGTATAAAGCACATATATTCATGCCTTATGAGAATGATTCATCTTTACAGGAATCAAATTTTAGGTTATATACTCAGCCTATCCTGTCACAATTTGTACTACTAATAGCCACAATACAAAGTTTTACAATGAACACTATAAATGTTTTTTGGTTTTTTTTTAAAAGAGTCACAAAAACACTTGTGAAAGTGTCATGGTCCTGAAGAGTTAGCTACCAGGTTCACATTATATTTTCTCTTAGGAAGCATAACTCTTTCCAATAAACATGTAAAATAATTTTTAAAAAACATAACTGGAACTATACTAACTCAGCATGTTATCCACATTTGTGATTTTTTGAACTTATTTCTAAATTACAATCCTCATATTTCTGAAGAAATCATTTCATTTGTACAACATTATTGGGTTCTTATGTAGTACAGAATAATTTTTCAAAGTTCAACAGATTACCTCAGGGCAAGATTGTATGTATGCTTTGGGGTACACTATATCTATGTTTGAACACATTTCCTGTGAGGGAATTAGATCTGCTATTTGAAATATAGCCATTTTTAGTAAGTAATACCCCCCCCCAAATTTTTTCTTTTCTTGCCATTACAGCAGATCCAGAAAAGGGTCAACAGTGTGGGTTAAACTTGTGCAAAAAAAGCATAGAATGAGTCCATGGAAAAAAGTATGAGTCAGTTCACACATATCAGCTATCACTTGATGTTGCAGTCATCAAGTTACATTCATGTGTGAAAGAGTCATCAAAGATCTAATGCCACAGAAGAAAATTTCAAACACATTCTCATGACTGGCATGATCGTGTTTAAAGAGCTAACTGTGATTGGTGAGACCCATGAACTCCTGTGGAGCATTTCTTGAGAACCTGGAGCTCTCCTTGTTAAATCACTGCAGTTAACCAGCATTTAACCAGGATTGCTATCCAGATTGCAACCAAGTTAGTGTTCCTGGCTAAGTGCTGGTTGATTGCAGTGTTTTAAATGGAATTGCCCCCAAATTCTGGATTGCGAGAGTGGAGTGGACTCACTGGTTGTGGTTAACTCTTTAACCATGACTGTGCTAGTTGTGAAAATGTGGCCCATACTAAACTAGTAATGAAAAGATTTTTAAATTAGAATATGCAGGTGCATCAAATCAGCAAACATATGATACATCGGATCAGGTCCAGATAGTGAAGTGTCATCCAAGATGCCAAACAGAGGTGGGAGTCCAGGACTGTTCAAAATACACACACAAATACATATACATATATAATTTTTTAAAGAACACAATTGCCTGCTGATAAATATTCACCACTAGAGTGGATGCAGCAGAATTGATCTGAAGGCTGTTTTAGTGAGTGGAGGGAGAAATGGGATGACTGAAGTCAAGTTTGCAAGGAAAGTAAAAGTTAAATTGGGAGAAAGAGAAAGGCAGTTTATGTCTTTCTTATTCTGCTAATCCGGATGAAACCTTGAAAAGAAGTGGGTCGCAAGCTCCAGATCAAGCTTCTCTGTAGTTCTTAGATGTCAGTCTCCCTGGCTCCTGGTGCTGACTCTCTGGCTGAATGAATGTTGTTCAAGATCAGAAAGCTGCTGTTCTTTTCTGCTCTTAAGTACTTTTTTGATTTCTCTTCTTGTCTCAAACTCACTTTCTTCATATTCTTATTTCTTCCCAAGATCTCCTTCTTTTTCTTCACAAACATTCTCCCCAGGATTTTCTTTCACCCCAGTAACTCACTCTTACGGCAATCCACCAGGGCAAAAATAACTCAATGCACTCCCCATTGAATGCACAGAGAGATTTACACCAGCTCCTGGAAAAAAACATGGCAGCTGGGTTAACTGCCATTCTTCCCCACTGGATCCCCAGTTCCAACCATTCTTTCCTCTTGTGCTGGCAGTGGCCTCTAATATAAGAATTAATTTTATTTATTTATTTAGGCATTTAAGCTCCACCTTTCTAGAATAAATCATAGTCAAGGCAGCTTGCAAATATATGTAACATCAAATGCACAGACATATGAACAACAGCATAAGAAGTTCCACCACTGCTTCTGTGGTGATGCAGGTTGGCTCTTCCATTGTCACCCTGCAATTGGTCCAATACACCCTTTTACCTTCATTTTTTTCCAGGGACACAGGAGATGCAACCTCCCAGTAGCCCTTATTCCTTGAATGATATGGGAGGCAAGAGCAGGTTGCTCATCAGCTCTGCAGGCCAGTAGGTATCACCAGTACAACAATGACATTACACCAGATCCTATCCTCACCTTGCAGGTTAAAGTTGATTGTAGGGTGACTGCCCTGAAAGGCAATGACCGGAAAATAAAGAGAGGCCTTCAATTCTAAGTATTCCCTGTTTGTTTTTTCAAAAACCATTTTTTAAAGTTAAAAATAATGGGGCCATTCACACGACCAGTGGGGGGTGGGGGGAAGGCGGCTGGTCCAACTCACCTTTCTCCCCAGACAATCACTGAAATGCTGCTGGGAGCACAGATCATGCTCCCAGATTATCCATGCTGCATGGTACAGTGTGGATTTCCAAAGGCCAGGACGATGCATCCTGGCCTCCGGATATCCCACAATGCACCACATGGCATGTTCAGTGCATTGAGGGATTCCCCCAGGAGATGGGCGCTCTAGGCACCCATCTCTGTGTCCACTGGGGCTGAACACAGCCCCAGCAAACAAACAATCCCGGAGCCTGCGTTAAGGGCTTGTTCAAGCCTTTAACCCGGGCTAAAAGCCAGGTTAAAAAGCTGGGCTAGGCAGTGCTGCCTTGCTGGGATCAGGCCTGATCCCGGTGGTCTCATGTGAAGCCTAACCCTGGGCTCCCTAGCCTGGGTTAGGGTGCGTGCAAGAACAGCCTCAATGTCTCTCAGTTAACTGGAGCTGAGAAACAAACAGCTTTCAATATGTTGATATTCAGTTCAGGTCCAATAGGGAAACAGATGGCTCAGGGGATTAGTAATAGGAGACTCTCAACTGCAGCTCACAGCTTTTAAAATGGTCCAAGATTTGAAGGCCATTTGATGGCCTCTATGATATGATTTGGTATTTTTATCTTTGTAGTGGCCCACTGTCTGTTTCACAACAGCTGACACTCAATAGCATCACAGCAGCATCAAGGAGATGTCAAGGAACTGGAGAAAATGTACCTTCAGACATATGAGGTGTTGTTTCTTCTTTCATGTCAGGCATAAAATGCCTTGGTGGGGCATCCTGGGGGAATCTGCAGTGTTCTTATAGTACTCAGCTGCTCTGTGATTTAAAAAGAGACTGTTCTCCCAACCTAACATTCTGGTCACCATGGGATGCCCTGTCTTTAAAAAGGATTCCAAAATCCATTGAGGGCATCACCTGAATAGTAATAACTTGCATAATACTAATTTTCTCTCTCTCTTTGAGGCTAATTCAATAAATTGATTCCTTGGTCTCAGTTTCACTGCTTTCTCGTCAATGGTGTGGGAGGTTATACATTATATCCAACATGTCTAAACTTTAAAGACCTACATACAGGCTGCAGTAGTGTTACAGAATCCTCACAGATGGGAAACTGCTCTCCAAAATGTCTGCTCCTATCCTTTAATTCTTCTGCCACTGGCTGGATGGCAAGGAGATATTCTCTCAGAAATTGATTTGGATTTGGATTGGTGAAAAAGGTAAAATAATGTTGTGGTCCTTATGCAAAATAATGAAATCCAAACTAATTAGACTAATTACTTGGAAAAGAGAACAATATTCTGTGGAGCTGCATAGTATTCTCTCTACAGTGCAGATTATGAGTTCCTTATATTATTTTTTCTTTAACTTTAGTAGATAAAAGTTTTTGATATGTCTTATCAAAAGTCTTTGATAAGGTAAAGCAGAAGCAAACCTTTTTTAAAAATTACGTGCCATTTTCTTTTTAAATAAATCCACCAAACGGTTATTTTAAACGTTGCATATAAAGCCTGGATTTAAGGACAACAAAAATGAGGATTGTCTAAAGCAAGTTAAATGGCAGCAAATATATTTCTGAGACTTGGGGTGAAACTGGGGGAAATATAAGCCATTAAATAATTCCCCAACTTTTTGGTAACTAATAAGTTGCTAAAGCCCTTATGCTAATACCTTGATTTTCCAGCTATAGAGCTTAGGTTTTGTTAAGCTGCTTCATTCTGGAATCTATTCTAGAATGCAGAACAAATTACATTTCTCATTAAACAAATAGATGGATACAACAATCTGTTCTACAACTACATGGATAACTTGCAGACTATACACTACTTATCTGTCCTGGTTAAATCTGATTTACCTGCAGCAGTTTGACCAGGATTGACTGGGAAATCTGCATTCCCACCACGAGCTCCATTGGGCTCAGCAATCCTGGTTAACTTTTTTTAAAAAGAGTTTTATCTGAAAATATCACATTGATACACAATACAAAGTTTAAAAAGTGGGAGGGACATTAGAAGTGTATTTTAAAATATGTATTTCATAACCAGGCTCCATCTCTCCAGAAATCTGACCTGCCCCCTTCCTTCTAATGATTTTTTATATGTTAACTTTTCAACTAGGATTGCCATGATTGTGAGAATGCAGCCCATATCAGAACAGAGTCTGTTTTGTACTGCCTGCCTGCCTGCCTTTGTCATGTTGTTCTGCTGCCTACTCCCAGGCTTAATAGTTCAGAAGCAAAATCATACCAAAGCACTATAGTGTACATTAGAATAGTATTCTCTTGTTCTATATAGGGATGTGCGGAGCGGTACGGCGGTACGGTGGTACGGTCCGGGGGTTCGTGGGTTTGTGGTCAAACCGAACTACCTCCCCGGTTCTGTCGGACCAGAACCGGACCGCTGGGTCCGGTCCGGCTGGTCCATGATTTTTTTTTAAAAAAAAAAACTAAGTCAAGGGGAAGTACCTATAGCCCCTTCGGGGGGCTTGCTGAAGCCACGGGAGGGGGTATCCGCATGGGTTCCCTTTCCCCCTGCCAGCCTTCCTCATCACTGTTGCAGCCTCCGTGGCCGGGTAACTGAAGCATTTTCGGCCCTTTCAGGCCTCCGTAAGAGCAAGTGGCCGCCATTTTGCGGCCAGCGCACATGTGCAAATGCTCTCTGTGAGGCCAAAATGGTGGCTGCTTGCTCTTACAGAGACCCGAAAGGGCTAAAAATGCTTCAGTTACCCAGCGGCGGCGGTGATGAGGAAGGCTGGCGGTGGGAGAGGGAACCTGTGTGGACACCCCACCTCCACGGCTTCAGCAAGCCCCAAGAAGGGGCTACAGGTACTTCTCCTTGACTTTAAATTTTTTTAAAAAAATAAAAAATCACAGACCAGTCCGGGAGGGGTTCGATGGGGAGCTGGACCGAACTGGTCTGGTTTGGACCGAACTGGGCCAGATGGTTCCGTGCACACCCCTAGTTCTATATAGTTGGCATGTACTACACTTGCCAGGAAGCTTGGTCAACAAAAGTCTGCATCACTAGTGGCCAACTATAGCATTTGTAGGAGCCACTCTATTATCTGGATATGGTCAGGGACCAATGTTCCCTCTAAGGCATACACATGCATGCTCATGCAGGATTTGATCTCTACTCAATAAATTTTAGATCCTGCTGAGTATAAATCAGAAAGGCCCCTCTCTGAATGCATGTGCATGCACATTGCCTTGGTACTGCCACCCAGAACATCATTCTTTCTGCACACAGATGAAAAAATTAGAGGGAACACTGCCAGGGCCTGGAAGCATATATTTTCCAACAAAATAGACTGCTCTCAGCCCCAAAATCGACTAAGTCCAAAATGGACTCACTCTCATCAGTCTCCATAGCATGACCATATTTCTTGCACTATTTTTGCTTATGCTCACCACCACAGAAGGAGTAGCCAACCTTTTCTGGCAGTACACATGTACCTTTAACAGCAGCATGTAGCCCCTATTTGTATTTAACAGCAGCATGACATCACACAGTGATTCAGTAATGAGAAGATCTGCACCTAATGATCTTCTGCCTGTCATACCTGGAAAACAGGACTTCTGGGGTGGGAGGGAATAGAAACAATGGATAGCATTCTGTTTAGTGTTAGAACTGCCCAATAGAGCTGTGTCACTAGAAAAGGCGGCATCACCACTCCACCCAGTGTGTTGCTGAGCAGGGAAATTTATTTATTTTATTTATTTTTACATTTCTATACCGCCTTTCATTAAAAGAAAACCCCAAGGCGGTTTACAAAAATTAAAACATACAATAAAAGGCAATAAAAACATCAAGCTAAAAACATATAAAACAAGCATAAAAACAAGACAACAGATAAAAACACACAGAAGCAGCAGTAAAAACGATTATGTAAAAGCCTGGGTAAAAAGCCAAGTCTTTAAAAGCTTCATAAAAGCCGTGATGGAGTCTGAGGAACGAATGGCCACTGGGAGAGCATTCCAGAGTCTAGGAGCAGCAACAGAGAAGGCCCTGTCCAGAGTGCACGACAGCCGGGCCTCCGTCATTGTCGGCACCCGGAGCAGGGCCCCCTCAGATGTACTCGTCAAGCGGGCAGCAACCCTTGGGAGCAGGCGGTCCCTCAAATACCCCAGGCCCAAACTGTTTAGGGCTTTAAAGGTCAAAACCAGCACCTTGAATTGGACCCGGAAATGAACCGGCAGCCAGTGCAGCTCTTTCAAAATGGGGGTGATATGTTCCCAACGGGCAGCTCCAGACGTTTTGCACTAGCTGCAGTTTCTGGATATTCTTCAAGGGCAGCCCCACGTAGAGCGCGTTACAGTAATCCAGCCGTGACGTGACTAAGGCATGGGTAACCGTGGCCAGATCTGCCTTCTCGAGAAAGGGATGCAGCTGGTGCACCAGCCGAAGCCGTGCAAAGGCACCCCTGGCCACCACCTCTACCTGAGCTTCCAAAAGCAGAGCCAGGTCCAGTAGTACCCCCAAGCTGCGTACTTGCTCCTTCAAGGGGAGTGCAACCCCATCCAGAACCGGTAGAATCTCCTCATCCCGATTGGCTCTCCTACTGACCAACAGTACCTCCGTCTTATCCGGATTCAATTTCAGTTTGTTAGCCCACATCCAACCCATCATGGCCTCCAGCCCCCGATTCAGGACATCCACCGCCTCCCTTGGATCAGATGACAAGGAGAGATAGAGCTGAGTGTCATCCACATATTGCTGACAACTCAGTCCAAATCCCCGGATGACCTCTCCCAGTGGCTTCATGTAGATGTTAAACAGCATGGGGGACAAGACCGATCCCTGAGGGACTGCACAGGCCAACGGCCATGGGGCCGAGCAGTAGTCCCCCAGCACCACCTTCTGGACCCTCCCCCCAAGAAAGGACCATAACCACTGCAACGCAGTGCCTCCGATTCCCATACTCGAGAGGCGGCCCAGAAGGATACCATGGTCGATAGTATCGAACGCCGCCGAGAGGTCCAGCAGAACCAACAGGTACGCACTCCCCCTGTCTAGTTCCCAGCGTAGGTCATCCACTAAAGTGACCAAAGCAGTCTCAGTCCCATACCCGGGGCGGAAGCCAGATTGAAAAGGGTCCAGATAATCCATATCATCCAAGACCCTCTGCAGCTGGGATGCCACCACACGCTCCATCACCTTGCCCAAAAAGGAAAGGTTAGACACAGGTCTATAGTTATCCAGGTTGGAGGGATCAAGGGAGGGCTTTTTTAATAGTGGTCTTACCACCGCCTGCTTGAGGCACGATGGCATCCTGCCCTCCCTTAATGAAGCATTAACGATCACCTCCAGCCATCTGCCTGTCCCCTCCCTGGCAGCTTTTATTAGCCATGAAGGGCAAGGGTCAAGAGCGCACGAAGTTGACCGCACACTGCCCAGGATCTTGTCCACATCCCCAGGCCATACCAACTGAAAAGAATCCAACACAACGGGACCAGATGGTACCAGAAGCACGTCTGCCGGAACTGCCAAAACTCTGGAGTCCAGGTCAGCACGGATGCAAGCGACTTTATCTGCAAAGTGACAGGCAAACCGATCACAAGGAAATGCCAAGGACAGGGAGGCAGCAGCCCACAAGGATCTATCCCTGCAGTCAAAAATTTCTTTGAGAGGAAAGAAAGAGCAGGGGAAAATCAGCCCCTCTTCCCTCCTCACTCATTTCTCTGCTGGGCAACACGCTGGGCAAAACTGTGATCCAGAGTCTTCTGCTAAGGCAACTCCTGTTACACAGTTCTAACACTGTGCAGAATGTCAGCCACTCTACACCGCAAACCCACCCTACAAGTGTGTTTGGTAATGAGCTTTCCTCTTGAATTCCCAGGCAGGTCAACACCAATTACTGGCAAGGAACCTTATTTGCCGTGTCTCATTTTTCCTGATGAAGCTGTTTCGTTGATTTAAAACCCACCTTCATTAGCATAGTCATTCCCCAAATCTGATACAACAAGAAAGAGAAGCCGCATGCTGATTTTGCGAAACCATCAGACCTGAGTAGTGGTAAGAAATGTCTATGCAGGGGGCCTAAGCTGCCAAAAACTCCTCTGAAAATTCACTTTCATTTTTCAAAAAGTCATAATTAAGTGTATTCCCAACACAGAATTTTAAAAACCCTGTAGCAATAATGTTTATAAATTAAGGGGCAAATTCTATCCCAGGAGGCAGGAAGAATTCCGACTGACAGCATAAAAGCTTCCGAAGGTCAAATTTGGCCCTGAGAATGTAATTAAAATTAAAGAAAGTGATCCCATCCTGAGAGAACCCATCAGAAAATTATGTTAATATTGTTATGTCTTTAGACATTCTCTGGGATGCAAGGAACATTTAATGTGAAACTATTTCTGCTCAACAAAAAGGATTTATTTGAAGTTGATAATTAGAAGCTTTGTGTGTTAAACCTTGTTTACCATTAATCTCTTTGGCACTTGCAAACTTCCAGAAGGATTATTTAAGACTATCTAAATAAGCAAGCAAAGACTGAAATATGCCCACGGTCTATGAATCCAATAATGCAGCACACAGAGACAGACAGGGGAATTCCTAATGTGAAATTTATATTCTTCAAGTTGCACCAACATCGATTTGCTTTTAAATTGAAATGGTTACAATTATATTTGAAATTATGAATGAACTGTTTATACAACCTGTACACATCAGCCATCAAGGGGAAAGAATTGGTTATCTGTGCCAGGAACTACTTCAAAGTCAGGAGATTGACATGGAGAAATTTCAAAAAAGAAAAGATGCAGACATTAACATTTATCTTACTGCGTATTAATGATAAGAAATTAGGAACATAGGAAGCTGCATTATACTCAGAGGTGCTCTTGCCCCTGGACTTTGGGGCTGAAGTCCAGGGCCTCCCCAGCACCTGGGGGCCCCCAAATCCACTTTAGTCTGTCCCTGGTGGTGTGGTTGTCCAGCCAAGCATGATGATGCTTAAATTGCAGGGGAGTGGGGGGGGGCTCCAAAAGGCTTTAGATCCAGGTTCCAAAATTACCTAGGTGCACCTCTGGTTATACTGAGTTAGACCACTGGCCCATCGAGGTCAGTATTATTTATTTATTATTTATTTAATTATTTGATTTATATTCCGCCCCTCCAAAAATGCCTCAGGGTGGTTTACAACACATAAAAACAAAATCATTTAACAGTTAAATCAAAACTAAATCAATCAAAGAATTAAAATCATCTAAACATTAAAAACATTAACATTAAAATAGTTTTAAACCAGCATAAAAAATTTAAAAGATGAATCGAATTAAAAGCCTGGGTGAATAAATGTGTCTTCAGCACCATTTTAAAAACTGCCAGAGAAGGGGAGGCTCTTATTTCAACAGGAAGTGCTTTCCAGAGTCCAGGGGATGCAACGGAGAAGACCCGTTCCCGAGTGGTGGCAACTGCAGGCGAACCTCTCTAGATGATCTCAACAGGCGGTGGGGCTCATGGTGAAGAAGATGTTCTCTTAAATACCCAGGGCCTAAGCTGTTTAGGGCTTTATAGGTAATAACCAGCACCTTGTATTTTGCCTGGAAACATTTCGGCAGCCACTGTATTGTCTACACTGACTAGCTGAAAACTCTCCACAGATTCAGGTCTTTCCCAGACCTACCTGGAGATGCCAGGGATTGAACCTGTGACCTTCTGCATGTAGGGGAAGAGTGTCAGTTCAGTCTCCAAATAGCAAAGCAAAACCAGTTTGGTGAGAAAGCAGCAAAGCAAGAGGTCTTGAGGCAGTTCTTTAGTACTGAAGAACTACAAGGATTTATTTAAAGAAAAAGTTAGAAACGAATGTGGAAAAAAACTGCAGCTTAATTTCAGCTGTAGCTCATGGCTAAAGAGAGAGAACGAATCAAACAGCCATCTCTGGAGAGACAAAATGGAGACTAGGACTGGAAGAACAAAGAGGGGAGAAGTCCAGCACTTTTAGCCATGACCCTAAACTCCACCCACAGTGGTAACTATGAGACATTGCAGCTGAGAGCTGATGCTGCCAGGGTCCTAGCTCCAACTGTCACTATCCAACCTCAGCACAGCATTTTTCCCAGTGGCTGTTGCTCCTGTCTACCAGGGAATCATCTTATTTCTTATTTTGTTTTCTGTGTAAAATGTTTTGAAATTTTTTGGTTGCAAAGCAATATAAATATCTGTAGGAATAGTATAGTGCCTAAAGTGTTGAACTTTGATGGGGGACACTAGTTCTTTTCTCTAGAATTTGCATTATTTGTTCACTTACTCTTTACAAATAATCCAGATAATGTTGTTGTCAAATCATTGCATTCCAGTGTTTTCTGTTTTGCCTCCCATGTTTATCAGACCAGATCTGTGGGTTTTTATTTATTTATTTAGGCAATAATATTCAATGGCAATTGTGGCCTGTCCAGCACAATTAAGGCGTGTCTTGGGCATTTAAAGTGCAACTGGGAGATTAGTGATGAACTGCCCATCAATTAATTAATTAATTAGCTTAATACCAAAGAAACTTTAATTACTGTTTAAAAAAATTCCCTTTCAAAATAGTGATTTAAGTAAGCCAGTAATTAATGTTTCTCCTTCCATGAAGAAGAGACACTGAATGAATGAATAGCTTTATTATGATCATTGATCAGTTATATATAAAAACAGATACAACATTCAGATAAGTAGTAAATCATAAAGAATATACCAACATAGAAGCCTCATGTAACAGCATCTAAAAAGAAGGGCTGGCGATTAGCTGTTGACGGTCTTAACAGCAGCCGCACAAAATTCAGCAACCTTGTAGGTGGTGGAAGGTTTCTTATCTGCAAGGAGGAGTGTGGCGTAAAATTCAGCAGTCCGGCCGGGAACACGTGATAGCAAGGGAGAAATAAGATTGCACCGGCTGTCATTATAAAAAGGACAAAACAGCAGTACATGGTGGACAGATTCAACCTCACCTGAGCCACAGGGGCATAACCAACCGGCCAGAGGGGTTTTCAAAAATCTTTCAGATAAAACCGCTGATGGTAAGACATCATGAGGAAAACCCTGTGATGGCTCAGTAAAGAGAGGAACAATAGATAGCTAGCAGGTTCCCAGTTAAAGTCACCATGGCACCCTCTTATGGTCTCTGAAATGGAGCTTAAGGATCAAACAGACCGGAAGTCAACCCATGGTTATGTATTCTTTTATGGTGGTGGAGGAGTCAGTTGACGTAGCTGCAAGCAATCTATAGCTGCTCCCTCATCCACTGAGGCAGAATATGTATCTGCCACTCAAGCATGTCAAGAGGTGGCATGGCTGCACAAGCTAATGTTGAATTTCAACATAGATGAACCAAAATCCATTGAGATGTTTGAGGATAATCAAAGCTGCATCCAGATCTCACAAACGGAGAAAATTAAATTTGGAACAAAACACACTGAAACAAAATATCATTATGTGTGGGATGCACAAGAAAAGGGACTTGTAAAATTGTTGTATTGTCCAAGTGAACAAATAGTAACAGATGTGCTAACTAGGCTATTGCCCAGGGATCATTTCAAAACCTTGAGAGATAAGTTGGAACTTATAGACAGCAGCACGAGCCAGTGAGAAGGACTGTTGGAGATAGGACCCTGGCAGCATCAGCTCTCAGCTGCAATGTCTCATAGTTACCACTGGCGGGGTAGGGTCATGGATAAAAGTGCTGGACTCCTCCCCTCTTTGTTCTTCCAGTGTTAGTCTCCATCCTGTCTCTCCAGAGATGGCTGTTCGTTTTGGTCTCTCTCTTCAGCCATGAGCTACAGCTGAAATTAAGCTTCAGTTTTTTTCCACATTCGTTTCTAATTTTTTCTTTAAATAAATCCTTGTAGTTCTTCAATATTAAAGAGCTGTCTCAAGACCTCTTGCTTTGCTGCTTTCTCACCAATGGTTTTGCTTTGCTATTTGGGGACTGAACTGCCATTCTTCCCCTACAACAGTTGCTCTCCTCCTGCTAGATATAAGAAGAATATGAGAAAATAGAACTCTTTGCTCAGTTAGCAGGGCCCCAGAAAATACCTATATTTAGTAGGGATGTGAACGAACAGGTTCGGAGGCAGGTTCAACGTCCGAACCAGTTTGAACATTGCCTAGCCCAATGGTTCAACGGCAGGTGTGGTGGTGGCTTTAAGGGCGGGTGATGATGGACTTACCCCCTGCTGCATTTCCCCTGCCAGCACACATTTCGCTAAAAGCCTGTCGGGGTGGCAGCGTACATCCCTGCTCCAACGTTATCCAGGAGTAACCGGAAGTAGCAGCTGCAACTTCACATGTTGCTCACGCATGAATGCACATCACACACATTGGGTGCGTGAGCACGACATACACGATGTGAGAGAGAGAGAGAGAGAGAGAGAGAGAGAGAGAGAGAGAGGGGGGAACGTGTGCAGTCGCAGCTGCTACTTCTGGTTACTTCCACATAATGTTGGAGCGGGGCAGCAGAGAGGTATGCTATTGCCACAACAGGCTTTTAGGGAGACATGAGCCAGCAAGTGCATACTCCCCTGCCCTTAAAGCCACTCCCCCCACCATCAAATCAGCCCCCACTGGTTCGGTGCACATCCCTAATATTTAGCTGATGGCTTTTAATGTCTTTCAAAGTTGTATATATGTAAATACCTGTCACTGTATACAGTATATACAGTGAGGCTATTCAGCCTGGGTTGGCCTGCTGATGTGAAGTACTCTCAATCCCGGTTCCCAAAAGCTCTGGATAGCTCCATCGTTTCCGCCTTTGCTATCCCAAATTTTTAACCTGCTTCATTTAACCCCAGCAAGCAATCATGAGAACAATTGTTGCTGGGTTAAAAGGTGTGCCCTAGCCTGCCATTTCCGGCAGCAAGCCTTCCAGAGGGAAGGAGTGGCCATGCCGAGCACGTCAACTGCTCAAATGAATCTGCCAGTTCTTCCATTCTGTGGAGGAGGTTTCCCAAGTTTTATTACACACTAGCTCATCTCTATAGAATCCTCTTCATTTCCCATGGAGACTAGCCTAAGGCCCTAGTACACATTTATTAACATTAATGTATTCAGAAGCCTTTTCAACCACAAGGGAACCTTTAAATAATCTATCTTGACCTACCTCATAAAACATACCGTCGACAGTCATACACAAAGCAGAACATCTGATTCAGCCTAACACCTTTTAGGCAACAATCCTTAAAAGCCATTTGAAGAACTCCCTCTGAAATTGCAGCACTGACCTAATAGCTTTGTGATTGTACTTACTGAATTAATCCAAGTAATGCAAAATCCTCTATGTCTCTAGGCAGATTAATTCATTAGCAAAACACTTTCACCCATAATTTTCATTAATGAAGGTTCATCTATAAAGTGCCTGCCTTGGAATCCCTCTGGTAAATTTTGATATATATTTTATTTTGTCCAACAATGTTTCCACGGTGGTCCTTCCATGTTTCCAGTGTGTACCTGTATGTGCTGCTGCTTCTAAAGAGTGTGGGATTTAGAATGCTAAATATGCAATGACAGCATTTTGCTCATATAGAAATTGATAAAGAGGATAATACGGTATACCCATATAGTGGAACAGGAACCCTGAGCTGTCTCTTTGGGAAGGTAAAGAAGCTGGGTTTGTGAAAAATCAAAGCAATAAAGAAACAAGGTGCATATTGGTAGGATATATGGAGGCTCTCCAAATGAGCAGTGTGGAGAGCCTGTAGTGCTTGTGCGGGGAGAGTGGGCTTGACCCACTCTCCCCGCACACGAGCATTCCATCCTCCCTGGGCAGCTGGATCAGCCGCCCACATGATTACTGGCTCTGTGACGGAGCTGGTAGGGGTGGCAGGGATCAGGGGCTGCCTGGGCCCTGGATGTCCCAGAATGTCCCACGAGAGTGCACGGGGCATTCTGGGGAGACCCCCAATGCCAGAAGGCTTGTTTCTCATCTCACAATTGAGAAAATGGGGTTAGCAGAGCACTTGCTCTGCTAACCTCATTTTAGGGGAGGTCTACTTTTGCGGGCCAGCTGCCATTGAACCACTGGGCTTGCCCGTGAGCCTGGTGGTTCTCACAATGGGGGAGAACCAAGCTGTGCTCCCTTAGCCCAGTTTCCCCCCATCATGAGAATAGCCTCATTGTCAGAGACTTTAAAACCTGACTACAGATCCCTCTCTCAATGCCAGATGGGGGCCCAACAACTTGTTCTTCATCCCATTCCCAGTTCTGGCTCCCAGCTCAACTGCCCAAACTACAGATAAGGTTTGTCAGAGGAACCCAACTGAAGCCTCAGTGCACACCTGGTCAGGCAAGATGGGTTGCCAGGATGACAAGCTGGTCTGCAGGTGAGGATGGGCAGGGAAACTCTACAAGAGAGGAACATAATTGTTTTCTTCAGGGACACAGGGTGGAGAGGGAATGTGAGACCAGTGAGCCAAGGAGAAGAAGAGCCAGACCACTGATAGCCAGAGACTGGATATGAACATGGGTGGCCTTTACATGAGGTGAGGTGAGGCAGTCACCTCCGGCAGCAGAATATTGGGGCACCAGCAGGGTGACAACATAGCTCCTGCTGCTGCCACTGAAGCAGCTCTTTGGGACTGACCCTGGCAAGCTTTGCAAGGAGTGTGGAGAGAAGAAAGAAGGCTGAGCTTCTTGCCAGGCTCGTAAGAAGCATGAGAAGAGACTGCTGGCAACTTCCTGCCCTGTGTGCCACTTTCAAAGCTTACAAGGGTGGACTTTGAAAAGTGATGGCCCCCACTAGAGGCATGGGGCAAGGCAGCATTTGCACCTCACCTTGGGTGCCTCAATATCTTGGGCCACCCCTGGATGCAAGTGGCAGCCTCATTTGCAAGGATAAGGAGTAATCAAGTGCCTGGTGGAAACCCACTCCCCTCCACTGCCAAGGCCTCCATGGAAGCAAAGGGACTTGCTCACATCTGCCCGCTTCATATATATTAAGTACTTGGCACTTTACAGAGTAAAACAAGTAGCAACAAAAAGAAGAGATGTTCCACAAAGAGCACCATCTGTATTTCAACAGTGTCAAGAGAGAGGAGAGGGAGGGAAGAATGGTAGGGTAAAACAGGATGAATATAAGCAGGTGTTTTTATCTAGACCCAAACTACATTACAAGAAAAGTGGGGCTATTGCCAACCCATCTCTGTGACTTCCAAGTATTGTTTAAAGAAGAGCCAGCATGGTGTAGTGGTTAGAGTGCTGGACTAGGACTGGGGAGACCAGAGTTCAAATCCCCATTCAGCCATGATACTTCCTGGGTGACTCTGGGCCAGTCACTTTTCTCTCAGCCTAACCTACTTCACACAGGCTTGTTGTGAAGAGAAACCTAAATATGTAGTACACACCGCTCTGGGCTCCTTGGAAGAAGGGCAGGATAGAAAATGTAAATAAAACAAACAAATAAATAAATGTAATAAATAAATAAATAAATAAAGGCATTGTGCTCAGAGCTTTCCTCTGCTTTATTGAATGTATTTTCCAGGGGAACAGAGACACTCTGTCCATGACGTCAAATCACAGATCTTCTTTAATGAAATGTTACTGGGGAAGATGGAGAGAGAAGATGCCAAGCCGCTACTCTCAGCGGCAGCCATGTAGTTCTTAAAACATGTGGCCTTCCTTAAGCTTCATGTGGTTTGGGGATGAGGTCATGAAAAATCTGGTTGTGGAAGAGGACCAAAGAGATAAAAATAGTAAAGGCAATTATCCAAACAAAAACAAGAGATATTACAGGAATGTTAGCATTGCTTAAATGTGGTACTGACTTCCACACCAAGAAATGCTCTGCTAACTAGGGATGGATATGTGATGTAACGTGAAATGCACAATCTGTTTGCATTATTTCCAGGTATAGACATAACTGTCTTTGAAGCAGCAAACTAAACAATTTTGTTACTCAGTCCTTATCTACACCTATCTCCATCTGGCTGGCTCGCTCTGTGCTAAAATAACAAGGCTCGTGGCTTCTGCTGTGTAGAATGTGAAATGTAGAGCTTCATATGACTGTCAACATTTAAGTAAAAGTTGGAGGAGGGAGCAACTTCCTACAAAATGTACACTTCCTGCCACTGACTATACTTTTCAGCATGCATATTTAATGAGCTTCTCTTGCAATAGCTGATGCTTGGAGCTCCTTGCAGGCTTGAAACATAATTTGAACTGTTCAACAACAACAAATAATGCTGCATTCACAGTAAAGAAATATAATTAATGCCAACCATGAGCCAATGCTTCATGAGTGTCAGCACAGAAAATTTATTCTTCAAATGATGGAATGCTATCTAAAGGAAACACTTGTTTCTGTTACTTCATGTTAAGGAAATACAAATGTCATTATTTGTTTGTGTATTTGGTTGGTTAGTTAGTTAGTTATTAACATTTTATACTGCTTTTTAGCCTACTTTCCAGTAGGCTTATGAGATCACCCAGCATTCTGTGTGTGTGTGTTCCCCCCATCAACTTTGCAACACTTGAACCAATATGAACCAAATCAGGTACAGTTGTAGGGACACATAGGGAGACCTCAACAGTGTAGTTTGTGATGATGTCTCCACCCCGATCCAAGATGGTGGGTGCATAAACTTTTGAGGTGCAAGTGGACTAATTTGTGAACTGCCTAACCAATTTGAACCAAATTTGCTACAGCTGTAGGGACACATAGAGATACCTTAATGGTGTGATGTGTGATAATGTCATCCACTCCAATTCAAGATGGCAGCCACATGAACATCTGAGGAGCAAGCGGGCTAATCTGTGAACTGTCTAACCCATTTAAACCAAATTAGGTACAGTTGCAGTGAGTGACATCCACACCGATTCCAGATGGCGGACACATAAACTTTGGAGGCACAAGTGGACTAACGTGAACCACTTAACTGATTTTTTAACCAAAATTGCTGCAGCAGTAGGGACATATAGGGACACCTCAATGGTGTAGTTTGTGATGATGTCATCCACCCGAATCCAAGATGGTGGATGTGTGAACCTTTGAGGCACAAGGAATTCTAACAGGAATTCCAGATATTGTTTGCTATAATTTCCAGCATACCCTGGTGTAATGGGCTTTGGCTGGGGATTATGGGAGTTATAGTCCACAACATCTGAAAATTCCTATTAGAGGGAGCACTGTGTCTAACCGATTTGAACTAAATTTGGTACAGTTGTAGTGAGTGACACACAGGGACACCTCATTGGTGTTGTTTGTCATGATGTCATCCACCCTGATCCAAGATGGCAGACACATGAACATTTGAGATGCAAGAGATCTAACTTGTGGACCTCAATTTGAACCAAATTTAGTCCAATTGTAGAGACAGTGAATGGAAAGAAGGCTGATTAGTTCTTAGTAGAACAACTTCTTGTCAAATTGGAAACAGTACAGATCTTTCCATATTGGAGGGATGGTAAGTCAATACAAATAATACTAATAAATACAAACATGCATAAGCACCTTTCTTTACAAGATCTCAACCACTAAAGGTCATCAGGAGGGGTCCATCTTCGGGTGCCACCAGTTCATCTGGGGGCAACCTGGGATTAGTCTTTTTCAGTTGTCACCTCTAGGTTGTAGAACATGTTCCTCATAGATATGAGAGGATTAACTTCCTTGAAAGCCTTCAGGAGAGCCTTAAAGACACAGCCTGGCTTTTAGCCTGGCTTTTAATGATATCTTTTAAAAAAAAATTAATCTTGGTCAAAAAAAAAAGTATTTCAATGGTATTTAATGTGTTTTTTATTTTAATGTAGAACACCCTGAGCCACTTTAGGAAGGGCAGTATATAAATTTAATAAATAAATAAATAATAGATATATTTTAAACTCCTTTTGCATCATTCAGTGGGAAAACATGATATGGCACAAACTCATTTTTGATATTTTTTATTTAATCAAGAAGATTGGAAATGTGCATTTTTAAATTTGAACATATAGCCTGCACTTCTCTGTCAGCTTGGGGTAGGTAACAATAAAATAAAATAAAATAAAATAAAATAAAATAAAATAACATTGGGAACTGACAGAGGAAGTGTGACTCTGTTGGTCCTTTTAGACCCCTCAGCGGCTTTCGATACTATCAACCATAGTATCCTTTTGGAGCATCTGAGGGGGTTGGGGGTGGGAGGCACTCCTTTGTGGTGGTTCCACTCTTACCTCTCGGGCAGATTCCTGATGGTGTCTCTCGGGGACTACTGTTCTTCAAAAACTGAACTTCGGTATGGTGTCCCTCAGGCTCCATATTGTCTCCGATGTTGTTTAACATCTACATGAAACCGCTGGGAGAGATCATCAGGAGATTTGGTACAGGGTGTTATCAGTATGCTGATGACACCCAAATCTGTTTCTCCATGTCAATGTCATCAGAAGAAGGCATAACCTCCCTAAATGCCTAACTGGAGGCAGTGATGGGCTGGATTAGAGATAACAAGCTGAGGCTGAATCCAGATAAGACAGAGGTACTTATTGTGCGGGGTTGGAACTCGGGAGATGGTTTTGATCTGCCAGTTCTGGATGGGGTCACACTTCCCCAGAAGAAACAGGTATGCAGTCTGGGGGTGCTTCTGGACACAAACCTCTCCCTGGTGTCCCAGGTTGAGGCAGTGGCCAGAGGTGCCTTTTATCAGCTTTGGCTGTTACACCAGCTGCTTCAATATCTTGAGATAAATGACCTCAGAACAGTAGTACATCTGCTGGTCAC
The DNA here is from genome assembly GCF_027244095.1 of Hemicordylus capensis. Classification (NCBI taxonomy): domain Eukaryota; kingdom Metazoa; phylum Chordata; class Lepidosauria; order Squamata; family Cordylidae; genus Hemicordylus; species Hemicordylus capensis. The sequence continues at coordinate 252,778,514 of NC_069659.1, read as the reverse complement.
CTCCAGACTTGACTACTGCAATGCACTCTATGTGGGGCTGCCTTTGTACATAGTCCGGAAACTGCAGATAGTTCAGAATGCTAAGGCCAGATTGGTCTCTGGGTCATCTCAAAGAGACCATATCACTCCTATCTTAAAACATTTACACTGGCTGCCGGTAAGTTTCCGGGCAGAGTACAAGGTTTTGGTTATAACCTATAAAACCCTAAACAGCTTTGGCCCTGGGTATTTAAGAGAATGTCTTCTTCACTAGGAACCACACCGCCCATTGAGATAATCTGGAGAGGTTCGCCTGCAGTTGCCACCAGCTTTTCTGGTGACTACTCAGGGACGGGCATTCTCCATTGCTGCCCCAAGGCTTTGGAACGCATTTCCTGCTGAAATAAGAGCCTCCCCATCTCTTACAACTTTTAAAAGGGCAGTCAAGATGCATTTGTTCACCCAGACTTTCAATTAGATACTGTTTTAATTGTGTTTTAATTGTTTTAAGTTTAATTTTAATTGTTGAAATATTTTAATCTTTTATTGGCTGTTTTTATTGTTTTGTAAACCACCCAGAGAACTTGCATTTTGGGCAGTACAGAAATGTATTGTATTAAATAAATAAATAAATAAATAAATAAATAAATAAATAAATAATTAATTAATTAATTCAAGGTGACTAAAATATGCAGCCTGGCATCCTGACTAAATTACTTGAATGAAGTCCTGTTGAAATTATTAGGCTTTTAGAGCAACTCCTGAGTTGCTCTTAGTCTGAATGTCAGCCATCAAACCTTTCCTGCCCTCTGCTGGCTTAATCATGGTTTCCAAAGGTCAGCTCAAACTGATAGGAATTACAACTACTTCTGCCCCCTCCAACCCTGGAAAGGTATCAAAAACTCTTAATTGTTATTTTGCTGACAGGCTGGTACAGAAGGACTTAGAATGGATGGTTACAGAATGAGTGGTTAGGGATATATCATTTCACGTATATTTCATGAGTATTATTGCATGGCTACAGTGACTCACCAACTCTTTCATCAGGAGAAGAAGGATTAACTTGCCAGACTGAGGCTAGAGAAAAATAAGCAATTCACAATGCAGCCCTGCCCAGTAGAGAAGGCAATGAAAGTTTTCATGGACTGGATAAGCCTGGTCATGTCTCAAGACGCTGCTTACTTCATACTCACAAATCAGACCCTCCCATCAGAAGGAGGCTTAGGATGTGTCACCTCACAGGCCCCGATAGTTTCCTTACATTCAAAATACTCAGAAGCCCTGAGTCATTTTTGGAAGGGCAGTATAAAAATGGAATCAAAATTGAATTGAATAAATAATTCTGTGGATTCTGTAGCCAGTGGTGCAGCATCCATGAAAGTGCACCTCACCCTCACACTGATATGATTGGAAACCCCACCCCACCAGGATTCCATTTGCCTTTGTGGTGAGCAAGAGCTGGTGAGGTTACCAATGCTGTCCTCAAGGTGAACAGGGTAGGGTTTCAAGTCACATCAGCATGGAGGCTGGGCTTCATGGCACACCTCTGTGGATGCCATACCTGAGTACAACTCCATAGAATTAGAAAACCCAAATGTTCTAATTTAAGACATTAAATCCTAAATTAATGGAGGAGAGCTGGTCTTGTGGTAGCAAGCATGAATTGTCCCCTTTGCTAAGCAGGGTCTGCCCTGGTTGCATATGAATGGGAGACTACATCTGTGAGCACTGTAAGATATTCCCCTTAGGGGATGGGGCCACTCTGGGAAGAGCATCTGAGGTTCCAAGTTCCCTCCTTGGCATCTCCAAGATAGGGTTTAGAAAGATTCCTGCCTGCAACCTTGGATAAGTCTGGGTAGACAATACTGAGCTAGATGGACCAATGGTCCGACTCGGTATGTGGCCGCTTCCTATGTTCCTAAATGGTGCTAAAGATATCTCTCAGTCATTAGCTCTCATTAACTCATGAACTGATCTTTCTCTTTCTCTATTAAGAAAGATGTTGTCAAAACCCAGGCTCTGCCTTATAGCAAAACCATATGAAGAGGCTACTATGCACAAAAATCAGACACACACACCCCCCCAAAAATAACACTATACAAAGAGAGGAGGCAAGCTGGTGCTGTTAGTAGGTTGTATCTTAAACCATTTTCCTCATCTTTTGTGCCGTCTTAGTTGCAATTTAATAGAGGTTGTAGAACCAGCATGTTATTTGGGTTGAATTTAAAAGATTGCTGTTTCTTTATAAAACCTTTCCCAGGTAGGACTATCTGAAGTGCTTTGCATGATTCCAGCTCTGATTTTAAAGTGTGTGTGGGCCGGGTGGGGCGGGATTTCTTATTTAGAAAAAAGCACTCAGATTAGGACACATCTGTTGTGAGATAATGATTAGATTTAGATATTGAAATAGATTACAACAAAATACTAAGAGAATAATGCTTTAATTCCCCAGTATGCACAAATAGCTTCTCTGCTCAGAAAAATCCAAATCTTTAAGATCTAAAGTATTTTTACTTGGTGCCAAAGTAGGATTCAATGCAGGATTCTCTCACAACTCTAGAACCAGGGGTCACCCCATGAAACTGAAGGCTGGGAAATTTAGGACTGACAAGAGAAAGTACTTTTTCAAACAGCACATAATTCAACTGTGGAATTCTTTGCTATGGGATGTGGTGATAGCCACCAGCTTAAATGGCTTTAAAAGGGGCTTACATTGATTCATGGAGGACAGGTCTATCAATGGCTACTAGTCTGGTGGCTGAGGGCCATCTCCAGCTTCAGAGACATGATGCCTCTCAATACCAGTTGCAGGGGATCAACAGCAGGAGAGAGGGCATGCACATACCTCTTGCCTGTGGGCTCCCCAGAGGCAACTGGTGGGCCACTGCGTGAAACAGGATGCTGGACTAGATGGGCCTTGGGCCTGATCCAGCAGGGCTGTTCTTATGTTCTTCATGTTAGTCTCTTCATTACAATAAGAATTAAGTAATTATCTGGTACAGCTATATAAATTTAATTTGTAGCAGGAGTAACATTTTAAATTATTGTTTATATTATTTAAACAGCATATTAAAAATTATAATCTCTAAAATCTATCCAAAAAGAAGCATAAATATTACTTATATCCAAGAGAGTGAGAACTGGCAAGGCCACCATTGTCCTCCAATTCACTGAATCTGGTGTTCTAGTATAAAAACTAGTGGTCTTTTTTCAGAACCTTTTCAATCCCATTTTTTGAAGACTATCACCATTTCTAGCTCCTGGAATGTACACAGAATACATTAATATCTTCCACTTAAAGACAATTGCCCTTACTTCTGGGAGTGGCAAGATACAGTCAACCTGCTGCCTCCAGAATGGGGATAACACATATGAGAGAGTTACAACGGTTGGGACTGGGAGAGGCACCTGGAGAATCACCTTGTCAGTTTTACTCTGCTTTAGCTAGACTGGATGCCTAAAGCAAGGTGAAACCAACAAAATATTTCTCCTGAGTCTCAGACACTTATTACAGGTTTGCTGACAGAGTAGATTTTGTGCTGGTTTAAAAGGCCTTTACAATAGCATGTACTCATCTCCAAGTCTCTTTCTCTTCCAGTCTTCCTATTCCATTCTTGCCCATTTCTGTCCTGTAACTTTGCACACCACCATTATGACAATGATGATGTTTACGGGCAGTTCATTGATGAGGGAAGCCACTAAGATGGGGAGTAGCACCAGATGTACCATCCAGAGTGTGTGTGTGTGTAGGATGCCAAGATGTTTCACTTCAGCCTTGGCCACACTGGAAAATTACGTTCAAGATTAGGTAAAAGGACTGCTGCACCACTGCATAGCACTGATAACATAAAGAGACCCATGACATTATGTATGTATGTACGTATCTCTTTATCTCTTCATCTATTTGTTTTCTATACTGCCCTTACAAAAATGGCTCAGGGCGAATTACATTAATACAAAACTAAAATAAATTAACTGTTAAAATCAAAAACTATAAAAACAACATAAAACCATTATTAAAGCAATTAAATCAGTTTCTTATGCCAGCAGAACATATACACGCACACTTGGAAGGGGGAAAGATATTTTCCAGACTGCTGTGTCTTAGTTCTGACATCTGTTTTCAGATGTCTGTGTCTCCATTATTTCTCCATAAATCTATGCTAAATTTGGACAGCTGGTGGCACTTCTGGCCAGCATCCTAACACAGCATGACTGCTACATGAGCATGCATGCTGCAGATGGGTTCCATTAACTCAGTAGTGGCAATCATGCCAGCAGAGTTAATTTTGCTGATCTCTCCTTAGGGGTGTGCATGAACCATTTGATGCTGAACTGGTTTGTCTTGAACCAGGCAGGTTTCGTGGCTTGATCACAAACCAAACCAGGGGCAGTTCGGTCCATAACTGAACCAACTAAGCCCAGTTCAGGCAGACTGCTTCAGTGTCAAACGGGTGGCCAGGGAGGCAGTGAAAGAGTTATTTAAAGGGTCTTACCTGGTCAGCACATCTGCCGGCATTGCCACTTGCCCCCGTCCTCAGCACAGCCCGTAGCCCAAGCACATGCCACAATATTCCATTTAGTAAACTGCCCACTTGGTGGTAGCACAGTTCTGGCTTCTGTGGATGCATGGAGGCCATTTATATGGTGTCTGTGCATGCATGAGGCCATTTGCATAGCCACACAATTTGCATAGCCACGCAAATGGTGTCCATATATGAGCAGATGTCACACAAATGGCCTCTGTGCATCCGCAGAAGCTGGAACTGTGCTGTCGCCATGCGGGTGGCATACTAAAAGGGGCATCACAGCATGCTCTTGGGCTATGGGCTGTGCCAAAGGGGTGAGTGGCGGCTGGCCAGATAAGACCCTTTAAATACCTCTCTTGCCATCCCCTCCTTACAGCTTCCCATGACCCCCACCTCTTTACTTGTAAAGGGGAATGCTCATTGGATTCCCCTTTACACATATCAGCTGCTTGAACCATCAAACCAGTTCGGTTAAATGGATCAGACCGGCCGGTTCGACTGAGCCAGTTCAGCAACACGTGGCTCAATTTGAATTCGATATGAATTCAAACCAAACCACAATTTTTGGTCCATGCACACCCCTATCTCTCCTTCCCTGGAAGCACCCATGTCACCCAAAAATATGTTCCTGAGGATCACACAGCCTTAGGTAACTTTTTTTAATGCCTCACCTTTATTCAGGTACTCCTGTATCTGTATAGTATCTGAAACCTTTGAGGCTTTTATACATTTTTGAATTCCCACTAGGGCATTTTATACTCTGAATATTATAGCAATCAATATTAATATGATTCTGGTGTGTTGATGAAGTTTTTATCTACTACTCTATGTTCATTCATTCAGGACTGATATGACAATTTGGTTACTACAGCCCCAGCAAATTACCTGCTAATAGCAATTAGGCAAATATATTTTCTTAATCTAATTATCTTGTCATTTCAAATCCTATGATAATAGCTAACATTTTTTGTCCCTGGAAGGAAATACACTACTCTCTACAGTGTTACTTACAAAGCAATGGAAAATATATTCAGTCATTAGCAAGATGATCTTACCAGTGAAGCACATCCTAACCTATTCATTTTTACACAGCATACTGCATTTAGGAACATGACAAACAGCATTCAAGATGTAATTATTTTAACTAGATTACAATAATCACAATATAATTTTTAAAAATCAAAGTTTAGACACAAAGAAAACTGTTGAGTGATCAGGGGGAAAAAGAGCATAGTGGTCTAAAATTTAAAACATATAATAAATTTCATATTTTAATAATATAGGGAGAGGCCAGTATTTATTTTTAAGTACAGTCAAGAAATGGGTGGGACTATGCATGCCAAAGAAAGACAGCAGGTTTTCAAGGCCTGATACTGGCTCTGGAAAGCCACCTCTAGCCTCCCACTCTCTGCTGGGCTCGGAGAGTTTCTGCTCTAAACCACAGCATCACCCTAGTGTTGCTGCAGCAACAGCAATGACCCCTATTGTTGTTTTGTATTTATAGAATAATCCATGTGCATGGTGCTTTACAAAGAATGACATGACAAGTCCCTGCCTTAAAAGGCTTAAATCTAGATTCTAGACACTGACACTAAAGAAGTAATGGAGGAAGGGAAGATAGAAACAAAGGGTAACACAGGACAATGTCCTGTTTTATTTAAACATACTTAAGTTTGTTGGAAGTGAAGGACTCTGCGCTGTCTCCATGACAGAAGGAGACAGATTAGTGAGTCAGAGGGCTAGAGGGGTCAAGACATTGGTCATCCCTTCTCTTCTGCTCTGACACTATCCCTTTGAAATGTAGATTGCTACTTTCAGGGACTTCCTTCCTTCCTGCCTGCCTGCCTGCCACTTCCTCTTCCTTCCTTCTCCCTTGCAACACACACGCTCCTCTCTCCCTGCACCATGTGTGCAGAGCTGCAGACTTCATCCCTCTGCATCCAGCTAGCTAGCTAGATTAGAGATCCTATCTCTCCACTTTTCTATCTAGAATGGAGTTCACTAATAAAGACTCCTTATATTGATTTGAAACTATAAACTGGCTCCAAGTTTATTTTACTCTCAGCATACACGCATGCCTAGGCAGACTCCACTGTGTTGTGCCTCAGTGCACTCTGCTGTAATAGAAGGGTATCTCTTACCAGAGAGAATTCCCAACAAAGTTTAGGTCCCTTTATGGCAGGGACAGTTTCCTATTTTCCAGTACCTGCCTAGATAAACCAAAATCCCTGTTTTGGTTTCTCTACTTTGGCTTTATTTATTTTTATTTATACACTGCCCTTAGTTCTAAGACCCCAAGGTGGTTAACAACAAGATAAAACAATAAAATCCAATAAAACACATATAAAAACAAGATATAACAATAAAACTCAATAAAGAAATAAAAACAGAACAAAACATAGCTAAAAAAATTTAAAGAGCAGACCAGCTTATTGGCCAAAAGCCTGAATTAAAAGGGTAGTCTTCACTCTCCCCTTGAAGGCTGGTAGAGAGGGAGCCATGCAGGTTTCATCTTTAAATGAGTTCCACAGCCTGGAGGCAATAACTGAGACGGCCCTGTCCCACATACTCAACAAACAAGCATCAGCAGGTGTCGGCATACAGAGCAGAGCCCTCCCAGCCGATCTAGTCAGGTGGGTAGATTCAGCTGGGAAGAGGGAGACCCTAAGGTACCGGGGGCACAAGCCATTTGAGAGATTAAAGGAAATAATCAGCACCTTGAATTATACCCAGAAATAGACTGGCAATCAGTGCAGTGCATTCAAGACTGGAGTGATATGTGCACTTTGATCAGTCCCAGAGATCAGTCTGGCAGCTGTATTCTCCAACATCTGTAGCTTCCAAATCCTGGCCGGGGGGGGGGGGGGGGATTTAGAGTACCTTTAAAAAAATGTTAATAGTATGACTTATTAAAGTTGCAGTTATTTAGCTTTCAATTTCTGAGTCCCAAAGGTTTCTAGAAAGTAAACCTTGTATATGAGCACAAGAGAGAGAATGTACCATCTCTAGTGTGCATGCAGTTGCAGAAAAGGAAGGAGTCAAGTTCCTTCCAAGTAAGGGCAATGTGTCTCAACACAGCACAGTCTGGTCTCCTCATCCAAGCCTGCAACTTTTAACCTTAGAACTGAACTGTCAGATTAGGATACGAAATGGGGTTCAGATTCTCACTTGGCCAGACACTCTCTCTCTCAGCCTAACTTACCAAACAAGGTATTTTTTATGGGTGTGCACAAACTGCTCATGTAGAACCAGTTCACCTTGAACCAGAGCTGGGATAAAGGTTCAGTCATGGACTGAACCGAACTAGGCCCAGTTCAGGCAAACTGGTTCTGCATGGAATGGGGTGGCCAGGCAGGGGTGGCGAGAGATTTGAAGAGCTTCTTACCCAGCTGGCGTGGCTGCTGGTGCCACTGATGGCCACCCCAAGTGTGCTCCCCCTGCCTTTTACCAAGCGGCACATATATGCAAGCATTAAAAAAAGTTAACTTAAAACTTAATTTAAAAGTTAACCCAGGGAATAATGAAGGAGATAAACATTTTCCTGCATTGGACACAGACATCATAATATTAAATATTAAATACATACTAAATGTTTTCCTGAGTGATCAAAGGTTTTTTGAAGAAGGACAGAAAGCATCTCTTAATTCCTCTTTCTGCCACTAAGGCCTCTCCTGAATACTTATCTGCCAGCTGGAGAGGGAAAATCTCTAGATAGTCATGGAAGGTAAGATGCCCACTTGTGTTTATAAAATACGTTGTTGATGTCAATAGGAATTACTGACTCTAATACACCATATTGAAAGCATTGTAAGCTGCACCATCAGCCTGCTGGTTTGCGATTAGTATCTCCTTGTGTAACTTCCACTGACAAATGATGCTTTACGAGCAGCATCTGTGCCGGGATAGATTTGTGCTCTGCTTTATCAGGAAACAGAAAGCTTGTATTTGGCAGAAGCAATACAACATGTTTGCATGGCTGCCAATCAGCCTCTTTTTTATTGACATAAATGGACAAATGTTCCTTTGGGGTTTTTCCTATTGTATATGTGTTCAGCATGACTTTTACTATAGAGTATTCATCACGACAATCGGACAGCCATTCATTTTAATTGCTGTCTTTTGGATACTTGGTAATCAGCTTAAATGTGAAGGTGTTTTTCAATGTATGCCTCCATCTGTCAACTGATTTAGTCTCTGCTCTGTGTATAGCAGTGCTACAAGGATGTGCTGCTGGCTGAAGGAGCAAAGATAGTCAAAAATTAGGTAGTGTGAGCAAAATTCACTTATGCACCACTTTTCCAACTCTGTTCACTCTCATCTCTTCCATAGTTATTTATTTGATTTGATTTGTATACTGCCCTTCCAAAATGGCTCATATGTGAGACATTTACAAAAAACAAAACAAAAACCCAATAACAATGTAAAGCTATCTTAGATATCCCAAACTGTGTTGAAGACGTATAGGTCCAGAGAAATGTTTAAAATATCTGACATACCCATTAGCAATAACTAATGGGAAAACTGAAAATTCATCATGGGAGTTCGGTAATGGGAAAATCAGAAGCTTGCTTTTTTCTTCAAATGGCTCCCAAATATTTGCTTTTTTCCAACAATGCCTTTCATGATTTTACATTAATGGAAATTATTTTTAAAACATTAATTGTCTTTATCACCAAAGTAAAAACTTATTTTAACAACAACAAAGATAAAAAGAGATATGAACTTGAATATAATAACACTAGCTCCAAATAGTTTTGCTCTTCTTATATGTCTACTATTTGTATATTTTGAAAGTAGGCCTATTTTCTGCTTGTTCACAGTTAAGATCCTTTGATGTTGGTTCTTTTTCTGTTGGGGGATTCTGTGGACTCACTCTCACTTTAAAAAGTAATTCATTTGTTTATCTTTTCTATTGCTTTTTTTTAAAATGCCTATTGAATTTATTTTCCTATGTGGGACTTTCCTAAATGAAAGTCCACTGATACTCTGTACCATACAGTCTGCTGTTCATAATACACCAATAGTTTCCCTAATAATCCCCATTTTTTTATCTTATAGTTAAATTGATATTTTTTTATTGCTTTATTTCATTATCCATAAATGGCATTGGATGCTACCCCAGAAAACATCTATATTCTGGCATCCTTCTGGCATGGTTTAATGTTATCTAGTTTTAATTGTAATTTTAAATCTGTTTTTGATTGGGGTTTTTAAAATTTTATTTTAATCGTTATGTATTTTTTATTTTAGTGTAAATTGTCCTGAGCCACTTTAGGAAATAAATCAAATCAAATAAATAAATAAATTTAAAAAATGGTGTGAGGAAGACGAGCAGGGATGTGCACGGAACTGGTTTTCCGAGTTCTGCCCGGTCCAGTCATCGAGCCACCTCACGAACAGGCTCGAAGGGTTTGACGGGTATACTTGTATAGGGGAATCTGTCAAGGATTCCCCTCTAAAAGTAAAGGGCTTTTCCAGTAGTAAATGTGGTGGGAGGTGAGGGAAAATGTAGTCTGAGGTAGTCCTTACCTTTAAAAACAAGTCTCTGGGGTGGCGGAGGCAGGGGCTCCTCCCCCTCTCCCCCTGCCAGCCTCCAAAATGACAGGTCAGGCAGGCTGTGCCCCATTTCAGGCCTCTGCACATGTGTGGCTGCCATCAGAGTGATGACACAAATGGTCTCTGCACACTCCATTAGAGTGGTGATGCAAATGACTTCTGTGCCTGTGTGGAGGTCACTCTAATGGTGGCTGTGCATGCACAGAGACCCGAAATGGATCACAGCCTGCCTGGCTTGTCATTTGGGAGGCCGATGGGCATGGTGGTGGAAGGAGTCCCCACCACCACCGTCCCTCCAGCCACTGTCATCTCTGCCAGCAGTGGTGGCTTTTTTTTTTTAAAGGTAAAGACTACCTAAGACTACATTTTCCCCCACCCCCGCATTTACTATCTCAAAAGCCCCTGTAAAGATCCCAAGCCGGCTCGCACACCACTAAAGAGGAGTTGTAACCACCATTGCCAAATCCTTCTGTAGTCACAGTGGGGGCAGACTTTCCTCTTCTACCGCATAGTGAGTTAATTGGCATCCAAGACCACTTGAGTGAACCCTCTCACTCCCCTCTCCTTTCACAGGAGATAACGACACGCTAATGAGCCGATTATGCCAAGCAGGAAGAAAAGAAAATAGGGTAGTGCAATATTTGGCCACCCATCACAAAGGAGATGAGTCAGTGACATAGACCTAGAGGTGCATTTTATTGAAAGTATTGATTGGATTATTGGAGACCTCATCCCAGCAAGGATAGTCTTTTAGTCCACCTGCATACTCTGATTTTCACCACCATTATTTATTTATTTATTTTATTAACATATTTTATACCACCCCAAACTTACGTCTCTGGACAGTTTACATTAGCCTTACTTACAAAAGGCAAGCCCCCACATTGTTACACCAGTGATCAGACACAATTTATTCCATGCAGGCCCAGCTTGGCATTCCTAATAAGGAGGAAAGGACAACAGGAATTTGCCCCCAAGGCATGTTTTGGGATATAAGTATCCCTACTTCCATGACCCCTTGTGTGTGTGTGTGTTCCCTTAGGTATTTCTCTTGGGACTCCAACCAGCGATCTTCGTGCCCCATAGAGCACTCCTTTTGCTCTCCTGCACCCTGAAAAGAGCTTGAAATCACCACCAGCTTGGGTGATCTACTGTCCACCTGCCATTATTTATTTATTTATTTATTTATTTATTTGATTTATATACCGCCCTTCCAAAATGGCTCAGGGCGGTTCACAATTAAAACAACTTATAAAACAGTAAAAAGCTAAAACAAATTAAAACAATAAAACAACAGCTAACAATTTAAAACATTTTAAAACAAAAATAAAACATTATCCCCAGACCCCAGCTCAAGAAAACGTAGACTCAGTATAGAGGAAAAGGGCCACAACTTTGTTAACTATTACACACAGCATGGCAGACTGGAACACCAGGTGATTAATCACCCTTAAAGAACAGTGCGGGCCAATAGAAGCAGGTCAGAACTCTGAAATCCTACCCAGCACCCTACTGGGGGGGAGACACCCTGGCTCGGGAATGGGCAGGTACATCCCACCCAATTCCTTCAAAGCCAACCCCCCCTTCTGTAAGAGAGGGTCTGGATACTTCTAGGCATTCGTCCACCCCGGACCGCACAGCCCAAAGGTTAGAGAAGTCCTGAAGCAGGGTTCATGGCAATCATTCTCCCCGTGCCGCACAGGCTACAAAGGAGCGATTAACCAATCACCCCTTTTACATATCCAAGGGTGCTCACTGATGTTCTAACCCTCAAATTGCCACCCCGCCCGCACTGTTCCTGCCATTGTGGTTGACCTAACTCTAAATACGCACCCAGGACACAGAACGGAGTAGGCGAAAAAACCCCCAACAGTGGCCAATGCGTTGGGAGCAAAAAATTCCTACTCGGCCCCCTCAGGCGGCCAGTCGCTAGACCCGCTCTGCACCGGGGAGGGAGGGAGGGGAAAGCCACTTCTCCTGTGATTGCCTGACCCCAACTGAAGAGAGAATGGAAAATGGAGGATGGGGCCGGGATCGGTCAATCCTGGCTGAAGCCCCGCCCCTTGACCAAAGAGGTCAAACGGAACCCTTCCTGGGCTTCGCGCAGGACAGGCTGTGACAAACTCCCTCCCATCTGCACAAGGCGGGGGGGGGGGTTATTAAGTCATTAAAAACACTAAATCAAGTTAAAAATTAAAAAATTAAAAGATTTTTATATATATATATATATATATATATATATATATATATATATATATATACACACATATATATACATATACATACATACACACACACAAACACACATACACATATATATACATATACACACACACACACACACACACACACACATATATATATATATATATATATATATATATATATATATATATATATATACATATATACACATACACACATATACATTTTAAAAGCCCTGAAAGGCCAGGCCAAACAAATATGTTTTAAGGGCCCTCCTGAAGGCCAACAGAGAACTCGAATTACGGATTTCTGCAGGGAGCGCATTCCACAGCTCCGGAGCAGCCACAGAGAAGGCCCGCCTCCGAGTCGCCACCAGACGAGCCGGTGGCAACTGGAGATGAACCTCCCCAGATGACCTTAATGTCCGGTGGGAATCATGCAGAAGAAGGCGCTCTCCAAGGTAACTTGGACCTAAGCCGTTCAGAGCTTTAAAGGTAATCACCAGCACTTTGTATCTTGCCCGGAAACATATCGGCAGCCAGTGTAATTGTTTCAAAATAGGCGTAATATGGTCTCTCCGGGTTACCCCAGAGACCAATCTGGCTGCCGCATTCTGAACTAACTGAAGTTTCCGAACAATGTACAAAGGCAGCCCCACGTAGAGCGCATTGCAATAGTCAAGCCGGGAGGTTACCAGCTGGTGCACCACTGTTTTGAGGTCATCCTCCTCAAGGAATGGACGCAGCTGTCGAATCAGCCGAAGCTGATAGAAAGCACTCCTGGCCACGGCCTCCACCTGAGAGACCAGGGTGAGGCCTGGGTCCAGGAGTACTCCCAAGCTGCGCACCTGCTCCCTTCGGGGGAGTGTAACCCCATCCAGCACAGGGAGATCTAACTCACTCCTCAGATTCTGAGCCCCCACAATGAGCACCTCCGTCTTGCTTGGATTCAGCTTCAATTTGTTCTCCCTCATCCAGCCCATTACTGCCTGTAGGCAGGCATTTAAAGACTGAGTGCCATTTCCTGAAGATGAAAAGGAGAAGTAGATTTGGGTGTCATCAGCATACTGATAACACCCAGCACCAAATCCCCTGATGACTTCACCCAGCGGTTTCATGTAGATATTAAAAAGCATTGGTGACAGAATGGAGCCCTGAGGGACTCCATATAACAGCTCCTGCTTTGAGGAGCGACTGTCACCAAGCTCCACCATCTGGGATCTGCCCGAGAGATAGGAACGGAACCACCGCAAAGTGGTGCCCCCTATTCCCAACCCCTCCAGGCGACCCAGAAGGATACCATGGTCGATGGTATCGAACGCCGCCGAAAGATCCAGGAGGACCAACAGAGTCACACTCCCTCTGTCGATTCCCCAGTAAAGGTCATCCATCAGGCCGACCAAGGCTGAATCAACCCCATAGCCCGTTCTAAAGCCAGTTTGAAATGGGTCCAGATAATCAGATTCCTCCAAAACCGCCTGGAGCTGGTTAGCCACCACCCTCTCGATTACCTTGCCCAGCCAGGGGAGATTGGAGATTGGCCTATAACTATCCATCACTGAGGGATCCAGGGTAGGCTTCTTAAGAAGAGGTCTAACTATTGCCTCCTTCAAACAAGAAGGCACCCTCCCCTCCCCCAGAGATGCATTTATGATATTAACCAGGCCATCTCCAACAATCTCTCCGCTTGATCGAAGCAGCCAGGTCGGGCAAGGATCCAGAGAACAAGTGGTAGGCCGCACCGCTCCAAGCAGTCTGTCCACGTCATCAAGAGTCACAGATTGAAACTGATCCATCCTAACACTGCAAGAGGGATTGCTAGATACCTCCCTCCCGGACCCTGCAGAAATAGTGGAGTCCAAGTCGGCCCGAATACAGGAGATTTTATTTGCAAAGAACCCACTAAAGGCGTCACAGCAGAGTGTCTCCGGGAACTGATTTGAGGCAGAAGGAGCAGAAATTATACTCCTCACCACCCGGGATAATTCTGCCGTACGTGAGCCCGCAGACGCAATTCGCGCCAACCAAAAATGCTTTTTTGCCACTCGCACCGCCATTGCATAGGTCTTCAAATGGGTTCTATGCTGCATCCTGTCAGATTCGAGCCGAGTTCTCCTCCACCTGCGTTCCAGTCGCCTACCAAGCCGCTTCATCCCCTGCAACTCCTCCGTATACCAGGGGGCCATCTTAGAAGCAGGCCTGGAGGGACGCTTAGGAGCAATAACATCTACTGCCCTGGTGAGTTCTCTGTTCCATGTTCCCACCATGGCCTCGATAGAATCACCGGCCGCACCAACATCGAAACCCTCCAAGGCCTTTTGGAAACCTGCTGGGTCCAGCAGCCTTTTTGGACGGACCATCCTAATAGGTCCGTCACCCCTGCAGGGGTGGGTTGTGTCCGCGATACCAACCTTAACCAGGTGGTGATCCGTCCATGACAATGGGGTAACCAACGGATTCCCCACCCACGGAACACCCCCCTGATCCGAACAGAAGACCAAATCCAGTGTGTGGCCGGCAACATGAGTTGGTTCAAAGATTAATTGGGATAGGCCCATAGTTGTCATGGCCGCTATGAACTCCTGAGCAGCACCAGACAAGCCAGCCCCAAAGTGGATATTGAAGTCCCCCAGCACCAAAAGCCTGGGAGACTCCATCACCAACTCCGCGACCAGCTCCGACAGCTCAGTTAGGGAGTCAGTTGGGCAGCGGGGTGAACGGTACACCAACAGAATCCCCAATCTATCCCTAGTTCCCAGCCTCAAAAATACACACTCAATATAGGTCAACTGTCTCACAGGGGCCCTGGTAAGGGAGATAGTATTTTTATGGACCACAGCCACTCCACCCCCCCGCCCACTTCCTCTAACCTGCTCCACAACAGAGTAACCTGGAGGGAGAAGCTGAGCCCACACTGGGCCACTCGCTTCCCCCAACCAGGTCTCAGTTATACACACCAGATCAGCTCCCTCATCCATGATTAAATCATGAACAATTTCGGTCTTATTTTGAACCGACCTGGCATTACAAAGGAGCAAGGTCAGGTTCTGTGGGTAATTGGTGCTGTTCCCCAAGGCCTGAGAGTTGTCAGAACAGTTGGAAGTAGAGATAGTCACTAAATTACCAATTTCTCTTCCTCTGTAACGGCCAGCTGTTCTGCCAGCGCCAATTCTTCTATTCCCCACCACTACAGCAATAGCCGCCCCCAGGCGGCTATTACCACTGGGGGTGCTCAGTTCTTCATGCCATCACCCAGATTGGTCCTTTTCCCGATCCATCTAGCGTGCCTCACACCCATAGGAAGCTGGACTCACAGAGAAACCCTTCTCATGGGCACCTCTCCTTCTACTAATCTCCACAACTCTCCTGCTTCCCCGCCATGCTGAGGAGCCAGATTCTGCAGCCCAGAAGTCCCGTCATCCAGATCAGGTGAAGGTGAACATTTGCCCCACTCTTGGACCCCCACCCACATCTATCCTTTTCTTAAATCCAACCTCATCCAGTCTTAGAGTGCTGGACTAGGACCAGGGAGACCCGAACTCAAATCCCCATCAGCCATGATACTAGCTGGGTGACTCTGGGCCAGTTACTTCTCTCTCAGCCTAACCTACTTCACAGGGTTGTTGTGAGGAGAAACTCAAGTATGTAGTGCACCGCTCCGGGCTCCTTGGAGGAAGAGTGGGATAAAAAATTTAATACATAAATAAATAAATAAATCTCACTGTCTCTCTCAAGCCTCTTTCTCTTGCCCTCCTGGGATCTCACACAATTAGACGTTAAGCTAAAACACCTCATTGCAGTTGGTTTACTCAGAAAGGTATTTTTATTAGACTTTAAGCTAAAACACCTCATAGTAGTAGATGCATTGAGAAATGTATTTTATTTGCTTTAATCACACAATTCTCATTTCTATATCCTCGTCCCTCAGATAAATTCTTCTTTTAATTTTGAAACTATATCCTGTCTCAATCCAGTCATTTCTTGAGTCCAAATATTTGCACAAATTAAAACTGGTGAAATGGACCCCCTTAAGAGCTAATTCCCCCCAAAAGTCCAAACATTGGGGTGCTGACCAAACACCTCAGGGCAGTTCCATTAACACAAAAATGTAGCTGTATTTTCCATTGTAGAGTCTGGGGATCGTTTTCAATTCAATAGTGCCAAGCTGAAACATTTTATCACAGTTTTAGTGGGTAATTTGGAAAGCGCCCTGGCAGTAACATGGAGTCATGAGATTCCAGCAACCCTCCTATGGTCCTGCTACTCCTTCTTTCTTTCTCCTCTCTCAGTATGCAAATCTTCCTTGATTGAGATCTTCAGCCTCAGATCTGGATCATATGCGGAAGGAAGTGTAAATTCTCTCCCAATAATGAGGCACTAAGGTGTTGGTCCCAGTGGACATTCCAGATCTGCAGATGGGCCAATGGGAGAAGATGGTGATTACCAGGCTGGTGTCTGGGATAGCTGCTAAGAATGCTGGGGATCTCTCAGAGAACTCTGTACTTTCACTTTTCATGTGGTGGTGATGCAATAATTTTCTCAGGGCTCTAAAAAGTAGGCGGCGGCCCATGGAGGACAATTTGTTGAGAATCCATTGAAATCTGGAGCCAGCTTTGGCTAGCTGACTAGCAGTAGGTGTGCCTGGAATATAGAACTTACTCTTATGTGGAGAGAGACAGAAGTTCCACCCTAGCAATACTGAGCTTTTTAGCCCCGGAATTGGGGCAAGATGTGCTGGTGCTTCAGGTAGGCAGGCGAGTAGAATACAGAATTACAGGTAGCTGATGGGTCAGAGAAGCTTTGCCAGCAGACTTTTCTCCAGCCAGATTACTCCATTTGAAATATGTTGTTAGTGAATAATAAAGAATGCATGGTTCTACACAGCAATAATGAAACAAATCCCCAGTATCTTGGGGACTTGTGCTACTATTAAGCATAAAGGTCATCTCTAAAATCAATATACTGGTATGGAGAGTGAACATGAAGATCCTTGTTGTACGCTGTTCTTTCAGTGCCAAAGCACTGGCTTCCTCGTTATAATCACAGAATTGGTAGGGATCAAAAGGGCCTTCCAACCTACTGCCTACAACACTGCAGGACCTCCCACTCACCAGTAGGCTTCCCTCCCACCACACATATTGATCAGCCAATGTTGGATGCTGGAGCAATGTACCACATACGAAGAGTAGCTGTGTTACAAAAATAGAGCCCACAAACCAAGTCGCTTCAGCAGACTCAGCCACATGCTACAAAGAAAGCAAGTACATTCAGAACAAGATGAAGCAGGACCCATAGCCAATCTGATGGAGGAGAGAATCTTTCCTAGCTGCTGTCAAATATGTGAGAACAGCAGCAGACTCTCCATTCTAATAACTCAGGTATGTTGTACCTACAATTCACTGGAAAAGGTCCAGGGCAAAATATCACTTGCTTCTGTTCTTGTTTCTATTTATTGGTCCGACTCCTTACGGGCCAGTTCAGGCCCTGGAGTGATCAACCACTCACACAGGCCTCTGCTGCAAAAATGAAACTGTGGGCTGAGTTCAGATGAAATATGAAATGCGAGGTCCCTTCACCTCTGGTTTCCGAAGCCACATGTCTAGTCTCTGCAAACCAGAGGTAAGAGCGAAAAGGGGCCCACAGTTCCCCTCACCAAACTCCACTCTGTACCTTTGGTCAGTGAACTTAATATCAGTGATACAACAGTAACTAATTATCCAGAAGAGATAAAACATCAGTGCATGTGTTTCTAGAATGCTTATTTTCTCTTGTAATGGTTCTCAGAATGGTTTAATGGAGGCCAGGTGGTCACTGAATAAGTGAAACACACGTATGTTCCCTGGTGATCTGATTCAGCACTTGCAGTCTTCACAGTACAGATGTGCAGGGTACTTTCAACCAATGCTGGGCCACATGGATGATAAGCACCAGTTTGGCACTAGGACGGGTTGTGCTATCTACACAACTCTCTTCTCACTGTGTTCCCAGGGGAACACTTTCCATATTCCCAGTTGTGCACTGCAGAAAGAAGTACAAGAAACTGCTATCTAGATAATACCCCCTCAAAACCCAGGGATGTCAGTTCTTCTATGCACACATAGAAGGCAATGCACAGTAGCTTAAGCATCATGTTATTCTCACAGCCTAATTTACAAAACCACTTTAAATAAATAATTTATTCTATGTTTGCTGTTCCAAAAAATAGGAGCCACATCTCAAACAAGAGCCAAATAACTTGATCCAGTCCCAAGCATTTTTAGAAATGCCATAATTGGCTACATGGATACATTTGCTTTAAAAAGATATAGATAGATAGATAGATAGATAGATAGATAGATAGATAGATAGATAGGCTTGAAAACTTAGATAATTAGCCCTTTTGAGCATACACCCTCATGCTTAAGAGCTAGTATAGCATGACCAGTTATGCTAAGCACAAACATCAGTTCCGTGTTGCTAAGGGAGACATCATTATTATTTCAAGTGATGCTTTGTGAGATGTCAATGATGAGTATAATGGCTACTGCTATAGACATTATGATTCTCCTTGAAAGATATCTGCCAGTGTGGAATGTGGCCCTAAAGATGTGTTGTAGCCCAGTGTGTGGGCAATTGTCAGCCACCCTTTCATATTCCCTGCTGACTTTGTCCCAGACTCCCATCTTACGTTCCCTTCATCCCTACTTCTTCCATCCCTCTTTCCCTGCTGTCTGCCTCTGCCCTTATTCCTTTGTCACACTTCCCTTGCCTAATGCCTCTTTCTCCAATCCTCCTCCAGACTTTTTGCCATTGCAGTTGGGAATGATGGGAGATGTAGTTTCCCACAGAAAGCAGGCCTGCTCAACTTAGGCCCCCCAGCTGTTTTTGGACTACAGCTCCCATAATACCCAGCCACAGTGGCCAATAGCCAGGGATTATGGGAGTTGTAGGCTAACATCTTCAGGAGGGCCAAAGTTTGTTTATTTTATTTTAATTTATTTTTATATTTATAACCTGCTCTTCCTCTAAGGAGCCCAGAGCGGTGTACTACATACTTAAGTTTCTCCTCACAACAACCCTGTGAAGTAGGTTAGGTTAGGCTGAGAGAGAAGTGACTGGCCCAGAGCCACCCACTAGTCTCATGGCTGAATGGGGATTTGAACTCGGGTCTCCCTGGTCCTAGTCCAGCACTCTGACCACTACACCACACTGTTTGTACATTCAGCTTCTGCCGATTTGTATCTGAATTCATGTTTGAATTTTGGAAGATATTTTCTCTTTCCTCACCAGATAAGGACATAGGTAGCAGAGGAAGGAATGGCAGTGCTTTCACTTCTAACACTTTAACATTTTCCTTTTGGGGTTCTCACACAGGCCCTGTGACTGTTCTCCAAGAACACTGCATTTGGTCCATCTGCAGCAGGTTTCAAAGGATCTTGGTTATCTAGAAGTGCAGTCAGTCGCTGAGTATCCTGATTACCTTACCTGGTTCTCCTAGTGCTGTGATAAGGTTGCCGGCCTCCTCCATGCTTGTATACAATCAACCCGCTGGCTCACTCAGTCAATTTCTTCTGCTAATCATACGTTTTCTCACTTGTGGCTTATCTGCCTTTACTCGAGGTATGGTATTGCAGAAAGAGTGTTGGACTTAGAGTGGAAAGGATCATCCATGAAGCTCCCTTGAGCCAATCAATATCTCCAGCCTAGCCTACCTCATGAGTTTTCTGTGATAATAAAAGAGATACTTACTCATACTTGGCCTGGAGTTTCATGTGAAAAGGTAGGATATAAATGGGATAATAAATAAAATAAGTTAAATCACACGTTTATTGCAGCCCATAGCCTAACTGAAGTGGCTATTGGCTTTTGTCATCATCAAGAGAGCCACCCAATAGTAGCAGTACTGTCTCTTTAAGATCATTTCCCTCCCCTCCCCACCCAACCATATTGGATAGATCTTAAGGAGACAGTATCAGTTCAGTACAGTTGTGATATGTCACAACTTTTTTCTACCTCAGAAATTCCACAATGTTCAAAGTTTTAATTATCTGAATATCCAAAATCCAACTGCACCGTTTGTCTGAATCTTTAGCCACTCCAGGCATAGTGAACTAGAAGGTCAGGGTATAAATATTTTAAATAAACAAACAAACTTGGGAACACAATATTTCAAAACTGAAATTTAATTCACACAACCCTTTTCAATTAAGATGAGCAAGAGCCCTGCAAACAATAGGACCAGACGTTTTCATCGCAGTTTGTTGAATGGTTAAGTCCTTTCATGTTTCCTAGCAACGAATGTTGCGCACATCTTATATTAATTTAAATCCTTAAAAACTGATTGATCTAATTTAATAAAAACATGCCAGTTCTTTATCATCCACAGTTCTTTCTCCAAGCAATGCAAGTACATTTATTTTTATGTGAGCTACCTTGATTGGCTCGTGTTTTGAAAAAGAAATATGAAATATGAGTATTCCAAATAAACATATTTATGCAAGCCAGGCTTATACCAATTATATTGAACCTGCTTGCATGGTTTCTTACATTCCATAAAACATATTGCGACCAAAAGGATTTGTGGTTAAGCTGTACTGTGGTAGTTATTTATGGAATAAAATTTACTGGCCTAAAGATATGATTTTACAATGAGCTATACAGTTACATGTTTTCTGCATACCAGGTCTCAGCACTTTTTTTTTTACTTGATCTGAAACACTAGGAAGCTTATTTTAAGCTAAGTAATAAAACTTCTACAGTACAATTTTTTATATATTCGTAAATACCCTAGCAGAAATATAAATGGTTTCAATGTGGTTGCAAAATTAGTTCTGAAAATATATGTCTTCTGTAATTTTCCTTTGAGAATTCAAAGATTCATTAGTGTTTGCAAATCAAAGTCTTAATTATGCTGGAATTCACTATGAAATAATGTTCTATGATTTGATGACTACGGTTTTAGTCTTTCTGCTTGTAGCCTCCCAGTCGGGGGTCTACTCGTTTGTCACTGCAGTGGCACACGATCAGTAAAGCTGGGTTAGCGGAGCACTCGCTCCGCTAACCTCGTTTAAGCAGGCTCCCGACGGTTCCCACGACCGCAGGAAAAGCGTAGCCTGTTTTCCAGCGGTCATGAGAATAGCCTCATTGTATTTTCATTTAAAGGTATTTCTAATTAGGGGTGTGCATTTTGCTTCGGATACAAAACGTTTTGTGAACAAAACAGGCCGTTTTGGCTGCTTTGTAGCCGAAACAAAACACCCAATGCTCAAAACAGAAAATTCTGTAGCTGAAACAAAATGTCCCTGTTTCGAATACAAAACGTTTTGTTGTTTCGACTGTTTCGGAACTCCATTTTGCAATCGCAAAAAGTATTTCTCCTTCAGTCTCCATTTTGAGTTTTGACATCTGTTTGAATTTCCGGCCTTTCCAGCCTGCAGATTGGTCAGCAAAAGGATGGGCTGATCTGCTGGCAATTGCCTCCTTATTCCTTTTAAAGAAATTTAAAAGTAAAATTTACCCTCATTGGCCAGTGAGACAGTGTGCATTTACCCTCATTGACCAGTGGAGCAGTGTGCACACTGCGTGGGGCAGTGTGCATTTCATTGCTGTTGTTTCACACTGTTGTGTGTAGATCAATTGCATTTCTGGGGGGATGTGGATGTGCATGACCTTTGGAAATCTGCCTGGTTCTTTGCAAAGCTCTGCTGTTGTTGATGATGTGTGATGTTGATGTTATTTGGGGTGGATTCGGGGCAGGAAGGGGGCTTTGGGGACAGAAGAGTGGTTCAGGTGGCAGTGCCCCAAAGGGTGCCTGCCACAACCCAGTTTCCAAAGGAATAGGGCGAAGGGCTGATTTCTTAGGAATTTTTGAAGTTTATTCATCTTTAAGGTTTTTCCCCATAGGGAATAATGGAGGTTTCAGCAGCATCATAACTCCACCTGGGGGGCACTGGGGTGGCCAGGAGTGAACATGGTGGTGTAGTGCACATAGGGTGCCAACCACCCCTATGAGTTCCTAACCCATGGGGTGCTGGGTTCTGTTGTTTCTGAGGTGTTCTGAGTGTAGATTCTCTGGTAGCATATGAGATTTTCAACAACAAACCGTGAATCCACTGTCATATGCTACCAGAGAATCTACACTCAAAACATCTCAGAAACAACAGAACACAATACCCCATGGGCTAGCAACTCTACACCACCACTCTCTACACCATCACTCGCTCTTGGCCATCCTGGTGCCCCACAAATGCAGTTATGGGGCTGCTGAAACCTCCATCATTCCTTATGGGGAAGAACTTTAAAGATGCATAAACACTATTAAATCCTTAAAAATCAGCCCTCTGTCCAATTCCTTTGAAATAATTCTGGCAGCTTCCTTGCCCCCACTGGGCACTATCACCCACCCAACTCTGCTCTGGGCCACCCTTTTCCCCCCAATGTGAAGCTATACTTTTGCTAAAACCTCCATTATTCCCTATGGGGAAAATCTTAAAATTCAAAAATTCACCAAAAATCAGCCCTTTGCCCAATTCCTCTAAAAATTTGGGTGGTAGCTTACATCGATTGGGCACTACCACCCCTATCCATTAGTTTTGCCCCAGGGCCACTTTTAAAAATCCAAAACATTTCAGATTTGAATTTTGTAATTTTGAACAAAGAACAAAATGGGAGTGTTTCGGATTGGCTGGTTTTGAACAAAATGAGGGTGTTTGGGATTTGGGCCAAAAACAAAACACACAACCCTTTTTCTAATGCAAATAGGCTTATTACAAGATAACTGTTTTTGTTAGATTATTAGTTTTTTGTTGAATCTTTGCGAAGTATAAATAAAGCTTTTTTCTATTTTTATAGTCTCTTTTGTTACAAACACACACACACACGCTATGGGGCCTTTTAAACAACATAGATTAGAGACTCAGCATGTCATTTGTCATTATCTGGTCCTCTTTTGCACCATCATGCTTTCTCTTGTTTTACTAAAGCTGCTTCTTCAGTATTCTTCAGGAATTATCTGTGAATTATTTGTATGTTTTTATAGTCTACAACTCAATACACTTTTCACATCTCCAAAACCTAGTCATCAGTCTAGTACATCCTTCCATTTGTCTGTTTGTGTATGGCTTCTTATATCGCCAATATTTTTCTAGCAAAACTCCTGTGCTTTTGGCAGCAGTATGACGTTGTGCAGAAATTCAGTGGCTATACTTTTATATGGCATGGAAATGACATGCTGGGATATGCCTCAAACTACTAAATGTCTGAGTATCCTGTGAGCACAAAAAGAATAGTAGCCTGATTTAGGGGGAAAGAAACCCTTTGGAATCCCTTGTGGCACCACTGTAGGTAGTGGTATTCCCATATTAATGACTAATATTTCTGATGGACTGTTTTTTTCCACAGAAATCTACAATTTGTTGTAAAGAAGAGAGTTTTTAAAATAATTTGGCTAACAAAGAGATTTGCATGCAATCCACAGGTTGTATCACTCTTATCTTCTTCAAGTACCAGTCACTCTTTCTTTGCAATTAATTCAATTTTGCCTCTAGTAGATAGACTGATTTTCTCAAGGATGATGTATTTTTAAAGAAAAATTCAAAAAAATTGGCTACAACTTTTCTATGTTCAGTTTTTCTTCCTTTTTTTCCAAACTGTGTCGCAAACAGTTGCCTCCCTCTTTCACATGCCATTCCATCTGACTAAGTATTGGTATTTATTATGTTCTCAACAAACAAAATATACCCTGCTTAATAAAGCATGTTACTATATGCGTAACAAGAGTTATAAGTTGAGGTTCACATGAATACAGCAAGAATTCATATTTGAGTGATACTGAGGCTATTCTCCTGAGTAGCCTAAGACAGGCTAGGGCAGCCCAGGAGCCCAGCTTGGGATAGGCTGCTCATGTGGAGCACCAGGATCACTCCCAATTCTGGTGCTCCAGCCCACCTAACCCGACATTCTACCCCAGCCTTTAGCCAGGCTTCTGAGCATGCCTTTAACCCCGGCACTGGGGTCATGAGTATGCTGCATACAGCCCGAGCATACAGAGTTGGGTGCCCTAGGCACAGTGCATTGTGGGATTCCTGGAGGCCAGAAAAAATGAGTCCTGGCCTCCTCTTTGACTCAATTCATAGATCCTGTCTTTGGAGCAAATTGGCCAAGACTTCTATAGATCTACGTTTACTCTCTCTCATTCGTATGCTGAGTCCTGGCCTCCAGAGATCTGTGCTGCTCTGTGCAGTGCTGAACGTGGGTGCATGGTGGTGCACCAAAGGGAACAGCAACAATTGTCTGGGGGGAAGGTAGGCCCATCCCTGACTCCCCCTCCCACCCCAGTAATGCTCGTGAGTATAGCTTTATAGAATGTCCAATCAGCAAGCTGGAAGATATGAAAGTACAAAGCAGTTTACAGAGATCTGAGTGAAACAGAGTTTAAGGCTGTCCTCATGAGCAGCCTAACCCAGGCTAGGGCAGTTCGCTCTGTGTTAGGCTGCTCATGTGGAGCTTGGGTTAGGCTGCTCTTGTGGAGCACTCCCACCCAGCCTAACCTGACTTTGAAGCCCAGCCTTTAGCCAAGGTTAAGGGTATGGATGCTAAGAATATATGAGTTGTGTGTATGCAGCCTGAGCATACACAGAGTCGGGCATCTAGAGTGCCTGACTCTCAGGGGAATCCTCCAATGCACTGTGTTGCATCGAATCCTCATCCAGCACATTGTGGGATTTCTGGAGGCCAGAATGATGAGTCTTAACTTCCAGCGATCCACACTGCATGGAGCCACGCAGATCCTGTGGGCATGTAACAGTGTGCTGTAGAGGATGTTGATGCTCGACTGGGAGGAAAGTAGGTCCACCCCTCCCTTCTGTCCTGTCCACCTTCCCCACAGCTACTTTGGCCATGTGCATGACCTCAACCTGCTTCCTAAAGAAATTATGGAATTGATGCAGCTATCAATGCTTTGTTTCTCCAATTACCACAATTCTTGCCAGTGGTCTTAAATTTGGATGAAATCATCTTGCCAAGAATATTCTCTCTGTGTGCAGCATTTTTATATCACCATCTGTGAGTGTTTAAAATGTGTTTTCTTGAATTCCTGTTAGTATATTTTTTTAAATAGCCTTTTCTTTGTACCAGAGTGGACAATCATTATTTTAGAGCAGAAAGCTTTAAGGTAGTCATAAGACATAAAGAAGCCTTTCAGACATAATTTGATATGCACAATGACTTATGTGGATGAAAAGGAGTCAGATTTCCAGCCTATTCCTTTCTATTGGAGTTGTGGCCCACGCTGATGGAGTGTCTCTTTTGCTTATATGTAAAACACAGTCTGTGCCTGAAAGATGAAATCTATGCAGTTCCAATATTAACAAGAGTGACATTGTTTTTAGCATTTTTGAGAACACCCATGCTTTCCCACATAGATGACTTCTGCTTCTTTACAAGAACCTCATTTATTGTGCATTGCCTTGAAGCTGCTCCAATTCATGTTTTCTTTGGTGTGTTTTAAAATTTGTTCGATAAATCCTCCAAAGAGATACTGTAGCTAAGCTATTTAACCAGGAAATGTAACTTTTCCCACTCTGGCCTGATTTTTATATCATACTTAGCAATAGCACAGTAGCCAAGTGCTTGACCTTCTGAACTGTCATTACTCATAAATGACATTCTGGAAAAGCCTTTTAGACCTTAAAAGGTAAAATAAGTGATAAAACTATTGCAGTAAATGGAAGCAACAGATGAAGAACTTCTCATTCTGTGACTGCTAGCAAAGAAAGCCCCTTCCCGGAATAAAGCACTTTTTTCTCAAGGGAACAATGCCATGGAGGATAGGCAATGATATCAAAGCCAGCACACTGAGGGTGATATCAAGGTATAATCCAGAGGGAATGGAGTGGTTAATAAAGGAACAGATAATCCACAGGGCAAGATAAGACACATACAGGGAAGACAAGCAACCCAACAGCCAAACCAAGAGAGAAAATGGGTTATCAGAAAGCAACAAGTATTGTGGAGACAAGTTTCTTGGACTGGAGAGCCAGGCAAGATTCTGGGGCTTTATATGGCAAGGTGAAACTCCATTGGGTGCCTTGTATCACCTGGATATGTTAGATACCTAGCTGCACCGTACTTCCTTCCAGCCAGTTGTTATTGACAACCAAGATCAGTGGATCCAAGAACAGTGGATCATGGCATTTAGAGCTGAAAGAGTTTAGAGGTCTTCAGCCCAGCCCCCTGCTCAGTGCAAGAAATTGCTACAGCATACTTGACAGAGAGGGTCTGGACTGGAATGGATCCATTTAGGATTGGCCCAGATCCAGTGGTTGATATGTTAAAGTCAGAGAGAGCCCACCCCTTTTCAGACTCCACCCAATCAGAGAGAACATAGTGATGGGTTTGTAATGAGAGTTTCTAGGTTTCTTAGTTTTTTTCACATCACCACCAGCAAATTGTAGCTAAAGCATAGACTGCCCATACAAATAAATTTGAGAAGCAACCTGTTTTCTGAAAGCAATAATATCATGTGTTTTTAAGAGTAGTCCCTCTTTCCAGCTCCTGAAAGAAAAAATGAGCCTAGGTATTCTCCAGACAGAAACTTGTGGCAAGTTTCCCTTTTTACCTGAGCAGGCAGAAGCAGAAGCAATGCTGTTTAGACACTCCACAGTTTGTATGTTTGTTTGTTTGTTATTCATCAAATTTGTACACCACCCCATACTTTCATCTCTGTGCAGTTAACAATTACATAAAACAAGTTAAAAACCTATACAAAATGTAAAACAATTAAAAAAATAAATAAAAATAAAAAACAGATTAAAACCTAAACATTTAAAAAGCTGATAAAGCTTGGGTGAAGAGGTGAGTATTCTAATGGTTTTTTTAAATTGCCAGAGATGGGTAGGATCATATTTCAGTAGGGAGTGCATTCCACAATCTCGGGGCAGCAACTGAGAAGGCCCGTCTCCATGTGGCCACTATGTGGCGGCAACTGGTGATGGACCTCTCCAGATGACCTCAATGGGCGGTGGGGCTCATAATGAAGAAGATGTTCTCTTAAATACCCAGGGCCCAAGCTGTTTAGGGCTTTATAGGTTATAACCAGCACTTTGAATTTTGCCCAGAACAGCTAGCGTAGCTCTATCAGCAAAGGAGTGATATGGTCTGTCCAAGATGACCCAGAGACCAACCTGGCCACCGCATTCTATACCAGCTGAAGTTTCTGGATTGCGTAGAAAGGCAGCCCCACATAGAGCGCATTGCAGAAGTCAATTCTGGAGGTTACCATCATAAGTACCACCATTTTGAGGTTGCTCATCTCAAGAAACAGATGTAGCTGGCGTAGCAGCCAAAGCTGATAGAAAGCCACTCTGGCCACCGCCTCAAACTGAGATATCAGGGAAAGGTGGGAATCCAGAAGTATGCTCAAACTGTGTACCTGTTCCTTTTGGGGAAGGGTGTCCCCATCTAGAACAGGGAGATCAAAATTGTTTCTAGAGTTCTAACCCCGCACAATTAGAATCTCCGTCTTATCTGGATTCAGTCTCAGTTTATTCTCCTTCATCCAGCCCATTACTGCTTCCAGGCAAGCATTTAGGGAGGTTATGCCATCTCCTGATGACATTGACATGGAGAAGTAGATCTGGGTGTCATCAGCATACTGATAACACCCCGCTCCAAATCCCCTGATGATCTCTCCCAGCGGTTTCATGTAGATGTTAAAGAGCATTGGAGACAGTATGGAGCTCTGAGGGACGCCATACATAAGCTCAGATTCTGAAGAGCCATGGGCGTAACTATAATAGGGCAAGGGGAGTCAGTTGTCTGGGGGCCCACTGCCTTAAGGGGCCCCCCAGAGGCAAGTCACATGACTGATTTCCCTAGCCGTGCACCCGCCTGGGCTTCTCTCAGTTGTATTCATCCTCTGAAACTGATGTGAGAGTTAAGACCTGGAGCTACCAGAACAGCATGTCTTTCTCTAGTACCATTAAATGACTTGCATCATCCACAATTCACAAAACCTTAAAAAAATAATTTAAGATTTCTTTACTTCATGAGCTGGGCTTCAGTGAGTTGAGGGCATTTTAAAATATTGTCTCTGGGCCCACTCCAACCTTGCTACGCCTGTGTGAAGAGCAACAGTCTCCAACTGACACCATCTGGAATCTGTAAAACAGTGCCTCCCACCCCCAATGCTCTCAGACATTTCAGAAGGATGCTATGGTAAATAGAATCCAAAGCTGCCAAGAGATCCAAAAGGACCAACAGAGTCACACTTACTCTGTCAATTCCCAATTGGGGATCATCCATCAGGCCAACCAAGGCATTCTCCACCTCATAGCCCTACTGAAAACCAGTTTGAAACGGTTCTAGATAATTAGTTTCCTCCCAGACCATCTGGAGCTGAGAGGCCACCACCCTATCAATTACTTTGCCCCACAATGGGAGGTTGGAGACAGGCCTATAGGTGCTCAACTCTGAGGGATCTAGTGCAGGCTTCTTTAGAATAGGTCTAATAATTGCCTCCTTAAGAAAAGGAGACATCCTGCCCTCCCTCAGAGAAGCATTTATGATTTCTACCAGGTCTCCTACTACAGCCTCCCTGATAGATAGAACAAGCCATGTTGGGCAAGGGTCAAGAGGACAAGTGGTAGGCCTCATTGCACCAAGCAGCATTGCTCCACATCCTCAGGAGTCACAAACTGAAACTGATCCAGTCGAACCACATAAGAGGAGTTGCTGGACATCTCCAATTCAGACACCGTGGTAACTGTGGAGTCTCCATCTCATTCAGCCCAAATACAAGAGATTTTATCTGCAAAGAACTCATTAAACACATCACAGTGGGTAACTGATGGCTCCGAATTCTGATTCAAGGAAGGGGGGCATGTACTAGCCCCCTCACAACCCTGAACAACTTGGCTGGACGTGAACTCACAGATGCAATACGGGCAGAAAAGAACTGCTTCTTTGCCGCACATATTGTCTGAGCATCGATCTTTAAATGTGCTCTATGTCGTAATCTGTTGGCAGAGGCGCTCTTACCCCTGGACTTCTGGGCCGAACTCCAGGACCTCCACAGCCCCTGGTGGGGGGTAAATCCTCTTTCATCTGTCCTGAGTGGTGCGGTTACCTGGTGGAGCATAATGATGCTTAATTTGCAGGGGGGCCTCAAAAGGCCTTTAGGTCCAGGCTCCAAAGCTACCTAGGTGCACTTCTGTCTGTCGGATTCGAGTTGAGACTTTCTCCACTTGCACTCCAGTCACCTACCTTGCCACTTCTGCCCCTATAGGTCTTCTGTATACCAAGGGCCCAATTTTGAAGCAGGTTGGAGGGAGGGGATGCTTAGGAGCAATTGTGTCTACTGCCCTGGTGAGCATGTTGTTCCAGTTTTCCACCAGGGCATCAACATCATCACCAGCAGAGCCAACATTAAATTCCTCCAAAAAAAAAAAAAAATTGGAATCCCATTGGGTCCAATAACCGCTTTGGGCAAACCATTCTAATAGGCCGCTCACCCCTGCGGAGGTGGGAAGTGGTTGTAAGCCTAACCTTAATGAAATGGTGATCCATCTGTGACAATGGGGAAATCACAGGAGTCCCCACCCATGGAACACCACCCTGATCAGAATAAAAGACCAAATCAAATGTGTGACCTGCAGCGTGCATCGGTCGAGAGACCACTTGGTAGGCCCATAGTTGTCATGGCTGCTATGAACACCTGAGCTGCCTTAGACAAGTTGGCCCCAAAATAAACATTGAAGTCCCCCAGCACCAAAAGTCTGGGAGACTCCAACGTGAGTTCCGTGACCAACTCCGTGAGCTCAGTAAGGGTTCCATTGGCCAGCGGGGCGATCGGTACACCAACAGAAGTCCCAATCTATCCCTGGTCCCCACACTTAAATACACATATTCAGTATGGCCAGATACCCCAACAGGGACCCTGGTAAGGGAGATGTTATCCTTATAGTCCACAGCCACTCCACCTCCCTGCTCACATCCCCTTACCTGTTCTTCTACAGAATACCCCAGAGGAAGAAGCCATGACCAGACTAGGCCACTAGCCTCCCACAACCAAGTCTCAGTGATGCATACCAGGTTGGTCCCTTCATCCATGGATGAGTTCAGGTTTATTCTGGACTGACTTGGCATTGCAAGGTGAGGCTATGTGAGTGGTTAGCAGTGCTCCCCGAGGTCAAAGAGCTGGCAGGACAACCAGAGGGGAAGATAGCTATTAAATTTCTGCTTTCCTCTTCCCCTGAAATGGCCCGCTGACCTGCCAACATTACTTCTTCTGTTCCCCACCACCACTGGAATAGCTGCCTCTCATGAGGGACTCTGGCAGGGCTGGTGTAATCAGTAATTGTAGATGTTAAGAATCAGGCACTTGGGAAGGGAAGGCTCCCTATCAAGGCAGCAGAGCTGTGCTGGTCTAAGTTGTTCCAGCCAGCAAATGAAGGGTGCGGGGGAGGCAGCTGTAAATCTCCCAGCCATCCAGCAGAGGAGACTTGATGGCAGAAGTCAAAGCTCACCCCCTCCGGTCTTCTCAGAAGAGCTGCAATGAGGTCCTGTTAGACCTGGTGTCAGGCTCACCCTTGGATCGTTTTTTCCCTTCCAGCTGTCTGGACTGAGACTTCTTCGCATGACCATTCCAGGTGGGGCTGGGAAGGGTGGCAGGAGGAAGCAGGGCACAACCTACCTTTCCTCACACTATCCTTGCCACTTTGGGATCGTTCTTACCGCATGACCTTCCAACCAGCACACGAGCAATCCACAAGTGGCGAGGAGGCAGAGGGAAAGCAGGCTGAGGCTTCCTGCATACCGCACTGCATGCACTCTATGAGGAACACAATGCATTGAGGGATTTCCCAATGCTGGGCACTCCTGCCGCCTAGCTCTATGGAGGCTCAGGCTGCAGGCAGCCTGAGCATCCATATGACTGGGAAGGATGAGTTAGAAAGGGGTGTGTGCCCTTCAACCTCACTTTTAGCCTGAGTAGAAAACCCAGGCTATCTTGTTGCAGAGCGCCAGGATCAGCCCTACCCGGGTATGGCTGTGCAAGCCTGGGTAGGGCTGGTTGTGTGAACGACCTTCTTGTTTCACAATATAATAGCAATTCTGAATGACAGATGAAATTCCTCATGCTTTAAATATCCCATATTCCTTACAAATAGCCTGTGAATGAATCCATTTACAAGGTCTTGCCATCATTGCCAGGGAACTTGTAGCTGCAAGATAGACTTAGGAGCAATTGTGCTTATGAGCAATTGTGTCTATTGCTTTAGTGAGTTTGTTATTCCAAGTTTGCACCAGAGCATCAACAGAATATTGGCAGAGACAACTCAAAACCTTCCAAGGCTTCTTGGAATACTATTGGATTCAACAACCTTCTCTGGTGGACCTTATGGTTGCAGCTGCAAGTCCTACCTTAACCAGATGGTGGTCCATCCATGACAATGGGGAAAAAATAGGAATCTCCACCTATGGAACACCACACTGAACAGAGTAAAAGAGCAAATAGACTGTGTGACCTGTAATGTGCATTGGTCCAGAGACTACTTGGGATAGACCCATCGTTGCCATGGTTGCTATGAACTCCTGAGCTGCTCCTGTCCAGTTCCATAGATAACAGGTGTTTTAGGTATGTGCACTCATTCAGAAGTCCACCAATGCTTCCTTAGATGCTTTCAGTAGCAGCATGGGCTAATTGGGGACACCTGAGAAAATTTGCACAACATGTGTTCCTCATTGCTTGGGCTCTTTCAGTGTTTCCAAGCCCTGGGCAGATAATGCTGTCCTCTGTAAGAAAGCATGGTGTCTTGCCACTTCTCCGGATGCTTGAAACAAATTTCACCTGCTGCTTCTTTGAATCTAGAAATAAGTCTTCTCATCTTAGATTGAACCTCTGATAAAATCAGGATTGTGTCTGGAGGCATAATTACTCCTCTGATAGGTCTCATCTCCAGCATTTCCACAGCTTCAGAGATCTCATCCACACAGTTAAAATTGAATGCTTTGCGCTACCCACATCAATAGACTCATTTTGTCACAGCTAATAAATATCTGTTTGATTCTTTCCATTACCTGTAAAGGTCTTTGAAGAAGGGCAAATCTTCATCATGCTTTCCTCTTGCAAAATCTGCTTTAAAAATTTGAGAGCAACATCCTCCAGGGCTAGGTGAATGTAATAACAAGTTGGGGTTGGGTTTTTTTGTTTGTTTGTTTGTTTTGTTTTTTACCAAATACAAAATATCTGTAAAGTAACTGTTCTAATATAGAGCCTAAGATAAGTTCCAGTTAAAACAGCCACTACCTTGACTTTGGGAATAGTCCTTTATGGTCTACAGTATTCTTTGCAGATTATATTTTAGGGTTGGCAATTGTTGTCCTGTTCCATTTTGGATGGTATATGGATGTTTTATGCACTGGAATGCCTGATTATTTTAGCCTTGATCCTGAGCATGCTTCTGTATCCTTTAAAATTATAAATAGAATTCTCTAGTGCTGTTGAAAAATAGTGCTGTTGAAAAAAAAGTATCAGGGTGGGAAAGCAAAAATAGTTACTCTAATACAGATTACATTATCCACACCCTACTAAATGCACAGATATTTATCTTTCTAATGATCAAGTTATTTCTGTTATAGTACCCAACGTGTCTTAAAGTGCAGGTCCTATGTAAGAATCAGCGGTTGTGCTGATCGTTTCAGCTAATGCAGAATCGGCAATTGCACACAAGGGGAGGGTCAACTTCAGCAACCTTACCTTCCCCCAGAAGTGCTCTGTGCCACCCAAGAAGATGTCCCCGAGGAATGTCCTCATGTGAACATTGCTTCTGTGTTAGTTAGGAGCTAGGCAGCAGCACTGGCACTTCTCACATAGCACACACACGTCATTAGCCTAGATATCAGCCCGCATTTTCTGAATACATCATAATAGTTTCCTTTCCCCCCAGTCTATTTATTCAGAGGTCTTAGGGCCAAAGCATACATAATATTTGGCAGCATCTCCATGGCAGAATAAGTGATCCACTCCCTTGAATGCTGCAGAGTCTCCACATTCTTCCACTTGGAACATGGAGATACACTGCATGATGTTTGCCATCTACATGGATTCTATATGTCGCAGTGAGAAGATGAATCAATCAATACAAGACAGCCATTTTCTCTTGCATCCTCATAAGTGTTGTAATGTATGCTCTACCCTTTGATCTAAGAATCTAAGCAACTAAGACAATTTTGCTGCAGAAGCTGTTTACTCATTCAGTTTCAGGGCTGGCACTGAGACTTTTGCTGGGCTAACCTGAAGGCCCAGTGTTGATCTCTGAAGGCCCAGTGTTGATCTCTGAGGCCACCTTTATGCCCATAGTGATAGCAAAGTGACCACTGAGGTAGGAGGGAGTGCATTGGGGCAGTTTGCAAAGGGCCCCCTGAAATTTGGATAGTGCTGCTTTTCTCTGGCTGTGCAGCTTTTCTCAACTAGGAGTTTGGCCCTGGTTGTATTTTTTTTTTTTCCTCTGACTGACTTGTGGGTTTCCTGATCCTGTCCCTGATCTATGTCTACAGCATTCTTCCATTCTTTGTAGCTAACCTGAACTGTTCAGTTGAAGCTCAAGCATAGGAGCCTTGAACCCATAAAAACAACAGTGGCCTCATCCACACATAACCTGGAACCGAGGGTCCAATAGAACCATGATTCTGATCCCCTCCCCACCTGCGTGCACTTACTTGTCCATGTTAGGACAAAATGGACAGGAACCAAACTGCAGGCAAGGAGACTGCAGAGAGGAGGTGGAACTGGCTGTGTGGGCTTCCTTCTTCCATGAAGGAAAGCCCTGACAGCCAATCACCGCTGGAGAGAGGAAAGAGCTTCCTCTCTCAACTCTGGTTCAGCCAGCACAGTCTGCAGCTCCACATTCAAATGCCTAGCAGGCAACTGGAAACCTTGGGTACAAGCAGAAAAACTCACTACCACCAGAGGTTTCAAATTGGAGTTTGGCAAGGAAAACCTCAGGTCACTGTTCAGATGGGAGCAGGGTTTCAAGCATTCACATGTACAGGTTTGTCAACCTTTGGCTCCTTCAACTCTGGTTTCTTGTTACGTGTGAATGCAGCTCGAGTCTATCTATCTATCTCATTATTTCTTTGTTGTTTTTGCTACTATAGCGCAGATTGTCGTGACTGTCCCTCTAGATTTTCATCTCCCCCCCCCAAAAAAAAATTCAAAGGGTACTCACCTGACAAAACACTTGCTAAGAAGAAGTTGAGGCCAGAAGGAGAGCAGTATGCTTCCCTTCAAAGCTATCTGTCAGATGCTTTTATTCAGAAATAGTATGTAACCATTAATCTTAGAAAAAATAGGCCTAGTGAGAGAGGATATAAACCATTATTTTCTATTTCTTTTCTTTTCGTTTTTAATAAGTCTAGTTTAAGGTACTGAGGCAGAGTTTTAAAATATGCCGTGGACCCAACAGCTCTTGCTAAAATGAGAAAACCAGGAATGGGGTGGGGGTGGGTAGAGGAGGATAGGAATATAGGGAACAAACAGCTTTATACTCTCAGACCATTGGTCCATCTAGCTCAGCATTGTCTACACATACTGACAGTGGCGTCTCCAAGGTTACAAGAAGGAGTCTCTCTCAGCCCTATCTGGAGATGCCAGAGAAGGAACTTGGAACCTTCTGCATGCAAGAATGCAGATGCTCTTCCCAGATCTGTCCCATCCCCTAGGGGGAATATCTTGCAGTGTTCATACATTGTCTCCAATCCAAATGCAAACCAGGATGGATCCTACTTAGCAAAAAGGACAATTCATGCTTGCTACCACAAGACTAGCTGTCACATAGGAGTTTCTAAACTGACATTTTGGAAGATCCGTTTCAGAATCACAGTGACCTTCAGTACTCCGTTTCTGTGTGAACAAGGAACTTGTGAAAATTGCCAGTTGTGGAAATTGTCAGTGTTCACATCATGCTGTAAGAATAAGGTAAAGGGTTCTGTCGAGTCGGTGTCAACTCCTGGCAAGCACGGAGCCATGCAGTTGTCTTGGGTAGAATACAGGAGGGGTTTACTATTGCCATCTCCTGTGCAGTATGAGATGTTGCCTTTCAGCATCTTCCTATATTGCTGCTGCCCAATATAGGCATACCGGCAGGGATTCAAACCAGCATCCTCTGGCTTGCTAGTCAAATCATTTCCCCACTCTGCCATTAGGTGGCTGCTGTAAGACTAGTGTTGGTTTTTTGCTTCGTCTCAATTGCCTCAGAGCAGACAATACATCATCATTTATTTAAAGAGTTAATAATTCACTAGTCTGGCAAGTTTCATATATATACAATACCACCACATGTGCATTTTCTCATAATACTAAGCTTTATGGCTTAGTTTTTACAATCAGTGTTGGGTATTATCGTTCTGCACTAGTTATCTTGAGCTAGACATAGGCACCTGTGCCTTTAATCATTGTATCTGAATGGGAACAGTTTGGTGGGGCTAGAAGATGGAAAGAATCAGAACACAGATTAGAGAACTCAACATGTAGTTAGTACATTCATAACAAAGTATTAGTTCTGAATGAGTTAATTACATGTTATGTGCCAATACACATGTATTACATCTCAAAGCCCGTCCCCCACCCCCACAAAAAAGGAGATGTTTCATAGGGATGTTTGAGAGAGAAGAAGCAGTGAAGTGAGGCAGCTGGACCATTTCCCTGCCTTCCATTTTGCAGCTTCAAATCACCATGCTAAGTGGCTTTTATCCTATGGGATTTAAAATGCATGTTTCGCAAGGGTGAACATCATTCTCACCTCCACAGGAAGAAAAGCCACTTAGGGGTGATTTGGTTGAGGGAAATGGTGAGCAGGAAAAAGGTTAAGTGCTTTCTCAGCTGCCATTCCTCCACTTTCCCCGTGGCTTTTCTCGCTCTCTCTTTTTAAAAGCATTGTGTTTTAATATATATGTTTCCATTTAATTTATAATTAGTCCCCAAATCAAAAGAAACACTCCCCACCCAACCACTGCAATGGGTGAGCCTTCCAAATCTATGGTCATATGAAATAAACCATTCCATTTGTATGGACTGTGTGCATACCTAGCAAAAGGTCTGGTTTCCAAAAAGGAACTCCTCCTGTATTCAGCCTTGGTCTTTGGTATTTTATTTACTTTTCCCTTTTGGTCATGAACTGTAAGAACAAGAGAAAGGGCTTGAAGTAGTGAATACTTAACGCCTTACAGATTGTTTTTAAAAATTAAACTGGACTCTCTTTTTAATGTAGCTGTGGTTTGGTTTGGTCTGGTTTTATCAGTATGATTTTATTCATATTTTATTACTGTTTTTATCTTGTTGTTGGGGAAGAATGGCAGCTCAGTCCCCAAATAGCAAAGCAAAACCAGTTTTGTGAGAAAGCAGCAAAGCAAGAGGTCTTCAGACAGTTCTTTAGTATTGAAGAACTGCAAAGATTTATTTAAAGAAAAGGTTACAAACAAATGTGGAAAAGCCTACAGCCTAATTTCAGCTGTAGCTCATGGCTGAAGAGAGAGATCAAAACAAACAACCATCTCTGGAGAGACAAAATGGAGACTAACGCTGAAAGAACAAAGAGGGGAAGAGGACAAACCTGCAAGGGCTGTTCCTCAGCTTCCCACTCGCCTTAATCGATCCACCAGTCAAACACCAATATGAGTCAATCTGCCCCAACCTGCACTCTTCCACAAAGTGATCAAACATCCTAAACAATGAAACCCTAACAATAGAACCAGTGAGAAGTAGGCGAAAAAAAGGCCACCCCACCCCCCACCCCCGAGCCAATCGGGTGTGACCAAAAAAATTCCTACTTGGCTCCAAAAAAGTGACTGGAGAACCCTCACTGAAACAGGATGGGCAGGCGGGTGCCTCATCCTAGGGCAACTGAGAATGAGAAAAAGGAGCCGGCTGCTTATGCAGCTGCTCCCTCGCTCCAATTGGACAGTCACTATCATGTGCTGGGGGAACAAAATGGCAGCCCCCATACCTGTCGGCAGGGCCAGGCTCACAACTCCGCCCCCTCCTTATCACAAAGTGCTGTGGCGGGGAGTGGTTTTCTGCAGTCCTGTATATGTAGATGTGTGGGGGAATGCTGTGTATGTTGATTTGGAAGTAAACCCCAGTGTTGTCAGTAAAACTTAGTCTCAAGAATGTGTGTATAGATTGCAGTCTTAAGATGCTAAACAATATTGCATACATTTTTTATTCTTTTAAATAATATGATCATCAACTAATTTATATATTCCTGAATTTCTTTTTTATTTCCCTCTGATGAAGAGATATATTACACAGGAAATGCATAACAAAAAAAGTAAAGTACAAAGTGATGCTAAGACAATGAATACAGGTAGTTTTGTAAACAAAAATTAAGGTATTTTCTTAAGATCTCTGGCATGTAGTGATAAGAAATTGACTATAAAAAAGAGAAAGAAGACCCTCACTATGAAAATGACCTAGTAATGTCACCATCAGAAAATGCTACCATATTACAAAACAATAGGAGAACTTGACTTCAGTTCTATTGACTGATTGTCATGCAACAATGTGGGTGGGTATGTTGGATGCCCACAGTGATGTGGACAGTTCAGAACCACTAGTGGTACATGGTGGGACAACATCATGTAGTGCGAGTGGTTCTGAGCTGTCCACATCACTGTGAGCATCCAACATACCCACCCACATTGTTGCATGACAGGTCTGTTCCACTTCTTCTTACTGTTGCACAATCATATGTTACAATGTGACTTGAACTGGGATTAATGCATGTTGCCTTGCAATGAGTGATTGTGCAATGTTAAGTGGTAGCAGAACAACCCAGTTGTGCAGCAATGTGAGTGTGTGTTGCAGATACCTGTAGTGGGGTGGGCAGTTGGAAATGATTGTGTTACTCTGGTACATGTCAAACATTGACTTCAGAGGCATTAAGTCTATTTAAATCAAATTTATCCACTTTAGCTGCATTTTGAGGACATTTACTCCCAAAGTCAAAAACCCAAAGTCAGTCCATCAAGAAAAGGCAATCATTCACATGAAGGATGAATAAACATGCGTATATATTTGTAATACTAGACCATCATGTTTTACAAAGTGTGAAAACAAGGGTCATTAATAATTGGAGGGGGGAGTAAAATATTTCAGTGGCATTTATTTTCCATATTTAGATGCAGCAGATAAGAAAAAACAAGGAAACACTGATAGTTGTGTACTAAACATGACAAAACAGGATAAAGATGCAGAGTTAAGGAGAAAGTAGCGACAGACCTTTCAGAATGGAAGATGGAGTTCTGCCAAGATAGTGAATCAGTTTTCAGGATGACATTGCAGCTAAGGAATACAGTGCATAGAACAGATAAGAGTAGTAAATGTCTTTCCTTCTTTAAAAAGGAAAATTGTTAGATCAATTTAATGAAGATGAATCATCATTTATGGATACCAAATCCAAGAAAGTTAATGGAAATGACCCAGAAAAATAGATAGCAGTGTTTTGTACTTTCACAGCTTACAGAAGAGTTTATTGAGAACTGGAAAGTGCAAATAGAAACCATGGATCCTTTTTTTTCTAGACCAGATGGACAAAGATAAACAAGCCAACAGATTTAAAGCCAAGAGGTAGTACATAAAACATGCTACCGAGCCTAAAATGGCTAGGAGAGCATTTTTCACTTAAAATAGTAAATGGTATCTTCATACCTTCCTACTGCATTATATCCCTTAACTGTTCTATGTTGCTATAGTGTGGGAGAATCATAATATTTCTGAAAGTATTCAGCAATTAATAATAGATGCTTGTGGATACTCATTTTCACATACCTCATGCAAAATCAACATCACTTGAACATTCAGCAAGGTTATATTTATAGCAACACATCTTCAAGTATGGTGCATAAGGCAGTGCTAGTCTCTATTTACAGTCCCTTAAGGGGGAATTAAGTCCATAGAAAAACCAGTAATCATTGCAGTTATTTGATAGTTTGCCCTTGGTGAACTGAGGCTGTGCAGATGCAACAGTCAGCATTTTCCATTCCAAGCACATATCTTTGGGCTGAGTGGATTCCTGCCCATTCTGCTGCATGTCGTTCTGTGATACATTCAACTCCTCCTAATTCAAGTTTAACTGGAAGAATCTCTCAAACTAATTCATGAGGTGGAGTATGTGCAGTTTACTGCAGCCTGCTATCTTTCCATTCCACCTCCCGCACTGCCCTCCAGCTACAAGTGATAACATGCATATTGATAAAATGCATTTAAAAACAACAACAACTTTAATCTGCTTGTCTGTATGGTTGCTGCAGGGTTTTACCAGATCTGGTCTTTCCTAGGGATGTGTGGAACTGGCTTGAAATTGAGCTGGTTCACACTCAAACTGGTTTGGTTTGAGGGCTCAACCTCAGACCAAACCAGGTCTGAGGTTGGACCAAACCTCTCAGGCCAGTTTGGGGCCAGTTTGAGGGTGTCAAGTGGTATTAAAATTGTTTTTTAAATGATTGACTTACTGCTGCTGAGGGCTGTGGAGGCCTCATGGGATGCTGCAGCAGCCCCAGGGGGGTCTGCAGCTGTCCCACCCCCCACTGGCCTCCCCGCAAGTCTCCCTGAGCTGGTTTGGCCCAGGTAGACTCGAGGGGAGGCTGGCAGGGGGAGGGGACAACTGGAGACACACACCACCGTGGCCACCGCAGCACCCCCCAAGGCCCCCACAGCCCTTGGTGGCAGTAAGTCAATCTTTTTAAAATGAATTCTACACCACCCTTCACCCTTAAACTGGCCCTGAACTGGTTCTAATTTGAGCTGAGCTAGGTCCCCATTCGAGGGGTCAAAACCAAACATGCCCGGTCTGATTCAAATCAGTTTCAGATTCAAACAGAACCAGGCAAACCGATTTTGTGCATATCCCTAGTCCTTCCATAATGCAAGATGAGATAAACTGCTTGATAAAGTGGATAACTGGGGCACCAGCATCTCAACATTTCCCTTTGCCACTCCCTGCTATCCTAGCAGCTCTTAGCTGAGCAACTGAGGAGAAGGAGGGAGAGTGACTACTGCTCAACAAAGAACAATTCTTCCTTCTTCTCCTATTCACTAACTTCACTGCCTGATGCAGGACACACATTTCCTCCTCTGCCTTGTGCACGACTGGGCTAATTATGAGAAGAGGGAGGAAACGGCAGGAGAAATGAGGAAATGGTAGGAGAGTCCTGGAGCTGCTCTTTAGAGTATCTTGAGTACTCTGCTGCCTCTTCCACAGAGTACCCAAGATTTTCTATAGAGTTTATACAATACTTTGTGGAAAGGGCATTAGAGACTGTAAATAAATACTCTACAAATTGTCTCCAGTACTCTACCACCCTTTCCACATTTCCTTTTCTGCTTCTTCCCCTTCTCATAAGCAGCCCAGTAGTGCCCAAAGGAGGAGACACACACACATGCAATAGTGGTTACTGACACTGAAAAGATTCAGGAAGCAGAGGCGAGTGTGTGTATACATGTACAGGCACAAAAGCAAGCAGCAGTGGCTATCATTGCAGCTTCAAGAGAAAGAAATAAGGGAGCAGCATTTGCTGCCCTGCCTCAGGCGCACAGAGATCTTGGACCACCACTGTGTTTTATTGTCACACACATATGTACCTGGAAATTAGTAAGATTCCATACAAAAATAGTTGATGCAACCAGATCAAGACTGCTTTTGTGCAAAACAAAACAGAGGATCTCATATATCAGTTCTATTTTGGAAATGACATCTTCAATTCAAAATTCAATTCCAAAATCAAAATCAAAACAAAACAGAGGATTTCTAATATATCAGTTCTGTTTTGGAAATGACATC
The DNA here is from genome assembly GCF_027244095.1 of Hemicordylus capensis. NCBI lineage: Eukaryota > Metazoa > Chordata > Lepidosauria > Squamata > Cordylidae > Hemicordylus > Hemicordylus capensis. The sequence goes on along the minus strand of NC_069659.1, from coordinate 252,737,432 downwards.
ATCAATTCAAAATTCAACTCCAAAATCAAAACCCAGAGAGAAATTCTAATGAAAAGGACATTTGTCAAAGATCCCAGACTTACGGCAAACATTAGAATGTATCACCTAGGGTCTAAATCCCATTTCTAACACTGGCTACTTGGTAAAGAACACTTCTTGTGAAGTAAAGGATACTTTCAAATTTCGAGATGAAACATCACCACAATGTTTCTTTCAGCTGATATTTATGACTGCCTCCATACTGCCACTGCTGCACAGTAGTTGGCATTTTATTTCTAGATGGCATCCTGTGCTCTGCATGTGCTCCTGGCCTTGATATTCAGTATTTTTATACTCTGCTAATCCATACCTTACCAGTGAGCAGGACGAGCCTTTGAGAAGGGCAGGCAAGTTATTAGAAGCAGCAGTGCCTATTCCTTACATTTATGAGTGACCCAGTCCTTCCTGCTATTCTGCCAAGAGAAAGAGGGTGAGCAAGAGGGTAGGCAATCATGTGAAGGGAGTGTCTGTTCCTGCAAAGAGCAGCAGTCACCTCCTCTTCTCATTCACCTGCACTCTTCCTCTGGGTGGCAGAATCCCCATTGCTGTGCCACCCAGAGTGTTCTGGTGAATAGTTGTCAGCAGGAGAGCACAGAAGGAGACATGATCCCTGCAAGTCCTTATACACTTGATCTCTGCCAGGGCAGGGATCACAGCGCGGGGAATGCAGGTTTCCATCTACCTTCCCCCTAGACAATACTTGTGTGTTTTTGAGGATGCATACGCAATCCATGCTGCTCCTAGCAGCGCAGATCTCTGGAGGCCAGGACAATGTGTCCCATCCTCCAGATATCCCATAATACACTGTGTGATGTGCATGGTGCATTGGAGAATAGCCTCCTGAGCTGGGTGCTCTAGGTTCTGAATCTGTGCATGCTTGGGCTGCAAGCAGCCCCAACACGCACATGACTGGTGCTGGGGTTAAAGGCATGCTTGTGCCCTTAACCTTGGCTAAAGGCCAGGGTTTAAAGTAGGGTTAGATGGGTGGGCAGTGCCGAGATCCACACAGATCCTGGTGCTGCACACAAGCAGCCTAGCCCAGACTGGGCTAGGCTGCTCGTGTGAATAGCTTCACTGTCTCCACATAATTCCCCCCGCCTCTCTCTGAATGGCTTGGCAGGGAGGACTGAGCCCAGTGGTGCTGCTCAGAGAGAAAGCCCACTGCTTTTGCCTACTTGTTCACACACTTTGACTCTGGGCAGTGTTGCAGAGTGCGATCCTCCCCACCACGCTACACAGAGTGAGAGAGAGCATGGTTTGGCCACATACATACCTTCTCTCTTTTGGCAGAATTGGGATGACCGAGAGGTGAGGAGGACATTCCTTTTAAAGGCATGATGTGGAGCCCCCACCCACCCCGAAAGTCACCCTGGGTGTTTCAAGTGGGGATTGCATGCATTCAAGGATCAAGCATATAACACAATTCCTTTATCAGAGGAGTCAGCTCCAACATATCTGAATCCCTGGTGCTGTAGTAACAAACACGACATAGTAGCTGTTCCCTCCATCTGTACTTTCCCCTTTGTAATTGTATTATTGGGCTCACCTCTGTAAGCCTATTTGAAGGCTATGAACGCAACACCCACCCACACCTCACAAAAATAATTGAAGGGACTTCTAACAGGGGTAAAATATTTGCCCATTGAGCAATGGGTAGAGAGTGAGAGAGAGCATGTCTCCATGTTGTCTAGGTAACTAGTGATTTTCCCTCTCTTCCCATACTGTGCTGAAAGGACAGACAATGAATGCAACAGTGTTTGAAGAGAAGAAGCATCACCCATTTTCCTAAGCAAGGTGGCAACACAATCCTTCTCTTCTGATGCCATGCTTCAAGGACAGACTATGAAATCACCGCAGTGAGGAAAGAGAAGGAACATGTTCCCACATTGCCATTGTTTGATTATGCTCCCCATCTTTACATTGCTCTGAAGTTAATCTGGTTGGCTGTGAAATAGTGTGACATGAAATAGTGTGACATGAAAAAGTGTGATAGCATATTGATCATTACATAATTCCTGAATAACTAAGATAACTAAATAAGATAGCTATGCCAGTGGAGGTGCAGGGATGGGCATTATGCTGGTTGCAAACAGCCCAGGAAAATGAAAGAAATAATTATTTTGAGTGTTTTTGTAAGGCATGGCATGTGCCCTGCCTCAGTGCTAGTAGAAAGGTATGTTTTCTACTACTTGGGCATCAAGAACACTATTTTTTTTTTTAAAGTAATCAGACAACTGATTACTTTTTTTAAAGTAATCAGACAACCATCAATTACACGCCGTGACATTTTTAATGAGTTCTTTGTGGATAAAATATCTTGTATTCAGGCTGACTTATACCCCACAATTACTGCACAGTGGAATGCAGAGGTGTCCCACAACTCCTCTTATGTGGTTAGGCTGAATCAGTTTCAGTTTGTGACTCATGACATGAATAAGCTGCTTGGAACGGTGCAGCCTATCACCTCTTGACCCTTGACCAACATGGCTTATACTATCTGGCAGGTGGCTTGTTCTAGAGCAGGCCTGCACAACATGCGGCCCGGGGGCTGGATGAGGCCCGCGAGGCCTTTTTTCCTGGCCCCCGGGGCTATTTCCTCTTCCTCCCCCTGCTGCTTAAAAAACACCTCCTCAAAAAAAATTCCAGCCACTGCACGGCCGAGGAGATGGCTGCAGGGGTGCGGGTGTTCTTCCTTACCCTCCCCCATGGCAGCAGTGGCGCACAGCGGCAGAAACCAGAGCGACACTCGGGTCTGCCATTTGGCCCGGTGTTGCTTCCCAACTGTGAGGCATGCCTGCGCAGTTAAGTGTCTCTCTGTCTCTCTCTATCTCTCTGTCTGTCTCTCTCTCTCTCCCACCAAGACTGCGCCATTCTCTCTCTCTCTTTCTCCCACCAAGACTACTCCATTCTCTCTCTCTCTCTCTCTCTCTCTCCCCCCACTAAGACTGCTCTTCTCTCTCCCTCCCACCAAGACTGCTCCATTCTCTCTCTCTCTCTCTCTCTCTCTCTCTCTCACCCACCACAACTGCTCCATTCTCTCTCTCTCCCTCTCTCACCCACCATGACTGCTCCATTCTCTCTCTCTCTCCCACCAAGACTGCTCCATGCTCACTCTCTCACCCACCCACCAAGACTGCTCCATTCTCTCTCTCTCAAAGACTGATCCATTCTCTCTCTCTCTCTCTCTCTCTCCCTCCCACCAAGACTGCTCCTCTCTCCCTCTCTCACCCACCACGACTGCTCCATTCTCTTTCTCTCTCTCTCTCTCTCTCTCTCTCTCTCTCCCACCAAGACTGCTCCATCCTCTCTCTCTCTCCCACCAAGACTGCTCCATGATCACTCTCTCACACACCCACTAAGACTGCTCCATTCTCTCTCTCTCAAAGACTGATCCATTCTCTCTCTCTCTATCTATCTCTCTCTCTCGCCAAGCCTCCTGCTGCATCCTTTCCATCTTTCTTTCCCCTTCTCCATTCTTTTCCAAAATTATGAGAAGAGGTTCTCATTTTTTTTTCCTTAAAAGTGTTCCATGTTTTGTGTGATGATTTGGCAGAGGTGGAAAGGAAGAACAATGCATTTTATTATGTTTTTTGTACAGATTGTATAATATTTATATTATTAGAATGAATTTTAATTCAACTTATTTCATATTAATTTAAATCAATCTTGCCCTGCCAGAATATCAAAAGTTAAATATTGATTAAATTCATTTTAAATTCATTTTAAATTCATTTCACTTTAATTCAGTTGATTGGTTGATTGATTGATATTAAGTGTTACTCTAATAATCAGCACCCTAGGAATTGACCTCGGCCCCCATGAACCAAGTCACGGTTGGTTTCGGCCCACCAGGTCATTTGAGTTGTGCAGGCCTGTTCTAGAGGGTCTGGTAGATACTATAAATGCTTCTCTGCGGGAGGGCAGATGCCTTCCTGTCTTACAGAGGCAATCATTAGAGCTCTTATGAAGAACCCTGCATCCGATCCCTAAGAGTTAAGCCACTATAGGCCTGTCTCCAACCTTCTCTGTTTGGGCAAGATAATTGAGAGAATGGTGGACTCCCAGCTCCAGACAGTCTTGGAGGAAACTGATTGTCTAGACATATTTCAAACTGGCTTTTGGTTGGCGTGAAGACTGCCTTAGTCAGCCTGATGAATGATCTCCCATTACGAATTGACAGAGGGGTCCTTTTTGATCTTTTGATACTATCAACTATAGTATCCTTCTGGACCATCTGAGAGGGTTGTGGGTGGTAGGCACTGCATACATTTCCTACCTCTCAGGCAGATTCTAGATAGTGTCCATTGGAGTCTGTTGCTCTTCAAAATCTGAACTTTTGAATGGTGCCCCCGGGAATCCATACTGTCTCCAATGCTTTTTAACATCTACATGTAACCACTGGGAGAGATTATCAGGAGATTTTATGCAGGGTATTATCAATATGCTGATGACACCCAAATCTATTTCTCCATGTCAACATAATCAAGAGAAGGCATAACCTCCTGAAATGCCTTCATGGAGGCGGTAATGGGCTGGATGAAGGGTAAAAAACTGAGAATGAATCCCAGTAAGATGGAAGTACTTAATGTGCAAGGTCGGAACTTGGGATACTATTTTGATCTGCCAGTTCTGAATGGGGTCACACTTCCCCAGAAGGAGCAGATACACAGTCTTGGGGGTGCTTGTGGATCCAAATCTCTCCCTGGTGTCCCAGGATGAGGCAGTGTGGCCAGAGATGTTTCTATCAGCTTCTGCCGATACACCAGCTGTATCCTTTTCTTGAGATAAATTACCTCAGAACAGAGGTATATATGCTGGTAATCTGACTTGACTACTGCAGTGCACTTTATATGGGGCTGCCTTTGTACGTAGTCCTGAAACTGCAGTTGGTACAGAATGTGGCGGCCGGGTGGGTCTGTGGGTCATCTCGGAAAGACCTTATCACTCCTACACTAAAAGAGCTACACAAGCTGCCAATACGTTTCCAATATAAAGCCCTAAATAGCTTAGGCCCTGGGTATTTAAGAAAACATCTTCTTCACCCCGCTACCCATTCAGATAATCTGGAGAGGTTCATGTGCAGTTGCCACCAACTTGTCTGGTGGCTATGCAGGAACAGGCCTTCTTTGTTGCCGCCCTGAGTCTCTGGAATGTGCTCCCTCCTGAAATAAGAGCCTCTCAATCTCTGACAACTTTTTTTCACCCAAGCTTTTTAATCTGGCTGTGGTTTTAAATTGTTTTAAGGTTTTCATTTTTAATTTGTTTTATGTTGTTGTAGACCACCTAGAGACAGAAGTTTGGGGTGGTCTACAAATTTGAGAAATACATACATACACAAACTAGACATTGATATAAAATGCGGCATTGCAGGGCCCAATTTGAAGGCTATTTCTGAAAATGGAAACTATGAGTTCTGACAACAGAGCAAGATTATATGGAAGCAAGTTTTATAAACCATTACAAAAAATTAGCCAGAGTGTTTCAAAAGCACCTACACAGTGTAATGTGTGTGTGCATGAGCATGTGTGTGCACACACATGCATACACACACTTATGCTCGGCAAATGCTTTTGTAAACACTGTATACCTTGCCAAAGACTTTTTATTAATGAAATGATGTAGTGCATTGGAATTAACTTGTACAGCTTCCATTTGCTTTGATTTATTTGGTAACCAGAACTACTATTTTGAGCAATGTGGCAGACTACATGAAATGACTCTAATGAAAAATGAACAGCCAGAGTTGCTGAAATATGGGAGCATTTAAATTAGATAATCAAAATGTTTCATTTCTCTTTACACATAAAATTTAAAAATGGCAACTTCAGTAGAAGAAACACTGAGAATGGACAGGCACTATGAAGGCACTGAAACTTGAAAATGCAAATCTGCTTTTTTCTTGAGGAACACTGGCCCCATTCTCATGTTATGGGAAACAGGAGTTAAAGGGGCCAGAGGTTGCCAAACCTGTATGTCTGAATGTGTGAAACTCCAGCCCCACATGGAGAGCAACCCGAGGTTTTGCTCTCCAAACTCAAATTTGAACCCATGGTTTGTAGTGAGTTTTGCCACTCCTACCTGAAGTTAACAGACATTTGCAGTACATCGAAATGAAGAACTTCAGGCTGGGCTGTCTGAAACCGAAGCTGAGGGAGGAAGTTCCTCTCTCTCTCCAGCTGTGATTGGCTGTGCCAGCTGTCTATCATGCAAGAAGGAAGCGCACACAGCCCATTCCCCCTCCTATCTGCAGTCTCCACTGAAAAGAGCCTCCTCTCCATTACGTCCAAATGTAGACAGGTTTGGGGTGGGGAGCAGAGCTTCCCCCTTCCTCCCTGCCACATCTCCCTGTGATGAACTCTTATACTATTGGGAAGTGTGTGTGACAATATTACAGAACTCAGCCAAGCCAGATTATGTGGGTCTTTCACCCAACCGGTATCCTGCCAGTTGATCATCTAATACAGACCCTTGTAATTGGCTCAATTCGCGTGACTGCAGAATTTTCACAAACACTCTCTAGTGCTGTAGGATCTCACCACAAGGAAGTGGTTCTCATACCGTGCTTGAACATGGTCTTTGTGAAGGTCTTTGTTCTTGCACATGTGCACTTGGGTTTTTAATTCAATGGCAGATATATTGCACCCTATATCTTTACAGAGCAGTGCAGGATGCTGGGAGAAAATGAAATATTTATCAACAATGAAATATTCTGCAGATATGTATAATGCAATCAACGCAATCAGTCCTCAGAAATCAAATGCATGCATCATATTCCACGTTCCCTGACTGTTCTAAAAATATTATACTTAGGACATATTAATAGATATAAAAGAATTTAATGCAACAAGCAGGCCCTGTGTCAAAAATATGAAAATATGGTATATGTATATTATGTAAAAATGCTATGAACCCAGGGCTTCAGATTATTCATGTCCTTGACCACAACTTTGCAAATATTATACATTCCCTACAGAATTTTAAAATGTCAGGGCACAACTCTTGGTAGATGTTAATTATCTCAGGCAAGTGATAATCCATCTTGAACCTGTCAGAATCTGAGCCCTATTCACATGTTATGTTCAGTGCACATACAATCTGTGGACAGTGTATGCAGGTACAATCATTCACACATTGAAGCTGTTCTCACGAGCAGCCAAGACCAGACTAGGTCGTGGCTGCCTGTGAGAACTGCCAATAGCTGTGTGTCTCCCGGCGGCACCTCAGTAGCAAACCTGCCTAGGGAACCTGCCGATTAGCCATTGGCAAGGTAAAGGTTGGCAGCATGTCCTTACCCCAGGCTAACTGATCATAGGAACATAGGAAGCTGCCATATACTGAGGCAGACCATTGGTCTATCTAGCTCAGTATTGTCTTCACAGACTGGCAGCAGCTTCTCCAAGGTTGCAGGCAGGAATCTCTCTTAGCCCTATCTTGGAGAAGCCAGGGAGGGAACTTGGAACCTTCTGCTCTTCCCAGAGCGGCTTCATCCCCTGAGGGGAATATCTTGCAGTGCTCACACATCAAGTCTCCCATTCATATGCAACCAGGGCAGACCCTGCTTAGCTATGGGGACAAGCCATGCTTGCTACCACAAGACCAGCTCTCCTCTCCTCGTGTGTCAGCACCAGCTGCTCCTATCCAGTGCTGGCACAGGAGCAGGCTCCTGGCTGTTACCGGTGGGATCCTCACAATGCACTGCACACTCACGTAGTGCATGGAAGTATTTCCGGGGGCCAGAATGACACATCCCGACCCACACACCTCTGAGCTGCATGGGGCAGTCATGGAATGTCTAAGAATGCAATCTGCACACACCCAGCAACTCCCAGAGGATCATCTGTGGGGAAGGCAGGCTTCCCCACCGGCCACCCTCAAGCCCTCTCCCTGGATCATGAGAAAGGACTCATCATGTTCAACACATGCATAGTTGTATACTCCCTATATATATATATACCCTGTGTCTGAGGGGTTCTGTACCCAGGTTCACGCTGAAAAGGAACACATGTAAAGCTATCCACATGAAAGCAAGTACATGTGTACAAACACCTGTGCACACATACAATACTGAACGGGGCTTTGAAAGCCATGTCTGATTAGGCTGCCTAAGGCCAAGTCCACAGTTCAGTCACTTCCACTTGTGTGCTCTGCCTCAACCCCTGGCCCGAAGTATATTGTCAGATCTCAGGACTTTTCAGGTTTATAACTTCTAGCCCTCGTGGCTGTATGTTGTATTTTGTCTGCTATGCTTTCTGGGGGAATAGAATTTACCTGGGGCATGGTAGCCTTATCAACCACCTGGCTCATTGGAAGCCAGGTTTTTCAGAATTACCTCAGCAACTTTCTCCGAAAATCATCGTGCCTTGAGGAGCTAGGCAATAAAGAGGCCAAGAACATCTGCCTTTATTGACATCAATCTTCCATGGTCTCAGGTGGAGGATTTTTCACAGCCCTCAAGACATTGGGACTAAACTGAGATGAAATATATGCAAAGTGTGTGCTCTGCCTTTGGACCGTCCCTTGATTATTAACAGCAAAATAACCTATTTTGCCCATCAACTAAGTCATATAAAAAATACCAGATCTGCAATATTCACTGCTGTAAGAAAGATGACCTACTCGAGTCTCATCAAATCATAACTAGAAGGAAGGACAAAGGTTTCCCATGCTCGCCCCTGGCACTTTTCACCTTTCAGAGCAAAGGAAATGCTTTAAATACCAATGTCACCTTTATCCCGGTTTGTGCCATTCCAACTATGTGTTTGCTTCAGGCTATTTCAAGGATGCCTGCAAATAGTTGCAAATATATTCATCCAGCTTTATTATTAATCATCATCACATTGAAATAAAAAGACTTGCTTTGCGAGTTTGTTAATTTATTGCTGAAACTCACTTCCTATAATAGTAAGTTGGGTAGTTCAAAGCACTGCTGATTTTATTCTAGGACCACCTCAGTGCTTGAAAAGGCCTCCTTAATTTGATTTGGCAGTTCAGGGATGTCCAGTTTGATCCCACCTGATTCAAAAGCATTGCTTCCAGTCAGACCAAAGCGTCAGTTCTTCCCCAATCCTCTACCTTGCCACTCCCCCATCTCTACTAGTATTTACCTTGCCAGAGACAGGAGTCAGACAGGGATTTCTTTATTTTCATTCCTAGCAGCAAGAGGCTAGCAACTTTCACAGCTTGTCTTTTCAAAATTAATTTTTAAAGGTTGGGGTTTTTTCCCCATTTCCTCCCTGAAGTCCTGGGAAAGGTGCATGGTATCTTGGGAATTGTAGTTATTTCAGGGGCTGTTACGTTGTGAAAGGCTACAGTCCTGATGGCTACTATTTTAAGTAAAACAGCATGGAACGGCATTGAGGTGTTTCATGTGATGTCCAGTTTAATCCTGAGTTGACTCTTTGAGTGAGCTGTCCACTACAAACTCAAGAGCCCATTCTTGGAGAGCCACAAGCATATATATGCAGCTGGATTTTTTTATATTTTATTGCTCCAATATGCATCACTTGCACTTAGTTACATTGGACCTCACTTGCTACTTCTTTGGATACTCTCCACATTTGGAGAGACCATTCTGAAGTTCTTCACCGTCTACCTGTTGGCTTCAGCATCCTAAATAATTTGTCATATTATCCATAAAGTTGGCTGTCTCAATGCTCCATCCTGACTCTAGTTCATTTATAAATAAATAAAACAGCACCATTCCTGATACAGATTCTTAGAGAATCTCACTACTTATTTAAAGTTAAAGTGTGCCATCGAGTCGGTGTCAACTCCTGGCTACCACAGAGCCCTGTGGTTGTCTTTCGGTAGAATACAGGAGGGGTTTACCATTGCCGTCTCCCGTGCCATATGAAATGATGCCTTTCAGCATCTTTCTGTACCACTGCTGCCTGATATAGGTGTTTCCCATAGTCTGGGAAACATACCAGTGGGGTTTCAAACTGGCAATCTCTGGCTTGCTAGTCAAGTCATTTCCCCACTGCACCATTAGGTGGCAGCTCACTACTTATTTACATAAATTATAATAATTCTCTGCAGCAAGGCAGAATCATCCATACACTAGGGATATGCGTTTCGTTTCGGATACAAAACGTTTTGTGCACAAAACAGGCCATTTCAGCTGTTTTGTAGCCAAAACAAAACACCCAATGCTCAAAACAGAAAATTTTGTAGCCAAAACAAAATGTCCCTGTTTCAGATACAAAATGTTTTGTTGTTTCGGCTGTTTTGGAACTCCATTTTGCAATCGCAGAAAGTCTTTCTCCTTCAGTCTCCATTTTGAGTTTTGACATCTGTTTGAATTTCCAGCCCTTCCAGCCCACAGCGAAAGCATGGGCTGATCTGCTGGCAATTGTTTCCTTATTCCTTTTAAGCAAATTTAAGGGTAAATTTTACCCTCATTGGCCAGTGGGGCAGTGTGCATTTCATTGTTGTTGTTTCACATTGTTGTGAGTAGATCAATTGCATTTCGGGCAGGGGGGATGTGGATGTGCATGACCTTTGGAAATCTGCCTGATTTTTTCCAAAGCTCTGCTGTTGTTGATGTGTGATATTGATATTATTTGGGGTGGATTGGGGGCAGAAAGGGGGCTTTAGGGGCAGAAGAGTGGTTCAGGTGGTAGTGCCTCAATGGGTGCCTGCTGCCACCCAGATTCCAAAGGAATTGGGAAAAGGGCTAATTTTTAAAGAATTTCTGAAGTTGAAATATCTTTGGGGCAGATTGGGGGCAGATTGGGGGCAGAAAGGGGCCCTGAGGGGCAAAACAGTGGGTTGGGTGGCAGTGCCCCAAGGGGTGCCTGCCACAACCCAGATTCCAAAGGAATAGGGCAAAGGGCTGATTTCTTATGAAATGTTGGAAGTTTACGCTTCTTTAAGCCCCCCCCCCGCCCGGGAATAATGGAGGTTTCAGCAGACCCATAACTGCACCTGGGGGGCACTGGGTTGGCCGGGAGTAAGTGGTGGTGTAGTGCACATAGGGTGCCAACAGCACCCAAGGGTTGTTAACCCATGGGGTGCTGGGTTCTGTTGTTTCTGAGGTGTTCTGAGTGTAGATTCTCTGGTAGCATATGAGATTTTCAATGACAAACCATGAATCCACTCTCATATGCTACCAGAGAATCTGAATCTACACTCAAAACATTTCAGAAACAACAGAACCCAGTACCCCATGGGTTAGTAACCCATGGGGGTGGTTGGCACCCTATGTGGTCTACACCACCACTCACTCTGTGCCACCCTGGTGCCCCCCAAATGCAGTTATGGGGCAGGAATTATGGAGGTCCATCATTCCCTCTGGGGAAGAACTTTACAGACATGCAGACTCCATTACATCTTTAAAAATCAGCCTTCTGCCCAATTCCTTTGAAATAATTCTGGCAGCTTCCTTGCCCCCACTGGGCACTACCACCCACCCTAATCTGCTCTGGGCCACCCCTTTGCCCCCAACATGAAGCTATACTTTTGCTAAAACCTCAATTCTTCCCTAAGTGAAAAATCCTATACTTCAAAAATTCACCAAAACCCAGCCCCTTTTCCCAATTCCTCTGAAATTTGGGTAGTAGTTTCCACCCATTGGACACTACCACCCCCACCCACTAGTTTTTCCTTGGGGCCATTTTTTAAAATCCAAAACGTTTCAGATTCGGATTTTGCAATTTTGAACAAAGAACAAAATTAGGGTGTTTCGGATTGGCTGGTTTTGAACAAAGAACAAAACAGGGGTATTTCGGATTCGGACCAAAAACAAAACAGAAAAAAACCCAAAACACACAACCCTACCATACACCACCCTTTGCACAGATCACAATAAAGACTCAAACAACAAGATGCTAGGGTTTGGAGAGCAAATAGCTTCATAAAACAAATAAGCCAAGTACGGTACTAAACAGAGAATGCACTACAAGTCTACATCCCAGCTTGAATGTTGCATGCATCACATCTGTTAACACTAAAAAATGGAACTGAATCACAGCTGCATCTTCATCACTTGATACCTCATCAATCAATGGCACATCTTTTAGTGGCTAGTTGTTGAATACATAAACTGATCCCATTGAAAAGCAATGTGTCCAGAGATGATGGCAGATGCCATACAAGCTCTTTTTGTAATGTTTGACCTGTGTTGGCTGTTTCAGACACTCAACCCATCACTTATTGCAGTCATTGAGTGATGAGCATGCATGCGTAATCAGCCCTACAGTTAAAACAAAAAGCAAAACTGCAAAACATGTTTTAAATTTTAAGCAGATACTACAATACTGTTCTGCAGTGAAATGCTTTTTAATATTAATAAAGCTATCACCAACCCCCACAGTATTAATATGAATAGCATGATTTAAAAAATGACTTCAGCCTTCACCATACTGAAATGCTCATTTAATTTTTATGGGAAATGATTAAGATTCCTTTGGCTGAGGTTTTATATTGTTTACTATAATGCTTTATTCTTCAAAATCTATTGGAAGAGACAAACCACAGGTTTACCAGTCTATTAAATATAATTATACGCTATAGACGGTGAAGACAAGAAGCTTACTATATAGGTAATTTCCTTATATATTGACTTTAAGTCCATTCACTGAAGTTAATGTTCTCTGTTTAGGCAAAATTGTTTGTCATCAAGATTACATGCTGCATTGTTTTTAACCTTCAAGTAATATTAAAATGAGATAATCTAGAAACCTACACTAATTTGATTACAGGTTAAAAAGAATTGGTCTACTGAAATTTGTTTTAATAATTTCACAGAGACATGTTAGTTTCAAAATCCTGTTGCTCGCTGCTCAAATGAGCAGCGCGGTGTGTTTGCCCCCCCCCCCGCAAGAAGCACGAGGAGGGGAGAGGGCATGAGGCAAGGAGAGCCCCCATTGGCCGGCAGGCCCGTGCAGGGGCAAGGTTTTGGCCACGCGTCTCGCTCCGGCTCCACTGGCCTCTCAGTTCGTTCCGAGAAGGCAGTGGAGGCGGACACATCGGCCGAGCTCTCTGCCTAGATCGGGCCAGCGAGGGCGGTGTCCGTGGCCTTCTCAGGGCCGGAGGATGGTCGGGGTTCCATCCTTGTGGTGGCGGCAGCAAGGGGGGTGATCGGGAACACACACCCCCAATTTGATCTGGCTCACGGGCCTAGTGTTTCGGGTTTTCGGTGGCAATAGGGGGCAGTTTGAGATTCCCCCCCCCATGGGTTCCTGGAATGGGCCCCGGGTACCTTGGGGGGGCGCTCTAGTCTTGCTGCGGGGCCTGGTTCCACATAAATGCCCCTTCCCCTTGTGGGGTGTAGACTGGTGGTTGGCTGGTCCCCCTTCTTTCACAGCTGTGATTTGGGGAGACAATCAGTGGCAAGGCCTGAGGGACTGCTGAGCAGGGAGTGTGTGGGCTCTCCATTGGAGCATGCCAGCTGACTGGTTGGTGGTGGTGACTGCTGGCTATTTCTGGGTGCCGGATTTGGAGGCTTGTGTGGGTCTGGTCATGGGCCCCAAGAAGGCAAAGGGGGAAACAAGGGGAAAATGTATACGACCCCCAGCAAGGCCTCAATGTGCACCAGATTCCTCATCTGAGGATGATGTGGACATGGGCACCATTAGGGTGCTTATTGCTCATTTAGAGGCCCTTGAAAAGAACAAGCAAGGGGGGGGTCCGGACAAGGATAAAGGGGGCCCTTTGGGTGTCCCTCCTGCAGTGGGGAGGGGCACTAGGGGGGCCAAAAAGGCCAAGCTCATGCAATCTCTGTCTACCAGGCTTGAGGTGTTGGAGGCTAAAGAAAAGCTACCTGCCCCGTCAACAGCGGACTTGAATTCAGGCAAGACCAGTCCTACATCAGCTATGGACCCATCTGTGAACGAGGGGCATGCAGCAGACTGGCAATGGTTGGGTGAGTTTTCACAATACACTTGGCCTTGGGGGATGCATCCCATGGTGCAAGCATATGGCCCATAAGGCTGGCACCCGGGGGGGATATGGCAACCTTCCCACATATGGGGCATGTGTGCAGGTATGGCAGTGGGGTTAGGCTAATTTGGGTGGTCCCCAGCCACTGGGGTCTTACACAACATCACCACAGACAACGCCACAACCCCCATATCCACCGTGTGACTCTTCCCTCCCACTGGATGACCATTTATTGCCCGCCATTAAAGAGCGCATATGGCGTGAGGAATTTGTTGATATATTCCAATTACTGTTCAGGGAACCCGAACCAGTAGTATAGGAGGGAGAACAAAAGAGAGAGGAGGAAAAATCAAAATGCAAACTGGTGGAGCACAACTGGACCAACTGGTTGTCAGTGTATAAAGTTTATATGGGTGTGATGCTACAGGTCCACACATCCAAGGGCCCTGCCCTAGTGAAGTATATGAATATAATACATAGGGGGTATGTGGATTTGGGGGGGAATGCCTGGGAGCGCTGTGATCGCTCCTTCCAGCTTAGGGCATCTTTGAACCCCTCGATACCCTGGGACAGACCACATCAGGAGCTTTGGCTCCTCATCATGACCCCCTCAAGACCCACACAAGGGGATCAGGCTGACAGTGGCCACATCATAACTAAGACCCCCACAACACAGTCCCCTGGGCCTGTTGCTGCACAGGGTGTTCAAGGTACCTAGCCATGCTGGGCTTTTAACACCTCAGCATGATGCAACAGGTCACCTTGCCATTTCTGCCATGAGTGCAGTTTTTGTGGGGGGAAACATGCCAGCCTCCATTGCCAGAGGGTCCGGGGTCCCCATGGTGGTTTCAAGGAACAGCCCACCAATGGCTGAAAGGGCGGGGGTGCCACACAGGGCAGCCCTCCTGGAAAAGGGCCCCAGCCCAGTTAGGCTGTCTGTACTAGCTCACCTCCTTGAAGGGTACCCCCTCAGGGATCAGGCGACCTACTTATGGGAGGTTTTCTGTCATGGTTTTCACATCCCTTACATTGGTCAGAGGGAACACTGTCTGGCCCCTAATCTGAAGTCCGTGCTGGGCATGGAGATGGTGGTACTCAAGAAGATTCAGAAGGAAATTTTGTTGGGGCGTGTCCTTGGCCCATTTGAGAACTGCCCATGCCTGACTTGTGCATCTCCCCACTTGGGGTGGTGCCCAAGAAGGCCCAAGGCGAGTTTAGATTGATTCACCACCTTTCCTTCCTGCACGGCTCCTCAGTGGATCCAATGATGGGATCCCACCAGATCTCTGTTCGGTTAGGTACACTTCATTTGACTAGGCTGTGAGGGTGGTCCGCTCCTGCGGGCCAGGTGCACTGATGGCAAAATGCGGCATTGAATCGGCATTCCACCTATTACCAGTGCATCCAACAGACTTCACTCTTTTGGGTTTTGCATTTCAAGGGCTTTATTACATTGATCGAGCCCTCCCCATGGGTTACTCAGTCTCCTGCACAGCTTTCGAAGCATTCAGCTCCATGTTGGAGTGGGCGCTTCAATGGAAGTCGGGGCTGGCTACAACAGTTCATTCTTTAGATGACTTTCTTTTTTGTGGAGCTGTGGGGACTGATCAGTGCGGACACCTTCTGAAGGCGTTTCACTCTCTCTGTGCTGAGCTGGGGGTGCCATTAGCACATAAAAAACCAAGGGCCCTGCTACTGTTCTGACATTTTTAGGCATTGAGCTGGACACCCAGATGGGCTGCTCTAGACTTCTGCAGGCTAAGCTCGAGGAGTTGAGGGTCTTATTACAGGCTAGTGCACGGGCACTCAAGGTTACGCTCAAACAACTGCAGCAACTCATTGGCCACCTTAATTTCGCATGCAGGGTGGTGACACCGG
This sequence comes from Hemicordylus capensis, assembly GCF_027244095.1. NCBI lineage: Eukaryota > Metazoa > Chordata > Lepidosauria > Squamata > Cordylidae > Hemicordylus > Hemicordylus capensis. The sequence goes on along the minus strand of NC_069659.1, from coordinate 252,721,634 downwards.
GCTGGTCATTCTTGAGATGGCTTTGTGACGCTACCATCAGAGTCCGGGGCCCCCATCACCGGATAAGGTTTTACCGCCCCCATGAGGGCTGACATGGAACTGTGGACGAACTTTATAGACTCTTACAATGGGGTATCTTTCTGGCGTGACACACTCCTACTGGAGGCTGAACTGCAGGTTCAGTCGGATGCTGCAGGTGGGTTAGGCTTTGGCATTTATTTCTAGGGGCGCTGGTGCGCTGAGAAATTGCCAAGTGCATGGGTGTTGGCAGGGGTTACCAGGGATTTGACCTTCCTGGAATTCTTCCCGATAGTTGTGGCCATACATATTTGGGCTGACATGTTTAAGAACAAGACGATGCGTTTCTGGTGCAATAACCAGGCCATGGTCCAAGTCATCAATACACAGACGTCCAGGTCCCCTAGGGTCATTACTTTGGTGCAGGCTTTTGTCATGGCATGCCTAACTAACAATATATGGTTTACGGCTCGCTATGTCCCTAGGACCCAGAACAGCTTGGCAGATGCACTATCTCATTTCCAGGTGCACTGCTTTCATCAGCTGGCACCAGAGGCAGAGTCACTTCCCAACAGGATGCCTCCATGGTTGTGGAGCCTTGGCGCATAGAGGCGCAGAGGGCCGTTTGGGCCTCTTTGCCCCCCAGCACTCGAGCTGTGTATGATAGGCAGTACAGGGTCTTTCAGGCTTTTAGACTCCAGGTAGGAGTGGCCCTCGAAGGGCCCCCAACCACTGAGCAGCTGATGCAGTTCCTGGTACACCTAAAAGGTAAAGGACTGTCCCCCAGGGCCCTGGCAGGTTACCTCACTGCAATTGCCTTCCATGCCAAGGCACAGGGTTCCGTTGACACTACATGGGATTTCAGAGTGAGGAGAATGTTGGAAGGCTGGGCAAGAGAATGTCTGACGAAGGTGGATAGCCGCAGGCCCATCACACCAGCGGCGGTGCAGGGTGCCTTGGAATGCTTGCCACATATTTGCCAGTCCCCCTACGAGGCCAAGCTCTTCCATGCAGCCACGTTGGTTATGTTCTTTGGGGCCTTCAGGGCTAGTGAGCTCTTTCCCAGGGGAAAGGTGGGGCACCACTCTTAGAGTAATGCAATTTGGGGATATGATACTGTGCCAGGACTCGGTACGGCTCCAGCTTCATTTTTCTAAAACTGACCAGAGAGGTAGGGAGCAGACGGTGTTATTACACTGTGCCAGCATCAAAATTTTGTGCCCCGTACAGGCACTGGGTAATTATGCTGCCCTGTGTGGGTCTGCAGCTTGCTGCCTGTTCATTCATGGGGATGGTCGGTCTCTTTCCCAGTAACAATTCTGGGCGGTGGTGAGACAAGCCTTGGCGGCAGCAAGGATCCCCACCAAGCATTTGTCCCTCCACTCATTCCAGATTGGAGCTGCCACAGCGGCCTCGAGGCTGGGTCTGTCTGGTGATGCCATTCAATGTATTGGGCATTGGCAGTCCACCACGTACAAGAAATATGTGTGTTGAGTGCCGTGGCGGCAGTCACTGGTTGTTTTTCTCCTTTCAGGCCCTGCGCATCATGCAGAGAGGGCAAGGGTCCTCATCCTGGGTCACTTGATTGTTTTCTGGGCCCACCGGGCAAAGTGAATCAATCTCCTGGATCAGTCGGCGGGATATGGTCATCGCCCAGTTTCTCCCCTTGCTGCAGGAGTTTTTGGCAGTTAACCCACCACCCGACATTCTGGTGGTTCACATGGGAGCAAACGATTTAGCAAAACAGTCAGGGCTTTCCATCATCCTTAGCATTCAGAAGGACCTCGCGCAGGTATGGGAGTGGTTTCCCGGGATTTGTGTCATTTGGTCTGCCATGCTCCAGCATAGAGTATGGAGGGGTGCTAGGGACCCCTACAAAGTTGAGAGGGTCCATAGGAAGGTTAATGCCCAAATGGCACGTTTTGCCAGGTCCATAGGGGGTGGATATATAGCGCACCCAGATATTGTTTTTTCAGCACCTGATTTGTTTAGAGGGGATGGAGTTCACCTTTCAACCAAGGGGAGGGGTTTGTTCCTTAATGACTTCAAACAGGGTTTGGCTGCATTTCTGCGCGGCTGGTGCACGAAAGGGAGTTAAGCTAGGCTAACCCCCATTGTGGCAGGTACAGTGTGGTTGGGAATGACATCTGAGGCTGGTGAACACCTTCAGGTAAGCGTTTGGCTAGAGGTGGGACATGGCAACTCTTGAGAGACTGCACAGCTCAGGGGGATTTGCCTTGGATCAACCTACTCTGTCTGGCTAAGATTCCCGGAATTGCTGAATGGCTACCGGGGAGTGCTGCTGTGGCAGAGGCCTGGCATTCGGCTGGCTACAAGGGGCAGCCTTGGCTTTAGAGCTTGGGGTCTGCCTGGAGCCAAGGTGTGTCGCCCTGTGCCATAGGCCAGGCTTGCCCTGATGGCGTGTGCCTATAGATATCTCATTGTATGAGGTGGGCAGTCAATCCCTGTGGTTTAAAGTTGCTGTTTTATTAGTAAAGTAAAATTGTGGCCCTAATTTTCACCAATACTTGTATCTCGTGTCTTCTTGGGTGCAGGGCAAACATTTATGTAAAATTTAAACCCAGGATAAAAAGAATTTATATTAAAGAGTTTTGCAGGAGTTTAGCAGGAGTTTGGTGGGGAATTCTGTGGGGAGGAACACAAGTGGTCCCCCTTTATCCCAGACACCTAGCACAAGGAGAAGGTGAGTACTACCCCACTTTTGTCATTTTCTTGGATGACAGAGATTAAAACCTTTAACTAGCTGGCAACTGCACCTAAGATCTAGCTTTCAAATAAACAAGCTCTATACATTCTAAACAGCCAATCAAACCAGTATTAAGATAGAGAGGTTTCAATGTGTGGTTGAGACAGTGGTGCCGGGAGGAGAGGTTTCAATTTGTTAGCCACTCTGATACATTTTGGGGCAAGCAAAACCTGTACAAAAAGGATAGGCTTCACTTGAACCATTGTGGAATCAGACTGCTAGTGCTTAAACTCAAAGATTACAGAGCAGCTTTTAAAATGAAGCCTAGGACATTGCTGACAGGAATTGGGTGGTATCTGGTTCGGCAAGCAAAATCCCCTAAGGTACGAAGGTGCAAACATTTCGAATAAACCTGAAGGGGACAGAGCAGAATAAGGTGTAGAGCAGACAGAAACACATGGTCAAAAAGGTCAAATAAAAGTGAGATAACATATGCCAATGCCAGGTAAGAGACTTGGTGTACAGGTGTTTATATACAGTACCAATGTCAGAAGCCTCTAAGGCAAGATGGGTGAGCTCGAGTGCTTGGTTGCTAATGAAAACATAGGTATAATGGGCATAACAGGAATCTGGTGGGATGATAAGAACCAGAGGGACACTGTTATTCCTGGATACAAACTCTACATAAAGGGCAGGGAAGGAAGGACTAGGGGTGGAATAGTACTTTATATTAAAGAAAGGATAGAATCCGACAAGCTAGAAAACCTAGGAGGACCAGAGACTTCTACAGAATTATGGGTGACAATACAAAGATTGAAAGAAAATGTGTTAATAGGGATATGCTATTGCCCTCTGAATCAAAACACTGAGAGTGAGCTGGAGTGGAAGAAGAAAATTAGAGAGGCATCAAAGAGACAGAGGGAGCTGTAATAATAGGTGACTTCAATGACCCACACATAGACTGGGTAAATTCACATTCAGGTAATGACATAGAGGCCAATTTTCTAGACATACTAAATGACTGTACTTTAGAATAGTTGGTCACAGAACCAGCCAGGGAACCAGCGACCTGGAACTTAATCCTGAATGGTGTCCAGGACCTGGAGCAAGATGTCAGAGTTGTGGAACCATTGAGGGACAGTGGCCATAGTGTGATCCAATTCAGCTTATATGTGAGTGGAGTATTGCCAGGGAAGTCCAACACACATACATTTGACTTCAGAAGAGGAAACTTCTCAAAAATGAGGGAACTGGTAAACAGAGGCGTATCTAGGGAAAATAGCGCCTAGGGCAAGCACTGAAATTGCGCCCCCTGTCCAAGCAGCTGACATCTATCTTTCAGATAACTTTACCATAATATCAGCTGAAAAATACAAGTCAGGCTCGTTAATTATTAATATTTCAAAAACTATTTAGCAGTGGACTAAGCCAGATCAAAAAATGCTGGAAAACTACAAATTTCAGTATGCTCATGAAATACCCAAATACTATATGGAGGTGTACTTGGAAAACTAAACAGAAGTGCCTGTCTAATTCTCTACTATGCATTGTAGCATCACTATTACATAAGTTTTAAAAATCAGTGGAGAATTTGACTTTTCCCAGATACTCTGTAAATAATTAAAGGATATGCAGAGTAAACTGTGTCACTGCTTGGAATATATTCTAGTCTTTCAGAAAGACAGTTAAAATGAGAGACAGAGAGCAAGAAACTCCCAGTGGGCCGTAATACTAAGGATTTCACACTGATTCAAAGACAAACTCACCATTAATAGCCATATTAGCAAGACATCACATTTAACTCACTTATCACAAGAAGCAAAGTAAGAGCAAATGAATACAATCCTAGCTCATAAGCGTCAGCTCAGTATTCACAAGTCCTGATTCTCTGTACATAGTGACAATCTGAATATGTGTACAGTGTCTTATATTATATTAATTTTTAAATTTTTTTACCTGTAGCCCCTTCGGGGGCCTTCCTAAAGTCTGTGGGGGGGTTTTTCAAAGGTTCCCCCTCACCCCGCTGGCCTCTGGGGCCTCACAGGTACCATTTGAGCATGTGGGGTGGCCAATTTTAAAAATAATCTTTTTTTTTTATTTAAAGCCACTGAAAACAAAATGGCCACCGCACATGCTCAAATGGCCTCTTCAAGGCCGGGCATGACCTAGGCCCTCACAGAGGCCATTTGAGCATGCACCGTGGCCATTTTGTTTTCGGCAGCCATTTTTAATTTTTATTTTTTATTTTACAAAATGGTGCCCCCTTCAAGTGGTGCCCAGGGCACGTGCCCTACCTGCCCCACCCTAGATACACCCCTGCTGGTAAAAAGGAAGGTGAAAGGGAAAATTAGGAGCAGTGTTCTCTCTAAGGCATGCATGTATACATGCACTCATATGTTTTTTGAGGTCCACTCAGTTAATTTTAGATCCCGCTCAGGTTGAATCAGGAAGGCCCCACTCTTAACGCACGTGTGCACACACTGCCTTGATACTGCAGCCCAGAAATTCAGGAGCAGGGTTCTCTCTAAGGCATGCATGTGTACACGCACTCATGTGTTTTTTTCATTCCACACACAAATGAAAAAAAAATTAGATAGAACACTGGTCAGAAAGGTCAAATCACTCCAGAAATCATGGAACTTATTTAAAACCTCAACAATAGAAGCTCAGTTGGAATGTATACCAAGAAGGAGGAAAGATACCATCAAGTTCAGGAGGATGCCAACATGGCTAACAAGTAGAGTCAGGGAAGCTATAAAAGGGAAGAAGACTTTTTTCAGAAAATGCAAGTCCTGCCCAAATGAAGAGAACAAAAAGGAACATAAACTCGGGCAAAAGAAATGCAAGGAGACAATAAGGGATGCAAAAAGAGAGTTTGAGGAGCATATAGCTAGAAGTGTCAAGGGGAATAACAAAAACTTCTTTATATATATCAGAAGCAGGAAACCTGCCAGGGAGGTAGTTGGGCCCTTAGATGATGAGAGTATGAAAGGGATTATTAAGGACAATAAGGAGATTGCAAAGAATCTGAACAAGTTCTTTGCATCTGTCTTCACAGTGGAGAATTCTGACCATAGACCCTCCCCAGAACTGAGCTTCTCAGGCTTGGAGGCTGAAGAACTGAGCAAATTTGAGGTGATGAGGGAAGATGTTCTTAACTGTCTTGAAAAACTAATCATAAACAAATTGCCAGGGTCAGATGGAACCCATTTGAGAGTTCTGAAGGAACTCAAATGTGAAATTGCTGATCCCCTAGCAAAAATATGTAATCTGTCCCTACAATCAGGCTCTCTACCAGAGGACTGGAAACTAGCTAATGTAACTCCGATTTTCAAGAAAGGATCCAGGGGTGATCTGGGAAATTAGTTTAACTTCTGTGCCAGGCAAATTGATAGAAAACATACTTAAGGAAAAAAACTGTTAAACATCAGGGCTCTCTTGAAGGTCAGTAAAGAATTAAGATTATGAATTTCTGCCGGGAGTGCATTCCACAGTCCAGGAGCAGCCACAGAGAAGGCCCGCCTCTGAGTCGCCACCAGACAAACCGGTGGTAACTGGAGACGGACCTCCCCAGATGACCTTAACGTGCAGTGGGGATCATGTAAAAGAAGGTGCTCTCTAAGATCTCTCGGACCCAAGCCGTTCAGGGCTTTAAAGGTAATAACCAGCACTTTGTATTTTGCCCGGAAACATATCGGCAGCCAGTGTAGCTGTTTCAAAATAGGCATCATATGGTCTCTCCAGGTTGCCCCTGAGACCAACCTGACTGCCACATTCTGAACTAACTGAAGTTTCCGGACTATGTACAAAGGCAGCCCCACGTAGAACGCATTGCAATAGTCAAGCTGGGAGGTTACCAGCTGATGCACCACTGTTCTGAGGTCATCCTCTTCGAGGAATGGACGCAGCTGTCGAATCAGCCGAAGCTGATAGAAAGCACTCCTGGCCATGGCCTCCACCTGAGATACCATGGTGAGGCCTGGGTCCAGGAGTACTCCCAAGCTGCGCACCTGCTCCTTCTGGGGGAGTGTAACCCCATCCAGCACAGGAAGATCTAACTCACCCCTCAGATTCTGAGCCCCCACAATGAGCACCTCCGTCTTGCTTGGATTCAGCTTCAATTTGTTATCCCTCATCCAGCCCATTACTGCCTTCAGGCAGGCATTTAGAGAATGAGTGCCATTACCTGAAGATGAAAAGGAGAAGTAGATTTGGGTGTCATCAGCATACTGTCTCAACCCCATAGCCAGCTCTAAAGCCAGTTTGAAATGGGTCTAGATCAGGGTTTCTCAACGTGTGGGTCCCCAGATGTTATTGGACTTCAACTCCCATAATCCCCAGCCCCAATAGCCTTTGGTTGGGAATTATGGGAGTTGAAGTCCAATTACATCTGGGGACCCACACGTTGAGAATCCCTGGTCTAGATAATCAGTTTGCTCCAAGACTGCCTGGAGCTGGTTGGCCACCACCCTCTCAATCACCTTGCCCAACCAAGGGAGATTGGAGATTGGCCTGTAGCTATCCATCGCTAAGGAGTCCAGGGAAGGCTTCTTTAAAAGTGGTCTAACCATTGCCTCCTTCAGGCAGGTGGGCACCCTACCCTCCCTCAGCGATGCATTTATGATTTTAACTAGGCCACCTCCAACAATCTCCCTGCTGGACAGAAGCAGCCAAGTCGGGCAAGGATCCAGAGAACAGGTGGTAGGCCGAACAGCCCCAAGCAGCTTGTCCACATCTTCAGGAGTCACAGATTGAAACTGATCCAATCTAATACTGCAAGGATTGTTGGACACCTCCTCCATAGACCTTGCAGAAATAGTGGAGTCCAAGTCAGCCCGAATACAGGAGATCTTATTCGCAAAGAACCCATTAAAGGCATCACAGCAGAGCAACCCCGGGGACTGATTGGAAGTAGAAGGAGGAGAAACCAAACTCCTCACAAGCCGGGATAGCTCCGCCGAGCGTGAACCTGCAGCTGCAATGCACGCAGACCAGAATCTCTTTTTCGCTGCGCGCACTGCCACCGCATAAACCTTCAAATGGGTCACGTGCTGAATCCTGTCAGATTCGAACCGAGTTCTCCTCCACTTGCACTCTAGTCGCTTACCCAACCGCTTCAGCCCCCGCAGCTCCTCAGTATACCAAGGGGCCCTTTTTGCAGCGGGTCGGAAGGGACGCTTGGGAGCAATCGTGTCTACTGCCCTGTTGAGTTCCCTGTTCCAGGTTCCCACCAGGGCATCGACAGAATCACCGGCCGCACCAATGTCAAAATCCTCCAAGACCTTTTGAAATCCCACTGGGTCCAGCAGCCTTTTCGGACGGACCATCCTAATAGGTCCACCACCCCTGCAGGGGTGGATTGTGGCTGTGAGACCAACCTTAACCAGGTAGTGGTCCATCCATGACAATGGGGAAACCACTGGGTCCCCCACCCATGGAACACCCCCCTGATCCGAACAAAAGACCAAATCCAGTGCATTGCCAGCCACATGAGTCGGTTCAGAAACCAATTGGGATAGGCCCATAGTTGTCATGGCCGCTAAGAACTCCTGAGCTGCACCAGACAAGCCAGCCCCAAAGTGGATATTGAAGTCCCCCAGCACCAAAAGTTTAGGAGACTCCAACACCAACTCTGCGACCAGCTCCGTCAGCTCAGTTAGGGAATCAGTTGGGCAGCGGGGTGGACAGTACACCAACAGAATCCCAATCTATCCCTAGTTCCCAGCCTCAAAAATATGCACTCAGTATAAGTCAGCTGTCTCACAGGGGCCCTGGTAAGGGAAATGGTATTCTTATGGACCACAGCCACTCCACCCACCCCCCGCCCACTTCCCCTGGCCTGCTCCACGACAGAGTAACCTGGCGGGAGAAGCTGAGCCCACACAGGGCCACTCGCCTCCCCCAACCAGGTCTCAGTTATATATGCCAGGTCAGCTCCCTCATCCACAATCAAATCGTGGACAATTTCGATCTTATTCTGAACTGACCTGGCATTGCAGAGGAGCAAGGCCAGATTCTGTGGGTCATTGGAGCTGCTCCCCGAGGCCAAAGAGTTGACAGAACAGTTGGAAGTGGAAACAGTTACTAAATTACTGATTTCCCTTCCCCGGTAACGGCCAGCTGCTCTGCCAGCGCCAATTCTTCTGTTCCCCACCACTACAGTAATAGCTGCCCCTGAACTGCTCGACACACCCCCAGCACCATCCCACTCAAGAGAGCCCAAACACATGTCTGCAAAAGGCCTGGCCCAACCCAACCCCTCAGCCCCCAGTCCCACCCCAAAGGCCGGCCCCGTTTGTGGGGGACTTCTTGATGGAAGGGATATGCTGACTTCTTGATAGAAGGGATGTCTTGAAGATCTTCCAACTCCAGGCAGCTCGCCCCAAGGCTGAGAGCCACAAGGACGAGAGCCCTTGTGCTCTCGCCCTTCGGCTCACATCCCTGGCTCAGCCCGAGCTTTAAAGCAGCAGAGGCTGATGGTAGATGGTACACACCTGGAGAAAGGTGGGGCAGAAGCAAAAGCACAGTCACTGCCTTGCCCAAGATGTTCCCTCTTCCCTTCTTCGTGTTGTCATAAGATTACACAAAACACCCTACTTGTACCAGAAAGTTCCAATGACACTGGTGCTACCTACCGCTTTCATTTAGTAGCCTGATACTGCCAGTAGGCAATATGTTTCCCATCTTCCTATATATTTGCCTGGATCATACAGATTTATTCCTGGCTATGCAACTTAGTATCTTGGTAAAATAATACTTCATTGCACTAATCTAGGAGGTAGGGAATGTCTGCAGAATACAGACTAGAAGGTAGGGGTGTGCACAAACTATCCCATATAGAACCGGTTCACATTGAACTGAGACAGTTTGGTGGTTTGATCATGAACCAAACCAGACCAAGCCTAGTTCAATGCAAAATGGTTTTATATCAAATGGTTAGCGGCAGTTACCCAGCTTGCCATTGCTCCCTGCTCCCGGCTCCCCATCAATCAACACCCCCATCCTCAGCCAAATAAACAGCCAACACAGGCCAACCATGGAGGCCAGAACCAACTGCGCTGCTGTCATGCAGGTGGCCTGTGTTTAAACAGTGATTCAGCTGGTGATTTGACTGGGGATGGGGGCAGTGAGTGGGGAGTGGGTAAGACTTAAACCACCTTAAACAACCTTTCACTTGCCTTAAACAACCTTTCTTGCTGCTCCCCTGCCCCTTTACTTATAAAGGGCAATCTTCACCAGATTCCCCTTTACAAGTTTTATGGCTCGAACCACCAAACTGGTTTGATTGCATGGACTGGACCGGCTGGTCAGTTCAATCAAACCAGTTCAGGGAACACATTTTGGTTCAAATTTGATTCAAATTTGAACCAAACCACATTTTTGGGTTCGTGCACATCCCCTAGTGGAAGGACAGATCCTCCATTCCTTCATGTTTCCACTTGGTGCCCCACCATGAAGATCTATGGAATCCTATGTGTATTTAAGCAGTGCCTTCACCATTATAAGAATTTTAGATAAAAGCATCATATGAATGCTTATGCAATGCAAAAGCAATCTTCCAGTGTGCGAGCATGCTATCTAGTTGGTGTCTACTGTCTCTTTCTTTCATACTGACATTATCCATACTTTTAGCATTGAAAGAGACGACTATTGATTATGGTTTCTGGTTAATAAAAAATGAACATGCTAACTTCTAAAACTGATAATTTCTTCTGAATATATCTATTTAAGTCCTTTTTCTATAATAATGCTCTGAGGTAATGCTACACAGTAATTTTGTACTGGAGTGCCCTGAAATAAATTAACATGCTTTGGGTGTTTTACTATGCCAGCTTTATTTAATGATTTCCAAATTCTACAACAGATGTAGCAATCTTTTATATATATACATAAGAGTGGGTGCTTCTACATTTATAATGTGTTATTTCATGCTTAATTCATTCTGGTGGTACAGTAACTTTAAACAGGCTCCCTAAAGCAGTTATGAGATCAAAGTCTCTTGCTGGCTTTAAAACAGTAGCCCTATTCACCCAATTACTTCTGCCACCAGCTTTTCTCCATGCAGTTGTGCTGGAGCTGGTGCGTTTATACCTTCCCAACAATTTCTACAATATAATGACACTTTTTGATGATGCTTGCTTTTCTATCCCATTATGAGTGTGTTCTAGGGAAGCCCAGTCTGCACACACACACACACACACACACACACACACACAGATATATAGATATAGATATAGATATAGATATAGATATAGATATAGATATAGATATAGATATAGATATAGATATAGATATAGATATCATTTTTATTTATTGAATTATTTGATCTGTTTAGTTGCCATTTGAATACTCCACAGTTCCACCAATAGTCAGTCCATGCCTAGGGCATAATCAGAGATCCTGGTATCAGTCAATTCCATAAAGAATTCAGTGATGCATAACTGCTGTCCTGATGAATTGCCAGATGCATTTTAGCCAAAACAAGGCCTTCTTCAGTGGTGTTGCTTCCAAATACAGGCTATGTTTGTACTAATTTCATTATATCCATCAGATCACTATAAATATATACATCCATACTGAAACCACAAAACTATCATTTCATTACAAGACAAACTATTTAGGAAGACAAAATCATACCACTCACAGTGAGCTACCAATGATCCGTCTATCAGAAGAAAATTCTTATGTCCTAAAGAATGGCTCTCTAGATACAGTCTAATTCCAACACTAAAGATTAAATAACGTTACTACAGTTGTAATCCATCTGCCATAATTATGCCCATACCTCCAGTTTATAGGGACCGTTTCTGCAAGTAAAAACTTTTAAAGGAAACATTAAAACCATAATGTATATCTCACACGATTATAGAAACAATAATCCACATACAATAAAATAATGTCCAAAATAATAAGGCTCAACAGTAAAACAGAATACCACTTACCATACAGCACCAATATATCAATTCACATCCTCTGACATTCTGACCACTAGGCATGTCAGTTCTGAGGGTATGAATCCAGAACAACTCCCTGGACAACAAAGCTCTATCAGGTCACCCCTAATTGGTTTAACCTTTTCTACACACCAGAATTTTAATTGATCTGCCTGGTGGTTGTACTCCATAAAATGTCTAACCAAAGGTGCCCGTGTTTTCCCTTTCCGTATGCAACTCTTATGCTCTAAAATCCTAGTACTAATACATCTAGACATCATACCCACATACAGTCAAGGGCAGAAGCAACCAGTAACATATATAACTCTCTTACTATTTCATGTGAATAATTCATGCAACTGATATTCACGAAACTCTTAAGCTATACTGGAATTTTATAAAGTTTTCCATTTCATGCAATTCCTACAAACTGAGAGGCACCGGCATATTGTCCCACAGGCATATTTGCCCATCAAGGGTGTTGACCCTCTGTGTCAATATCTCCTTCAGAGCACTGTGTCCTGTAATAGGGCTGTGCACAAACTATGGTTCAAACACCTTTTGGGAGCAAGGAGCAGGAACTTTAAGAAAGAGAAGAGCAAGTCCTTATCTGCTCTCTGCTGCCCCATGCAGCTTCCTGCGGGGGCAATGCATGTCTCAAGTACCCCCCCCCAACATGGTGCCAGCATTCACAAAGTGTCTGCGCATGTGTGGGCACCATTTGCATGCTCAGCAACACCATGCCATCAGATTGTTATACATTACATATCTGATGATGTCCTATACATATCTGATTATGGCCTAGGCATGGACTAACTATTGGTGATATTGTGAGTATTCAAATCTCAACCCAACAGATTCAATAATTCAATCAATCAATCAATCAATCAATCAATCAATCAAATTCACGAGAAATGAATTATATTAACCTTAACTGTATCATAAATCATAGAATCATACAGAAATTGTGATAATATTTAACCATACGAAGTAAAATTACTAATTAAAACATATTATGCATTAAATAACATCCAATTTTATTTAATATTGGTGATACCAGGGATTTAGCTAGGGACCTAAATCATGATACCAGGGAATTAGCTTGGGACCTTCTAAATGCAATACTGCTTCACCCCAACAGCTGAATTCTGAACTTCTTATACTGTATTCTAAAGGCATACCAGGGACTCTCACAAAGATGGATACCAGCCAAATGGTATTGATCTAATAGCATTGCCTATTATAAGTCTATAAATGAACACAATGCCTTGGCTGTGTCAGACAGGGAGACTCTTCTTAACAGTCTGAACATCCACAGAATGTCAGATATGCTGATTATGTGACAATATTAATGGATACCATTACAGAGGTGAGCTACCACAGTGTACAGGCAAGGACCAAAGTAATTCTGTGCCATACAGTCATCCCTCACCAACCGCAATGGTTCTGTTCCGGGAAAACCTCACAGTTGGTGAATTCGTGGTTGGAGAACAATAGAAATGCATTGGAAAAGAGGGGGGGTAGGGGAACTGTGGTTGGGACAAGACCGAAAAATAAAGAAAAAAGACTTAAAAACCACCAAAAGGAACCTGGAATAAGCCATAGTCAGCAAGAGGGGGAGGGGGAACCTCCAGAAATCACTCCTGAACCCCTAGAAATCACCCCAGAACCTCCCAAAATCATGACCACCCCCAAAATTGCAAAAAAAAATCTCACCAATCCACTTGGGTCGTGATTGGCGAGACCTGCCACAATTTCCCAGTCACTGATACTTAATACCGCAATTGGGGTGTACTTCTGTACTTCTGCTCAGCAATTTCCCATCATATATCCGAACCCTATGAGAGTCCTAAATTAATTAACTATGGTCCCAGGGTGCTGTCTGAAGACTGCTGATGCAGGAACCTTGCTAAATCTAAACAGTTTGGCTCTGGTTGTTGCCTGCATTACAGCCCTGTGTATGCCACCTTGAGTTCCATGACCAGAAAGGTATATTACAAATGCAATAAATAAATAATCTGAAGTACACTGTATTAACGTACTTCATTAAAGCCATGCTAACCTCAGTGGTTTTTAATTTTTATTTTGCAAGGGCTGGTCCGCCGAGGAAACAGATAAGCTCTTTGTACCTGGCCCTGCAGAGTTTTCTACAAGAACTACTTGCTAAGAGTGGGAAAGTGAAAGAGAGAAAGAGAAGGATACAGGAGGAGGAGACCAAACTCTTCTTGATTTATTAGACTCAGCATAAACGCATTAGCCAGCACACTACATTGTTGAAAAATATAAAAGCAAACTGGAGCATTGCAGAATGAATTATGAAAGTTGTTCAATAGAGGAAGCATTACTCACAGCTTCTTGGGGATGACAGGGTGGGAGGCCTTTTTGAGAAAAGCATAATGAAAAATAGGAATGTAGAAAAAGAAATGAAGTGTCAGCAGCTAATCTGGCTGTGGTTTAAAAAAAGTCACAGGTCCCAAACTATTATGAACTGAAACTCTGTTCTGATCACAATGCCATTAAGGTCTTTCTTTGGTAATGCCAATCAATTTTTGAGTTTCTGGAAACCGAGAGATAATCCCACAGTCATGAAAATCTTTACTTTCACCTTCACCTATGTGTTACATCAACATTCCTCAGCACACAACGTATTTGTTTTTGCTTAATCTTTATACCACCTTTCCTGACTTCATGTCAGAAAGTTAAACTAGATAGGGGTGTGTGAGCCAACTTGAAAACATAGGAAGCTGCCATATACTGAGTCAATCCTTTGGTCTATCTAGCTCAGTATTGTATTCACAGACTGGCAGCGGCTTCTCCAAGGTTGCAGGCAGGAATCTCTCTCAGCCCTATCTTGGAGAAGCCAGGGAGGGAACCTGAAACCTTCTGCTTTTCCCAGAGCAGCTCCATCCCCTGTGGGGAATTTCTTACAGTGCTCACACTTCTAGTCTGCCATTCATATGCAACCAGGGCAGACCCTGCTTAGTTAAGGGGTCAAGTCATGCTTGCTGCCACAAGACCAGCTCTCCTCTCCTAGACCAGCTCTCCTTTCCCTCTCATCAAAGAGGGAATACTGGATGGGAGTTCAAATCACAGAAATCCCACATCACAGCTTGCCTAGCCCTCTGAGCTTTGATGTGACCATTGCTGTCATAGGACTGGAGTGCCTCCTGGCATTGACCTAGGCTTATGAGCAGTAGTGCTATGATAGCATTAGCAGATCTGCCCATCTGTGTTAGGCCCTTTGGTAATGTATACCTGAATTTTAGGCCTGGGCTTTCAGATGTAATGCTTCTGATAATGCAGATGCAAGCTATATTTCATTTAAAACAAACAAACAAAAGAACAGTGCCGTTTATACCTACATTTTAAGCACAATGATATCTGGTCTGTTCAAGTTGGGGATGCATAATCGTTCTCTCTTTGCAGATGAGAAAATTGAAATAGAGGCTGTGTACTCCCCAAGAGATAGCACAGATAAATACCGTGACACAAGCACCAGTACAGTCGCCAGCCTATCTTCCAGCATTTCCTGAATATATCTCCAGATATATTCCCCTTTCCTCTTCTGTCACTCGTGAAATAGTCCTTAATTTTCTTTGCTGAACAAGGCTGTATCCTCTTTGCAGTAATAAGGCAGTCTCATCTGAAGTCTGAGCAGAGATCATCTTGGAAGAAATACACTAACTGAGTCTGATAGAAAAGATGAGTGTATAAGAAGGTAATAAGCATTTTCTAGGTAATGCTCTAGCAAGAGAGAAGAAATAAAGGCGGGGGTGGGGTGGGTGGGGAAGCCAGGAAAGATTCACTATCACTGTTATTACTGGTGTGTCTTTTTAGAGGCCATCAGTGGTTTGGAGCATTGGTAAAATGGTGTATAATGTGTTTTACAGACATGATAACCTAACCTGTCAGCAGCATGCAGTGAAAGATTAACTTTCTCATACATTATCGGAGTCTGGCTATAAACCACTGTTTTCATACTGTACGGATTCCTTTCTTTCCCCCCAATATTGCCATGATATAAGGCTGTTCTTCTGTACTGTTGTCACTACAGCTACTATTGAGATTAAATGGCCTCTGTCACATTAATGCAGGGGTCCCCAACCTGTGGTACTCCAGATGTTGCTAAACGACAACTTCCATCGTCCCCAGCCACAATAAATTGTAGCTGGGGGTGATGGGAGGTGTAGTTCAGCAACATCTGGAGTACCACAGGTTGGAAAGCCCTGCATTTTCATATGGTATGCCACACCAGTGATGGGAGACTCTAAAGAAATCCCAGTCTTGCCAATATCCAAATTATGGTTGATCTGCTTTGTAGACTGATTAATCCATACATTACATTGAGTCATTTCTCCTACCCATGGGAATCACCCACCCATTTCCATGAACTGCACACATTAGCCCTTGCATTTTAGTTACCCTCAGTTTCTAAAGTACATTTTGGAACATGAGGTATCACCAAAGCAGCGGTGGCTCACAGCCTCTGTGCACCTGAGACAGGGTGCCAAATCCCGCCACCATGGGTGTACCCTCCTCCCTTTTTAAAAAAAGCAGGGGCAGGAGGACCTCTTGCCACTTCACTGGTGGCCCAGTCATCTGCTGCCTGAGGCAACTGCTCACTTCGCCTCATGGAAGACCCACCCCTGCATCAAAGGTTTGTTCCAAATAATCCAGTCAAAACAACCCTGAAATCCAACCACACATACACTGAGGATGTTCTTACGTGCAGGGGAAACCAGGCTAAAGAAGCCCAGCCTGGTTTCCCTTGCACATGAGAACCATGGATGACGCTTGGCTCCTGGTGGTGAGCCCGTCTCCAAAATGAGGTTATGGGAGCAAGCAATCCCTTAGCCTTGTTTTTAGGATCTGCAAGCCCTGGCTGCTTTCAGCTGGGGCTGGGAGTCTCACTGTGGGGCTCCCGGTTGACAACAGGGGACCTTCTTTGCTGCCCGAGGGGGGCAGCTGCATGTCTGGGCGTGCAATCTCCACACCCAGACTAGCAGCCTGGATTGTCTGCAGGGAGGTAAGTATTTCAAGGCTTCCTCCCCACTCACCTTGTAGCCCTTTCTCACTGAATGTGAGAACGGGCTCACTAATTAAGTATTGGCAGTGCATATACATTAAAATGTTGTTGGTAAATACCCTTGAACTATATTATTTAGCTATAATTAGTTGAGTGAAAAATATGGATAATATCAAATGCTGCTTGGAATGAACCGGAACATTGCCAAATTGTTTCCAGTATAGATTCTAGTATATTGCTATATATTCCTGGAGAACTTTGGAGCAGAATGACAAACAGAATATGATGGCTCAGAAGGATTTATATTTGGTGGCCATAATCCAAAATACAAATAAATGCTTTTAACTTTGTGTTATTCCCTATGGAAGTATCGTTGGAAGCTGTGATTGTGCAGGTGGTAATGGGAGTGGAACAGATCCTCCTCTGCAGAAGTTTGGATGTTTCTTTAGGGAAAAAAATCGTTGAAGCAGTGCAGGTGGGTATGTTACAGTCCCCATTTCTCTGCATGCTATGTGAACCAGTATAGATAATACTAAGCTAGATGGAACTATAGTATGACTCAGTATGAGGCAACTTTATATGTTCATAGATGTAGAAGGTTAATATTGTGGAATTCTGAACTGTCCTGCTTGAGCTATTAGATGGTACATGGGAGAAACCATAACTGTTCCTTCCACTTTTTCCTTTTGAAATGGGAAAAGGCAGGGGGGAGGGACTGCTTAACTCTGCTGATTTGCTACCTAAAATTGCACTTCCCAAGCTAATTTTCCACCCACAGGTGAAAAGATACAGAAGAGCTATTTTGAGCAGACAAATAGATGAGAGGATTTCTTCCATCCACCATGCCTGTAATGAATCTGGCAGTTTCCATTGCTGGTTTTCAGTACAATGGGGAAAAAAGAAACAATCAAAGGACTATTTGGGTAGTCATGCTGACTAATGAAGTACAAGTACTATGTGGGAACACTGGTGCTGCTGATGGGCTTACTCAAGGAAGCACCAGTGCTCATGCAGGAGGGATATTTCAGTGACCTCCCCTTTTCCCAGCACTCAAAAACATGTCCCTGTGGGTTGTGTAGCCTTCAGGGACATATTCTTGAGAGGCACATAGTGTTCCCAGGGGAAGGAGAGGTTGTTGAAATTTGCCCATCCTTGCATTGGAGCTATGTTAATCTGGAACACAGCAGCAGAACCAGTGCTTCTCTTGTAGTACTTATGTTTGAATAGTCGGGATATCAGCCATGGTCTCCTTCATGCTTTGCCCCTGTGATTCTTCGAATACTAAAGTTGTATTGCACTTGACAATGCGATCCTTGTATAGACTGTATAAAGTAACAAAAGCTAGGGATGTGCGAACAGGCTTGAGATTGAGCAGGTTGGCCATCAAACTAGACCAGTTCGATGGCTTGGCCTTGATCCAAGCCGGGCCTGATTCAGTTTGGCTTAACTTTGAGCTGAACCCTCAGGCCGACTTGGGGGTTCTACAAGTAAAAACAATTTTTTAAAAGAAAACTTACTGCCAGGTCCAACACCTCCAGGGGGTGCTGCCACTGCTGGGGAAAGGTGTCTCCAATGGTTCCTGCTCTCCTCACTGCCCCTGGTCCTCTTAGGGCCGTTTTGGCCCACTGGGGGGCATTTTTGGCCCTGTCCCTGCTTGTGGCAGTCATTTTGAAGGCCCCCATGTGTGTGCACTGGCCATTTGTGTGCTCGGGTCATGCAAATGGCCCAGTCACCCCCTTGGCACACAAATGGCCAGTGCACATGCCCTGAGGCCTTCAATATGGCCACCACAAGCAGGGAAAGGGCCCCAAAGACCTGAAAACTGGCTGAAATGGCCCCCAAAAGACTGGAGGGATACCAGGGAGGATGCCGGGGTAGGTGGGAACCCCCTCCATGGCTGCAGCAGCACCCCCCAACAGGCCACCCGACCCAACAGTAAGTTTCCTTAATTTTTTTAAAAAAACTTGAAGAACACCCCCTTCAAGCTGGGCCCAAACAGGTTCGGCCTCGAGCCAAACTGGGCCCAGCTCAACGTGCATGGAACTGAATTGGGCCCAATTCGGTTTGAGTCTGGTTCGATTCGAACCAAATCGGGCTTCCCGGTTCCATGCACACTTCTAACAAAGGGTTTAGCAAGTTGTATTTGATTTTATAATCCGTGAAGGAGATTTAGACATAAAACTCTTTAATCCATTACAATGCAGAATACATAGGGAGAAATACCATTAGTATTTTTATAACTATTATTTTATTTCTATCATCATCATCATCATCTTTATATGCCCCTTTTCAACAAAGAAGTGCTCAAATAAGTTTACATTAAAAAAGAAAAAGATGGTTCCTAATACTGTTTCTAGGTCAGATTCTTTATATAGATAGTGTTCTAAATTATACTGTTTAAATTATATGAAATACACCATTATGTCCACACTTGTGGCTCAGTAATATGTCCCAAACCTAACAACTAAGGTATCACTGGAGCATTATAATGCATGTTTGCAATTAATTGTATGGCTATTATGGGACATTGCCCCTGATTCACAGAGCTTATTAAGCAGTAGATCAAAACATTGTTTTCCATTCAAAATGTGGACCAAGCTACTTTTTCTGAGTCTTTTTGGATGGCTGTAAGATATATAAAATTTAAAGGTCCATATACAGAGAATGTCACTGAGAGATTAAAAGGAAGCCATCAATAAGTGAAGTTTATGCCAGCATCTCATAACAGATACTTTTACAGGACACCTATTTCTCATTTCCTCCCAGACGAGGCATTAGAGGATGCTGATAACTGCCAGGTCAGTTGGAATGGCCATATTATGTGGCTGGCCAATTATTATGAATGAGAAAATAAAACTGGAACATTATTAGTTGAGTGAATGAAGAGAAAGAAAGTCAGGTGAATAATGAGATCATCTTGTGTCCTCAAGTAAGTGCTTCAAAGTCTTTTGAAATAAATAGTGTAGTAAAGTATTTTAACACTCTTTTCACTGAAAGGATTGAAGTTGAAAGTTCTGGGCTTCACTCCAGAGGCTGAATTTACCTGTACTTGATGACCAATACTGATTGAGGCAAATTTACCCGAGGGAATAGAAGAATTGAGAGAAAGGGAGAGAGAGCGAGAGAGTGAGAGAGCGAGAGAGAGGATAAGAAGCACCCAGTGTCATACTTGTGTCCTTTTAAAAAATGCAAGTTTATTACCTGACAAAAAATTCAGACAGTTAGAAGCAATGCTAATAATTGATGGAATGTTTTGATTGCTTTAATTCCTGCAGCTCAAGATCACAATATAAGTGATCTGTAGATAGTAACTACCTAGTTAAGTGTGTCATGAACTGCCCATAGGCAACATTCTACTTCAAACCTAAGCCATAGGCCCATTCACACATTATGTTCAACACTTGTACAATTAGTGTACAGTGTACACAGATTCAGATTTATACACAGGGACAATCATTCACATGCTGGCCACATTTGGACATACAATATAACTGCAATTAACGCTGACTGGAGTTAAAATTTCTAATTCCAATTAGCGGTACTGCAGACATACAGCAATCCACCATTAGCCTTACTGGAGTTGAGGGAGAGGTTTCCCAGCCCGATCGGGGCCCCCAGCTCCACGGCCAGATTGTGGGCAAACTGTCACTGCATCAGCCACTCAGCTGCGATTGGCTATGATCTCCAGTGGGGCATGCCAAGCAAGATCATTCATTTTCACCTGCCCTCGGCAGAGGAAGCGCATTGAAAGCCTTTTAAATGTTCTGCAATGCCAGTGCCGCTTCTGCCAGCCATAGCACTGCGCCCCCCCCCATTGGCCCTGCACCTCAAAAGCACCATGCAAACTCCAATTCCAAGGGGCTTCGGGGGCTCTAGGGGACCTGCTTCAATTGCCAGAGAGGAGGGGAAAACCCACATTCACTAGAATGGGATATGCAGATAAGGGAGGGCAAAGGATGCTGGGGAGTCTGCCCCACCATGACCAGGGAAGATGCTGCAAGGGGAGACCCCAGCAGAGCACTCCAGCCAGACCCATCACAAAGCTCCTGCAAGAGGATTGCTGCCCAGTAGGGTATCACTCTCATGAGAGGGCCAGGCTACTGTGAGCAGTGAACTGTGAGCTCATGATCTGAGCTGCCCACTTAACGACCATGGGAATCCAAGGGGGCCCATCTCTAGTGGGCTCCCCATATTTGTTGAAAAATGGGGGGAACCCAACTTCCTTCTCTCCAAATCCCTCTACTGCCTTGCACGTACCCCAGAGGACATTCCCATACCCCATGTGCCATAGCCTGGCTGAGTGTACAGCTGTGGGGTGGGCCAATGGAACAGTCAAGTTTGTAAAATACCAGGTCTGGTCCATCTGTGTGCCATATGCAAATAAGCAGGCACTGGGAATTGTGGGAGATGGCAATTTCTTCTACTCTCCCGACCCTGGGGCAGATGGGTCAACTGCAGTGGCTGCCGGCAACGGTGTAGGCATCTGACCTGTGCACAGGTGTGAATGGCCAGGCAGGGGGCTGGTTTCCCAGGCACCTTGACCGCCATCCTCGGGACAAGGAAAGCTGTCTGTAGGACACCTCTGCTCACAGCTTCCCAACACAGCTCTACTTAGAGCACCCATGGCCTGACACTCTCATGAGTGGTATAGTCCACATGGCCATTTAGTGGCCATGCTTATCATCATGTTTTGATGAGGAGTGACCAGGGCCTTGCTCATGAGTAAGCCAGGGTTGTAACTCCCCCTGCCCCGGAAAGTGGCTGTGTCCTACTTCGCCACCCTTTCTTTGTAAAAAAGAAAAAAAAGAGCAGATTCCACCCAAAACCTCCCCATACTCTTCCCCTATGTGGACCTCTAAGTGCCCAGAGGGCATCTAGATGCCCGCCTTTCCCCTTGCCCTCGCAATTGCACAGTGCTGATGGAGAGCTGGACACTGGCACAAACCTTTCCTACCATTCAAAAGTCCCAGTTTGTGGCCCACCCTTCTGCTGTATGTGTCAAGGTCTGGCCAGCTGCTAGGGAAGTTCACGAAGCAAGCGGAGCTGCTGAAATCGGATACAGCTTGGCTGAACGCTGTCAACAAGAACGTTGATGAACGTTGATTCTCAGCAATGAGTAGGAGGCTGGAGATGTGATTTATAGAGCAAGCTGAGAGCTCCTAGCTGGTAGGAATTCAAGGCTTGTCAGCCCTCAGCAACAGGCGTTTGCTCCTCCTAACAGTCTCTAATTGCGTTCTACATCTCGTGAGCCTGCGCTGTTGTGGAGTCAGTGGTGTTTCATTGCTTAGCTCTTCTTTGCATTGGTCCCCCATGCCTTCCCCTGACTCAGGTTGCCGTGCCTGCTCTAAATAATTAGTTGGATCTACCACAGCTGTTTCATGAACGCTGACAGCCGGGCTCTGCCCCTCAGACACTCCTGAATCGGCTGGTAAGTTGACAGCTTCCCCTTCCTCCTCGCTGTCGGAGCTCGAGGGCGTGACCCTATGCAGAACTGCAGGCATGGGGATGGAGGGGAGCCCCTGTTCTCTGGACACTGCTGGAAAGTAGGGTAGCCATTCTGGGGTACTGGAAATGATACACCTGTGGGACATGGCTGTGTGGGCAGGCAAGGGGCACGGCACTATGACGTCTTGTCAGCAGTCTCCAAGACTAGGAATGTGTTTCCTGGGATAGCACTCCCCATGGCTGTGAGCCAGAAACCATCCTCATTCTATTCAGAGCACCCATGGTCTGACACTTTCATGAAGGAGGTGTTAGGTGGAGAAGAGGAGGGATTGCCCTCTTGAATCAGCTATGCTTTTTTTGTAGCAAACTGCTTCTTTCTTCCCCACTCTGATGGTCCTTCTCATGAGCTGTCCGGGGGTGTCCCAGTGGCCTGTCACTCTCATGCCTGTCCACTGAGCTCTGGGTTGGGTGGTGGGATCCTTGAAAAAGGATCTCAGTTGACCCAAGACTGTCCTTAGTGATTGGCCCGGATCATGAGCAAGGGGGGCATGAACCCCCCAAAAGGGAAGGGGCTGTGGTGCTCTCCCCCACTCTTCCTGTGTGAAAAATAGAACTTGGCTGCTCCAGCTTCCCTTCTTGGGCCTGCCTTTCAGACCCTGCCAATAGCACCCCCACACAAACCATTTGCATGGATGGTGTGGGCAGTGGGCTGTGGAGCGGACCCTTCCAGCTATTCAAAATGCCCAGGCCAGGGCCAGCATTGTGATGTATCTAGATCTCGCGGCATGGTGATTCCCGGGAGCAGAGAGCCCCAGTTTCCAGCCACCCCAGGAGGGCTGCATTACCCATTGGGGTCCGTGGGTAAGGGTGCAGATCTCCACATTGGCAGGTGGGTTGGCAGGGCTCAGGGCTTGACAATGGCTTGGCAGCAGTCACTGAGGCCAGGACAGTACCTGCCCAAGTGCCCAACCCCACAGCTTTCCTGTATGGAACACCCTCTCTCATTCCCCTTAGTCTGCCACTCTCATGAAAGTGGTCCATGGGCAAATGGGAAGTTCTGCCACACTCAGAACCACTGCTGCCACAGTGGTGATACCAGTAAACTGTCCTGCTCATAAGGAAGACTTAGGGAGCAAAGGTTCCTACCCGAGGAAGGGGCTGGGCCTCCCTTCCTCACCCTTTCTGTGTGAAAAGTAGAACTTGGCTGCTCCAACTTCCCTGATTGTGTCTGCCTTTTGGCTTCCCCTCTGAGCATCATGATGTGGTGCCTTGCTTGTGCTGCTACTTGAGGTGTTTGTCCTTGTGGACAACCATGACTGCTGCCCCCGAACAGATGTGCGGCTTGACAGGCTGGCCAATCTGGGACGGGGCATGTTGGCATCCCTGTAGCCTGGCAACTCCATAGCTGCATGGCTCACAGGAGGGGCATGTCTGGTTTTCCGAGCAGCTGCCAGGAAGATGTGCCAAAAGCATGGAGCAGACACATCCTCAGGTGGGTCTGCAGCATTGCCTCTATGACTGGGATTTGGAAATGGGCTCTTAACTGCGGTTATGGGTGAGTCTGCCTGCAGGCATAACAGTTTGGTGGCCCCTGCTAACTGGGCAAAGAGGCACCTTTTACCGTGGTGATTCTCTTTATTTAGCAGGGGGAGAGTAACTGGCACTGTCCACCCCCAGCACAGTACCTCCAGTGACTGTTGCTGGTGTGTATCTCGTGTTTCTTTTTAGAATGTGAGCCCTTTGGGGACAGGGTTCCATCTTATTTATTTGTTTGTTATTTCTTGGTGTAAACCGCCCTGAGCCATTTTTAGAAGGGCAGTATAGAAATCAAATTATTGTTGTTGTTGTTGTTGTTGTTGTTGTTGTTGTTGTTGTTATTGTTATTATTAAAACTGTAGTTTTCGGTGGTGAAGCTTAGAGGAAACCTCGGGTTCCAATGGGAATTTGGCGGGGCAAACTGGAGTTAACTTCCATGTGGTTTTGCACATTCAGGCATCTACAGTTACAACCTCTGGCAGCTTTAACTGCAGTTAAAGAGTACATGTGAACTGGGCCGTTACATTGAATGCAGGTACAGAAGTACATTCCCTATCTGTACCATGCATTTGAAAGGCCTGTATCCAGGTTCACTTTTAAAATGAACAGAGGTACAGTCATTCACACAAATACATGTATGAATGTACACTCATCTGTACACTTGTACAGAATATTTGCCTGAATCTGGCTCATATTAACATGTAAAGAACTAAACAGGAATACAAAAAGCATATCCTGATAGCTGGAGTTCCACACATGAATATATTATGGGAGAAGAATGGCCTTAGATGGAGGAGGCTGCAGGGCTTCTTAGGGTGGCTTCACATATCCCGGCGGCAAGTAATTTCCTACTGACCACCATTTCCTCCTGAGCATGTGCTCTTGGTGTATTGCACCAATCCAAAAATGTCAGGTTATCCTGCAGCACTTCTCTCTGTGAACCCATCCTCTGTAACCTAGATTTGAAGTTGGTTACAGATGATGGGTTCTTGAAGGGAAGTGCAGCTGGAGAAACTGGCACTGGTGGGTTCAGATGATATGCTGAGAGTAGAACTTGCAGGTCATACTGGGAGTGTGCGTTTGCCGGGAACTGGAGGTTGACAAACACTTACTTGCCACCATGACATGTTCTGCTGTTCTCCTTAGAGAACAGCAGAAAATCTCTGCTCTTAGCCACTCCTTTTAGAATGAAGCAGCTAATCCATCCCAGCTACCATATAGGTTCTATTAATAGCCCACAAGGGGCTATTTCCCTTGATGTTCAAAATGTGAATGTGAAATTTTACTTCAGAATTTGAATTGAGTGATTTAGACTTGCTGGCATCTTTTCACTGTTTTGATTTTTGCAGGTGGCTAATATGAAATCTCAAACTGTCAAATAATACTGTTTGATAACTAAATACTATGATATGCCCCTTTTCAGATTCTATCAGATACTAAAAGCAATTGCATGTCAGCTATGACACACTGTAAAGTATTAACTGTCAAATACTGAAACAAAATATAAATGGACATAAATTATAAATATCAAGTTTTCAGTGAGTTATCCAGTAAATATTCAATATCAAAAGTGAAGAGCATTCTGAGGAAGAGTTTTGGATGCAAATTCATTTCAACTCCAGTATGAGATTTTTAAAACACATACACACAGACACCCTAAACAAAACTAAATTGCCAGACCGTGTTTCCTGAATGTTAGGTGTTCCTCTGGGAGTTTAACTGCACAAGCAGTTTAGCTTGGATGGAAGGAGATCCAACTCCTTTATTAACATGCAATAGACTTCCTTCATCAATTGGCAGCACTTGGAAGCTGACAGCCTTGTTTGGACAACATAGCCATGTAGAATGAATGCATGAACAGAGGTGTATCTAGGAAAAATAGCGCCTAAGGCAAGCACTGAAATTGTGCCCCCTGTCCAAACATCTGACACCCATCTTTCAGATAACTTTACCATATCAGCTGAAAAATACAAGTCAAGCTTGTTAATCTTTTAATATTTCAAAAACTATTTAGCAGTGGATGTAGCCAGACCAAAAAATGCTGGAAAACTTCAAATTTCAGTATGCTGGGGCTCATGAAATACCCAAATACTATATGGAGGTGTACTTGGAAAACTAAACAGAAGTGCCTGTCTAATTCTCTACTATGCATTCTAGCATCACTATTACATAAGTTTTAAAAATAAATGGAGAATTTTACTTTTCCAGATTCTCTGAAAATAATTAAAGGATGTGCAGAGTAAACTGTGTCAGCTTGGAATATATTCTAGTATTTCAGAAAGACAGTTAAAATGAGAGAAAGAGAACAAGAAACTCCCAGTGGCCTTAATACTAAGGATTTCACACTGATTCAAAGACAAACTCACCATTAATAGCCAGGTTATTAAGATATCACATTTAACTCACTTATCACAAGAAGCAAAGTAAGAGCAAATGAATACAATCCTAGCTGATAAGCTTCAGCTCAGTATTCACAAGCCCTGATTCTCTGTACATAGTGCCAAACTAAATATGTGTACAGTGACTTATATTATATTAATTTTAAAAAAAAATTACCTGTAGCCCCTTCGGTGTTGTAAATCTGTTAGCTCGGCTAACCCAACAGGATTTACAACACCTTTCAGCGCTCCCTCTGTGAGATAACAGAAAGCAGCGAAACTGCAAGAAGGAAAAGAAAAGAAAAGGCCCACAAAGAAAATAGTAAATGAATTAAGTCCCCTGAACTGAACTAGGTACCCCGCTCTAACAATAACTGAGTAATAAGTGAAAAGAAAACACAAAGCAAGGAATGAAATGAGCGAAGGACACCAAAACAAGGAATTAACGGAACAAAGCAGGAAAGCATAAACAAGGCAAACTGGAACTCGGAAAAGTCTGGAATTTAAATAGCACACTGTCTGCCACCCGCGAAAGTTGCAAACAGCATCTGAGCAAGTGAGAGACTGCTAAATATCTATGGCTCAAGAGAACCAGCAGCCAATCAGGTTTCCCTGAGTCAGCACTTCGGCTTCCTCTCTTGTGATCTCCTGTGCCTGCGTGACTGCCTCTGAGCTTGCCTCTTGAGATGCCTTCTCAAGACAGGTGAAATCCCAGGCTTCTCCCCATCAGAAATCATGTCTGGAAGCTGTTGCGAATCCTCAGCTCCAGAGTCTGGTCTCCCTACCAAATTCTGTTGCTGTGCCTCTGAGCCCTCACTAGCAGGCGAATCCTCCTGCTCTGACTCTTCTGAGTCAGAAGTCTGAGCCATGACATTCAGTTGGCTTCCTAAAGGCCATGTATAGGGGGTCTGCAATTATTCCCTCTCCCCCCGCTGGCCTCTAGGGCCTCACAGGGACCATTTGAGCATGTGCGGTGGCTATATACATATATATATATATATATGGCCGCTGAAA
The DNA here is from genome assembly GCF_027244095.1 of Hemicordylus capensis. Lineage (NCBI taxonomy): Eukaryota > Metazoa > Chordata > Lepidosauria > Squamata > Cordylidae > Hemicordylus > Hemicordylus capensis. The sequence goes on along the minus strand of NC_069659.1, from coordinate 252,694,577 downwards.
ACAAAATGGCCACCGTGCATGCTCAAATGGCTTTTGTGAGGCCTGGCATGGCCTAGGGCCTCACAAAGGCCATTTGAGCATGCACAGTGGCTATTTTGTTTTTGATGGCCATTTTTTAAAAAAAATTAATTTTAAAAGATGGTGCCCCCTTCAAGTGGCGCCTGGGGCACATGCCCTGCCTGCCCTACCATAGATACGCCCCTGTGCATGAAGGGAGCCAGATTGTGTCCTTTCCCCTGATCTCCATGTGTTTATGGTAACTGGAACAGAATCTACCCATGTACAATTTGATGAATGTGTGCAGACTTGATCAGTAGCCACTGACCATCCATAAGGCACAGCTGTGTCAGACTTTCAGGAGGAACCCACTTGCCACACCTTCCATGCATGAGACAACTTTATCTTTGTGTTGATTTCAATTAGATGCTGAAGCTATTCTCACAAGCAGCAAAAACTGAGCTAGGGAAGCCCAGACAGGTTTTTGCTGCTTGTGAGAACTACCCGGAGCTGTGCAGCAGTGAGCCCTCTTAGGTAGCCCACCGCTTAACCCACGTTTTGGGCACAAGCGTATCCAAACTCTGGGTTACTTGATTGTGTGCTTGCCATGGCTGATAGCTTATTAATTCACTCAGGGGGGAGGGGCTCCCAGTAATGCACCACACACTCAGGTGGCACATTATTGGTGCTCCGGGGGATAGGGTGCTGCATAGCGGCACTTTCCTGCACCTGACCTCCAGAGCTGCCAGGAGAGCCATGGCAAGGTGTGGGCAACCTGCAGAAGAGCCGCTGCTTGTCTGGGTCGGTGATTTACCCACCCAGCTCAGGGTAAGGGATCGTCTTTGGGGAGGGTTGGGAAAACCCACTCTCCCCGCACACTTCGAGGAAACTCTTCTCATTGCTTGTGAAAAGAGTGTTGTTGTTTCCCCCCCTGAAGTCAGGATTGAGGATTGCAGCTTTTGCTTTAGGTATTGGGAAGTAAAAATCACTGCAGATTACAATGACCTTTGTCATATCCTCCCCACCAAAAAATGTCTTTCAAGGTTAAAGCAGTATTGTGAGGAACTGGAGAAACATGAGCTATCATTAAATGCACTTTCCCTCCACCACAGTATTCCTAGATGTCGGCTTTCTGTGGATGTTGTTTCCCTCAGTTTTCTGAGGGATACAGTGTACTTAAAGACTTCAGCTACTGCTGTCTTATTAATACCAACTTCATGGTCTTCAGATCCTGTTACTGTCAGAAATACTCTGTCACTTTGTATTCTGTGACATGAAATTCTCTTTTAATTATGAATTTAGTCTACCTCTCACATTTTCCTCCAGTGACTCTTCCATCACCTTTTTGTGCTGGTGGGAAAAGATTTTACTTTCACACCCATGGCTGACATTCTGTAACTAGTTGCTCATATTCCTTGCTGAAACATAATTAAAGCAAAAATCGGAAGGAAAAGTGGTTGTATTGGCATTTTCTTGGTAATTCAAGCCTGGCATGTGAAGGCAGTCAAAGTGTGATACCGGTAGCCACTTCCAGGTGACAGAAAAAAGGGAGGGCACTGTTGACATCATCTATGTACCATAAACTACACACGTGTAAAGGTCTTTTACAGTCTGTACTGGTGCGGAAGACTTCTGCTTCACACAGTGAACCCTTCACACACCATGTCCACTGTGGTTGTGTCTCCTAGTTAATTAATTTATAAATAGATAAGTTGGTAGCCAGATTAATTTGTCCATTAACATTTTCCAGGAGGAGGCTGCATACCTACTAATACAGAGCCCAGTAGTGGAGTGAGACCATGAGTGGCCCATGCCCGGCCTCCATGGTGGCCCCACTCACCTCACCCCCTGCATCTGACATCAGACGCGGGGGCTAGCCAAGCCCCCACATCAGACCTCAGACATAGGGGGCGTGGTCTGGCTCCCAAACGGGGCACATTAGAGGCAGGCCGGTGCTGCGTTCGCAGCATAGTCAAGAGCGGCTAACTCAGCGCTGGCCATTTAACTCCCGAACGGGGCCACATGGCCTGAGGAGCAGCTCTTCCCTGCCTTAAAGGCAGGGAATAGCCACACCTGGCTGCGCCACAAACGCAGCACCAACCATTTAACTCCCGAATGGGGCTGCATGGCCCTGCTCGGGAGTTAAACCAGCACCCCCTGTTTCTGACATCAGATGCGGGGTGTGTGCTGGGGCTGTGAGGCGCGGCACCTGAGGGGCGGCGGCCTGGGTTCTTTGAATCTGTTCACCCAATGGTGGCTCTGCCCCTGACAGAGCCTGCCCATATTACTCAGACATCTATCTCCACTTTTCATTCTTCCTTGACAACAGGAAAATACCAACACTAGTTTTATGTTTTCCACCTTTTCATTTTTTTACCAGATAAAATACTGAGGCATCTCAGAGTGTCTCAGAAAAGAGCTTTCTGTTACTGTCCACCATGTGAACCTTATTTGTGGTGAAAGAAAGTAGGGCTGCTCATTGTTAATGTGGCTGCTATCTACTTGCATTTGGAACCTTGTGTCATTTTAATAAGAAAATACTAGTTCCCTAGTCAAAGAAGGGTTAAACTCTGCACCTGCACATAATAATACAACTTGATGTAAGGTATATCAGTGTTGTTATCTTCATATCACAGATGTGAAGCTGAGATTGAAAGAGAGTGGCCACATTCACATGTAATGTGGAACCGTGGGTCCAATGGACTCGCAGTCCTGCTCCTCACTCACCCCACTTTCCTGTCCAAATTCAGACATAATGAAGAGCAGTCTCTCTGCCGTCAGGGTGACTGCAGTGAGGAGGGGGAACTGTTCGTGCGGATTTCTGTCTTGCATGAAGGACAGCCCACACAGCCAATTATGGCTGGAGAGAGGGAGGATCTCCCCCCCTCAACTCTGGTTACAGAAGATGCAGACTCCAGTTCTGCATTAGCACATCACATTGGGGAACTGAAACCTCCAGTTGGAGTGGCAAAACTCACTACAACCTGAGGGTTCAAATGGGAGTTTGGAGAGTGAAGACTTGGGTCACTCTCTGTGCAGAACCAGAGTTTCCTGAATTTGGACATGCAGGTTTGGTAACCTCTGCCCCCTTAAACTCTGGTTTTGTGTTATGTGTGAATGGGGCAAGTGACTTTCCTAAAACCATCTATTCCACCTAGTTTCCTAAGACCATCGTGTCCAAGGTAATTTTGAACAGGGACTTCCTAGCTTATATTCTAAGCACTACACACACTTCTCTCCCCGCCCCCCCCCCCCACACCTTATCCCATCAAAGTAGTCTGGTTCTCACCACGATGTGTATACCTCTGGGGTACTGCAAGCAAGTGTGAAATGTAGATGTTGTATGGTGTTGAGCTTTGGGGGTGGGATGTGAAGGTTATTGCCTAGCTGGCAATAGTACAGAACAATTCCCTAAGGAAGATTTTTGGGCCTTCCTCAGGGCATTCTTTCTGCCTATTTAAGAATGGAGGTAGGATTACCTTCAATCTCCATTAGAGTCCATCCAGCATTGCTAAGATATTTCAAGAAGCTAGACAGCCTCCCTGAACATCACCTAGTCAAATTTTGTTATTCACATTTTGTTGGTGGGAATCAATGGACCAAACTTTTTTCTTATATCCTATCTTCTTTCTTATATCCTCTGGCAGGGGTACTTGGAGCAGAGAAAATATTAGAGATCAGCTCCTTGAACAGGATGCCAGTAGAGGTGCTGTTGCAGTGCAGTCTTCAAAGTTCTCACTTTAGTACCACTATTATAAGGCACAGAAGCTTCTAATGTTATTTGTGCACCGCTGAGAAAGCTTTCATAATGTTATGCTTCCAAACTAGCCCCATGGCATATCTTGAAGGGAGATATTCTTCAGATTTCCATTGAAACTCTCCTCTGCCCTATGGCAAAAGATCTGGAGAGGTGGTTGGGATTCATAGATGTTACAGAGGTCTCAGAACAACCAGATATGCTGCAATAGGTAGATTTTATTGAATGAACAGCAAATGGTGTCTTACAGCACGCCCCCCACCACAAGGTTTTCCCTTTGTTCCTTCATAGTCCGAGAGGGATCCTGTCATAGCTTTAATGGTAATGATGGCAGTTTTCTCCAGCTGGCTGATGGACCTTTACAGCACCCCTTAGACTACAGATGATGTCTCCCTAGAGTCTGTAGCCTAGATCTTCCTCCATGAGTGCCAACCACACTTGCATAGCCTTGGTGTCTTCTCAGGCATAAGGGGTGGGGCTTAGGGTGGCCACCACCCATCAATACCAGATGGGGTGATGCCTGAGGAACATTGGCCCAACTGGGGTGAGCATCCTCTCACAAAGCTCATTCATTCACGTCATCTGGTGGAATGAAGGTGGCAGCTGAGTAGGCCTCCCTGGGGCTCCTTCTTGATTCTGGCAAGCCCCTGAATGAACCACTCCCTAGTTCACACAAAGCCTTGGCCTTATGATCAGACATTATTATCAAATCAATTCACAATCCTAAAGACCTCAGTGACAATAAAGAAGTCAGACAAATATAATCAAGAATGATTTAACTGAATGAATAATGTGTGAATTATTTTCAGGGATTTGTAAAATGGAGAAGTGAGGCAAGAATGACACTATCAGATTTATTTTCATTTTGTGATCTGAGCTGGGACTTCAAATGTAGATTCCTAGATGTGAAAACATGCTTTGTCTGCTTCCACAGCATGGCTGAAATTCCAGTGAAAAATATACTGCAACTCGGTTTTGTCATGCAAGCCACATCGCATCCCCCGGTTTGCTAGTTAGAGGTTCTTGAGTTTTCAGCTAAGACATTACTTTAGAATTTAGATGTAGATGGTTGCTGTTCCTGCCTGACAACATTGTGAATCATGATCCATTGCTGTTATTATTTTAACAGGCACAGCACTAACTGTATTATGACAACAGTTTTTTGGATCCAGATTACTCTCACCCACTTAAGTGTTGTGAGCTGAGAAATGCAGAATCTTGTTTTCAAATGCAAAAGACATCAGCTACATTGTTAGAATTCTTAAAGCACTTCTAAAGAAGGTGGTTTTCAGCTACAAGCTCTGCTTTTTAATTTTTAACAATCTCTTTTAATAATTTGTGAAACAGAGGGCAGAAAGAAAACAAGGATTCCTAAACCTTTGAGGCAGCATAATCCTTCTGGGCATCCTTTCGACCCAAGATTGTAGTGTGAATTGAATTCATAATTGTGTCTCGAGGGCAATGCTAGAATAATTCATACAGGGGAGTGAGGGGGTGGCAAAGATACCCCTTTGGGGATCAAGGAGGAAGGATTTTGCTACACATGATAGAATAAGGGAAAGTATTCATAGAATAATAAGAACAGGAAGAGATTTCTTGGGCCATCTCAACTAAGCAGTAGCAACAGCAGGATTCCCTAGACTGAAACCAAGACTGACAGATGTTCATACAGTCTCTTCTTAAAAGATTCTGTTCAAGGAAGATTCCACACTTTCCTTTAGCATCTTATTTCGTTAACTATTATATATGTTTATCCAAGCTTAGAGCTGGTTTAACGTTACTGTTGCCTATGTGCATTGGCAACAACAAAAGCACCTCCTATGAAATCTATATAGAATGGTACTATTTAAATACTCTTTACCCAGTGCAGATGACTTCCTGCAATTAAGAAGCCAGCAAGAGATTACACAAGTCTGGTTCTGGTTTTTATTAAGCCAAGAAGCCATGGTGGGTTAGTCTGGGGAGATGTATCTGGGAGAGCGAAAAACTGGGTATGGAGTGGGGGCAGCAATATCACGGGTAGCGGGCAGAGGGAGGTATGGTGGTGGGAGTTGGACAGGCCGTTACAGGGGAAACCGATCCAGGCAATTGAGGACTGTTCCTATTTCCGGCCCTTCTCCCAACCCTCTGACCCCAGGGAGCTCTGAGAACACTCCCTCGAGGATTAGGGTGCTGCTGCTGAATGCCAGGTCAGTTAATGCAAAACCCTCTCTCATCCATGATTTGATTGTGGATGAGCGTGCTGACCTGGTATGTGTGACGGAGAGCTGGTTGGATGCGCTGGGCGGGGTTGGTCTCTCTCAGCTCTGCCCTCCAGGTTTCCAGATCGTGCAACAGCCCTGCCTCTAGGGTCGGGGAGGAGGCGTTGCAGTCATCTTTCGAGAGACTCTCCCCATTTCAAGGTGCCCGGTCAGGCAATCTCAGAATTTCGAGTGCTTGTCCTTGAGGGTTGGCCTCCGAGATAGGCTAGGGATTCTGCTGGTGTACCGACCACCCCGCTGCACTTCAGTCTCCCTACCTGACCTGGTGGGGGTGGTCTCGGAGGTGGCCTTGAATTCCCCCAGGCTTATTATTTTGGGGGATTTCAATGTCCACGCTGAGGCCCCCCTAGTGGGTGCAGCTCAGGATTTCATGGCCTCCATGGCAACCATGGGCCCTGTCTCAATTGGTATCGGGCCCTACCCATGTGGTGGGACACACTCTGGATCTGGTTTTTGCCGACCAGGAAATAAATGATCTGGAGGTGGGGGAATTTGAGACCACTCCCTTGTCATGGACAGATCATCACCTGGTGGGGTTTAGTTTGACTGCTCCGTCTGCCCTCTGCAGGGGTGGTGGGCCGATTAGGATGGTCTGCCCCCGGAGGCTTATGGATCCGCTTGGATTCCAGACAGCCCTCAGGGAGTTTCCAGTGTCCAGAGCTGGTGACCCTGTCGAGGCCCTGGTTGATCTCTGGAATGGAGAGACGGCCCAGGCTGTTGACACGGTTGCTCCTAAATGCCCTCTCTGGCTTGGTGGAGCCTGATCTGCTCCTTGGTTTTCCTCGGAGCTTAGGGCGATGAAGCAACTCAGACGACGGCTGGAACGACGCTGGAGGAAGAGTCGTCATGAATCTGACTGAACATGGGCTAGAGCCCATTTGAGGGACTACTCCGTGGCGGTGGGGGTGGCGAAAAAATGCTTTTTCTCCGCCTCCATTGCGTCTGCTCAGTGCAGACAAACAGAGCTGTTTCGTGTGGTAAAAACCTTGCTCCACACATCCTCCCAGACAATGGGGGAGGAGTCATCTACAGCTCTTTGTGATCAGTTTGCCTGTCACTTTGCAGATAAAGTTGCTCGCATCGGTGCTGACCTGGACTCCAGAGTTTTGGCAGTTCCGGCAGATGTGCCTCTGGTACCATCTTGTCCCGTTGTGTTGGATTCTTTTCAGTTGGTGCGGCCTGAGGATGTGGACAAGATCCTGGGCAGTGTGCGGGCGACTTCGTGCACTCTTGACCCTTGCCCTTCATGGCTAATAAAAGCTGCCAGGGAGGGGACAGGTAGATGGCTGGAGGTGATCGTTAATGCTTCATTAAGGGAAGGCAGGATGCCACCGTGCCTCAAGGAGGCGGTGGTAAGACCACTATTAAAAAAGCCCTCCCTTGATCTCTCCAACCTGGACAACTATAGACCTGTTTCTAACCTTCCCTTTTTGGGCAAGGTGATGGAGCGTGTGTTGGCGTCCCAGCTGCAGAGGGTCTTGGATGATATGGATTATCTGGACCCTTTTCAATCTGGCTTCCGCCCCAGGTATGGGACTGAGACTGCCTTGGTCGCTCTAGTGGATTGCCTATGCCGGGAACTAGACAGGGGGAGTGTGTCCCTGTTGGTTCTGCTGGACCTCTCGGAGGCGTTCGATACCATCGACCATGGTATCCTTCTGGGCCGCCTCTCGAGTATGGGAATCGGAGGCACTGCGTTGCAGTGGTTCCGGTCCTTTCTTGGGGGGAGGGTCCAGAAAGTGGTGCTGGGGACTACTGCTTGGCCCCGTGGCCATTGGCCTGTGGGGTCCCGCAGGGATTGGTCTTGTCCCCCATGCTGTTTAACATCTACATGAAGCCGCTGGGAGAGGTCATCCGGGGATTTGGACTGAGTTGTCAGCAATATGCGGATGACACTCAGCTCTATCTCGCCTTGTCATCTGATCCTAGGGAGGCAGTGGATGTCCTGAATTGAGGGCTGGAGGCCGTGATGGGTTGGATGTGGGCTAACAAGCTGAAATTGAATCCGGATAAGACGGAAGTACTGTTGGTCAGTAGGAGAGCCAATCGGAATGAGGAGATCTTACCGGTTCTGGATGGGGTTGCACTCCCCTTGAAGGAGCAAGTACGCAGCTTGGGGGTACTACTGGACCCGGCTCTGCTTTTCGAAGCTCAGGTAGAGGCGGTGGCCAGGGGTGCCTTTGCACGGCTTTGGCTGGTGCGCCAGCTGTGTCCCTTTCTCGAGAAGACAGATCTGGCCACTGTTACACATGCCTTAGTCACGTCGTGGCTGGATTACTGTAACGCGCTCTACGTAGGGCTGCCCTTGAAGAATATCCGGAAACTGCAGCTAGTGCAAAATGCGGCAGCGAGGGTTTTATCCGGAGCTGCCCGTTGGGAACACATCACACCCATTTTGAAAGAGCTGCACTGGCTGCTGGTTTGTTTCCGGGTCCAATTCAAGGTGCTGGTTTTGACCTTTAAAGCCCTTAATGGTTTGGGCCCGGGGTATTTGAGGGACCGCCTGCTCCCAAGGGTTGCTGCCCGCTTGACGAGGACATCTGAGGGGGCCCTGCTCCGGGTGCCGACAATGAGAGAGGCCCGGCTGTCGTGCACTCGGGACAGGGCCTTCTCTCTTGCTGCTCCTAGACTCTGGAATGCTCTCCCAGTGGCCATTTGTTCCTTGGACTCCATCACGGCTTTTAGAAAGCTTGTAAAGACTTGGCTTTTTACCCAGGCTTTTACATAATCGTTTTTACTGCTGCTTTTGTGTGTTTTTGTCTGTTGTATTTTTTTTATGCTTGTTTTTATATGTTTTTATACTTTTTAGCTTGATGTTTTTATTGTCTTTTTATTGTATGTTTTAACTTTTGTAAACTGCCTTGGGGTTGTCTTTTAACAAAAGGCGGTATATAAATGCATAAATAAATAAATAAATAAATAAATAAATAAATAAATAAATGTGGAAACAATCCCCTTGTGGTAGAAGGAAGAGTGCAACTGCTGGCCTCGCCCCTGTTGTCCACACATGGATAGGCCCTTCTTCATAGACATCTTCAGCACTCTTGCATTTTTGTAGGTTACTGATCAAATGGAGAAAGCCTGCAAAAGGCAGCTTGTATGCATGGAGGCTCTGTACAAAGACTGGTGTCAGGGCTCAGCATTGTCAGGTAGCTGCTGATGGCCCAGAGTCCTTAGGCCCATTGCTGACCCCTGAGATCATCTCTGCACACTACTTGGCCCACATTTGGTGATGGCAGAACAACTGTCTCTGGACCCACCCAAGTAGGAGAAGGGTCCATAGACTGCAGTTTGCCAGGGCCCCCCTGAAGGCTCAAATCGGCAAGCCTGTATAGAAAAGCTGATCAATGCATGGAGGATAGGAGTACAGTGGGCACAATCCCATTTTCCCTTCCATGTGCTGATTGTCCTCACATTTAGTGATCTGCACAGGAAAGTGGCAGGGTTTGGGGAGGGTAGAGTGGAGGCCAGTGCAGATCAGGTCACAGGTGTATCTCTCTCTTCCTGCCTTGATCCAGCTTTATCTTGAGCTGCTGGGCTAATCATTCACTAGGGATCCCAACCTGGCAAATGCCCATTTCACAGCAGCTCGACCCGGTGACTAACCAGCCTGAACAGTGCAAATCAAAGCCAGGACAGGGCAAGAAAAGGGAGAGAGATGCTGAGAGAGAGCAATAGATGCAGACTCTTCTGAGCCCACCTGCCCTTCACCCTCTCCAGCCCTGGCAGCACCAGCTGCCACTTGCACAGGGTTATTGTCTTGCTCTGTCTCATAGAGGCGACCAATGCCAGTGCCATTTGTGGAAGCAGGAAGAGATCAACTGCTGGCCTTGCCCCTGTCCTCCACACATTGACAGGTCCTTCCGTATAGACATGTGCAATGGGCTTTGCTTAGGGATTATGGGAGTTGTAGTCAGCAACATCTGGAAATCCCTGTTACAAGGAACACTGCACCCATTATGAAACATCGGATTACTCAAGAATCTATGTAAAACACAACCAATTGTTGACTTGGCTAGGCCTCTTTTATGCATTAAACAGCATTAGCAATCCATTCCCAGACACACCTCTGAAATTAAAATGAAAAAGCCATGCTTCTGGTACTTTACCTCATAGTGAGCTATGGAGTTAGAAGGCACTACATACATACACTAAGATTTATTATCATCATTATTTTTTTAAAAAAACAAAACCCTCCAGCTATTGTACAAGGGCTTTTGGGAGCAAGGGTTGAAAAATAATGACATGGTTGAAAAATAATGACCGAAATTGGGTTATATATAAAATTCCCAGAGCCTTAGGTCAAGTGGTATCAATATTTTCAATTAAGACTGGAATCCTATACACATTTACCTGAAATAAGCCCCACTGAATTGAGTAAACATGCATAGGAATGTGCTGTATGACAGATATTCCACAGTAATAACCTGGGTACTATACTAAAGAGAGATTCCCTAACAATTTTCAAATCTCAGATAGTTGCAGATTTGCAAGTTTTCAAAGAGATAACTTTGTCATCTGTCGGGAATTCATAACAATGTACTATCATGACATATTATAGCGCGGCATGGGAGATTTGTGACTGCAATGCGATGAAGAGACTTGGGATAAAATATTGGACAAACCCCGCCCCCCCCCCCCAATGATGTGCTAATATTAAGAAATTCATATTTAAAATTATGACATGACACACAACTCTCCCTAAATTAAATAAACTAGCTTCCCCCGCCCAGTTTTAAATACATTACTGCTGGAATAATGGTGCATGCACAGAATGAAATAGTTTTTCGTTTGGATCCTAAATTATGCCAGAACACATGTGCTTTGAGTCATTCTCACCACCACAAATGGGTATATGCCTTTAAATACAATTGGAAATGCCCCATAGCTCATGCATTCTGGCCCAGAATCATAGGCATTGTTTGGGAACCAAGAAGGTATGCATTGTGTTCAGCACATGCACTAGATCTTTCCAGACCTTTCTCTCCTCATGCTTTCTGGAAAGGTACTTCTGAGGGCTAGGGGACTCTCCAGAGTGATGTGCAATATTGTGCAAAGGGATGTCGCTGGTGAAAATGGGATGAACAGCATGTGGATAAAACTCTTTACACAGAGTCTCTGCTTGCCTATTCCTACCCTGCCCCTCACTCATACAAACCTTGATACCAGGGTTTTCAAAGAGGAATAATGTTTCTTTCTATCCTAAGGTGGGTAGATGGTGGCAGTGGGTTAAGTAACTGAAGAAAGGCCTTTTTGGGAATACTCTCCCTACCACAAATGGACATAGTTTGGTAGCAGAAAGGGGGGTTCCTAAAGGCCATCTGTCACAGTATCTTACTGAGTTCTCTGACTGATGTACATTTTTCATTCCATCCAACATAACAGGGCTACTCAACTTTGGCCCTCCTGCAGATGTTGGCCTACAGTTCCCATCATCCATGACTATTGGCCACTGCAGCTGAGGATGCTGGGAGTTGTAGTCCAAAAACAGCTTGAGGGCCATAGTTGAGTAGCCCTGCAATAGAGGAACACTTCCATCTTTGTTGCATGTTGTAGAATCACAGAGCTGGAAAAGAGCAGAAATGTATGAGTTTCTTGCTCCAAGGGAGGCTCCACTACTCATGGCCCCCATCATACCTTCCAGGCTAACCTACATTATTAAAAACCGTAGTATACACAACACTGAGAGAAGAAGTGAAGAAGGTGCACTGAGATAGTACTAGATGATACAAGGCAGTGAACCAAGCCACGTGTATAGGGAAAGCGGGAAGACCCCACCAGGAGTGAACCTAATATTAGCTTTTGGGACATGAGCAATCAGCATACAATGAGGGAATCCAACACAGCAATCATTCAATTAGACACAATGTCTTTGATAATATTGTAATGTTGAGAACTCCCCAAAAGAGAAATACAAGTCAATTTTTTCAGGGTGAGTTATTATAACATTGACATTTTGAGTGCTAAATTTTATCCCACAAAAATCTAAAGACCAAAGACCATGCATTGCTAATCTAATTATGTTCAGTTCCTGGATGTCATTGTTATTGATTACTGTGATGTATAAACAATGGCTTGAAGTTGGCAAGGATCTCATTTGGATTATGTTTTGAGGGAAAAGCTCAGTAAGCTAACTGGAAAGTACCACCCCCCCACCCCGGACCAAGACAGAATCCATGAATACTCACTTGTGAGTAAGAACAATTCAGTGCTGTGGCACTCCGTTTTAATTAAACATGCATAGAGAAGGGACTGTGCATAACTAATGCTAAGTATCCAGTTACTATCAAAACCTATCATATCTGAAAAGTTTTACTTTTCCTGGTTTTGCTCAGAGTACTGAAAAATATTTTTTATTTTATTTTATTTTATTTATTTTTACACTTATATACCGCTCTTCTTCCAAGGAGCTCAGAGCGGTGTACATGGTTATTTTTATCCTCACAACAACCCTGTGTGGTAGGTTAGGCTGAGAACTATATGACTGGCCCAGAGTCACCCAGTGAATTTCATGGTTGAATGGGGCTTTGAACTTTGGTCTTCCTGGTACTCGTCCAACACTCTAACCATTACGCTGTGCTGTTTTTTCATGTTCCAATTAACTAGTTTTAGGTTAATAGTTAGGGCTAGCTAGGGTTAATTAAGCTAGTTTTAGGGGTATGCACAAAACTGGTTTTCCTGGTTCAGTTCTCATCTGAACTGGATTCAAACCAGACTGGACCGGCTCAGGTATCCACAGAACCAGGCCCCCAGCTCTGTTCCAATTCGAATTGGATCGAGCTTGGTTCAAAGCCTCAACCGCGTGTTAAAAAGTATTAAAAATTGTTACAGTGGTGGCCGGGAGGCCATGGGGGCAGTCCCCTGACCCCCACTGGCCTTCCCCCTGAGTGTCCAGGCTCCAATTCAAGCCTTCTTCAGCGCATTTCAGGCCTCTGCATGGAGCCTATTTGTTTGCACATGTGCACTGGCCATTTGTGTGACCCGGGTTGGTTCGGCTTGACCATGGACAGAACTGGACCCAGTTTAGTTCGAGGTTGAGCCTTCAAGCCGAGCTCATTTGTGAGTGGGCCAGCTCAAACCAGCGAGCCAGCTGGTTTGAGAGCAAGCCAGCTCGGAGAGGAGAGCTAATCTTGTGGTAGCAAGCATGACTTGTCCCCTTAGCTAAGCAGACTGAGAGAGATTCCTGCTTGCAACCTTGGAGAAGCTGCTGCCAGTCTGTGAAGACAATATGGAGCTAGATAGACCAACGGTCTGACTCAGTATATGGCAGCTTCCTATGTTCCTATGATATCAGCTCAGTTCATTTTAGATCCCGCTCACATTGACTCAGGAAGGCCCCACTCTGAATGCACATTCACACACACTGTCTTAATACAGTTGCCCATAAGAAAGCTCACTTTCCCACACACACAGAGGAAAAATTAGAGAGAACACTGTTCCCACCCTCTTTTTTCAAAAAGTAGAAATTGATTAACATCAATAAGCTAGATTGAGTGGGTGAGGGTAGGGGTGGTTAACCCTTTGCTCCCACAGTAATTGCAAAACTGAAAACACCATCTATTAGTCATGGAGAGAAAATATTATGGAAACAATATTCAGAAGGCAATTTGGATCAAGGTTGTGGTGTGGGGCAGAAAGAGTTTCACTTTCACCACACTGCAGTCTTGATCCAAATTAGGCCCCTTACCACCAGGCACGTGTAGGCCAGGGCACATGGCTTGCTGGCTACACAGGATGCTAGGCGGCAGAGGTGGGAGCTTTTACCAGGAGTTAAAGGTATACTTCACCTTCTCCTCCACCCTTACCCTACCCTAGTCTCCACCAGCCACAACTGTGTGGTATGGTATTAGATGCACAGAAGCCAGCTAGGTAACTTCCATGATACCTGTGACTCCATGATACCTATCTTCTTCCTGTGATATAGTACTGGGGTTCCAAAGAAGGATACTTTTGCTGCACTCTTGTAAATGAAGCCACAAATGTAGCACTTAGGCATCTTTGGACCTTGTTGAATTCACACAAAACATAGCACAATGCTAAGCTGGAAAAGGCTTTACCGTACAGGTGGCAAAATTGGTTGGTTCTACCTCCCTTAACAGGAGATGTGTAGTAGTTACTGTAGGGAGCAGACGACTCAAATAACTGATCAGTCTACCTTCTTCAGTGCTTGGTGCATCCATTTTAAAGTGTTGTACATCTGGGGCTGTTAAGAAGGACATTACCAAACCTGAGTTGATTCAGAAGTCAGGTGCAAGGATGATGAAGAATCTTGCATGCAAGAGATATGAAATGGGCATTCAGATGATGGATATCATCATGTTCCTAGCATCACTAATATTCCTTGCAGCTTTGTTGCAGGAAGTACCAACTACCTCAACTAAACCTGACTCTGGAGTCAACAGCTGTGTCAACACTATCAAAACTATTACATTGATCTTCAAAATAAAATACAAGTCACAAACAGGGGGCCATTTTGAATTCACAGTTAACTTCAATCTTTAATCAGCTGACAGATGAACACTTATTTGGCATTCCCTGGGAACAAAAGTCATTCTCTGTAATGTGTTAGCAAGCAATCGACATGAACAAGTTGTTCCAAACAAATCTTATGGCTGCTCCCCAAAGAATTTTTTAAAACTTTGCCACCACATATTAAATAGCCTCTTCCAACATTTAGATACCACATATCCTTTTATGAAATTCAGGACTACACTAGAAAGTAGCACCAAAGCATTGTTACAAGCACTGCCAAATGTGCATCCCCCTGGACACAGTTGACATGTGAATGGGTTGGTTGGACCTGTGTTTTGGTGTGCACAGTCTAAACACTGGAGACAGAAAAGTAGCTTAGGAAGCCAGGAGGGAAACCATGATGTCCTACATGTGAAAAGCCAGACGAGGCTCCCAGAATTCCCTAAAAAGCCCTGATTCTCTCTAAGGCTTTCTTTTTGGCCCTTATGAGACTTAGAAACCGGTCTCCCATTGTTGTTTTTGTTCCTGCTTCGTTGCTGTGTTCTGACATTTCATTCTTTCTCTAAGAAGCAAGATGGTTAAGTTCTTTTTGCTCTGCATCCAGGGCTATGTCTAGTGGGGTGTGGGGCTGGGGGCAAATCAGCATGTGAGGGGCCTTCTTAAGATTTCACTATAATGCTTTTAATTTTTTTTGTTTTTGTTTTTAATGTTGTTGGCATTTTTAATCTTGTTGTAAACTACCCAGAGACGTACGTTTTGGGTGGAATAAAAATATGTTAAATTAATTAATTAATTAATTAATTAATTAATTAATTAATTAATTTTAAAAATACATTAAATATAAACACAAACAAATTGGGCCACATTGCTGCTTACCATTACTAGTTCATTTATCAATAAATTGAAAAGCTACAGATAGCAGTGGGACCCTACTTCTTACTTCTCTCTATTGTGAAAAATTAATTTGTTGATTTTTCCTCACCTTTAATTTAAATTAATCATTAAATTAATTTCACCTTTAAATTAATCATCTCTATATATAATTCTCATGGGTGTGCCAGGGAAAAATGCGTACTGGCAGCCCAACTGATTGACTGGGCTGCGGAGGCACCTGATTGGCTGGCACACCCAGGAGGAGGAGAATTGGCCACTGCGAGCCATGGCCGCTGGCGGGCCCAGCCTGGCAACGGGTGGTGGACGCGGGCCCGACCTGGCCACGGCAAAGCGGTGGCGGGCCCAGCCGAGGGCCGAGGTGGTGAGGTGGCTGGCTGGCGGGCGGCAGGCGGCCGGCCCTGATACCGGGGCAGAAGGTGGGGGTGCGGGGAGAGGTGGCTGGCCTGCCGCTGGCCACAAAGACTGGCAAGCAGCGGCAGTGGGCAGGGCAGGCCGCAGAGGCAGTACTTGGTGTGGCGGGCCAGCCGGTGGGACAGGCCGCGGAGGTGGCTCTTGGCCAGGTGCGCCAGCCAGGCCAGGAGTAGCCCGTGGGAGACTGGGGTGGGAGGGAACCGGGCGGCGGGACTTTCTTGTTAGCCACCCGGGAGGAGGAGTGGTGGTGGCAGCCGGGTAAGTAGAACTTTTAAAAATGCAGGGGGAGGGGGAGGGGAGGGCAAGGAGGAGGAGGCAGGGGGAGGGGGCGGGCAGGAGGGTGAGAGGGAGAGGGAGGGCAAGAGAGAGTGGGGTGGGAGGGAGGGGAAGAGAGGCAAGAGTGTGAGGCAGGAGGGAGGGAGAGTGGGGCAGGAGAGAGAAGGGAACAGCCAGCCCCAAAGAGCACACAGATGCTCTGTGCGGGTTGGCTAGTTAAATTAATTTCACATTCCTCATTAATTTAATCCTCACCTTCTGATCTTTGTTTTAGAAAATTTCTTGGTGGTTTAAAAATATGTAATTTATAAGTTTTATTTCTCCCCCCTCCCCACAAAATAGATTACACTGTCCATTACAACATCCTCATATTTTAATATGAAACTAACACCTTCTGGTTGCTACATTTACAGGTAAGTAAGTACTGTAACTGGTTTCAGTGGACTTACTTCCAAGTATATATTATCTTTTGGAGGTGCAAGGAATAGCATGTCATTTGTCACTTTCTCCATGATTTTTTACAACATAAATGAAGTCATGAGAAAGCAAGAATGGTGAAAGTTAAAAATATATTCTTACATATTGCTTGGGAAATCAGGAGGAGCCGGAGATGGAAGAGGCTGAAGCCAAGAGAAACCCAGGGAGCAGCAAAATGACAAGGAAGCAGTGTTTCTAGCCTCTGTTTCCCAAGCTTGCTCTGATTGGCTCTGTGCCCAGACCTAGTGAGCTGGGCTTACTACAGCTATGGTGTTTTTTTCAAGCTCAGTAGCAAAGGTGGTGCCGCTGGTGGGCAGCTGAGCCTTGTTCTACTGTGTTTGGTTTGGGTGGTGGGGAACATGAAGAGAGAGGGAGCAGAGCAGTAGCAGGTGCAGGTGCGAGAGAGGAAAGCCGAGAGGCAGGCTGCTTGGCCAGTGTGTGCCACTGCGCATGCAGAGAGGGAGTGAGCAGGGCAGCAAATGCACAAACTGAGGGCGAGGCTGCTGAGCAGAGAGGCAGGCTGCTCACCACTCAGCCAGTGCGCTTCTGCCCAGTGCATGCCCTGTCCAGGCGTGGCGCTCAGGGCGATCACCCAGGTTGCCCCACCCTAAGGATGGGCCTGCCTGCATCCTCCCCAGCCTGGGAATTGAAGGTGTCAGACTTATGTGTCCATATGTGTGATTACTATTGGCTAATAGAGAGGGTGTTATGATCTTGTCAATCATCAGCACTTCTGGAATGATCTGATATTTGATCTTTTTCTCAGAGATGTTGTTTTTTGAAAGTTTTCATTTTTGCTTCCTATAAGAAGCCCCCCTCAAACATCTCTTCTTTGTCTGAAGTCTTTGGGAGTGTGCCTTGGGTATTATTTTTTTAAAAATGCAATCAAATTTGTGTAAAGCCAAATATGTGTGCTTTGCAATGCAATGCTGCATTTACTGGGGTAGCAAAGTCTGGGGGGAAAGGGAGAAGAATGACATGAAGAGATGTTTTGAACTGGCAGCTGCAAACCAGCTAGGTTTGTTCAAGACTCAGGGAACCAGAAAATGGGAAAATAAGCAAAGCTGATAAAAGGGAAGTAAGTGGATATCCACACACAGATTAAAAGGAATTGTGAAAAGTTAAATGCTCTAATGCTAACTTGGCAAAGAGGCACCTTTTAATGTGGTGATTCTCTTTATTTAGCAGGGGGAGAGTAACTGGCCCTATCCACTCCCAGCACAGTACCTCCAGTGACTATTGCTCATGTCTATCTCGTTTTTCTTTTTAGATTGTGAGCCCTTTGCGGACAGGGAGCCAACTTATTTATTTATTTCTCTATGTAAACCGCCCTGAGTCATTTTTGGAATAGCAGTATAGAAATCGAAATAATAATAATAATATGGCAGATATGAAGCCAGAACTACACAACACAGGCAGAATCTCCAATTCCAGTTGAATCAGAGATGTTTCTACCAAAGCATAGAAGGAGAAACTGCAAGAAACATAGAAACACCAAATAAAGAAGAAACAGTGCAATTCTGGGGGAAATTATGGGACAATCCAATAGATTTTAATAACAAAGAAGGCTGGATGAAAGAGGTCAAAAAATGTAACCAACAAATGCAAGATCTAATAACAACACCAGAATTAATAAGTGAAAGAGCAAAGAAAATTAAAAATTGGACTGCTCCAGGCGACGATGAACTGCATGGCTTTTGGCTTAAACACCTAACAAGCCCTCATAAACAACTATCAAAGCAGTTCAATCACATTTTGCAAGGAGGTGATATTGAACAATGGCTAACAACTGGGAAAACTCATCTCATCATGAAAGACACAGCAAAAGGTGCAGTTCCAAGTAATTATAGACCGATAACCTGCCTACCAACCATGTTCAAATTATTAACTGGAGTAATAGCAGATGAAGTGATGCAACACTTATTAACTAACAAACAGCTTCCAGTTGAACAGAAAGGAAATTGCCCGAACACCAGAGGCACAAAAGACCAGCTGCTGATTGACAAAATGATTTTAGAAAACTGCAAGAGAAGAAAAACCAATCTAAGTGTTGCATGGATTGACTACAAGAAAGCCTTCGATTCATTGCCTCACACATGGATACTAAAATGTTTAGAAACAACTGGTATCAGCAAAAACATTCAGATATATATATATATATAAAGCAATGAGCATGTGGAGTACACAGTTAACAATCAATGGCGAGGCACTTGGACAGGTTAGCATTAGAAGAGGCATTTTCCAAGGGGACTCACTATCCCCTCTGTTGTTTGTAATCGCCATGACCCCACTTTCACAAATACTAAACAAAACAGGCCTCCGATACCAAACATCTAAAACATCAAGTCAAATCAACCATCTGCTGTACATGGACGATCTGAAGTTGTATGGAAAGTCCCAGTCAGAAATCGAATCACTGCTAAACACTGTCCATATATTCAGTAGCGATATAGCAATGGAGTTTGGACTAGACAAGTGTGCTACATTAATAATGAACAGAGGGAAAATAAGAAAAACAGAAGGAATAGAACTGCCCAATGGAAGCAAGATCAAGAACCTGGAAGAAAAAGAACCTTACAAATACTTGGGCATTCTCCAGGCTGATAACATTGCACACACTGAAGTTAAAAGAAAAATTGGAAGTGAATACATCTGGAGAGTTAGAAAAATCCTCAAGTCCAAACTCAATGGCGGGAACACCATACAAGCCATAAACACCTGGGCTATACCTGTTATCAGATACACTGCAGGAATAATAGACTGGACCCAGGCAGAGCTAGAGACGCTAGATCGTAAGACCAGGAAAATCATGACCATCAATCATGCTCTGCACCCCCACAGTGATGTCGATAGGCTATACCTCCCTCTCAGCTCAGGTGGAAGAGGAATGCTGCAAGTCCATCAAACAGTAGAGGAGGAGAAAAGAGGCCTTGAAGAATATATCAAGGACAGTGAAGAAGATGCACTTCAAATGGTCAATAATGCGGAACTATTCAACACCAATGAAACAAAGCAGGCCTACAAGAAAGAACAAGTCAAGAAGCAACCAGAAAAATGGAAAAATAAGCCACTGCATGGTCAATATTTGCACAATATAAGTGGAAAATCAGACATCACCAAGACCTGGCAATGGCTTAAGAATGGCAACTTGAAGAAAGAAACAGAGGGTTTAATACTGGCTGCACAAGAACAGGCACTAAGAACAAATGCAATAAGAGCAAAAGTCGAAAAATCCACCACAAACAAGTGCCACCTTTGTAAAGAAGCAGATGAAACCGTGGACCACCTAATCAGCTGTTGTAAAAAGATCGCACAGACTGACTACAAACAAACGCATGACAAAGTAGCAGGGATGATACACTGGAACATCTGCAAAAAATACAAGCTACCTGTAGCCAAACATTGGTGGGACCATAAAATTGAAAAAGTCGAAGAAAATGAAGATGTAAAAGTATTATGGGACTTCCGACTACAAACAAACAAACATCTGCCACACAATACACCAGATATAACTGTATTCGAGAAGAAAGAAAAACAAGTGAAAATAATCGACATAGCAATACCAGGGGATAGCAGAATAGAAGAAAAAGAAATAGAAAAAATCACCAAACACAAAGATCTACACATTGAAATTGAAAGGCTATGGCAGAAAAAGACCAAAATAATCCCAGTGGTAATTGGTGCCCTGAGTGCAGTTCCAAAATAACTTGAAGAGCATCTCGGCACCATAGGGACCACAGAAATCACCATCAGCCAATTACAAAAAGCAGCTTTACTGGGAACAGCCTATATTCTGCAATGATATCTATAACAATTGACAATAAAATTCTGGCATCCCAAGTCCTTGGGAAGGACTCGATGTCTGGATAAAACAAACCAGTCAATAACACCTGTCTGACTGTGTAAACAAGAAATAATAATAAGGCAGCGGAAGATAGTGGGGACAATAGCAGAGACTGAGATACACACTGAGATACCTTTTTAAAAGCAGCCATTGCTACTGCTAAATCACAGAAAAGGAAGGTTAGCAACACTTTTTAAGTTAATATTGTTAATTTTTTCTAAATTCTGATATTAAAAATCCAGAATTAGAGTGCAAACTGGAGCAAACCTCACTTTAAGTTGCCAACAGCACAAGTTGCTGCAGGATGCACAAACATAAAAAGTTAGCATTGCAAACATTTCATTGATTGATTTGATTTCTACACCACTTTTCTACAGAGCACTTGGAGCACTGTGACATAAATTAAATAGATGGGAAATAAAGTTTTGTCCATCTCCTTCTGTTAGTTGTTTGAGATAAGTTAAAAAATGTTACTAGTTCATAAATGACTTCACTTTGTGTTACTTGCTATATGTATATATTTGATTATATTTTTATCCAGCTTTCTTCAATCAGGCAGCTACAGGTAACTTCCATGGGTTTCCCAAGTGGTCACCCATCCAGACTCTGACCAGACCAAAACCTGCTTAGCTTCAACAAGGTTGTGCTACATCATGTACACTCAGACCACGTACTAGGATCCAATGTGAATTACACAGGGACATTTCTTCTTAGCCTCACTCGGAATTCATTCCAAATCAATACATGTGAACAGACATTGCTGCAAATAGGCACCCAGACAGACAGATCTTTTATTGCAGTCAATGACCAACCTTTAACACACCAATAAGCACCCAGTCCTGACATTCCAAGATTTAAATGATACATTTTTCTCCAATTGTCATAAAATATGAGAACACACTTTAAATTTAATTCACATTTTAAGTCTTTGAGGGCTTCAGTTCAGCTATCAAATTAATTTTGCTAGTCCCTGGGTTAAACCTGCAATTTTCTTCATAATGAATTGGTTAAGACATCTGATTATACCATTCAATAATGATGCTTGATCTGAATCTGTCACTTTATGCCTAGATTAAACTTTCCCTGGGTCAGAATCAGCTGCCTGAATAATATTCACATACCAGCCATCCTACACTCTGGCATTAAGAACAATTTCATAGATTTCTTCTTATGTGCAAATAACATTCTTGTTCCTCATATCTAGATTGATGATTTCTAATTAACCCTACAGCAAGATACTATAACAACGATTTCACATGAATTGAATCAGCTCACAGGATAAAGGGAAGACAGAAACTTCATGAGCATCCAGTGTAAAGAAATTCATTTTGTCTTTACTTAAGGAGCATACTACATACTACATTGCAGTCACATTTATCTAAAACCTAACAGTCTCTTCTCCTTTGCAAAGCACCCTTGATGAGGAGAGGAGGATTTGCATTAACAGAAGAGGTAAGGAGGGTTTAACCCTTCCCCTGCTAATACTTCCCTTTCCCCTTGAAACTCCTCTGATCACTGGAAAAAGCAACTGGGACAGGCACCTTCAAATGTACCTTGCCTGCAGCCCCTTGGCATGCTCCAAGACAATTACAATACTCAGTCTGGGAGCCGACAAAGCAGGCGGGACTGGCTGTGTAGCTGGGGGGAGGAGCTTCCTTCCTTAAATCCAGTTTGGACTATTCGCCCAATCTGGATGAAACAGTGGAGCCTCCGGACTCTCAGTTAGGTGAATGAAACTTAATTGCAACCAAGGGTTCATTTGCATGTTTGGGGTAGAAATCAGAAATGCATTTGGGTCCTGCAACCGTGGTTCCACTTATTCAAATGTCATGGAAACCAACCTGAGGTGACTTTGCTTCAGGTTTCCAGTGACGTCCAAAGGCGGTCTATTTTACATTGTTGAAGTGCAACATCTAGTTTTGGTATCAAGTTATACCATCTGACCATTGCCTTTCTAGGGATATAGGCCAACATTCTAAGGCTTCAGAGATAGAACTGCTGAATTCCTGTTTCAGCTGGATGTAGGGGGAGGATTTTCACTGATCTCTCCTTCCCTCCACAACCCTCAGGAGAGAGGCGCACCTAGGTAATTTTGGAGCAAAGACCCTTGGAGACTCCCCCCCTGCAAGTAAAGCATCATCCCTCTACATGCACGCGCACACACACACACACACACACACACACACACACACACAGAGTGGGGCTCTTCTCACGGTCAGCAAAAATTGGGCTAGCAGAGGCTAGCCCAATTTTTGGTGACCGTAAGAACCACCGTGCTCACAGCCGAGCCCGGTGGTTCTTGAGCAGGTAACCCGCTTGAGAACCCCTGGTAAAAAGCAGGTTTGCAGAGCAAGCGCTCCAGCAAACCTGCTTTTTACGATCGTGAGTAGCCGCGGCGCGCCTTTGCGCCATGCCTACTCATGAGTAGACCCCTGGCCGGGAGGCTTAAAAGCAGCCTCCTGGCTTGGGGGTCTCCCCAGTATGCCCTGCGCAGTCGTGCTCCCTGCCTGCTCGTGAGCGGGGAGAGCGGGCTTAGCCCGCTCTTCCCGCTCACCAGGAGAAACCGGGTCTCACTGATCATGAGACCCAGCAGTATTTTTAACAAGTGGGTTCTTGATAACACAAACAGCATGTACTTGTGGTTCCCTGCATCAAGACCAAGGTAAGTAAATTTCCACTGTCACAGATATGAGACGCTTGAGTTTCAAATTGTTTAAAACAACCTTAGTTTCTCCACATGGTAGTTTTGATCATTACCTACAAATACCAAAAAGGAGGCTTAGCAAGGGCCTTCTAGATTCAGCTCATGCATCTTCACATTGCTGCTTCAGTTGTAACTCAGAAGATTGATAGAGGTTGCACAAATCACTTGCACATCCCTTTTTTCCCCCCTTCCAAGTAATGTCTGAAGCTATTCTTAGTTAGACTAACAATCTAATCAATCTTATAAATTATAGGCTAGAAATTATTCGTAGTGAACTTTGAAAATAGAGTGACCACAGAAGGGTTGTGATCTGGGGGGGTGGGGAGGGATGGTATTATTATTACAGTATTGACTATTAAAATATTTATATACCACTTTTCTCACACACAAAATTAACAAAGCAGTTTACCTCTCAAAAGGGAAGATGGTTCCCTATCTTCTTGCACAGCCTGAAAGAAACAGAAGGGAGGAGCAGCCAGTGGAAGGATGTTATGCTAGGGTTGCATGATGGAATCTTCAGAAATAAAAAACTGGGAAAGGTTCAAAGTTCATATAAGGAAATCAGTGTGCTGAATAGAAAAGAACAGACAACCACATTCTGACTGCCACCTCTTATTTTGTTTTTATTATTAGAATGACCAATAGATATCTATCTTTGGTTTATTCAGGTATCCGTGCCTGGAAATGTCCAGTAAAATGATGTTTGGGGCCTAGAATGTTGATCGTACGGTAGCTATAACAACCACTCTTCTTTTCTTCAGGCAGCAAGTATATCGTTGTTCATATGAACTCACCCAAATTAATCATGGAGAAGATAGCAATAGCCTCTAGGAGGGAAGACGTTACTCAGATCCATAAGCTGCTGATAAGCAGGTGACAGCCTCTTGAGAGCTAGTGAGGTCTGGGGAATAGAATGTAAATCCCAACTCAGCCATGAAAGAAACAATCACAGTCCATCAGCTACTATTCTCCATTTTGTTGGTTAAAAAACACACCATAATACTGAACAACTGAACAGAATACCTACAGCACAATCTTGCTGTAAGGATAAGTAAGGTGAAGATCATAAAGCACTTTGCACAGTAGAGTAGAATGTCATTTAATGCTACAGTTTTAAGGCCTGCTTAGTCTTCCTAAAATGTGGCTTACCTCTCCGGTTCTATGAACATTTACTTGGAAGTAAGTGCTATTTATTTCAATTAAATTCATTTCTAGGAATTGTATTTAGGATTTCAAACACTGATTTCATGTAGGTTTTCTTAGGAGCAAGTACCATATAATTCAATGTGGCTTACTTCCTAGTAGCACTCAGAATAGCAGCCCAAAGTACAATAAAATTCAACTTAAGGCACACACCTAGGCATCCTTTCTTGAAAGGAAGTCCCACTGACCATGGAAAGACTGACTTCAGAGTCCCACATTGAATGAAAACTATAAGGCCACAATCCTACCTGTATATACAATTCCTTGAAAGAAGTTTCACTGAAATGAAGAGAGTAGGAAGCTGCCTTATACCCAGTCAGACCATTGGTCCATCCAGCTCAGTACTGTCTACACTGACTGGCAGTGGATCTCCAAGGTAAAAGGCAGGAGTCTCTCCCAGCCCTTCCTGGAGATGCCAGGGATTGAACCTAGGACCTTCTGCATGCAAAGCCGATGCTCTACCACTAAGCTATGAGTAAACGTTCTTAGGATTCTATTATTATTAATTGATTGCTGAATTGCACCCTAAATTATTTAATACATAATATGATGATGATGATCATCATCATCTAGGGTTATAGCATTCTTCTAATATTATTCTTATACTTGGTGCCAGCCTGGAGCTCTGAGAATCAAGTTGCATACCATGTTGTAAGTGTGGTCTATTGCTTATAAAAAGCAAAATATGAGTTCACTGCAGAGGAGCATTGCTTTTAAATAGGGACTTTTCATTTTTTTAAAAATGATGACTCAATTTTGTGTGGAGGAATTAATGTCAAGACGTACATTTTCCTAATAGCATCCAAAAAAAGTTGCCATACTGAGCACTGCTAGAAGCAGCAATAATTAAAGAGAAGAAAGCACATCGTGTCCCTGTGAGTTACAGCAGAATACTCCGGGAACTCATTATATCAATTCTGAAGCAGCAGGTTTTTAACTAACTAATGGTAATATACACATGCAAGAAGAGAGAATATTGAAGGTTAGTGGAAAACACAGAACCCCAGACCACCAAAAATGTCAATACTATCTCTTTTAAACATTTATTTACATTCTGGAAATCTGTCTCCCATGTAAATACTGGTAATGAACAGAAGCTGATTAAACTGTACATGATGAATATTCATTAAATCACCTGGACTTTCATGTTAATTTTATTCCTTGGAATGCAACTCTCTGTGCACAAAGCATTGATCTCTTGCCAAGACCGCTGAATAAATGGATGGTAGTTTGATAAGATTTTCTTAGGTTAGATTCCCAACCAACGTTCTAAAGGCTGTCATAAAAAATCTAAGCCTGCACACTTTAGAAAACACCATAATAGTTTTCTAAATTTAATTTGACCTATTAATCTATGGATGAAATGTGGCACATACAGTCCTGCTAAACTGAAAAAAAATTGATTAACTGTCATGCTTGACAAATCAATCAGCCAATTAGCTGGTTAAAATAAATATTACAGCATCTCAAATGAAGTGATCGTTTGAACATATTTAATTAGGACAATATTTTTCTAAAACTGGATAGCATTGGCCAAGGCTGTTCTTAAATACATGTTCCAGAGATGCACAAATAATTTTTGCAAGAATGCCATTCCCTTTCACCAGGGTACAAACCTAAACAATATTTGTTTTGAAATTCTGTTTTAATCTAATGAATTAATTTGTCTAAGCTTTTAGTAACAGGAATATAAAAATGTTAGAGAAGTGATTGCAGAAAGCAAGCTTTATTTGTAAGAGGGATTTGTAAGAAGGGTTTTCCAGAGTATTTCAAAAATCCATAAACATATCCATAGCAAGAGGAAATGCAGTGATATATTACAGGTGTGTGGTGTAATTTTAAACATGTTCACTTAGAAATGTATTTGAGAGGTTATTCATAAGAACATAAGAAGAGCCCTGCTGGATCAGGCCCAAGGACCATCTACTTCAGCATCCCGTTTCACACAGTGGCCCACCAGATGCCGCTGGAAGCCTACAGGCAGGAGTTGAGGGCTTGCTCTCCCTCTTGTTGTTACTCCCCTGCAACTGGTACTCAGAGGCATCCTGCCTTTGTGGCTGGAGGTGGCCTGCAGCCCTCCAACTAGTAGCCGCTGATAGACCTCTCCT
The DNA here is from genome assembly GCF_027244095.1 of Hemicordylus capensis. Classification (NCBI taxonomy): domain Eukaryota; kingdom Metazoa; phylum Chordata; class Lepidosauria; order Squamata; family Cordylidae; genus Hemicordylus; species Hemicordylus capensis. The sequence goes on along the minus strand of NC_069659.1, from coordinate 252,668,173 downwards.
CCATGAAGTTATCCAAACCCCTCTTAAAGCCATCCAGGTTGTTGGCTGTCACCAAATCTTGTGACAGAGAATTCCACAAGTTGATTATGCATTGTGTGAAAAAGTACCTCCATTTGTTGGTCCTAGATTTCCTGGCAATCAATTTCATGGGATGACCCCTGGTTCTAGTGTTATGTGAGAGGGAGAAGAATCTCTCTCTATCCACTTTCTCCACACCATGCATGATTTTATAGACCTCTATCACATCTCCCCTCAATCTTCTTTTTTCTAAACTAAATAGCCCCAGATGTTGTATCCTTACCTCATAAGAAAGGTGCTCTAGGCCCCTGATCATCGTGCTTGCCCTCTTCTACACCTTTTCCAGTTCTACAATGCCCTTTTTTAGATGTAGTGACCAGAACTGTATGCAATACTCCAGGTGTGGCTACACCATAGTGTATTATAAGGGCATTATAATATTAGCCGTTTTATTTCCAATCCCCTTCGTAATGATCCCTAGCATGGAATTTGCCTTTTTCACAGCTGCAGCACATTGAGTGGACACTTTCAATGAGCTGTCCACCACGACCCCAAGATCCCTCTCCTGGTCAGTCACCAACAGATTAGATCCCATCAGCGTATATTTGAAGTTGGGGTTTTTCATCCCAATGTGCATCACTTTACACTTGTCAGCACTGAACCACATTTGCCATTTTGTCGCCCACTCACCCAGGTTGGAGAGATACTTTTGAAGATCCTCACACAATCCATTTTGGATTTCACTACCCAAAAGAGTTTGGTATCATCTGCAAATTTGGCCACCTCACTGCTTAGCCCTGCTTCTAGATAATTTATGAATAAATTAAAAAGCACCGGTCCCAGTACAGATCCCTGGGGGACCCCACTTCTTACTTCCCTCTATTGTGAAAACTCTCCATTTATACCTACCCTTACCCCATGACTGCTAGGTTTTTTCAGGAGTCTTTGATGAGGAACTTTGTCAAAAGCTTTTTGGAAGTTCAGGTATACTATGTCAACTGAATCACCTTTATCCACACACTTGTTGACAGTCTCAAAGAATTCCAAAAGGTTTGTGAGGCAAGATTTCCCTTTGCAGAAGCCATGCTGGTTCTCTCCCAGCAGGGTCTGTTCTTCTATGTGCTTTACAATTTTATCCTTAAGGATACTTTCCATCAATTTGCTTTGAATAGATGTTAAGCTAACCGGCCTGTAATTTCCTGGATCACCCCTGGATCTCTTTATGAAAATCGGTGTTACATTTGCTACTTCCCAATCCTCTGGTACAGAGCCTGATTGCAGAGATAAGTTATATATTTTAGCAAGCAGGTCGGCAATTCCACATTTGAGTTCTTTGAGGACTCTTGGATAGATGTCATCCGGCCCTGGCGATTTGCTAGTTTTCGTTTTTTCCAGACAGTTTAGAACATCATTCATTCATTCATTCATTCGATTTCTATAGCGCCCTTCCAATCTTTGTCACTTCTATCTGACTCAGTTCATTAGCCTCCATCCCCAAAAAGCCTGGTTCAGGAACAGGTATATGCACAGTATCCTCTGCCGTGAAGATGGACGCAAATAACTCATTCAGCTTCATGGCAACCTCCATATCCTCCTTAATAATCCCTTTCACTCCCTCACTGTCTAATGGTCGAACCGCCTCCCTGGCAGGTTTCCTGCTTCTTATGTATTAAAAGAAGTTTTTGTTTTTCCCCTTGATGCTTTTATCTAAATGTTCCTCAATCTCTCTTTTTGCCTCCCTTATTGTCACCTTGCATTTCTTTTGCCAGAATTTGTGTTCCTTTCATTTGGACAGGCCTTCCAATTTCAGAATGAAGTCTTCTTCCCTTTTATGGCTTCCTTGACTTTACCAGTTAGCTATGCTGGCACCCTCCTGGACTTAGTGGTACCTTTCTTCCTTTTGGGTATACAATCTAACTGGGCTTCTAGTTTTGTGGTTTTGAGTAAACTCCATGCATTCTGGAGTGAAGTGACTCTCCTGATTTTCCCTTTCAGCTTTCTTTCCACCATACTCCTCATTTTAGAGAAGTTTCCTCTTCTGAAATTCAAAGTTTATGTGTTAGACATACTTGTTGATTCTCTCCCCACATGTACGCTGAACTTGATCTCACTATGGTCACTGTTCCCTAAAGGGTTGATGACACTGACATCATGCATCAGGTCCTGGGTGCCACTTAGGATTAAGTCCAAGGTCGCCTTCTCTCTGGTTGGTTCCACGACCAACTGTTCTAGGACACAATCATTCATGTGTGGGTAACTGAAGTCACCCATTTATTACTGCCCAGCCTTTCCTTGAGGCCTCCCTGATTATCTCCTGAGTTCCAGTCACTGTCAACATTTTGATCCGGAGGGAGATAGCACGTCCTCAGTAACACATTTCCTTTCAGGCCTTGTAGTGTCACCCACAGGGTTTCTGTGGAGGACTCCAGTCCACCTAGGTTTTCTACCTTGTTAGATTCTATCCCTTCTTTAACATACAGTGTTACTCCACCCCCAAGGCACCCCTCCCTGTCCTTTCTATAGAGTTTATATTCAGAAGAAAACAGTGTCCCACTGGTTTTCACTGTTCCACCATGTTTCTGTTATGCCCACTATATCTATTTCTGTATTAGCAACCAAGCACTCCAGCTCGCCCATCTTAGCTTGGAGCCTTCTGGCATTGGCATATAAGCACCTATACGCTGAATCTCTTAGCTGGTGTACAGTATGCTATCTTTCTTTGGACTCTTTGGTCAGCGGGCACAGCCTTCTGTCTGTTCTTTATGTGGTTCTGCTCTATCCCCTTCTGTTTTATCTGAATCTTTTATACCCTCGCACCATTCAGGATGGTCTGGATACTGAAACCAGATACTGTCCAGCTTCTGTCAGCTATTCCGCAGGCATCATTTTAAAAGCTGCTCTGCAACCTTTTTTATTTTAAGCACCAGCAGTCTGGTTCCATCTTGGTTCAAGTACAGCCTGTCCCTTTTGTACAGGCCTTGCCTGCCCCAAAGTGTATCCCAGTGCCTAACAAATTTAAACCCTTCCTCTCAGCACTAACACTCATCCACACATTGAAACCCCGAAGCTCTGCCTGTCTCACTGTACCTGCACGTGGAACAGGTAGCAATTCTGAGAATGCTACCTTTGGGGCCCTGGACATCAATACACTATCTGACTAAATTTGGCTTCCAGAACCTCCTGACTACATTTCCCCATGGCAGCTGTCTCCTCCCCAGCACTGCCTAACAGCCTATCTAGACACTGTGTGGTGTCCGCAACCTTCACACCAGGCAGGCAAGTCACCATGCGGTCAACACACAGGTTACAAACACATCTCTCTATACCTCTAATGATCAAATCACCCACTACAAGGAGGCCCTCACCCCCTGGAGGACTATCCCCTGTGCGAGAGGATATGGGATCATCTTCCATGGAAGGGGTCCCTTCTAAAGGAGCATTTCCCTCTTCCTCAGACTGATGTCCTCCTTCCCCAAGACCTTCATTCTCTCCGACAGCAGAGGAGCTGTAAGCCCTGGAGTGGGATGCCTCTACCACATCCCTGAAGATGTCATCCACATGCCTCTCTGTCTCTCTGAGCTTCTCCAGATCCGCCACATTGGTCTTGAGGAAACGAACCTCAGCCAGGAGCTCCTTGCACTGAGCACACACCATGACTTCTGCCCATGGAGCAAATAGTCATACATGTGACACTCTGTGCAATATGCTGGGAAGTGCCCCCTCTCCTGCTGATTTTCTATCTTCATACTGTTTTCATTGGCTGTTCACAGTACTTAGAGATAATTTATTAGAAGGATAGATCTCAGCTGTAATAATCAGCAGTTTAACTGTCCAAACAGCCATTCTCAAGAATATGAGGGAGAGATCAGTAATTATATGAGGAAGGGATTAGTACTTACTGTCAGCAATCAGGCCACCCGGAAGGGAAGTCCAGGAAGATAGTCCACAATACAAACTGGGCAGCAGAAATGAAACACAGCTCAGAATAGTTCTCCATATCAGGCTTGGGCTGAAAGCTGTCAACACGAGGGTTGACCAATGTTGTCTTCCAGCAGCTAACAGAAAGCTGTTGACGTGCTTTATAGTCCAAGCTGATAACTCTCAGCTGGCAGGGATTCAAGGCTTATCAGCCTTCTGCAAGAGGTGTTTACTCCTCCTGATAGTTTCCAGCTTTGCTCTTCACCTTGTGACACACCTTTGCTGTGGAGTCATTGGGGGTTGCCTGCACAGCTCATCTTGTAGTATGTCCATCGCTGTCTCTGCTGCCTCAGACTGCTGTGCCTGCTCTGAAACATCAGCCGGACCTTCCTCAGCTGTCTCAGGAACTGACAGCCGGGCTCTGCCCCTCAGGCACCCCTGCATCGGCTGAAAGGATGTCAGCTTCCCCTTCCTCCTTGCTATCTGAGATTGAGGGCATGATACTTACCTTCTCTTTTCCACCGGGCTGCTTGTGATCACAGGGGCTTGTTCCAGGCTCCCACACATACTTCCCACTAAACTCCCACTAAACTCCAATGTCCTGTTTGCTATCCCTGTTCACTATGCTTTGGGGCCTACGGCTCTTATGTAGAGAGCAGGTTTCAAACTGAGACACAGGATGTGGGTCAAAGGTATGTGGGGCCTCCCACAGCCCTAGTTGACTCCACCCGCTCCAGGCAGGGACAAACAAAAGCACTGCTAGCCCTGGCAAATCACAAACAGACTAGGACTTATCCCTTAAAGAGAAACCAGCCCCTCAAAATCTCCCCTCCTCCTGTTAGTTAGTTTGAAGAGGGGAAAAGGCTATATGAGGTTGTGTTTAGAAAAGTATGCTCACCTCCTGAAGTTGTTTCTGCTCTTCCTAGAGTAGGCTTCAAACTTGCAAATGTTTGAAGTGTTTGAAATGTTCAAATATTTGCCATTCCCTGGCAAATGTTCATGGGATTGCAGCCTTTGAATAGCCCCAACTTTAACAGGGATTGAAAAAATAAACATTATTTTATTGCTTTGTATGATATATTTTTAAGGAGGCAAGAATGAATGGGTGAGACATACAGTATAAAGTTGGATTAAATAAGGGCCACCATTTTGTTAACTATTTACAGAGATCTGCTAAATTCAAACATCCAATGCTGGCAAAACTCCAAAAGCTGAAGATGCAGCCACCACACAACCATCAGCCTTCCTTCACATCAGAGCATGCTATACCCTGACTCCATGTCTAGAATCAGAGGTGCACCTAGATAATTTTGGAGCATGGACCTAAAGGCCTTTGGAGGGGCCCCCTCCCCTGAAAATAAAGCATCATCATGCTCAGCTGGGTGACCACACCACCTGGGACAGACTAAAAAGAGGATTGGGGGAGGGGCCAGGGGCTGTGGAGACCCTGGACTTCAGCCCCGAAATCCAGGGGTACGAGTGCCTCTGTCTAGAATCAATTATAAAGACCACTGGCAGGACTCCACATTTAGCTCTGAAGGAGGGCAGAAGCAGGCAAATAACTTGCTACTTGGAGTTGTTCACCTGGGTGTCTGCAGGAATTTGGGGGGACAAAGTATAGTCTATTCATACAAATATATTCATAAAAGATGTAAACAGAAATCTAGATATTATCCGTGGTAGACTGCTGAATCCTGAGGGGGTAACTGTTCACCTTGCCCCCACAAGGACACCTGTGGTTGATCAATAGCTAGGGCATACCTAGCAGAATCCAGCCAAAGCCTGAGTTAAGCATAAGAGCATGTAAAGAGAACTGAATTCTCACACTGTGCCAGTGTGTGCTTAGTTGCTTCAATGTAGGGATGTGTTCAAAAGATGATTCGGCATCCGAATCACGGACACATGTGTGTGCTTAGTTGCGTCAATGTAGGGATGTGTTCAAAGGATGATTCGGCATCCGAATCACGGGCACATGAATGTGCTCAAAGAATGATTCAGCATCCAAATCGCAGGCACATCCCTTTAAAAATGAGGGCTTACACAACCCCTTCAAAGCAGAGGAGAGCAGGTCCATACCTGCTCCTTCTCTGATCGCCGCCATTGCCATCATCACGGCACTTCCCCTAGCTAAGCCTGCACTCCAGCTGGGCATCTCCTAGCTGCCCCTGTTCCATCTCAGATTTTGCTGTAGTCAGGCACAGGGAACCCACATGTGTATAGGGATACATTTGTAATGACCAATTCTTAAACCAAGGATTAGAGCCCAAGCCCCTCCCCTCGCAAACACACACTATTATACATTGCAGAAGATTGGATTCCACCCACTATATGTTGTGCATTTCAAAGCACATTAGTGTGCACCCATTTATCTATAAGTGCACTGGCGATATGACCATTCTAGCAACTCACATGGGGAAAATAACTGAACAAGGCATTCCAAAAAGGCCAAGAGAGGGAGAACGATGTAACATGCACAGATTGCAAAAAGCAAAAAAAAAAGGGTGGGTGGGGTGGGGGTGAGGTAAATTGAGTTGAGGTAAATTGAGTCAGTTGAAGCAAAGCAGGATCACATCCTGCTTATCACAGACCATTCTAATTTAGCCCTCCATTCTGCAACTTTTGAGAGAGTTTTGTGCCAGATATGCATTTTGGCAAGGAGTAGGGCTTGCCTTGTGCCTAAGCATAGTATAATGCAATCTTGTCAATGAAGAAATAGGTAGTGACAGATGCTTATACACTTCAAGATATGAAAGATGATAGCAGAAGTGATGGCATCTGTCTTTATCCATCCTACTGCAACATTCCCTTTGACCATGTTTATGGGGGATGCATTTATAGCTTTTTTCTTTCTTTTGAATTTGTCTTTCAGACAGTGTAGTTCTTCAATACCAAATTGAAAAGAGTAAATTATCTCAATGAATGTAACTTTTGTCAGATGAACTCCCTGTGATGATCTGCTTCTTTCTGATTATTCAGAAGGAAATAGAAAAGAGGTGATAAATCATTGGGAAGTAATGCCCTCTCATGCACCTGTGTTTAATTAGTAGGATGACAAATCAAGAGCACTGCCTGGAAGCAGAGCAGGCTGCTGTTTTGATCTTTGTCAGGGTAGGTGGCTGTTTTGAAGATCTGTCAGTCTCTGGAAACCCTTTCCTGCTATAACTGGCTAGAGGCTTTTAATAAAAGAGAAAAGGAATTGTTCAGTTATTCTTCCCCAAATCATCCATATTTTCTTTTTAGGGTTGAGACAATGCAGTGAGCCTGTGTGTGTGTGTGATGATTTGTATTATTTATAAGGCTTCAATCCTAGGTAAATTATGTAGGGAACAAGTCCCACTGAAACCAATGTGATTTACTTCCAAGAAAACATGCTTAAGACTGGACCATAACTTTGAATTCATACAAAGACAAATTCCACAAAGCTATTTAACTTACCAATCTTACCACAAATTGGAGAATAAGCATGAGAAAAACGGAGTTATAACTGGAAGATCTTTTTAATATTCCTCTAGGTACCATCATTAGACAAGCTTTGTATTGAGATGCTTATTTATATTCACACTGTAAGTACCTGAATCGAAGATGACTGAATTTAAAACAATCCCCTTAAAATGTATGTTAAATACAGGATATACCTGCATTTCACTTGAAAGGAGTAGTGCCAAGAGATCCTACCCTCCCCCACGAGACAGGGTGGTGTACCCAGCCAAATGGCAGGGTGTCAAGGGAAGCCGGCGGTTCCAAACGCCAAAGCAACCCCAGTAATTACTTCTCAGGAGTCAGGGAGGGCTTGGGGAGAAGGGCAACAGCTGCTGGGGGATGGATGGGTGGGTGGGGACAGCCCAGGAGATGGCAGCTTGGTGGAGAGGGAATAGCAACGATATTAACTCCACAGCTGCAAACGGGTGCAGGGATATTAAGGAAAGGGGTGGAGTTAGAGAACAAGTCCCTTTTGGGAGCCAGGGGTTGGCTGGCCACTACATCTGCCCACCCAGGAAAGATGGAGCAGGTTGGAAGTGGGGAGGAGCATCTGAAATGCAGGACTCTATTTAAACCAGGGGCTGCCGAGGGTGAGGAGATCAGCCGGGATGGGCTTGTTGGTCTGACTCTCTCCCGGAGAGGAGCTCAAGCCTTTTTGCTCGCTCTCATAGGAGAAGAAGGGAGTGAATGAACTTCCCTCCTTCCCCAGCTCTGAGGCCATGCCCACGCCTAGAATTTAGTGCTAGAGGGCGGAAAGTTTGCCTTAGAGGATTCCTCACCCCAGGAACACTGACTAGTGATGTGCATGGACCGGTTCACAGGCCATTCTAAAGGCCTGCAAACCGATTCACGGGGGGGGGGGGGCGGTTTGTGGTTCGACACCGGGGTTGGCTCTTTAAGGGCAAGGGAGGGTGCACTTTCCCCTCTTTCTGCTTTTCCCTTGCTGGCACTCCTTTTTTGAAAAGCATTTGGGGCGGCAACATACCTCCCTGCCGCCCCTTCCCCCCATTCCTTGGCAAAATGCTTCAGAATGTGTGATTATGCATGCGCACAGCACACACATCACATGTATGTGTCGCATGTGTGCGCACATCAGATGTGTGCGCGTGTGATGTACACATGCAACACACGCACACACACGCAATCGCACATTCTGAAGCCTTTTGCCGAGGAACAGGGGAAGGGGCAGCATGGAGGTAAACTGCCACCCCAAATGCTTTTCAAAAAACAAGCGCCGGCAGGGGGGGAATGGTGGGAGGGATAAGTGCACCCTCCCCCACCCTTCAAGAGCAACCCCGCCCAGCTGCGAACCAAAATGCCACCGTTTCGTGCACACTGACAAGCAGGACTCTAAATTTAAAACAACCTCCTGATTTCTAATATCAAAAAACTTTGAAAAAATGTAGTCTTGGATTCAGGTAAATATAGTATATATTGGCAGTTGTGATAAACTGGCAGTACAATACAATGTGCATTTACTCAGAAATAACCCTCAGAATTCAAGGCTGGAATCCTAAGCACATTTTCCAGGGGGTAAGCCCCATTAAACTCAGTGGGACCTGGAAGGAAGGATTGCCTTGCACAAGTAGAGAGATTTTAAAAAAGAATTCCTTCATTATTCTGTTCTATTATTCTATTAGGTAACCTAATCTAGTTACCTACATAAAATACTAATTGTCTGCTCCACCCCTCTCTTTCATTAATCTGGGTTGTACATTTCTACTCCTGGCAGGTATTCATTACATACCAACACAGCTGACATGATGAGGAATATTGTTCAAAGTAGTCCTGTTGAAATTTAAAGGACAGGTTAGGCATTTCCTAACCAGTCCTTTTAATTTCAATGGGTTTACTTTGAGGAATTTTTCTCATCATGCCAGCCAGTGTCTGTAACACAGTGAGAACCTTGTATGTTAACAACCCATTCACCTGAATTAGTTCAGATTAGTTAACTTTTGCAAAAGGCACAGCCTGGGGCTGTGGAATTTGCTATTTCTTACTAGTAAACTTGCTGATTTTCAGCCCCTGGTAAGTAATACTTGCTTCTTTCACAAAAGTACAAAGTGATGTATACACCTAAATTGGAAAAGGTGGTTCTCACATACAGGAATACCACCTGCACTCCTGAAAGAGGGGGATAAAAGGTGAGGGTATGTACACCTCTTTGAATGAAAGCAAAGACCGTCTAATTAAGATGCTCATCCCACAGCAGAGTCTGTGTGAACACAACTTTACAAAAGAAAGCACTATAGCAGCAGCAAAGAAAATACAGGCATTTCAAAAGAAATCCATCTGCTTTACTAATCTCTACAATGATTAGGAAAACTTCATTGAGGTCATCTTGAAGTCTACTGCTTCTTGGCAATACAAATGCACAGAAACTCTTAATAAGGTCCTGAATCACTTTGGTTGCCTTATGCTGCACCCTGTTGGGTATGATCAGCACTGCATGCTACTTGTCAGCTGCAATCTGAGAGTCTTAATGGGAATGGAAATGACAAAACACTTAATTGAAGTGCAGGGTTGAGGCGTAAGGATAAAACACTTCAGTTCTGTAAAAAGATGCAAAACTGAGCAGAGCCCTAACTCACTGCTGCCATATAAGATAACAAAAGTAGCTAAACTCCTTAACAGGCCATCACATTTAAGATCTATAATTGTTTGAACACAGTGTTGCCACTTTCTCCTGAAAAATATTAATTGAACTAAAGTATACATTATTTAAACATTTCTGTTAATGTGAAATGTAGTTTTCACATTTTCTGTGTAACATGCATATCATGGTTTTAAGGTTTTAAGTTTCATTTTTGTAGAAGTTCCAATCCTAACCTCAAGTTGCAGGTTATAAGACAGATGTTACGTTTTGAATGGGCAGTGCCAAATTAATTCTCTATCCTCTTGATGTGTGCATTCATTTCATGAGTTGGGGGGGGGGGAGACCCTTTCATTTCAAGGAACTAAATGAATTCCAGAGGTCCCAAATAGTTCTGAATGAAGCAGATATCATTCATTTCATTTACAGATATTTGGAATTATTTTGGGTTGGTGTGGACTTACTTTCCACCATCAGTAGCAGAATATTCATATTCATATTTGTAGAGCTCATGGTCATCTCCTAGCAGCTGCCATGGCTGGTTTGTTTTTCACCCTCTCAGAATGCCCAAATGTCCTATCATTCTGTGAATGCCCGAAATGTTCTATCATTTCCCCACAAAATGCTGTTCAGCAATGTAATGATGGGGGGTGGGGGCATTCGGGATGGTGGCTGCCACCAGGATAAGATACTGACATCAGTTCTGCTGCTGTCACTACTGCTACTGTCAGTTTTAAAAAATTGTTTTAAAAAAAGACAAACTGTAAACAAACAAAAAATGAGAGTAATGAAAATTACTGAAGTAACACCCAAAATGAATGCAGTTAAATGAATGAATGGCAAGTACCTGAAGCTCTGAATAACAAAAATGAGTGGGATCTTGTACACCTCTTGTGAACGCATTGTACAGACTTGAGACCCCCTGCTGCAGAACAGTCAAGCCAGGTTACTTAAAGTATGATCAACCCATGTTCAATACCCCACATATATTTCCTCTACATAGTATATATTTATATCATAACCAGCAGTGGCATGGGTGCTCTCATGACTACTGGCACTCCGCACCAGTGAAATTTGAATCAACAAACATCAGCGAGGTCAATGACCTTGTTACTTCCCACCACAATGGCACTGGCCTCCAGAACAGGACAATGATGGCATGGGAAGTAACCAGTCCTGACCAGGTCACTGAATTCACACATATTTGGTCTTTCAAACTTCACTAGAGCAGTGTGGCAGTAACTATGACAGCATTTATGCCACTGTTGGTAATACAGAAATAGGTCCTACATGTTAATAGAGAAAATACGTGCAGAGTTTTGAAATAAGGTTTGGTCGCGGAATCAACCAGAGAGGTGGCGGCTTTGTGGTGGTGCCCAGGACCTGGTGTGAGATGTCAGAGTTGCAGAACCATTGAGTAGCAGTGACCATAGTGTGATCCAATTCAGCATATATGAGAGTGGAGAATTGTTAAGGAAATCCAACACAGATGTGTTGGACTTCAAAAAAGTAAACTTCTCAAAAATGAGGGGACCGGTAAGAAAGAAGCTGAAAGGGAAAGTCAGGGGGGTCAGATCACTCCAGAAAGCATGGAACTTATTTAAAACCAGAGTATTAGAAGCATAGTTGGAATGTATACCAAGAAGGAGGAAAGGTACCACCAAGTCCAGGAGGATGCCAGCATTGCTAACAAGTAGAGTCAGAGAAGCTATAATAGGGAAGAAGACTTCCTTCAGAAAATGGAAGTCCTGCCCAAATGGAAAGAACAGAAAGGAATGTAAACTCTGACAAAAGAAATGCAAAGAGACAATAAGGGATTCAAGAGAGAGTTTGAGGAGCATATAGCTAGAAGTGATAAGGGGAATAACAAAAAACTTCTTTAAATATATCAGAAGTAGAAAACCTGCCAGGAAGGCAGTTGGACCCTTAGATGATATGGGTGTGAAAGGGATTATTAAGGAGGATAAGGAGATTGCAGAGAAGCTGGATGAGTTCTTTGCATCTATCTTCACGGTGGAGGATACTGACCATATACCCTTTCCAGAATTGAGTTTTTCAGGTTTAACGGCTGAGGAACTGGGTGAATTTGAGGTGACAAGGGAAGATGTTCTAAACTGTCTTGAAAAGCTAAAAAATTAACAAAACACCAGGGCCAGATGGCATCCACCCAAGAGTTCTGAAGGAACGCAAATGTCAAATTGCCAGTCTCCTAGCAAAAATATATAACTTGTCCCTACAATCAAGCTCTGTACCAGAGGACTGGAAAGTAGCCAATATGACTCCAATTTTCAAGAAGGGATCCGGGGGGGGGGGGATCTGGGAAATCACAGGCTGGTCAGCTTAACTTCAGTGCCAGGTAAATTGATGGAAAGCATACTTAAGGACAAAATTGTTAAACACATAGAAGGCTTTGTTGAAGGAGAACCAGCATGGCTTATGCAAGGGAATGTCTTGCCTCACTAAACTTTTGGAGTTCTTTGAGAGTGTCAACAGGCATGTGGATAAAGGTGATTCAGTTGACATAGTATACTTGGACTTCCAAAAAGCTTTCGATAAAGTTCCCCACTGAAGGCTCTTGAGTAAAGTCATTGAATAAGGGGACAGGTTCATGTGTGGATCAGTAACTGGTTGAAGGACAGGAAACAGAGAGTAGGAATAAATGGACAGTTTTCACAATGGTGGGAGGCAGGAAGTGGGGTCCCCCGGGGATCGGTACTGGGACCAGTGCTCTTTAACGTGTTCATAAATGATCTAGAAGTTGGGGTGACCAGTGAAGTGGCCAAATTAGCAGATGACACTAAATTATTTAGGGTAGTGAAATCCACAATGGATTGTGAGAAGCTCCAAAAGATCTCTCCAAACTGGGTGAGTGGGTGACAAAATGGCAAATGTGGTTCAGTGTAAGCAAGTGTAAAGTGATGCACATTGGGGCAAAAAACACCAACTTAACATATACGCTGATGGGATCTGAGCTGTCGGTGACTGACCAGGAGAGAGATCTTGGGGTCATGGTGAACAGCTCATTGAATTGTCATCTCAGTGCATGGCAGCTGTGAAAAAAGCTAATTCCATGCTAGGAGTCATTAGGAGGGGGATTGAAAATAAAAATGCTAATATTATAATGCACTTATACAAATCTATGGTGCGGCCACATCTGGAGTACTGCATACAGCTTTGGTCACTATATCTTAAGAAGGATATTGTAGAACTGGAAAAGGTGCAGAAGAGGGCAACCAAAATGATCAGGGGCATATTGCACCTTCCTTATGAGGCTAGGCTACAGCATCTGGGGCTTTTTACCTTGGAAAAGAAGTGATTAAGGGAACCATGATCGAAGTTTATAAAATTATGCATGGAGTGGAGAGAGTAAACAGAGAAATATTTCTCCCTCTCTCACAACACTAGAACCAGGGGTCACCCCATGAAACTGAAGGTTGGGAAATTTAGGACCAACAAGTAGAAGTACTTTTTCACACAGCGCATTATTAATCTATGGAATTGCTTGGAGATATGGGGATGTGGTGATGGCCACCAGCTTGGACGGCTTTCAAAGGGGTTTAGACAGATTCATAGAGAACGGGTCTATCAATGGCTGCTAGTCTGATGGCTGTGGGCCATCTCCAGCCTCAGGGGAACAATGCCTCTCAATACCAATTGCAGGGGAGCAACAGCAGGTGAGAGGGCATGCACATACCTCTTGGGTTTCCCAGAGTTATCTGGTGGGCCACTGTGTGAAACAGGATGCTGGACAAGATGGGCCTTGTGCCTGATCCAACAGGGTTGTTCTTATGTTCTTATGTTCTTATAGAACCTCTATTATATTCCCACTAGTCCAGGATTGGCTGTTGTAAAGCAGCTGGTCCCCAAAATCTACAATGTGTGCAGTAGACCAGACCACCAGATCTGCTTCCTTGAAACAGTCCCAGAGTGAAGTGGGAGAACAGACTTATTGGTGGCCCCAATGCCACTGCTGGTAATGTATGAATCAGGCCATATACACAGAGAGACAGGCTAGTTCTGAAACATCCATACACGTTTACACACGACACACAAGATGTGTGTAAATACTACTTGGGAAAACTAAAAATGTACATTTGTTGCTCCTAGTGCAACTGGTGCTCGTTTGGAAACTTTCCATAAAGTAGCACTGGTTATACATAGTGAGGCACTTATAGCCACCATGTAGAAAGAGGTTGGGCTTTCATCACACCAACATGGTAAATAAGAACAAAGTGCCTATTTACATAACAAAGTGATTCCATTGACCCCCAACCCCACCAAGTCAAAACAATCGCAAAAGCTGGCAAGTTAAATTGGATCTTAGAGGAGATGATGCATTTTCCCTCAAGAGACATGCTCTGACAAAAAGTCTGGCTCTGAATTTTAGCCATTTGGAAATGAGCAATTCTATTGACCAGGATGTAAAAGGACTAAGCTGAAAAGATTTCTTCTTGAAATGCTACTTCTGCTCTCTGAGCAGTCAGGTTTTTTCTTTTCTTTTCTTTTCTACATTTGTCCATTCACAGGTGTTTCACCTCACAAAAATATTTTAATTTTAATGATTTACAGTTTATCAGCACCAGCCTTTTAAAAGAAAAAGAAAAAAAAGACTGACTTATATTACATGCAGTCACACACATCTAGAATATTTTTTAATTATGGAGAAATAAACCATCATATAGTGGCTACTTTTCTTTTTCCAATTACTAGAGGAAAGAAAAGTTGACAGCTGTGGAATGCAGTACACCTAACGGTAGCAGAGTGTATGTCACTCATGTCAGCTGTGGGATGGTCAGTCTCTCAGACACTTAGTAGACTCAGAAACAAGGGCTTTAGCATGAGTCAAAGCAGTGTGAGATGGAAGAGACAAGCCAACTGTCAAAGTCAGTCTGCATGCATAACTGGGTATTTGTGAGCATCCAAAAGCAAGAAACAGAGTTTCGAAAAAGAAACTGCAGGTATTAATGCACTGATGTGATACCAAGAGGCTGTTCACAAGAGCAGCCCTACCCGGGGGCTGCTCGTGTGGAGTGCCGGGATCAGGACTAATCCTGGTACTGCCTTTCTGGATAGCCTAAGGGTTTTCCCTGGCCTATTACCTAGGTAGATGGCAAATACAGAGCAGGCACAGAAGGCAAATACAGAACAGAAGAGCAGACACAGAGCTTGCAGGGGGAATCCTCCAATGCACCATGCTTGTTGCATGGTTCACTATGGGATATGGCGGGGCACAACCTGCTTTCCTCCTACTCCTTCGCTGGTCTCAGAACTGCCATGCACTGGTTGTGTGGGCATGGAGTGCTGGCAAGCCTGAGAGCATCTTGAATCATGGGGGGGAAGGCAGGATGGCTCCTGCCTTCCCCCCCCAGCCCTCCCCCCTCTGAGTAAGCATAGGTTGTGTGAATGATCTTCAAGTCTTGGTTACAAGATGATGAGTAATCATACAAGATTACAGAGAGATAGCTTGAAAGGCCCCAGCACAATGCTTTCTTCTCTGAGTCACAAGTATTTGATTATCAAGCTCATGTGTTGTCTGAACTCAGTCAAAGGCAGCCACCAAGTAGAAGACAGATAGTCAGAGCCAAGGGATCAAGCCAGGGAACAAACCAAATGTCAGGAAAAACTACCACAGTCCAAGTCTGAATCTTCATAATCTTGCCTATTGAGGAGCGCCAAAGGCCAGCCAGGGTTGATGGAGCCACTCTGATCCCAGGGCAAGGAGGCCATGATTCCCCCTTCACTCAGCCATGTTGTTGCACTCCTAACCTCAACACTAATGCCACTAAAGTCATGCCTTTTGGACCACCAAATCCCCAGAATCAACAAGCCAGTATCCCTGGAGTCAACACTTTACCTCCGTCCCAAGGAAATCCCATCTTCGTGTCTAACTACCCCAAAGCTCATTGTTCTGTATTGGAAGTCACGTTCAGTAACCATTAACCCAGAGCAGCACTGATTTAGCATGGAGCCTTAACCACACAAGAACATAATCCAGCCCACAGTATAAAAATAGCCAGCCAAAAGCCCCCCAAACTGCACAGTCTCTGGGCTGAGATTGTGACCAGGGCATAATTATAATAGGGCAAGGGGAGACCATTGTCTCGGGGGCCCCTGCCTTGCAAGGGGCCCAGAGACATTTCTCCCCCACCCAATGCCCGCCCGGGCTTCCTTGAATATTTTTTTAAAAAAAATAGAGGAAGGCAGTGACGGGGGGACATTTTAAAATTTTGTCTCTGGGCCCACTCCAACCTTGTTACGCCCCTGATTGTGACCCTCTGTTTCTTCACCGTTGCACCTCACCTTCTCTGCTGAGGATCCAGGCTTCCTCTTCCTTGACATTGGACAGGTAATACATGGATAATCCCTCCTTCCTTTGCTCCCAGGAGCGTTTCCCTTCCCTAACCAATCCCCCCTTCCCTTCCCTTCCCTTCCCTTCTCCTCCTCCTTCCCCAGCTCCTTTCTGCCTCCTCTGTCCATTCCATCACTATCCTCTTCCTGACTCTTTCACTACTCCCTTACCTGCTGACCCAGCTTATCTCCCCACTCCCCAAATGGCTGTCTTTCCATTAAGCAGACCACCCACCACCACTTCCCTTCCCTCTGTGAGCAATAAATATTCATTTACCAGACATACCAGAGGTACAGCATTAAGCCCTGACATATATACATATTTCATGTCTGTGTCACATAGGAATATCTTCATTAACACCATAGTTAAGCCTCTTATTCTGTGTTCCATAAAGCCATTTATTTTATTTCATTCTTAAGCCTGTGATTGTGCCTTTCTTGGTAAACCACCTGCTTTATAACCATGCTTACAAGGTCCCGCAAGAGGATAAAAGGTTCCCCACATAACAATACTTTGATACAAGGGCAGCATCAGGGATTGGCCATATCAGCATGGGTCTGAGAGTCCACCTGGCTGGACTCTATGTCAGGGCTGGGGAGCAGTGAACAGTACAGTATAGGACAATCTCCCTTCAGTGCCACTACCCACAGCTGCAGCATCCACTGTGGCACTGAAGATGGAGCATCCACCAGCTTCCCACTTGCCTGTCCCACCTGAGCACCACTGGAAGCCGTGCACACCTGTGTGGCTACAACCTTGTATGCTATTGGGAGACTCAATGATGAGCTTTGCTCCCAGGAACTCTTACAACCCGAGCTATGGTAAGAATGCTTCCTTTTATCTGCCACCTCCTTGCCCCTCACTCCCATTGCATTTGTTTATTATGGTGGCATGCCATCACTGGCTGAAAATATGGCAACATTTAGCCATCACTGGCTAAAATTGCTTTTAGGCTACTGTGTTAGTAATTTTTTAAGTTGTTATACTGTTTTATTGTTACATGCATTGAACAATGCAAGACTGGAGAGGAAAACCAAGAGATTAATTTTTAATCTGTGTATGCCATCTTTCTGCCACTGCAGGCATTCAAGGTGGCTTAACAAAATCTCATAAAAACATAATAAACATCCAATAAAATCATAAACATTACACTCCATCTAGATGAATATCAACAATAAAACCAGTAGTTAACTCATCAGCATCAGACAGACCCATCTAACAAATCCATGTAGCCACCGAAAGCCTGAGTAAAAATGAATATATACAGTTTGTCACCTAAAGAAATGTAACAAAGGCACTAGGCAAATCTTCATTGGGAGGGAGTTCCACAACTGTGTCATAATCACAGAAAAACATCCTCCCTGGCAGCTAGTCTCCCAGCTACCTCACAGCCCTCTTAGTAAGGTGATCTCAGCTGCTGAGCAGGTTATCAGATGCTGAGATTCATCCCTCCTCTCATCATTCTTTTTGTACAGTGGAATGCAAAATGAAGAAAAGATTCAGTCTCTAGTCCATCCGCCCAATCAGCGCTTCAGTATTCCATTCATCTTTGGGAAGGACATTGAGGGAAAGGAAAGCGGACGAAGAACTGCACTGACTGTCTACAGTCATTTAGCATACAGCGTATATCCTTTTTTACACAAGTAAATACAGTAAAATGTAGCATCCCAGCAATTACAAGTGCAATCAAGGATATGCATGCACAAAAATATCTGTCATCACTGGTTGTGATTGGATTCTTTTTTTAGACTTCATCATTTATTTATATTTTAAAATGCAAATATTTATACGCATGCAAATTGTATAACCTTTTCTGAAACAAGAATCAACAAAAATTCTCTCATCATCTCTATTTTGGGCTGAGAGATCACCCATAATGTCAGGGAGGAACTAGCTGCCACAAGAAATGCTATAATTATTTACAGCACCCCATACTGCCTTGGGATGCCATGTAAAAAAGGTAAAGGTGAAGTGTGCTGTCAAGTCAATTTTGAATCCTGGTGCCCACAGAGCCCTGTGGTTTTCTTTTGGTAGAATACAGGAGGAGTTTACCATTGCCTCCTCCCATGCAGTATGAGATGATGCCTTTCAGCATGTGAAAAGCAGTATAAAAATTGAACAATGAAATTGAAAAACAAATGATTGAACAGCCATTATATCTTTGGGGAGAAATTACAGGGACCAACATATAGCACAATGTCCCATGGACAGTTTTCTGCCAGGCCCACACTGCTGTGGGCATGCTTTTAAAAAAATGATGAAGTTGCAACAGAGCACTGTTGCGCAAATGCCTAAAATTATGCGAATACGGTTTCCCAACACTTCTTCCTTGTTGGGAAGAAGGCATAATCTTCTATCTGGATATTTAGAACTCTCTCTGAGAATGCATAAACTGTTTTGATGTACACTAGTTTAATTTCATTGCAGACAATGGATGTAATCCACATCCTATTGAAGGCAATGGTAAACTGCATTGAACTGAATTAATGTTGGACACTTAACATTATTGGAAATAGTGTTTACAGCTGCTCAAACCAGTGAACTGATTTGAGCGGGTTTGGTCAGATGGACTAGACCAGCTGGTCGGTCTGACTGAACTGGTTCACAGACTGCGATCCAGTCTGAATTCAATTCCAATTTCGACTGGATGGCTAAAATTGGTTCCTCGCACACCCTTAGCTCAAAATTCACACTCATAATGCCAGGAAGGAACTAGATGTCACAAGAAATGCTGTCTCACGGCTAGTTCATATTCATATTCATGGTAACATGTGACAAGGTGTAATTGTGTTCTGTGTTTACCCATCTTATCTCCTATGATTGGCTGTTAGCTTGGGTTACCAAGATACATATAAACCAATGAAGGGGAGGGATGCGACTGTAGCTCTGTGATAGAGCATCTGTTTTGCATACAGAAGGTCCCAAGTTCAATCTTTGGCATCTCCAGGTAGGGCTGGGAAACACCCCTATCTGAAACCTTGTAGAAGCTGCTGCCAGTCAGTGTAAACAAGACTGAGCTAGATAGACCAATGGATATGGCAGCTCCCTACGTTCCTTTTTATTTTTTGTACCAGAGGGAGAAGATTTGGTCTTGCAGTAGTGATCATGAATGGACCCCTTTGCTAAGCAGGGCCTGCCCTGGTTTGCATTTGGATGGGTGACTACGTGTGAGCACTGTCTGCTTTAAGATTTTCTCTTGAGGAGATGAGGCTGTAACTCAGTGTATACTGAGCATACAGGCAGGCCTCAAGATTCATGGGGGTTCCGTTCCTGGCTGCTGCTATGGGATCATGGGGATTAGGTTCCCGGATGGCTTGAAAATGGCAAAAAAAAGCCAAAGATCAGCCAAATTCCAGGGGAGGACATGGGGGAAGCTCTTTACCATGCTTTGATGCTCCCCCTTGAGTCACTCTGTGCCCTGGAATGCCCCCCAAATTGGTCAAAAATTGGCCCAAAATTGCCAATTTTTCTTCTTTTTTCTTTAAACAGAGCCATTTTGAGCCTCTGAGAAACAAAATGGCGGCCAGAAGTGACCTCCACGGTCATTTCCAGCAACCCCTGACCCATGGATACATGAGGTCGATGTGGGTTTTTTTTCTTTTTTCCCATGCATGCCGAGGTCCGGTGTCTTATTGGATCAACTGATTTGATCTTATCGGGTCAACCAGATTTTTAAATTTTAATGTATTTTTATCTGTTTTATCTTTTTATGTATTTTAAATGTTTTATGTTTTATATTATGTTTTAATTCTGTAAACCGCCTAGAGATTTCGATATTAGGCGGTATGTAAATTCAATAAATAAAATAATCCTCTCTAATAAAACGCTTCGTGTCCGTCTGTGGATGGACACCAAGCGTGTGTTCGTGCCTGCCTGGCCTGTTCTGGGCATGCACGCAGCGCATGCCCAGAACAGAGCAATGGAGGCACGACCGCCAGCACCGGCGGACATCTTGGGCGGCCAGAAACGGCCGCCCAGAAGAAGCCGGGTGTGCAGCGGAGGGGCGCACTAAGCCGGGTGTGCGCAGAGGGGAGCACTGGCCGAGGCGGCGGCAGAGCCGCCGCCTCAGCCATTAGCTGCAGCGTGGCCAAGACAACGACAAGACGGCCAGAGGCGGCCGCCCCGAATACGCCGGGAGCAATGGCAGCAGGGGAAAATCAAAAAGGAGGCCGGGGAAGCCGGGCAACGAGGGCAGAGTTAAAGGGGCAGGTCCTTCTCTTCGCTCACACTCTGCCAACCCTAAAGGGATGGGAAGGGAAAGCTCCGCTTACCTTTGACTTCCCCGCACCCCCCCAATTGAACAAGGGCCAACATGGCCCAGAAAAATGCCTCCGCGGCCGCTGCCGCCAACCGCCCTCCCAGGAGCCCGATTCCGCCTTCCCTGCTCCCCCACACATGAACAAGGGCCAACATGGCCCAGGAAAATGCCTCCGCGGCCGCCGCCGCCAACCGCCCTCCCAGGAGCCCGATCCCGCCTTCCCCGCTCCCCAAAACATGAACAAGGGCCAACATGGCCCAGGAAAATGCCTCCACGGCCGCCGCCGCCAACCGCCCACCCAGCTGCCCGAGACTTCCTTTCCCAAAGAAGAACCAACCCAGACGAGCGAGGAAAAAGGAGCTCACAAAAAGAGCTCCTCTCTCGGCAAAGACACTGCCCAGACTGCCGCTAGGGATGCAATAGGCATCCTTTGCGCCCAATGCAACAGTCTGGGAAGAGGCTTGGCCAAGAAAGGAGCTCTGCTTGCGAGCTCCTTCCTCCTTCGCATTCAAAACTGTGAGTAAAGTTGCCGGGTGGGGGGTGGAGTGCAAGATTCTTCTGGGCAGGGGGGGAGGGGGAAGGGGGGAGGGCAAGTGGGGGAGGGGGGAGGGCAAGATGGAGGGGGAGGGCAAGATGGACTGGGGCAGGGAGGAGGAGGGAGGGCCAAGAGGGAGTGGGGCAGGGGGGAGGGGCAAGAGGGAGGGGGAGGGCAGGAGGGAGTGGGGCAAGAGGGAATGCATCGGGGGAGGGGGGAGGGCAAGAGGGAGTGGGGCAGGAGGAGGGGAAAGGGCAAGAGGGAGTTAGGCAGGGGGAGGGGGAAAGGAAGGGCAAGAGGGAGTGGGGTGGCAGGAGGGATTGGGGCAGGAGGCTGACAGGAAGGGGAGGGTGCGAGCGGGGTGGGAGGGAGAGGGAGAGAGTGGGGTGGAAGGGAGAGGAAGAGAGGCCAGAGTGTGGGGCAGGAGGGAGGGTGGGACAGGAGAGAGAAGGGAACAGCAAAGCAAGAGGGGGAGGGGAGGGGCAAGAGGGAGGGGGGAGGGGGGCAAGAGGGAGTGGGGCAGGGGGAAGGGCAAAAAGAAGTTGGGCAGGGGGAAGGGGCAAGAGGGAGTGGGGTGGGAGGCAGGAGAAGAGAGACAAAAGTGTGGGGCAGAGGGGAGGGAGGGAGAGTGGGGCACTACTCTCAGAAAAGGACCCCCACTCTCAGCCAGAGGAGGCGGCCTACTAGCGCCCATTATTATAGGGGGGAGGGCAAGTGGGGGAGGGGGGAGGGCAAGAGGGAGTGGGGGAGGGCAGGAGGGAGTGGGCCAAGAGGGAGGGGGTCAGGGGGGAGGGCAAGAGGGAATGGGGCAGGGAGGAGGGCAATAGGGAGGGGGGAGGGGAGGGCAAGAGGGAGGGGGGCAGGGGGGAAGAGGGAGGGCCAAGAGGGAGAGGGTCAGGGTGGAGGGGAAAGAGGGAGTGGGGCATGGGGAGGGGAGAGGGCAAGAGGGAGTGGGGCAGGGGGGAGGAGGACGGGCAAGAGGGAGTGGGGTGGCAGGAGGGACTGGGGCAGGAGGCTGACAGGAAGGGGAGGGTGCGATCGGGGTGGGAGGGGGAGGAAGAGAGGCCAGAGTGTGGGGCAGGAGGGAGGGTGGGACAGGAGAGACAAACACACACACACACCAAAAAAAAGGAAAAAGAGATGAAGAACACATAAAGGGGGGTAAAAAGGCTAGCACCCGTTATTATAACGGGCTTAAAAATACTAATACTAATAATAATAATAATAATTAATAAATAAATAATAATGAGGTTTCCCTGGATGTTAAACTTTTGTGGACTAGTTTTGTGTACAAGATGGCATGGGTAAAATGTTCTTCTGAATGTTTACTTGACAGTGTAAGAGGATAGTCTCAGGACTTCTCTGGACAAGGTGATCTTGATTAGTGTAGGTCAGAGCTTGTTTTCCTCATTGCCTTCCCATCAAAATAGCTAGCTATTCAAGATTTCATGCAATGCATGTATCTTGCCTAACATCACAATCAGGTCTTTTTCTCAGGTGAAAAGAAACTAACAACTCTATGATTAAGAAATATTTCAGTTTGTCTTTTTGTTGAGTCAAATCACAACATGATCAGTTCATCTATTCTAAAGGGATACATTTTGCATAGTGATAGATTCTGGAGTTTCTATGTAATCAAATCTTAGTTTTAGCAAAGCTGTGGAAAGTAACAACTTTAAGTCTTTTTATTGAGGTCTGAGCTGATGGCTGAATTTTTCAGAGAATGTAAACTACCTCTTCTTTGTCTGTGTTAGTTGCTCCAGGCAAGTAAAAAGGCTGCAGAGAAAAGTTCATCAAATAAAAAAGGTAATTTAAGTAGCAGAACTAAGACTATGAGCAAATGTATTCTCCCTAAGGATAGCATAGATTAAAGTTATTGTACCTGCACATGATCTACAAATAATAGTATCAAAGTTCCAGCCTGCTTGTAATATTAAAGAATTAAGTAGCTAAGAGAGAGAGAGAGAGAATTTAGCAGAAGCCCTCTGATAATGACAGTGAGTACAGCCAGGCACTGGACTAAATTATGGCTTTAACAGTTTAAAAAATTGATTTCACCCTTTGCACTATATTAATGATGGTCCTAACCTGGTTCCAGTAATACAATATCCCATTCCAACATAATAGGTGTCATGAGAGGCAGTCTTTATTCAGGGAAGTTAGATTTTCTGCATAATGAGGTGGAAAGGGTACTCACAACGATGCTACTACTTGACTCCACTTTTATTTTTTTATTTTTGTAAACCACCCCAATATCATTGGATGAAGGGCAGTGACAGAAATTTGTTCAGTAAATAAATAATTCCATAGTTTCAAAGATTTTTCAGTTCCATCTTCTGTGGAGTATGAAGTGGAAACCTGAACTAC
The DNA here is from genome assembly GCF_027244095.1 of Hemicordylus capensis. Classification (NCBI taxonomy): domain Eukaryota; kingdom Metazoa; phylum Chordata; class Lepidosauria; order Squamata; family Cordylidae; genus Hemicordylus; species Hemicordylus capensis. The sequence continues at coordinate 252,644,655 of NC_069659.1, read as the reverse complement.
TGGCATCTGACCAGCTTTTGCATGGTCAAGTAAGTCATATTAGACCTCATTAGCCCAAGTGAAGAACCTTCCAGCATGGTGTTATGTTAATGAAATCCTTGGCTCCCCTCAATGTTCCTGAAATGAGAAATTCTCTGTAAAAGAAGTGCTACCTTGAGAAATCTTGCTCAGCAACTAGGGATGAAGAGCCCTTCCTCCTTTGGGGACTTTAGAAGGCACTAAAATAATAATTAAGTCCTATTTCACAGTGATGCCATTGCTATAATCTTGCCAGAACATGAAGGCCTTACAATACTCCATAGTTTTCAAACAATCACACCACAAGCTGGGCTTTTCCTATCACACACAGACCACTGCATACTAGACACAAAGAGATGACTGAGCTAGCTCCAGTCACAACATGAAGGCTGCAGCAGTGTTAAGAACCTGGATGCAGTCACATGTGTGGTGCATCCAGGCAAGTTGTGAATTCAGGAGAACACACGGATTGCCACCACCATGTCCCTTCCCTAGCCCACATTCTTGTAGGCCAGTGGAGACTCATAAAGTGGCAGATTACATGATAAGGAATTCTAAACCTGGTAGTTAAGATGGAGATCTGGGTGGTATGTAGGGATATGCAGAGTCCGGCATTCGGCCGGTTCGGTGGCGAGGGGAGGTTACCTTTATGGCGCAGGGAGGGTAGCCTTAACACACACATCCACCGCATTTCCCCCACCAGCCCTGTTGCCAAAATTGCTGGTGCAGGGTGGCAGCGTACCTCCTTGCCGCCCCAGTCAGCATCAAACCAGAAGTGGCCGGTGCACACGTGCATGTCACACAAGCACACCAGCTACTTCCGGTTTGACACTGACCAGGACAACAAGGAAGTACACTGCCACCCTGTGCCAGCGATTTTGGCGACAGTGCCAGCAGGGAAAATGGAGCAGTGGGTTAAAGGCACCCTCCCTGCTCCTTAAAGGTAACCCCCCACCACCCAACTGACCGAATGCTGGACCTCCAAACCGGTCCGTGTACATCCCTAGTGGTAAGTATAACATCACAATGTCTGATACCAGAACCAAAAAAGTGGTCATGTTAAAAAGTATGTCTCAAGTGGTTGTAGTTAGGAAAGCAGTTCTGAGAAGTACTAAAAGGAACTGAAACCTTGAACAATAGCCATTTTATATCATCAGGTGCTGAAGAGACTCATGTAAACTTCTTTTGTAGTATCATAATGCCCAATCTTCTGATGGCATTATGTATAAAGGTTGCAGCAGCAAATATTACAGTTCTCTGTCTCTCTGAAATCAATAGGATTGAAGTGCTATTTACTTTGCTTCAGTAAAGGCTCTGGATTGCACCCAATTGGTCCATATTTTTACATGCAGAGTTAATGTTATTCTTTTGCTGATTTTCTGGATTACCTCCATTATTTGAAAAGTCCTATAAGGATTGCTTATGCACTAGACAGACAGAGACTGATGAGGGTGATAAATATGATGAATTGATTTGTAATTAGAAGTCTGTGGAAGCTTAGAAGGAGGCAACAAACGTGTCATTGTTGATTCACAGCTGAAAATGTACTTTGCTTCAGCACCATTTACTACAGTACAAACAAGTAATTAAATAGAGGCTTTGGCCTTCTGATAAAACCTTGCCAAAAGCAGATGCTTTAGCATTTGATGGGTTGTTAGGTTTTTATATTTGGCACTGCAAGTAGCATTAAAGAATCCAGCTTTGAGTTTTAGCATTCAGATTGTCTCAAGACAAGTCCTTCTCAAGAAAATTATGTTTTTTTCTTAGCATAGCTGCCATATACAGTGTCAGACCATTTGTCCATCTAGCTCAGTATTGTCTACACAGACTGGCAGTGGTTTTTCCAAGGTTGCAGGCAGAAATCTCTCTCAGCCCTATCTTGGAGATGTCAGGGAGGGAACTTGGAACCTTCTGCATGCATGTTTGCAGATGCTCTCCCCAGAGCAGCCCCATCACTTAAGGCGAATTTCTTAGAGAGCTCACACATGTCTCCCATTCAAATGCAAACCAGGATGGACACTGCTTAGCAGTGGGGACAATTCATGCTTGTCATCACTGGGTGAAAATCTGGGCAGTCTCCCGTCAATGCTAAGGACCTGCTGGGGCTGCAGGTAACAGAGGATGCCCCTGCAGGATGCCCTTAAAGCACTTCTGGACAGCAGCACAGCACTCCTTTCGCTTAGAATCAACAGGAAGAGGCATTTCACTAGGGATGTGCACGAACCGGTTCGGAGGCCATGTTAGAGGCCTCCGAACCGATTCGGAACCGGACCAGTCCGGCGGTCCGGCACTGAGGGGGGGGCGCCGCGACGCGCACATGCGTGCTCCTGTTACTGAGACTTCCTGGCAACGACGGGGGCAGGGGCGGCAGGGAGGAACGCTGCCGCCCCAAAAACTTCAATTTAAACTGCAGCGCCGGAGGGGGAAGAGTGGTGGGAGAGGTAAGCTGTACCCCACCCTTAAAGGTAGACACCCCCCCACCAGTGCCGGACCGCGCCACGCGGTTCCATGCACATCCCTACATTTCACTCTTGTCCAGAAACAATTTAAAGGTGTTCTGCTGCAGCAGGCAAGTGGAAAGACGGAGATGCTCTGGATATGCATTATGTTATCTATGTAGATATGCATTGTTATTAAGCTGGACTTATTTTGGGAATCTCTTTCACTGTGGATGATTTGTAGATGGCATAGTATCCCCGTGCACACCTTGCACATCATCACTTCACTGAATGAAGTCACTGATACATTTGGGTAGGTTTGAAGTTAATAACTGCTTTATGCTATTGTTTTTCTTGCGTTTCATGTATTTTAATCTGCGTTTTTTAAATATATTAAATTTTGTACACCACCTAGAGATGTACATATCAGGCAGTATGATAAATAAACAAACAAATAAGCAGGGAAAGCTTGGTCCCACCTTGAAGATGCCTGCTCAGGATAAAACAGTATTGTAACAGAACTAACAGAGATTCTGAGAGAAAGCCTTAATCCTTTCCAAAAGTTATGTGTTTCATTTAAGGGTTGTTGTAGGGGTTTTTTTTGTGTGTGTGTTTTTGCAGAGCCACTAAAAGTGGGGAAGAGTCCTGAATTAAAATCTTAATGAAAAGATGTTGCAGTATCACAAAGGTGCTTTCAGGCATTATGTGTCCACATATACATGTGTGGGGGAAGTAGTTATCACAGGGGAGGGAGTGCTTTTTACAATGAAAGTGGCTTCCTCTAACCACCATTACTTGTTTCCCTTGAATTTGATCCTGAAAAGGAACAGGTACAGCTGTCTAGAAAGTGGTGACTGTTTTTTTCTAGAGCAGGGGTAGGCAATCTTATTGCTGAACTACAAACCCCACCATCCCTAGCCACAATAAATTGCAGTTGGGGATGATGGGAGTTGTTGGTCAGCGACAGCTAGAAAGCCAAGTTTGCCTACCCCAGTTCTAGAATATAAATAGAGTATACTGGATTTTTAAAGTGTAAGTTTGTATGCACCCCATCTTGTTCAGACTAGTGAGCAAGCTAGTTTGGTGGCATCAATTCAGGATACTGTCAATGAAACTAATCAAGCTCTGCCACTGATTTCATTGAGAAATTATATCTATTTCTTCATTTCTTCTACATAATTGTCAGTAACAGTAGAGGGTGCCTGTGTTAGTGAGGACTTAGGATGCCCTTTTGTGCCATAAAAGGTTCTATAGAGGTTGCTAATGGTATCCCAGCAAACATTCTACCTTGGAGCATACAAAAGAGACTGAAGATCACAGGGAACTTGCTACACAATTTTTCAAGGTTGCTTAATAGCAACCTTGGAGACTAGAGGTAGGAATGGTGGATAAAGAAGCAACTAATATAGCTTTATTATCTGGCCAATTAGGGAAACTATTTTCTAAAAATATATACATTTCAGAACACACACATCCATAAAATCTTCAATAAGTTATGCAGGAACAGGAGTGCTCTTCAGTGTGTTTCATGTGAGAGTTTTTCTTCCACCCTTTCAAAGCTAGACAAGACAGAGTAGTTTGCCTAGCAATGAGGTTGTGCAAACTCCTCTGTCTTTTCCAGCCTGGCAAATGTGGCTGTGCTTATTTAGAGTGGTCACACCTCTCCCAGGCAGCAGCTCCTGGCTCTGCCTCTATTCAGCTCGCCCCTGCTCAACTCCACCCCCTACTCAACTCAACTCAAACAACTGGTGACACAGCTGGATTAGCTATAAATAGGGCTAAGAAGAAACTATTTCATGTCCACTCCTTAATTGGCTGCAGGAATCTTCACCTACTCTGTGATGTCATATTGCATGGATTCAGAAAGTGGTTATATGGTGAAGAACATATCTGAACAGGTCACACTAGCAGGTGCAGAGCAACTTGGAGGGAGAGACATTGGTGGCACTCCATGGCATCAGTGGTGAACACAGAATTCCTCAAACCAGTCTCTTGTGGCTTACCAGACTGTGACGACCAAGGACAGAGACACACACAAGCCCATTGCAGGCACAGGGACACATAAAAGCAAAGACCATATCACTTCTACCATGTTTGGAGCCAGGAAGGGTTCACTGGCACAAGGCAAATGGCAGGAGATGTCACCACTTGTTTCTCACATTGGTAACAGATATATCCACACTGGGTTATGGAAGATTGGCTTCAACTAGTTGAGGTTACAGTCTTCCAAATTTTGATACATTCCAAGGAATGTAAAATTAAAAGGAGTCTCTTATTTAAGTCATTCAGTATACAACTACATTGCCCCCACCGCACCGCCAGAATGAACACAGTTAAGCTGTGTTATGTAGTGCAGCCTACTTACCATACCTCATGTCTTCATTATGGGGGTGTACAGACAATGCAGTTGTGCACTGGATCCTGAATGACTTATATGAGATATTTGGAGAAAACTGTCACCCCTCTCTATTTCACATAGGACTTCTCCATTAAGATGCATTTCCTAGAAGGAAAGTTCTTAAAATGAAACTTCTATTACCACTCACTTTATTAATAATTGTACATAAATGGAAAGAACCTCTGTGTGTGTGTGTGTGTGTGTGTGTGTGTGTGTGTGTGTATGTATATGTATATGTATGTATATATATATATATATATATATATATATATATATATATATATACATACTCACCAGCATATTTATACTGGCAAATAAAAGCATCTGAAGAGGACTGTTAAATGAATGTAGTAAAGGCACAATATATGGCACATTCTTCTTCTGCCTTTATTGAAGTCACTTTAGATCTGCCTCTATTATACGAAACAATTTAACTACCAAAGTTTGCCATGTGTCTTTGTTTCCCATTATTTTTTATGCCACAGCAAGTAAGGAGTTTCTGTCTATTTCCAGACAGTAATAGCAAACAATTGATAAAAGCATTGGCAACCATCTTCTATTGCTAGGCTATCACTGAAGACTAACATAACATTTGGAGAGCAGTGGAACTGCTTTGGCAGCACTTCATTGCATCTGATACAAATGTATTTCTCTCTCTCCATGACTGAGGTCTAGCAAAAAGAAACCACTCTTATATAAAGGTGGTGGTGGTGGTTTTAAACATTTAGACCCCAGCTTACTTGCTGTAGCAGCCCAAGGTAACTTATAATAATAATGAAGGCATACTGGATAGCTTCACATGTAATGGCAGCAAGTAAGGGGCTGCCAGCTGCAGGTTCTGCTGAGCGTATGCTCCCAAGCTGAGCTGTGAGTTCTTGCATTTCATGACATCTGAATCCAGAAATGTCATCTGGCTGGCAAAACTTCCCTCCATCTCCTGACAATCTGTAACCAAGTTTTGAAGTTGGGTGGTGGATACTGGAGTGCAGCGGCAAGGGCTGCTCAGCCACAAACATTTCCAGTTCAGATGCTACAAAATGCACTGAACTTGCAGTCATTCATTCATTCATTCAATTTCTATTCCGCCTATCCAATAATGGCTCAGGGCGTTTTACATAGAGAAATAATAAATAACTAAATAAGATGGATGCCTGTCCCCAAAGGGCTCACAATCTAAAAAGAAACTTAAGATAGACACCAGCAACAGTCACTAGAGGTACTGTGCTGGAGGTGAATAGGGCCAGTTACTCCCCCCCCCGCTAAATAAAGAGAATCACCACGTTAAAAGGTGCCTCTTTGCCAACTTAGCAGGGGTTGGTCTGCACTGGAAGCATGTGTTCACCAGGAACTGGTGGTTGGTGACACCTTCCTTACTGCCGTTCCATGTGAAGCTGCTCACTAAAAGAAGCACAGTTTATATATAAAGCCAATGTTGACCAGTCAAAAAGCTCGTTGACAACAACAGCACAAACTGACTAGCATTCATCACTGATGTTATTATTATTGGCGGCATGAGGAAAATTACTCAAAGTGGTCCCACTGAAACAAAAGGACAAGTTAGGCAGTGCCTAATTTGAATGAACTTCCTCACTGTGTCTGTAATTATCACGAATATTTATATACCACTTTTCAACATGCCAAGGTTTTAAAAATATTTGTCTGTTTAATAAGGCAAAACATGAACATATAAATGAACAAACATAAACTTGGCACTTTAAAACAAAGAGTTGGGCTGTCCACCTAGCACATGGTGAGAAGGACAGGACTGATAAGGTTGACTCAAAGGTCAAATTGATTGAACGTTTTGCCTGTCAGGCAAACTACAAAGTCAGGAAGAAGCCAAGCTCAAACTGCAAGTGAACAACCTATTTGTGTGACTGCTCTTTAAACGTGCCTTCGCCCTAAGTTTCAGTTTGTTGTGGAATACTTACAAAGAGAAAATCGTCTGCTAGTGCAAACTCAGTGTATGGTTGCCATTCTGAACACAGAATAAAAATGAATGTTAACTGATGCGTCAAATGCTGATATCTTCACAGTGTAGCTCCTAGAGTGAGAGCTGTCCTTCAAGGTTTGTCAAAGTACAGATACTCCATCTCAAAGCACACTGGAACTTTATTTATTGTAATTGTGGGTAATTGGTGCTACTGTCAGCATTAAATTGTGGTCAGAAGCTTAAAAAACAACAATGGGGGAAGCCTAAGTTCAAATCCTCTTCAGCTATGAAGCTCACTGACTTTGGACCAAACACTTATCTCTTAGCCTAACCCACCCCACAGGTTGTTGTGAAGATCAAAAGAACCTGAGCACCTTGGAAGAAGAGCAGGATGTAAAAGCAAAACTGAAAATGAAATGCTACAGACGCCATGATGTACTGACTATTTTGAAAACCCGCATGGGAAACAAAATGATTGTGTTTTCTCCATCTTGATATGAATTTTAGAAATTCAGGTGTGCTCATTCAACTAGAATGGAACTAGTTTTGCTTATCTGTTTTCAACATCTGTAACTCCTTTCATTCAAACTGACAGGGAGGCCAAAGGGTCTGGGATTTATGTATTTGCCTACTGCATTTACAGTATGCTGAAGAGCGAGTATGGATGCTTCTGCATTCCCAAACATCCATTTTTACTGAGATCAATCACTGTGCTGGTGTGGAAAGCAGTAAAGGCCACTCTATTCCTCTTTGTCTTTCTCTTACTTGCAACCTTTTGGTTAAGTGCCAGGCTTTAATACACAAAAGCTAGGATCCTTTGCAGATTCAGTCCAGATAAAATTTATAAAAGACAGCATGAGCATTCTCCTTAGCTGAACAACATTCCATACAAAAAAATCCTTAATGCCCATAAAAATATTTCACATTAAGAGATACATTTTAGCAATGAAGATAATTTGAATAAGACTTTGCATTGGCGTGAAATCAAATGGATTTGATAACCGCAGCATTAAAAATGCACATAGCATGAATACAACCTTTTTCTGAGAAATTCAAGGCTCACTGGTGTTCCTTGGTGTCCATAGTATTCATTCCCTAACAGATTTAAATAAATTTTAGGACATCCAGAAATGTGATTATTGATTACCATGTGAATTATAGAGATGTGATGATTGGTTACCATAGGAATCAAAGTGGACTAGAATATACTCAATCATATTAAATTAAACCAATAACATTTATTTGAGTTCAAAGTCAACCTTTAAAGATAATCTTTGTTTATTCTTTTAAAACAATATACAAAAAGTTCTGACCATAATTGGCCACTGGCCCGACCAACAAGATAAGGATGTCTTCATGTCATGTCTCCTTCCAGCTCACCGGGGTGCTTTTCCTTAATTGCATGGGGAAACTCCGCCATCTGAACCGCCTCTATACAAAGTTTCAATCTGTAGAAGGTACTTAGAGAAGGTACACATGGTGCACATATATCCTTACATGTGAGTCCAGCCAGCAGACAAAGTATTATCTGAATCGACCCACTGTTACACTTCCATAAAACCTGGGAAACACTGAGACAAATAGAAATGATATTTCCTAATCACAACACTGACAATATGAAACCAGTCAGGTCAGAACACTTACTAGGTATAACAAGGAGGTAGACTGAATAAAATATTCAACTATTATCATTTTTGAATGGTTAAGGATGTAGTCCTGCACATGCAAACCTAGGAGTAAGCAAAAAGAAATATATAGTAGATTGGTGCAGGAAAATGTGTTAATTACAAAATCCCAACGTGTTACAAGCTACATGCTCTTCATCAGGGGGAAAGAATCAAAAATCAAGAAATTTCAGAGTTCCAAAAGAAGGGCTCAGTTTTTGGTGCTGCCCCCCCTGTTTTTTCTAAACCTAGGAGTGAGCCCAAAATATAATGGAACATACACATGATTGGAGTAAACATGCTTAGGGTTGCTCTTTGACTGAGGTGACATGTTATAAACACCCAGTTCTATTTTGTGAGGCAGTTCTGAAAGGCTGAAATCTCAATACCAGATCTCTGTGAGGAGGGTGTGCCTTTATTTCCCTGTTCTGTTCTCTGGCAAAAATTTGTATTTTCATTGTCATCAACTGAGGAAAAACTATGCCATTACATATTTAGCCTCTTTGTGAATCTTCCCACCCAACAGTACCTTGCCTCCTCTCCTGCCACCATATCCCAGATCTTACATCTTCTGGTTCCCAGGCCAGAAACAGGTAGAGCTAGTGGGCAAAGGCAGAGATGTGAAGTGGGAGGTGAGCAGGAGCAGCAGCGGCTGGCAAGCCATAAGCAGGGGCAGGAGCAAGTGGTGAACAGGTGGGAATGGGGCAGGAGCAGAGTCAAGGGAGGGGTCCCCAAGGAGTGGAACAGCCCATGTTCCAAGGACACCTTGAAACACCAGTAGCTCCACACCTGGAATGATGGGCCATTTAGGTAAATTATTTTTGAGAGTCCTGGCAGAGGCTCTTAGGAAGGAATATGATCATAGTGCAATATGTGTGTGTATCAGGAGTGTAGTGACCATTGAATGGGGTGAGGATTGTCCCCAGGTGTGGAGGGTCTTGGAGACCCTTAAGGCTCCCCATCACCCTCAGTCAGGGTGCCTCCTTGTCCCTTTCCACACCCAGCCGGAAAGCAAAGTGCTTGCTGGCTGGGAGCACGAAGCATACCCCTCTCCTCTCTAGCCAGCTGGAAGATGATGGACCTACTCCCAGGCATTGGCCCTGCCCCTGAGTCTAATGTAAGATGAACAGGGCAGTGCCAGTGCCGAGAAACCCAGCAGGGTTTCATTTCAGAGACAGCATAGGATGGGATGGGTTGGGCTGAGCAGGACAGTGCAGGGCAGGAAGAACTAGCAGCGGGTTTTCTTGCCTACCTCCCTTCATGACCATGCTGGGCTCCAAAGGAAGCCAGAAACCAAGCTTTTCAAAATGTGTGGTTTGAGATCTTTGTTGGCCTTCAAGAGAGCCCTTAAAACTTATTCCTTTGGTCTGGCCTTCCAATGTTTTTACATTGTTCTTGAATGTTTTTAACTGCTTTTAAATGAGTTTAAACTGTTTAAAATTTGTTTTGATTGTTTTAAAATCATTCATTCATTGATTTTGGTCGCATTTTTGTTTTGTTGTTGTGCACCATCCAGAGCCTTTGGATAAAGCAGTATAAAAATGTAATAAATAAATATCTAATAAGTAAATAATAATAAATTCATCACTCAGGCAACTGGGCAACCAGAAGCAGCATAACAATATGGTTACTGAAATAAAAACTTAACCAAAGAAATGGATCTCAAGACTTACATAGTAAAATCATGACACCTGGAAAATCCTGCACTCAGCCAGCACAATCATTTTTCTACATTTCCTGTACTACTCTTATACAGAAAATGGATTCCAGTCTGCATTTCTTCTAATCACTGCCATTGATTTTGGTTGCATTTGTTATATAATATAAGCCAAGCTAGCTAGAATGTATGTTTGTTCTTCTTTGTCGTGAAGAGTAAACAGAACCATTTCTATTACTTTAAAGAAAAACAGGCAAATGTGACATTCCAGCAAATTGTTTTGGGTAGCAAGCTACTTTTCACTTTGTTTTTCCAATTAGAGAACAATGCACTCCAGAATGACACAGTCAGTGTCTCCAGAACTGTGTCATCTTCTGACTTGTTTTCATTTATTAATTCAGAGCCATTTGATGTTATAGAAGTAAGCGTAAGTGAGCACCCTATAGATGATGAAGAAAAACAAGTTTAGCAGTAAAGCAAATAGAAAATATTGATCTCTCTTTAGATACTGTAACTGAAAATCTTCTGCAAGATATATCTTCCCTTATTCTCTACTGATCAGTGCCCTTTGTCATTTACCAGCTAGAGATGCAGAGAGATGTGTGTAACCTTGAACAATATGAAACTTTCATGTAAGCACAAAAATGACTGGGGTATCTTAGCATCAGAAAGGTTTGGTAGTAGCATATATAGAGGAACAAATTTAAAAAATAGTTTACTCTTCAGCTGCTTTTTTTGCCAGTACAAGTAGTAATTTTATGCAGAATATGACATCAACAGGAAGACTATAACACCTGGGGCTATTTAGTTTAGAAAAAAAGACGACTGCGGGGAGACATGATAAAGGTCTATAAAATCATACATGGTGTGGAGAAAGTGGATAGAGGGAGAAATTGTTCTCCCTCTCACATAACGTTAGAACCAGGGGTCATCCCATGAAATTGATTGCCAGGAAATTTAGGACCAGCAAAAGGAAGTACTTTTTCACACAATGCATAATCAATTTGTGGAATTCCTTCAGCTGCTCGCCTGGCTCCCAAGCACATCATTCTTCCATTGGTCAGGCTCCCGGCCAATAGAATGAGGGTGTGCACCGCACACAATCCTGATGGGTTGAAGGAAGGACGATGTGCACATGCGCCCATTTCACTTCACTGCCTTGGAGCCAGGCAGCTAATGGAAGGAGGGTAGGCCTGGGAGTTGGGTGGCAGGAAGCTCAGGCAGAAGGCAACAGTGGTGACCACGGAGGCACCAGGCAGGCACCCAGTTGGAGGGGGAGGCAAGCGTGGGAGAGTGCATTTATGTGAGCGCTGCCACAGGGAATGCAGACGCGAGTTGGGAGGCCACCCATGTTCACATAGTGAACATGCGGCCACTCTTCCCTCACTAAGCCCTTTCTGATAGCTCAGACCCCATCAATGTGTATATGTGAAATTGGGTTTCTTTGTTTTTGCCCCTATGTGCATCACTTTACACTTACATTGAACCATATTTGCCATTTTGTTGCCCACTCATTCAGTTTGGGGAGATCCTTTCAGAGCTCCTCACAATCTGTTTTGGATTTCACTGTCCTAAGTCATTTGGGGTCATCTGCAAATCTGGTCACTTCACTGCCCTACCTGATTTCTAGATCATTTATGAATAAAAGGCACTGGTCCCAATACAGATCCCTGGGGGACACCATTTCTTAATTCTCTCTTCCTTTATGATGTGTCAGATTATGTTCATGGCATTGCATAATACAGACTGAAACCTCTAGACATAAATAAACCATTAACAGATATTTTAATATGTGAATACAAGAGAATGTGTGAGGGTGGTGGGGAGGTGGAATAAGTTTAAGGGTGAAAACCAAACACTTCGTCCGTGAATCTTCTGAGCACATATGAGTTCCAAAAGACTGAGCTTTTTTATTTCTCTGGTAACTCTGCAGGTGACCTAAGATGCTGCAAAACAGATGTTTAAGATATTTTCTCTTCCACTGAACACTGTTCATCTTCTGCACTCCAGCATTGCCATGCATTGGAAAATTGTAACTTGAAATTCATACGTTGCTAGCTGCTGTGCAAAAGAAAAAAGAAAAAAGAACTAGATGTAATTTTTATCTTATTGTATAAATATAGTACTGTGCAAAAAAAAACCAAAAAAAAACCCACCCCTCACTGGGCAGAATGCTGTTGCCACTTTTAAAAGAGCAGGTGAAATCTCCACAATATCCCCTCCCTTTATTTTTTCTCAGGAACGTTTTCCCTCACTGTGAGACCTGAGGGTTGTTACCTGGTCTTACAAAGCTTCTTTGAGCTCCTCCAAGACATTTTCCCTCCAGAATGACTGGGGCAAAATGAATTGCCACATAGTAGCCCACCAGTTAGACAGCAATATGAGGGCAGAAGAAGGACTCCACCCTCATAGAGAGGCTGGGGAATAAATGCAGAGAAGGCTTGTTCCATAACCTAGGGCACACAGAGGGGAATGGGGGGCGTGTTTTCCTAGCCCCTCCCTGCAAAAGTCCTGCCTTAAGGGACATGTTTCCACCATTATAGGGCAGACAAACCCTCCACGATACTTGCTCTCGAGCGCAATTGCAATTAAGAGTCAGAACACAATGGAGCGGAACGGAAGTTCCCACTGTATCCCCGCTGCTGCTTAAACCATGCATGCTTCATTAGTCGGTATCTCAGCCAGAACTATTTGGACCCATCTATGACAGAGAGAACCCAGCCACAACAGCATATGCAACATCTTAAAGTGTCCACTTATGGGATAGTAGTCATCCTCATCCAAGTGCTTATAACTCTATAGCAAAAATGTGACATATTTGTAATGCTAAGGTATGTTTATATTTGTTTGTCACATTTATATACTGCCCGATATAAAAATCTCAGTGAGGTTTACAATCTATTCAAACCAAAACCAAAAAAATCAAATAAACAGATTAAAATTACTATAAATAAAACTTTAAAACATCATAAACTAAAAGCCTGATAAAACAGATGTGTTTTCAAAAGTTCTTTAAAAACAACCAGAGATGGGGAGATTCAGATTTCATTTGGGAGTGTGTTCCAGAGCCTCCGGGCAACCCTAGAGAAGGCCCGGTTTGGGGTCACCACCCATTTATTATTTCCCATTTATTACTATTACCCCTTCATTATTGTTCTATTTGTTTCTCCTGTCTAACTCTGTAATTTAACTAGTAAATGCATTTTTCCATTATTATTGTTTTTGTCCAACTTACTCTTAAATTATTAATATTCCAAAGAATCTAGAGCACTCATTTTATTTTGAGGGTGAATTTAGAGTAAATAATGTAACCAGGAAAATTATAAACTAGCAGGGCTTAGGAAAAATATTCACCCCCACACAGGAAGAGCAAACGGGGGACCTCTAATAAGTGTTTACATACTCCTAAAAAGAGCTACACATATCTTTCAGGTAATGAAATGTCATATTCTCCATCTTGTCATGGTGTGCCATATGTTCATAGATACCTTTTGCGCACTGTAGGAATGGATGTTTCCCAGGATTATACGGATTCCTCAAAAGCCACACGATATTGGCAGATCTTTCTCTCCACTAATTCTTTTCTCATTCTCTCATTATGAGCCACAGAACAGATGAATCGACCAGCATGAAGCTTTTATTACAGTCAACAGCAGTTGTGTCTGTGTATATTGAGAGGCAAATAGACCTTGAAAAGTTTTGCATCTCATCTGCCAATAATTTTCTCATCCTTGCTTTGTAACACACATTACATTCCTTTAATAAGTTAAACTGCCATCAGTTGGTGTACTGGTGTGAGCAGGAACCTTACCTACAACTTCATCTGGGCTTGGCCAGCTCAAGGCACATCATGTTAATTTATTAATCCATGCAGATTTAATAGGAAAGGCAATGGCAGTTTAAAATAGGCATACAATTAATTCTAATCGACCCGAATTATATTACACTTCAAGATTTCAGTGTTCTATTACATTATCTATGCCATTTTCAAATATCACAAGCCAACATCCTAACAAAGTGCAAGTGCCACATAAGAAGCTGCTGAGTTCCAGATTAACATAGCACCAGCATGCACACAGCATGGAGACAAATTACAACAGCTCCCCCCCACCACCAGAAGTGCTCTGTGCTATCCAAAAATAAAAGCCCTGGGTATCATGGGCCCTCAAGGGCATATCTTTGGGTGATACACAGAGCTTCCAGAGGAAGCCATCAAAATCTCACCCCCTGTGAATGGGCACTAGTGCTTTGCTTCACCAGAAGCACCAGTGCTTTGTTAGTTTTTTATTTTGGGGTTGTTGTTTTTTGGTCCTTCCTCATGTCCAGGTGCAGTGTTGCCCCTCCGATTGTTGGGATGTGGAAAGGCACATACTTACCACCAAACAACCACATTAGTACCTGGAGCCCAGAAAGAAGTTCTTGAAAACTGGGGGTCCTTTGGAGTGGGATCCATGCAACACAAGGAGATACAGCCAGGCATAAAAACCACCACTACCTACCCAGCCCATGAGAGCAAAAGTGCTTTCCACTCATGCAAAATGTGGTTTGGATCCTTGCTTTTGCTTCTCCTCCAAGGGCTTGTGCATAACGTTGTACCCTTCCATTCCTAAACCAGGGGAAAACTGCTTCATTAACCACTAAACAATGAGGCTATTCCCACGATCCTTGGAAAGTGGGCTAAGGGAGCTTAGCCTGCTCTCCCGGGATTGTGGGAACCACCAGGCGTGCCTGATGCTGCCAAGTGGCTAGCCCGCTTAATTCCCCCTCCCCTTAAATGAGGTTAACGGAGTGAGCGCTCCGTTAACCTCATTTGGTTGCTCATGTGTTGCCGCGGCATGTGGTGACACACAAGTAGACCCCCAACCAGGAGGCTGCAAGCAGCCTCCCAGGCTCGGGGGGTCTCTCCAGGATACCCCGCACACAGGATGTCCCAATCGTAAGAAGAGCTTCAGTGTGCCACAGTTTCCTCTATTAGATGGCTTTTCACACATTCAGCATTTAAATGAGCCTTAAGCTTCTTTGCAGGTTGAGAAGTGTGAAAATCTCCAATCAGAGAATACACCACCGAGTTCACTAAATCATAGCTGGGACTGATGGGAGTTGTAGTTCAGCAATATCTGGAGACCCCCAGGTTGGGAACCACTGCATTAGTTAGTTGCATTGACAGGTTAGAAGATAAGAATTTGAGAGACTTAGACTGAGTTTCTATTAAGATTCTAGTTTACCTACATAACTTCCAGTAAAGCATAAAGACAACAAAGAACATAGACAAATTTATTTATTCATTCATTCATCCATCCATGATCCATCCATCATATTTTTATATTGCCTGATATGTACAGCTCTAGGCGGTGAACAAGATTTAAAATATTTAAAAAATCAACACAGATTAAAATACACAATAAAAACACTATAAAAGTTATTAAAACAAATTATTAAAATTAATTCTAATTAAAAGCTTGTGAGAACAGGAGAATCTTGAGGGTCTTCCTGAAAACAAACAGAGAAGGAGATGCTCTTATTTCAGCAGGGACCATATTCCAAAGACCTGGGGCAGCCACAGAGAAAGCCCAGTCCTGAGTCACCACCAGACAAGCTGGTGGCAACCATAACCAGACCTCTCCAGGGCGCTTTCCAGACTAGAATCTACAATGGGGGTCAGGACGAATCTCAGAAGTATGCTTCCACACTTCCTGCTTCATGACACCGCAGTCTCTTCTATGTGGACAGCAGGGTACTGTTCACATTCCCAATGCCTTGTTGCGAATTTGGTCGCTGTGATATGGAGCAAGGACGTCATATATCCGGCGTGAAAAGGTTGCTGGTTTTTTGGATTGTTAGTTGCTGTGAGACTGCTCCCCCTGCTGTTTACGTTCCAAATGCGACTTGCCCGAACAGAGGCATTTTGTTGCTGACGAGCAGCTAGTCTGGAAAGCACCCAGAAGATCGTAACAGGCGGCAGGATTTTTGACAAAGGAGGCACTCTCTTAAATAGCCTGGACCCGCTTTAGGTTATTACCTAAAATAGTTATTACCTAAAATAGTTCCAGGTGTATTTCACCTGGAAACATATCAGCAGCAAGGGCAGTTCTTACAAAACCAGTGTTATGTGGACCCTTCATGTTGTCCCAGGGACCAATCTGGCTTTCTCATTCTGTACCAATTGTAGTTTCCAGATTACGTACAAGGGAAGCCCCACATAGAGCGCATTACAGTAGTCAAGTCTGGAGGTTACAATCATATGTACTACTGTTTGTACCAAATCATAAAACAAAATAAAATTGATTACAAAGATAATGTAATTACCTTACTTGAAAGAAAATGTAAGGAGTTCAATCTTAATTCAGAGTCTTATTCACAGCTTCTCATAAGCTTCCCAGAGTCACATAAGATGTATTCCTGATCACTATCTGAGCTTACAATCTTTTATCCTAAAACTTCCAGTAAGCATGCAGAAAATCATAACTAGAGAAACATGTCAGTATTCCAGTCATTAACTTTTCTCTTAATTGTTTCTTCATCCAAAAACAGGCTGTCACATATAGTCAAGTTTACATCCTTCCTTTGATCTACTGTATTCTTAACACAGAAATATAATTGACCTCTTAGATGTAGATACAAATTCCTTCAATAATCTTGATGTTTGAGAACAGAGAACAACTAGATAATTACTACATCTATGGAAACAGTTCTGAAAAGTATGAAGTGAAAAGGTTATGGATGAAAAGAGCATCATTGTCTTGGCGAAAGTTGAATGAAAGAAAAGAAAAGGCAATTTTATTCTTAATATCTATGACAAGTGGCAACTGCACCTCTAAACAATGACTAGTGATATTTCACAAAGGATAAATAAGAATTTACCAGGAAACAACTGCTGTCATCACTGAATATAATGTTGGTTAAAGAATTAAAGAGTGAAAATCCTAACAATAAATGCTGGCAAAATGTGTGAAAGAGCCTATGTGTGCAAGGAGGAGAAGCCATGATTTGTCTAGAATGTTGATCCAAAATGACTGCATTCATGTTCTACACAGAATAAACTTTAAAAATTATTTCAAGTCCAGTTTGAATGAAGAATATGAATACAAATACGACAAATATTTATATACTGCTTTTCAACAAAAGTTCTCAAAGTGGTTTACATAGATATAAATAAAAAAATAAAATGGCTCCCTGTCCACAAAGGGTTCACAATCTAAAAAAGAAACATAAGATAGCCACCAGCAACAGCCACTGGAGGGATGCTGTGCTGGGGATGGGTAGGGCCAGTTGCTCTCCCTCTGCTCAGTAAAGATAATCACTACTTTTAAAAGGTGTCTCTTTGCTCTGTTATCAGGGGACAGCTCAAGAAGCAAAAACAAATATTAATACAAGAGTCCAAGGCTGACGTATCATTCAAAACTTTATATAGTTGGATCTGATGGATGAAGTCCTATTTTTCCTAGGGGGATGGGTGATTTTCACCAGTCTCCCTTCCCTCTGCAAGGAGCACAGGGGCTCTCAAAGAGAAAGGGATCAGTGGAAATTGCTCTGAACAAAACGTCTTCTATTTGTGAAAGTCCTTATTGGGATCCACCCCTATGTTATAAGAGATGGAAGTGCCGGGGGCGGGGGGCGGAGAGCAAGAGAGATATTCTCTTGCACCTCACTGGGGTTATCAGTTAAATTGTTTCCACAACAGATGAAAAGCTGAAATTCAGCATACACAGTCCAAGACAGCCTACTTACTAGACAAGTCTTAAAATGGGACATTTTTATGTATCTCCCTCAAACCTTAGGGCCTGATGCTTACCATACAATAACAGCTAGCATTACAGCAAAGAGCTACCCAAGTCACAGCATGGAGAGGTGTGAACGTCCATGTTCAAACACTGGAACTAGCTTTAGACCAAGGGAAGGATAATTTAGAGTGACAACCAGATATCTATGCATGCTGAATGTCAGTGATATTTACTAACATGAATTCATTCTAACACTGCCACCCATTGTCATAAATTTAATTTAGAAAAAATAGGCTATGTGTGATGTACATTTCCCTTGTTCTTTCTTTCTTTCTTTTTTTCAAGAGAAAACCAGTCTATGGCCAAAAAAACCCACATGCCGAATTCAGACACAAGAGGAAACCAGAAGTCTCTTCACCCCAGGTTTCCTTGGATGCACATCCAAATTCAGGAAACCAGAGCTGAAGGCGAGAAGGGACCCATGGTTTCCCTCCCTCAACTCCACTTGAACCTTTGGTTCAGAGTGGAATTTGGGTGCCTCCATTACATCCAAACACTGCTATCACAGATTTGTCCCTATGGAGCCAGAGTTGAGGGAGGAAGCTCCTCCCTCATTCTGGCCTGATTGGCTGTGCAAGCTGTCCTGTCAAGAAGGAAGCCTGCACAACCAGCTCGCCCACCTCTTTGCAGACTGGCTGACTGCAGAGAGGCAGCTCTCCTACAGGTCTGAAAGTGGACAAGATAGCGGGGAGGGTGTGGAACCATGGCTCCATTAGACCCACGGTTCTGCATTACATCTGGAGGGGGTCACACTGTTGTTAACATTGGAAAAGGCAAAAATAATAACCATTATCTCACTAAGTTGCCAGGTTCTTCTCTTGAGTTCATGCATCTCATAAGCATATTTGACCTTTCGCGCATCGCAAAGACCTGGTTTCATCCTTTCAGCCATCCTGTGGCAGCTTGTCTGCATGTCTTGTAAAAACGCCAGCAAAGAAGCATTTCTATCTAGTGCTAAATAACTTCCCCAACAATCTCTGTACAATGAGGTATAATTTATTAGTTGACATCGGAGACATTAATTTAACAGTGCAGCATGGGCCACGTTAAACTTCATATAAGTCACGAGAGGCCTTATCTAATCAGCCTAGATTATAGATTTTAATTTCTCAGCTTTCATTTACGGTAACGACTTCAGGCAGGGTTGCTTTTCACTGAAAACTGTCAAATCTCTTGTGAGCACATTTAACAAAGGTGATTATTACAATCAAAGTTGTCAGCTTCCATTTATTCTTTTCCAACGTATGGCATTTTCGCCCATCCATCACAGAGAAGGGGATTACATTATTTTTCAGAGCCAATATGTTTCCTATGATGAATATTGTGTATTAAATATAACCGTGATGTGATATAAAGATGCATGCAAACCAAAATAGCTCAGAATGGCTTAGGATGCAAATGCATATCTTCAGTCAAGCCTCTTTTATATGCAATAATCTCTTTAATGTTTGCCTGTTGGCATCAACTAATGTGATCAGCTGTGAGCTAGGAAATTTCAGGGTCTGGACCTAATTGCATTTTGTTGGGCCCCTTGTTACAGGGCCGAGGGCAGACTTGAGGGTGTGCATGCTGCTGCTTCTGTTAAGAAGTATTTGCACATGCTCAGAGGCCCTCTTCTCCTTGGTATTTGTTCATGCTTTCCCTGTTACGGAGTCTCCAAGATGGAAAAAACTTAAACTGATTAACTCATCCCACTCAATGGTAATGTGCATGGATTCAATTGTGAAGCACACAATGAATAGTGTTCCTGTGTGTGTGCATTGCGAGGGGTAAACAAATCCACTTTTTGCATTGGATTTTTTGGGGCAAATTTGAACTCACAGTAAAGCCTCGCAGTAACTCCCTGGTAAAGCCTGCTATCTGGAAAGCTCCTGGTAACAGCAGTGCTGAATGTGATGCAGGGACATTACTAGGTGCTTAAAAGATCTGGGCCCCAGGCCCACAGCCACACTTTTGATAATTAAACTCAATCATAACCACCACCACCCGAATAATTCCTTTACCAAAAAACATGCATTAATATTATAACACATCTCTAATGAAGATGAAAGCAGCAGAGAGCTAGGTGAGGCTAGGAGCTGCCTCCCATGCTCCGTGCAGGTGCCTCCACTGCTACACTTCCTCTCTGGAAGAAGTCATGGAGAAGGGCGGTGGCTGATGGGATGCAGGGTTCTGAGCTATCAGTTGGGGGGCCTGTACTCCATGGGACACTCCCTAATGATGCCTTGTAGGGATGTGCATGGAACTGGCTGGCCCAGTTCGGTTCGAGTGTGAACTGCACTCGAACCGGACTGGACCAATTCGGTCCGACCCCCCTTTGAACCTCCCCAGTTCAGTCTGGGGAGGTTCACAAATTTGGTCCGGGGGGGGCGGGTTCGCAAAGGCCATTTGTGCATGCACGGCGGTGGAGAAAATGGCCACCACACCAGCTTACCAAGGCCCAAACAGGCTGAAAAAAGACTCAAAACAGGCTGCAGTTGTGATAAACGAGGCTGGCGGGGGAAGGCGGAACCTTCATGGACCGCCCCCATGGCCTTTAGGAAGTCCCCCAAAGGGGCAGTGCAGTCCCGGTCTGGATGGAACCGGGTAGGTTCAGTTCAACCCCAAACCATCGAACCGAACAAGTTCACACATCCCTAATGCCTTGGTCTCATAGCATATTCCAGAATACAACTGGATACTTACGTGGGAAGAAAAAGCCACCTTTTACGTGGCAGAATATTTTAACTCATTGGAACTTGGACATAATTGCCACCTCTCCCTTTTTCATTGCTTGTTATCTAACCAGATTTAACCTTCTCTCACATGCATATGTCCTTCAGCACTAAGCCAGGGATGTCAGTTATTTTGTGACAAAACAACCACACACCTGACTGACTATATGCTTAGGTCAGCTAATTTTGGAACAGGATAATGAAGCTACTTCTATTACACACTACTAAGAAAGACATTTGTTCATGTTTCCTCCAAAAATCACATGATACACACATGTGCATATTTCACAAATTCAGCTGTCCAGCTAAAAACACTGGTTATATTTGAAGGTCACCCCATTTTTTTCAGCAGAGGTAGCTATTCAACCGGTATGTCCAAAGTAATGTGATGCTTGAGGCAAGTTGATGAATGCTGCCTTGCTCGTGGCCTTGGTGGGAGTCAGCCCCCTTTTGAAACTGACCCTTGCAAGTACAGGAATGGTTGCCATCCTCCTCCTCTTTTCTCTTCACACTGCTTGAAACCTTTTCAAGACGTGTGAGGAGAAGTGTTCCATGTAGAGCTTGCAAGAGTCATAAGAACAGAAGAGCCTTGCTGGATCAAGGATTATCCAGTTCAGCACACTGTTTCACGCAGTGGCCCACCGGTTGCCTCTAGGAAGCCAGACAACCAGAAGAAGACAGCAAGCCCCCTCTCCGGTCACTGCTCTTCTGCAACTCGTATTCAAAGGCATCCTGCCTCTGAACATGGAGGTAGCCTATAGCCATCAAGACTAGTAGCCACTGATAGACACATCCTCCATGAATTTGTCTAAGCCTCTTATAAGTCATCCAAGCTGGTGGCCATCACCACATCCCACGGCAGAGAATTCCTTAGATTAATCATGCACTGTGTTGAAAAGTACTCCTTTTTGTTGGTCCTTAATTTAATGGAAATCAGTTTCATGAGAGAACCCCTGCTTCTAGTGTTATGAGAGAAGACCCACCTTTTCCAAACTATGCATAATTTTATAAACCTCTATCATGTCTCCCCTTAGTCACCTTTTTTATAAACTAAAAAGGCCCAGGTGTTGTAGTCTTACTTCTTAAGGAAGGTGCTCCAGACCCCTGATCATCTTGGTTGCCCTCTTCTGCATCCTTTCCAGTCTTACAATATCCCTTCTGAGATGTGATCAGAAATCAAATCAGTTCCAAAAAGCTGCTCCAATGGCAGGCGGGGGGGGGCACATTTGGCTGCCCTGCTGGTGCCCCATTGCCTCACCTCACTTCATGAAATAACCACCCCTATGTGACATATACAACGGTGGCAAGCTGAAGCAGTTATCTCAGGTGATAGATTATTGGGGCACCAGAAGAGCAGTGAAACACACACACACAGCCAACAGAGCAGCTCTACAGGACTGATCAGACCCTTAGAACATAGAGAACACAGGAAGCTGCCATATACTGAGTCAGACCATTGGTCCATCTAGCTCAGTATTGTCTACACATGCTGGCAGCAGCTTCTCCAAGATTGTAGGCAGGAGTCTCTCTCAGCCCTATCTTGAAGATGCCAGGGAGGGAAATTGGAACCTGATGCTCTTCCCAGAGTGGCCCCATCCCCTGAGTATTTTAGAGTGTTCACATACAGTCTCCCATTCAAATGCAACCAGGGTGGACCCTGCTTAGCAAAGGGGACAATTTGTGCAGTTTGCAAGAAGAATGAGGAGAAAACAGGAGGCTGCTGGCAATCTTTCTTCTCCCCACCATCCCATACTACTTTCAAAGACTGGATCCACTTTGAAAAGGCCCCACCATCCTAAAAGGACCCATCCCATCCCATCCAAAGTTTGGGCCCCAGGGCTGTGGTGCAAGGCAGCATTTGGCGCTTTGCCTCAGGGACAGCAATAGCGTCAGCCACCCCTGGTGTCACAGAATCACTCCTCAGAGAGCATTCCCCTCAACTCAGCACTGCACAGCACACACACCAAATTATGGTAAGTTCCCACTGGAGGCTGAGTTTTTCTGTTCACTGTCTAACCATCTATGCTAATCAAAGTTGCGATTTGTATAACTTAGACCTATACTGTGATGGTCTCCTCAATTTTGTCAACGTTCACATTCCTGCCTCCATCTCCTTGCTTAGCATCTAGAAACAGACCTGCATCTGTCATTCATCTGAAGAAACAAGTTAAATTGATAGTTGGGGGCTCAGCTGCAGGTTTCTCAAAGCAGACTGGTGTGCGTGCTTGCGCTATGTGAAAGGCCAATCAACAGGGAACTGACACAGAATTATCTTCAAAAACAAACTCAAGAGATGGGAGAAGAGGCTTAAGTTGATTCAAAAGCATTCTTCAAGCCACGCTTCACATTTGCAATCAAAATTGTGAAATGCCTGATCAATTGTAATCCAACCCATTAAATACTCAGTCCTGGGTTAATTTTACATTCTAGGATGCTGCTGCGGAAATAATCATTTGCATAACTTCAGAGAAATATGGGTACCTGGAGTTGTTCCAGGGTACATTCTCAGGCAAGACCTCAGCCTCAAAGTAACTGGCACCAACAAGGATGTTCTGCACATGACACAAAAGGTTAGACTCCTAAGTGTTAGGGTTAGGGTTGCAAACCATCCTCCATAGCACACACCCCCATATGGGGTGGGCCCCAAATGAGTTGTTTTGCCACCTTTATATGGATAAAGCTTATGGCCACAGAGGTGGTCCCCAAAATCAACAGTGAGCCCTGTCTGAGGGGTCTGGGCTTCAACCACTCAGTCAGTTTTGCTGAGTGAACACTGCCAGGTGTACATACTGAAAATGCCCCATTGTATTCTATTCCCATCAAACTCCCAGCAAACATGCATTGCTTAGGAACAAACTTGGGACACATTTTAGCCTGGAGCATGTTAACATTTGAAAAAAGAATTACATTTTTAATCCATGTACATTTTAATCCCTTTCCATTTATACACAGCAGAAATACAAACTAATTTAAGCATCCATCATGGGAAGAAATGGCTTGGCTGGCCACTGAAAGCCCTAGGATTATTCTCTTCCAATTATTCAAGACACCTACTGTGAAAGACCTTTAGATTTTTCAGTTATTTTCCTCTTAATGTTCCCCTCATGATTACATTGTAGCACCATCTTGGAAGCACCAGTAGGAAATTGTAAAAAATAAATAATTATGTCTTAACCCATGGAAGCTCCTCTTTAGGGCCAACTGGGGCCAGGCCCTCCCAAGAAAAAAGGAAAGAAAGAAATTAAATAAAACATTTAATTGCATTAAATCGATTAACAAATCTGTGTGACCTTAATCACTGCTGACTATTTAATCCTAGTTTTCTTTTGGTTTTTCAACTGCTCCTCTCATGTCTGAATCAGGAGTCTAGGCTCCTGCTGGTAGAGGAAGGGACCGGCAGATTTCAGATCACATGACAAGGTTTCCTTGCTCCAGTCATCTCAGTACAAGGAGAGCCAAAGTAGCTTCTCTTGTCTTGGCCCCCTCTGGACAGGAAAAGTCCCATGGAAACTGCTGAGTTGGCAAATGATCCGTCAACCGAAAAGCACAATGGCATAAAGCACAATGGCATCAAGAAATCTTGTGCAGGGCCAGCCCCTCATATAATCCTTCAGACACAACTTCTCTCTGATTGGTTAACTTTTCACTGTGTGGTCTGGGCCATGCACAGAGAGACCAACTGGCATTTTTGGAAGAAGAGATGCAGTTCTAAAGAGCAGGTTATTCCCCTCCCCTTTTGCTTTGCTGTTTCTAGACACAGCAGAAGGGCCTGGCTCCAGTGGATGGAATTCGAGGATGGAATTCAACAATTATTCTTCACCCCTGGTTTGGGATTATTTCATCTGGAAAATGAAGTTGAAGAAACTGACATTCATCTTATTTCTCTACTTTAAAGGAAAGTGAATCATAATAGAACACAACCTCATTATCCAAATGACCTGGGAAAGACCCTAGATACTCAGGAGGTCAGATTTCTAAAAAATGCAATACTGATTACAATTGAGTTCTATTGTTGTGGGTATGAGTAGAGGACACACAAGTGGAGAGGAGAGCTGGTCTTGTGGTAGCAAGCATGACTTGTCCCCATAGCTAAGCAGGATCTACCCTGGTTGCATATGAATGGGAGACTTGATGTGTGAGCACTGCAAGATATTCCCCTCAGGGGATGAAGCCACTCTGGGAAGAGCAGAAGGTTTCAAGTTCCCTCCCTGGCTTCTCCACGATAGGGCTGAGAGAGATTCCTGCCTGCAACCTTGGAGAAGCCACTGCCAGTCTGTGAAGACAATACTGAGCTAGATAGACCAGTGGTCTGACTCAGTATATGGCAGTTTCCTATGTTCCTATGTTCCTAAGTGAACACAATTAGCAAGGATCCTGGCTAATCAAGCCTTGTGATGTTAAAAAAAAAGCATGCATTGTTTTTAAAGCTACATCTATTCATATTATATGTGAAGGGTTTTGCATTCAGGGCTTCTTTCTCTCCCTAGTGTAGAAGCACATGTCCCCAACAAGGCATCGCTTTCTTTAAGAGCAGAGGGAGTATCTCTTTTGTGAACTGTATAAACTGCTATGCTGGTCTGGTAATGTTTGCATCTAGAAAATTGCAGTACTTGTGGTGCACAGTTCATTAAGTCTGATATGAAAATCACCATAATCACTGCAAATATTCAGAGCCTTCAAGTGAGTGAGGAGGATGGATTTCCACCAGACTTTTAACTTCTAAAGAACAGTATCAGAGCTCTGAGGGAGTGCTGTACTTTTTCTAGCAAACTGTGAAAAAAGGCAATTACTGAAACAAAGGGCCTTAATGCCAGTATCCAGTAACTGCTACATGCTGTGTTCTCAGAGATGTTACAGTTGAGTCGATAGTGCATTAAAAAAAAACAACCCACCCACAAGATTCTGCTACATAGAAAGTGTAAAAGATGACAAGTAGTTTACAAGCTTCTTTGCAGAGTCCTAGAGGATGAATAAGGATACAGATTTTGCTGTGGATTTCCTTATCTACGAATTGTAATCTATACAGCATCAGAGAATCTGCTAGAGCCCTTATGAAGGCTTAGCAAAAGTGGCCAAGGCTTTTTTGGAAAAAGGTTCTCTATTGCAGCCAGATACTAGCTCTTACATAGGAAACTGAATCAGACCATTGGTCCCCCTTGCTCAGTATTGTCTGGCAGATGCTCTCCAAGGTTTCAGGGATGAGTCCCAGCACTACTTGGGGATGCCAGAGATTGAACCTGGGGCCTTCCACGTGCAAAGCGGATGCTCTACCACTAAGCTATGGCCCCATTCCTTTCCCCCCACATTCCAACTCACTAGTCTGTGTTTGTTTTTCCTTATGCTCAAATTCAGTTCAGTACCATCCTTCTCACTCACTCCATGTCAAGAATTAAAATTAAAATATATTTGGAAAGTGATTACCACTCCCACTTCACAAAATTACAATTGGTATTTGGGTTGGTGTGGGGGAGGGGTTGCTTTCTGCAGAGTTGTTTCATGCAAGATTTATTTCTTACATGAATATGTCTTCCATGTAGGAAATTGTGGGTACCTCACAAATAAATCATCGCTTGTCTGCTTCACTGCAGGTAAACAAAGTAGGAAGCTTTGATTAGTGATAGATTCCCACAGTGCACACATGCAGTGAACCAGATAGTCATGCATATATAACACTTAACAGGGTGTGACAAATGCCCAGGTACAAACTTTGCAACTTGTATATCAGAGCTTACAGATATAGTAGGGGTAAAAGTGGAGGTTAGCAGCTGGCAGTCCCTGAGCCTAATCAAACCCAGAGATCTGTGGCCAGCCTAGAAGAACTGAGAAATGTCCAAGAATGTCTAAATAAACATTCATCTCATGTGGACATAGTGGCTGATACCATAACAAAGCATTTGTGGAAGGACATTGCACTAGTGCAAAACTCTTGCGCTGGTTACTTGCACTAAATCTGGACCTTATGTCCCAGACTGGTGTTGTACTACCACAAGCATAATGGCACGGCCATTATGGAAGCTTACAATGCACCTAATTTGTGATAAAGGGAACTTTGTGCAAGAGCACTATAGCACAATTCCACAAATCTCCATGATTTTAAGCAACTTTGCAGCCTTGTGCTAACGCAACTTTGCTTGCTGCGCAAGTGCTTTGTTACTCGGGAAGTCAGCCACTGCTTATTTGTGCAAGTACATCTGCTAGTGCTTTGTAATACAAGAGGGTCGTTCAGATGACCCATAAGGCTGGGGGTGGGGAGGGTTGTGGGGGAAGGCAAGACACAAGCTGCCTTCCCCCACACAAGCTAGGGCTCACCTGGTTATCACAGCATCACACACCCACACAATCGGCACAGCAGCGATGTTCTGAAGGATATCTGAAGGAAGTCTTCCAGTATCCCACAATGCATTGTGTGGGCAGCAAAGAGGTTGCCTGCATCAATGCAACACTCCTGGCATCCTGGCCTCTCTATAAGTGGCACACTATTGCTGAAAGGGAGCTGGGCTGCTGCAAACAACCCCGACAGCACACACAATTGGGACTGGGAGGTAACATAGGGCGGGGCTGTGTGGCTTTAACCTTGGTAGATGCCTAGATAAAAAGTTTGGGTAGCCCTACTCTCAGGGGCGTATCTAGGGGTAGGGCAGGCAGGGCACATGTCCTGGGCGCCACTTGAAGGGGGGCTCCATTTTGTAAAATTAATTTTTTTAAAATGGCTGCCAAAAACAAAATGGCCACCGTGCATGCTCAAATGGCCTCTGTGAGGCCCTAGGTCATGCCAGGCCTTGCAGAGGCCATTTGAGCATGCGCGGTGGCCATTTTGTTTTCAGTGGCCATTTTAAAAAAAAGATTTTTAAAAATGGCCACTGCACATGCTCAAATGGTCCCTGCGAGAGCCTAGAGGCCAGTGGGGGGGGGGGGAGGAACCTTTGCAAACCCCCCAGCCTTTAGGAAGCCCCCCGAAGGGGCTACAGGTAAAATAATAATAATATATAACATAAGTCACTGTACACATATTCAGATTGGCACTATGTACAGAGAATCAGGGCTTGTGAATACTGAGCTGACGCTTATGAGCTAGGATTGTATTCATTTGCTCTTACTTTGCTTCTTGTGATAAGTGAGTTAAATGTGATGTCTTGCTAATATGGCTATTAATGGTGAGTTTGTCTTTGAATCAGTGTGAAATCCTTAGTATTAAGGCCGACTGGGAGTTTCTTGCTCTCTTTCTCTCATTTTAACTGTCTTTCTGAAAGACTAGAATATATTCCAAGCAGTGACACAGTTTACTCTGCATATCCTTTAATTATTTACAGAGTATCTGGGAAAAGTCAAATTCTCCATTTATTTTTAAAACTTATGTAATGGTGATGCTACAATACATAGTAGAGAATTAGACAGGCACTTCTGTTTAGTTTTCCAAGTACACCTCCACATAGTATTTGGGTATTTCATGAGCCCCAGCATACTGAAATTTGTAGTTTTCCAGCATTTTTTGATCTGGCTAAGTCCACTGCTAAAATAGTTTTTGAAATATTAAAAGATTAATGAGCCTGACTTGTATTTTTCAGCTGATATTATGGTAAAGTTATCTGAAAGATGGGTGTCAGATGCTTGGACAGGGGGCGCAATTTCAGTGTTTGCCCTAGGCGCTATTTTCCCTAGATATGCCTCTGTCTACTCTGGAGCAGCAGGGTAGGAGTGGATCCCATAACTCCATACAAGCCTCACTACCCAGGTTTTCCCACTCCTACCCTGCTTTGGCTGGTTGTGAGAACAACCTTAAGGAAAATTAAGAGGCAAAAGATGGAAGAGACGAAAGTCTCTTAATATACCACCCAGAGACGAAAGTTTGGGGCGGTATACAAATTTGATAAACAAACAAACAAATAAATAAATAAATATTCACATTCCCTATGGCAATCACAGTGCCCTGTACAATTCCCCTCTGCTAGCCAGCAAATGAGAAAAATCCTTAAGTTGTGCACTGAATATACATACACTAATTTTGATTTTCAGTTAAAGCTAACTTTCTTGATGGAATAGAAAGTTCTGCAAAAAGAATACAAAAATATTTAGTGTCATTTCAATCCATTTCTTTGCCATTGTTTTCCTAGATGCTAAGGAACTTTTTCTCCCTTGACTGGAGCTTCTTCCCCCCACCCACCTGAATTAGTCACATGCAAAATGTCACATAAAGACCATATAATGCAGGAGATGACATAACAACACTACGTAGTTAGTTAGTTAGTTAGTTAGTTAACTATTGAATTTCTATACCGCTTAAGATAGAAATCTCTAGGTGGTGTTCAGATTAATACATAATATAAAATATAAAACATCTATATAGCCAATAAGATCTGGCTGTGTGATAACATCTCTGAGGGCAAATGATGAGGACAATTTATCTTATCTTATCTATCTATCACATTTGTATACCACCCAAAACGCAAGTCTCTGGGTGGTTTACAACAAGACAATAAAAACATTAGATAAAAAGATTAAAACATTACAACAATTAAAATTTAAAACATTAAAACTATTAAGAACACAATCAAAACAACATCTAAATAAAAGCCTGGGTGAACAAATGTGACTTGACTGTCTTTTAAAAAGTTGTAAGAGATGGGGAGGCTCTTATTTCAGCAGGAAATGTGTTCTGAAGCCTCGGGGCAGCAATGGAGAAGGCCCGTCCACAAGTAGCCACCAAACGAGCCGATGGCAACAGCAGACGAACCTCGCCAGATGATTTCAATGGGCAGTGTGGTTCATAGCGAAGAAAACATTCTCTTAAATACCCAGGGCCCAAGCCGTTTAGGGCTTTATGAATTATAACCAAAGCCTTGTATTTTGCCCAGAAACCTATCAGCAGCCAGTGTAGATCTTTTAAGATAGGAGTGATATGGTCTCTCCAAGATGACCCAGAGACTAACCTGGCTGCTGCATTCTGAACCAACTGTAGTTTCCGGACTGCATACAAGGGCAGCCCCACATAGAGTGCATTGCAGTAATCAAGTCTGGAGGTGACCAGCAGATGTACTACTGTTCTGAGGTCATTTATCTCAAGAAATGGACACAGCTGGCATATCAGCCGAACCTGATAAAAGGCACCTCTGGCCACTGCCTCAACCTGGGACACCAGGGAGAGGTTTG
The DNA here is from genome assembly GCF_027244095.1 of Hemicordylus capensis. Lineage (NCBI taxonomy): Eukaryota > Metazoa > Chordata > Lepidosauria > Squamata > Cordylidae > Hemicordylus > Hemicordylus capensis. Next base: position 252,614,905 of record NC_069659.1, on the reverse strand, counting down.
TGTCCGGAAGCACCCCCAGACTGTGTACCTGTTCCTTCTGGGGAAGTGTGACCCCATCCAGAACTGGCAGATCAAAATAATCTCCCGAGTTCCGACCCTGCACAATAAGTACCTCAGTCTTATCTGGTTTCGGTCTCAGCTTGTTACCTCTCATCCAGTCCATCGTTGCCTCCAAGCAGGCATTTAGGGAGGTTATGCCTTCTCCTGATGATGTTGACATGGAGAAAAAAATTTGGGTATCATCAGCATAGTGATAACACCATTTACCAAATCTCCTGATGATCTCTCCCAGCAGTTTCAAGTAGATGTTAAACAACATCGGAGACAATATGGAGCCCTGAGGGACACCTTATTTCTTTATTTAAACCAATATTCAAACATTTTTTGCAAGATGTTGGAAAAATAATCTAAAAGGGCAGGGTTTTTTGTGGGTTTTTTTAACAACCTATAGTATTAGTGAAGCTCAGCTGCAGATTATGCTTGACAATTGCTGGGAGGAAATTAGTGCAAAGACAATAATCCGTAGATCTTCCAGTACACTTCCCCTTCAGTTTATCCTCATCAAAAAAATAAATACATCATCATTATTTATTTATTTTTTATTATTATTATTATTATTATTATTATTATTATTAATTTATTCGATTTCTATACTGCCCTTCCAAAAATGGCTCAGGGCGGTTTACAAAGAGAAATAACAAACAAATAAGATGGCTTATTTGTTAGGATACAGTGGGGGGGAGAGAACAATTAGCAGCTACAGGAATCAGTCCTAACAACATGCACAGTATCTCTTCGGTCTCAAGACTGTTAGCAGATTGTCTAATTAAAGCAGAACTGCCATGTTTCATTACTGAGCCCAAGTAAATGTTTCAGTACAGTTCTGAGAAAGGCCTCACTTGGGAGGGCTGTATGGAGGGCTATTAGCCCAGTGAGCCTAATATGAAATTGAATGATGAAGGCTCAGAGTGTCTGGCTATGACACTCCATTGTCTTCCTTGGCTACTGTTCTCTTTCTAGTAGCTTCCCAGAAAGGTCTGGCCTTAGGGGTGGGCAAACTGGGCAGATGCCCAGGGGTGAAACAGGTGCCAAACTGAGTTTGGTGGCTTGCTATCTGTTGTACTGTCTGCAGTGAGCAAGGGAGAAAAGGGGAAGCAGGAAGGAGCTGCAGAAGCAGGGGTGACTCTAGAACAACTAGTTCTAGGGAGGCAAGGGGTGGCAAAGAACATTATTTGGAACACACTTCCTGCTTAAAGAAGAGCCTCCCCATCTCTTACAACTTTTAAAAGGGCATTCAAGATGCATTTGTTCACCCAGCTTTTAATTAGATACTGTTTTAATTGTGTTTTAATAGTATTCACTTTTTAATTTTAATTGTTGTAATGTTTTAATCTTTTATTGGCTGTTTGTATTGTTTTGTAAACTGCCCAGAGAACTTGCATTTTGGGTGGTATAGAAATGTATTAAATAAATAAGGAAGGAAGGAAGGAAGGAAGGAAGGAAGGAAGGAAGGAAGGAAGGAAGGGGGGGGAAGTGGGTTTTGCTATACATTAAATGCTTATAGAGGCAAGGTCATTAATGTTGTTAGTCTATTTACCTTATTAATGAAGCCTGTTTGACATTTTCAAACTTGTTCAGAAAATGGGCCAGCATGCTCTTAGAAAATACTCACCGAGTTCAGATGTACATGGAAACCAGAGGTCCCTTCACCTCCAGTTTACTTGGACACACATCCAAATTCAGAGTGGAATTTGGGTGCCTCCAACTCTGGTTCTGGGGTGCCAGCATTACATCCGAATGCTGGCACCACAGTTTCATCCCCACAGAGCCAGAGCTGAGGGAGGGAGCTCCTCCCTCACTCCAGGCCAATTGGCTGTGGGTTGTCCTTCTGTCAAGAAGGAAGCCTGTACAGCCAGCTCCTTTGCCTCCCTGCAGTCTCACTAATTGAAGAAAGGCAGCTCTCCTGCATGTCCAAAAACAGATGGGAGAGCACAGAACTGCGGGTCCATTGGACCTGTGGATCCACATTACATCTGAAGGGAGTCAGTGTCTCTTTGGATTAGGCCAAACCTTCCAATCCACTTTCCAGGCTAGTTTTCTCTTTCTGCCCAAGACCACGTGGCAGGAAAGATTGGGGTGAGGAGAGAAGTCAGTCCCAGGCCAGCTGAAATCGGCAGGAGAGATTACTCTATCCCCTGCCCCTTGCACAGCTCAGTTCATGGTTAGGAAGTAAGTGAAGGGGCTTGTGTGGCTCTTAGGAGTGGGAGGAATCTCCAACCTACCTATCTGCACTGGCTTCTGCTGCTGCTTGCTTGGAGAAGAAGGAGTGAATGAGGCTTCTTTAAACAATTGAGGCCTTTTAAAATAATTAATTCAAGCTATGGTGCATGATCAAAGGACATTCACTGGCTTCATGAAAGCTTGCATGTCCCAACTCTTGTGTACACTATTTATTCTCAATAGCTCTACCAAGTATAATATTCTCTATTTAGCATAAATAGTGTATACAAGATACAATCATGTGTATACAATCATGAGTGTATACAATCATGCAATTATTTCTAGATGAGACCAACCATTTGGTTTCATGGTTGGGCAAAAGATGTGCTTATCATCCATTGAATCTAAATTTAATAAACGATAATGTGTGAAGTGGTGACGTGTGTGTGTCCTTCTTCAAAAATAGATGTCATGGTTGTTTTTCAATTCAGCATACACATGTACAGAGAGAAAGACTTTTACTAAGAAGCTTCTCTTTCTGGACAACCCACATGGAATTTCTGCAAAGACACTGCACTTAAGGGACACTGAAAGACAGGTCAAGGAAGAGTGGGTTTATAAGTCTGAGAGTTGCGAAGGAGTCAGCAAGATGCTATAATGCATTTACTCCAGTCTTCTTTCTTAGACAGCCTCAGTGTGGTGCCCTGGGATTCATACAGATTGATTGAAGCCATGGAGTGAGTTTGCCAGTGTACTTTCAAAAACCAGACTGTGATGCATGGATATCATCTTTTGAGCTCTGGGCATGCATACTTCCTTGAAGAAGTGGTCACTGTTGCAACTCACTCCAATTGCTTTTTTGAACCAGTTGATTGTTTCACCACAAGTCCACAAACTGCAAACCATTTTAAGCTGACAGTCTGGAAACAGGATTTTGTAGAGGAAAAGCAATTCACATTTTATATCAGATGAAATATCCAAGGTTCCAAATAAAGACTGTGCAAACAACAGAAAACCAACCGTCAAGTGCTGTCTCAGCACTATTTACTTAAAACATACATATCCTGCCTCACCATGTGTACAAGGCAGCTTACAATGAAGATAAAATCACAAACCATTGCCTTAAAAACTTCAAGTATAAAAACAAGTGATGAAAGAAAAACATTTTTTAAGGGTTTAAGGGTTTTTTTAAGCACAAACATATTACTGGAGATGCAATTCCTGAGGGCATTGACTCTTAGCATCAGCAACCCTAGTGACCTCTAGGGGTATTAGGGGGTAGACAGCCAGTAAGGGCATTCCCTCTTTTGACCATGCTTTCTCTGCTCTACTTCACCTTTATTAGACTGATAGTCTCAGGTTCCATTCTTTCACCTGGAGAGAGAGAGACTTCCTTCTTCTCACTTCCCCACTTCCATAGGCAACCAGCTAGGCATGTAGGATTATCTATCTCTCTGATGGATTCCTAAATAAACTACTTTATTTAGAACATTAATTCCCTGTCTCCGGACAATATTAATAAGCAGTGCTCTCCTTACCCATGCACTTCTGCTGCAGCTGGGACAGATAAAGAAATCGCCCCCACAAGCTCTCCAACACATACAAAGCCAAAAATCAATCCTGAAAGTCAGCAATCATTCTGAAATTAAAAAGCTCAACAATTCACCAAGCCCAATCCTTATTGCCTTGCAGAACAAGTAGACCTAACTCCACCCCCCCTTTTAAAAACCAAGAAACTATGTATTTAAGCAAATGTTGTTCCACAGCCACAGGACTGTAGCTATAAAGGCCCTGCTTCTTGCTTCCTGCTTCTTGCTTCCACTTCCTAGAAAGAAGAAGCATCAACAGCCCCCTACCCCCACACACACACTGGATGGTCTCAGAAGAAGGGCTGCTAATGGTGAGACACTTTCTAGTAGGGATGTGAAGAACGTTTCAATGTTGTTGTTGTTATTAATTCGATTTCTATACCGCCCTTCCAAAAACGGTTCAGGGTGGTTTACACAGAGAAATAATAAATAAATAAGATGGCTCCCTGTCCCCAAAGGGCTCACATTCTAAAAAGAAACACAAGATAGACACCAGCAACAGTCACTGGAAGTACTGTACTAGGGGTGTATAGGACCAGTTACTCTCCCCCTGCTAAATAAAGAGAATCACCACGGTAAAAGGTGCCTCTTTGCCCAGTTAGCAGGGATTCAAAATGTTGAAACATTTTGACTAAAAACAGGCTGTTTCCGGTGATTCAACCTCAAAACAAAACACCCTTTAAATAAAGGGCCTGTTTTGAGCTCAGAACAAAACAATCCCATTTTGATTCAAAATGTTTCAACATTTTGTGAGTCATTTTGGAGGCCAGTTTTTCCCTTGGTTTTCTGGCACTGGCTTCCGATTGGCTTGCAATCTCCTTGCTTCTTGGTTATCATAGAAATCAAGTGTTGTCATGGCAACTGTACCCCTATTGGCTGGGGGGGAGGAAGGAGGGAGCCTAAAGGAGGGAGTTTCAAAACTTGGGTGCCTGTCTTCCTTAAGTTGTGGTTTGTTTTGTTTGTGAAATTGTGTTGTGGTGAGAAATGGACAGGTGCAGCCCTTTCTCTCTGTGTGTGTAATATTTCTTGGTGATGTCTGTGATGAGCTTCATGTCTGGCCTTGAGACTAACTTGTGCTTCACTCACTGCTCTGGTCTGCTCTGCAATCTGCACTGCAAGGTCTACTCAGTCAAAATGTGGCTGAAGTTGTTCTGATTGAGCTTATAGCTATGCTTGCTGCTAAAGGTGCTGCTGTGGCAGCTGTTGCAATGCTAGGAAATAAGGAATCATAATTGTGTGTGAGAGAGCAACTTGTGCCAGTGATGTTACAGCAGCTCAGGCACTGTGGCTGGCAGTGGATTCTGGGTCCGTGATTCTTTTTTGGCTATTTTTGGACTGTGTTTGAAATGTGTGTTCTGTTTAGGGAGGGACAGATTCCCATTTACTGTGTGCTTCTGCAGTGTTTTTCAAGGCAGGGTTGCAAAATACATTGCAAATTACAATGAAAAAAATCCTATGGAACTTTAGGGGAAAGGAGAGGAGAGCTGGTCTTGTGGTAGCAAGCATGATTTGTCCCCTTAGCTAAGCAGGTTCCACCCTGGTTGCACATGAATTGGAAACTAGAAGTGTGAGCACTGTCAGATATTCTTCTCAGGGGATGGAGCCGCTCCGGGAAGAGCAGAAGGCTTCAAGTTCCCACTCTGGCTTCTTCAAGATAGGGCTGAGAGCTGCCTTCAACCTCAGAGAAGCCGCTGCCTGCAACCTCAGAGAAGCCGCTGCCAGTCTGTGAAGACAATACTGAGCTAGATAGGCCAATGGTCTGACTCAGTATATGGCAGCTTCCTATGTTCCTAAAGTTTAAAAATTGGTGTAAAATAACCTGCTTGCCCATTTCTTTTCTGGGTTGCTTGGTAGGTAGCACCCATCATGCCCTTCCTAGGAGCTACCCTTGGCGAACAATGGGGTGTTTTGAGTTCCCTATGGTAAAAAAACTCAAAACATTTCAGGTTTTGTTCCGTCAAAACAACCAATTTGACCACTGTTTCAACGAAACGTTTTGGCTCTTTGAGTTTAGTTTTGAGCTCAAAACAAAATGCCAAATCTGTTTCATGCACATCCCTACTTTCTAGGCAACAATGCCTCTCTAACGGTTGCTGAGCTACAACTCCCATAATCCCCAGCTGCAATTTATGGTGGCAGATGATGGCAGAGGTGGCAGTCATAGTTCAACAACGACTGGAGAGCTAAAGTTGCCTACCCGTGCTCTAGGGTATGCTCTGGTGTATCTACAAATGCAGAAGGTATGAAAATGGTGGTGGAAGAGTTCTGAGGTGGTAAAATGGAATTAGTGTCGGTGAAGAGCTACATTTTAAAATGTTTCTCTTCCAAGCAGAAAATTAAAAGCAATAGAGAAAGGAGTGTGCTAATCCCTTTTTTCTCATGTGGTAGTATTTTTGCACAGAAGGGGGGGGGGTTAAATGTGGGGAACATTTAAAACTTGTGACCCCCACCTACAGTCTGAAGTGATGCATTCCATTCTATCACTTCAAGACTTTACCAACCCATTTTGCTACGTATGTAGACCAGGCCTTGGTCCCAAGCAATGAATGGCTTTCATGGTCAAAACCAGCATGATCTGATTAGGTGGGTGAACACAAAAAGGGCTGGATAACGATAACATGGAATATTTGTTTAAATTACAGCAGTGTTGATTTAGAAATTGTAATGGCTGGCTGAAAATCCTGTACACATGGATTGGGACATGGGGCCTGTACAGCCTTCCCCTCCTCCCATGCTCACAACACTAAACATGTGGCATGGTATACACACGTGTGTGCACGTGTGTATACAGTATATATGCGTACATTGGATTTGCACAAAGCTACCATCTCATTTTGGAGAATAAATCATTTACACCCAGCTTCGCATGTTATATATGTCAGGGGGGGATAAACACATCTAGGATTGATAGCTCTGCCTGAAGCTATTCCTGGAGACTTTTTTCTCAATATTTTTCACAATATCGAGCCATGACAGTCTCCAGGATTGCTTTCAGTAGTCAACTGGATATTGATGCCAGTTCCTGGATACTTCTGACCAATCCTGGTAATTTGATGACTTTAAGCACACCATGCACACAAGATTCCCAAACCATGCTTGTGTGAACCAAAACTTGTGTGCAAATAAAGCAATGCATGATGGAGTCATAAATGTAGAGGTTCCCATCAAATCATAAGCCTTACTTTTTTTTGTTGTTGTTTTTCATTTTTATCTTCCCCCATAAAGGCACTTGTGAAGATACAAATCTGCCATAAGTGCTTCTATACAGATATTCTGGAAACTAAACATCTGGATGAAAGAGTCAGTGCTAAAAAGTATAGCTATTTTAGGTGTCAAATGAGTGACATTTTCATGTGCACTGGAAATTAAAAATAATGTTTACATTCCAAATGATAGCTAATTTGGGGATATTGCAGTTACAAGAGTGCCAATTCTTTTAACCGGTTTATTTTTTACAAAAGTGGCAAATGCCAGCATTAGGGCTATAAAGATGGCCCAATAAATGTGTTAGTGGAAGCTTTTTAATGTAGGAATGGGTACTTAGAAGTGTATAAAGTATAAACATTGGTGGATAAATACAGGGAGAGTGGTGCAATTACAATGAGACATCTCATCTAGGCCTATATAATTTGATGTTCTTTGCTTTTACAAATGCCTATCTTATTTCAGATACATAATGTGTGCAGTAATTCTGCTGTTTGAGTATATAAGAACACACAAAGCAGCCTTACACTGAGTCAGACCATTGGTCCATCTTGCTCAGCATTGTCCACACTGACTGGCAGCACCTTTACAGAGTTTCAGACAGAGGCCTTTCCCAGTTCTACCTGGAGATGCTAGGGACTGAATTTGGGACTTCTACATGTCAAGCATACCTTCTGTCACTGAGCTATACCCCCTTCCCCAGCCCAATTATCTGACCCCTGTTCTTTTGTCAAGACAGAAAAGCAATACTTCATGCAGGAGATTCGACATATATTTGAGTCCAGAATCTCCCCAACAGCGACCCACCACCTTTCATTCAAGCACAGGATGGATTATAGGATCAGGAAAATTTTGCATTCATATAGATGGAGGATCTTCCAGCAGTTCTTTGCAGGGATGGCAGGAGAGGGCAGAACCATAAGAGCTTGAGATTCCCTCCTGATCCTACCAAGTACAGATTCAGGGTGAGAGGGGAATGTTTCAAATTAAGAGACCCTTGAGTTATGCAGGCCCAAGTTTTTGTTGCCCTCAGCAAATTAAAAATTTGCCCCCAAATTGTATTTTTTTGTACGAGCAACCAAGGTTGAGCCCTCAAGCTGAGCCAGTATGAGCTTGAGACAGCTCAAGGCTGAGCCAGATCACACATCCCTACCTTGCAGTGCCTTGGCTCTGATGTTAGCATCTCAGCCTTGCTACCTAGGACCCAGCCTTTGCTTCCGATATCTCAGCCTTGTTCCTAAACCTCAGCCTGACTCCAGGAGACCTGCTTTTCCAGAGTGGGCCTACTATTCTTCCCTCTCCAGAAGGCCTACTGAAGGCCTACTATTCCTCTGCCCAGCTCCCTCAGCACAGGAGTCTCTCCACACACCATGCCAGTTGTGTGAGTAAAAAGACTCAACAGTGGAGTGGTGGAGCTAGGGTGCCCATCCCCCTAAATTCTGCCCCCCCGCACTTGCAAATAAGTATGAATGTTCCAGGCTGCAAGCTCTCTGCCTCCTCCCTGCTACATTTTTGATGCCCCTTCCAAACTGGCTACACAGGCAGTTGAGTGTGTGGAAACCGGGAGCAAAGCACTCAACAACAATGTCTGAAAAATGACACCTATGCATAATAGAGCTAGGAAGGACATTTTGTAGTGGTAGGAGGCAGGTTAATGTAGCCCCATTCAGGTCTTTTGCAAACTGAGGACGCTGTACAGAATCTCCAAGAACAGGCTTGAAATCCACACCATGGCCACACCCAGGATGCATGTAAAAACCCACCCCACACTCTCCACAGTGCAGCATTTGTCCACTCGTGGGGAGATCCTCCCTGTGATGTGGAACACAGAGGCATCCCAGCATTCTGATCCTGGGAAGAACTTTGCCCTCAATATCACATTGGTTTCTGCTCATGTCTGTGAGGGGTTGGTTTATTCAGAAAATGGTGCACCAGGGCAGGAGCTGATGTGAGTGCACACATCCCTAAACATGTGTGGTTGGGCCACCTCAGACATATATTATTATTATTATTATTAATTCAATTTCTATGCCGCCCTTCCAAAAATGGCTCCGGGCGTTTTACATAGAGAAATAATAAATAACTAAATAAGATGGCTGCCTGTCCCCAAAGGGCTCACAATCTAAAAAGAAACATAAGATAGCCAACAGCAACCGTCACTGGAGGTCCTGTGCTGGGGGTGGATAGGGCCAGTTACTCTCCCCCTGCTCAATAAATACAGTGTGTTCCCCGCACACTATCCTGACAACTTGCAACTCTAATTAGAGTTCCTCTTCAGCCCAGGTCAGATACTCCACTTTAGAAAACACTAGACTTTGCTTTGTCTGTAGCGTTCCTCTAATCATTAAGAATAGCCGTTGTCTCGCTACAAGCTCTGGAGCACAGCATGCCCAAATTTATGCTCCATCTACCTTCTAACTTGCATTCCCATTGCTCATACTCTTTTGTATTATTATTATTCTCTTCTCAGTACTCTTTCCACTTACAAAGAAGCCATGAATCATGACAGTCAATCACTACACATTGATCTATACACACAGCCAACTTTGCCAGAGATAATATGGAAAGATTTATATCAAGAAGAACTATTGTATCTAAGGGGAAGCTGACACACTTAAACCTTCTCATTAAAATGGTTGAAACCAGGGGGAAACAATGTTCTGCCTGACTCTGGATTAATGGGCTGGCTGTGTAATACGAAGCTTAAACACTCCAGGCTGGAATTTGTGCTCTCTACAGAGTCTGCAGACTTCTTGCACTCTAGCTGAAAATAGAATTTCAGCAATGAAGAGAGGCAAGGAGAACCTGCATTCATGAGGAATCTACATCTAAGAGGTACTGCAGTGAAAGTGAAGGTGGCCAGCTCAGCAGAAGGCAGATGCAGAATGATAAATGGTATGCTACGTGCACAAAGAAAGAATGCTTGCTCTCCACTGAATTATGTATTTATTAGTTACACTTTTATGTTGCACTTCATCCTAAGTGATACACAATTTAAAAACAAAACAGTGTGCAGAGAGGATCCGGATGTCCCACCTCAGACCTGCACTCTTCGAAGTTATGGCATTTGTCTGAAGAAGCTAATGCCATAAGCATGAGGGCAGGTGTTCTATGACCACAAGGCAGGGGCCTTGTGATCACATAAATACCCACCACCATGCTGATGGCATTAGCTTCTTCAGATGAATGCCATAACTGTGAAGCAATCAAGAGGGTGAGTGAGGTGCCAGGAGAAGGACTTCTGGACCTGCTCTGCACACTGTGCTTGGGTACAGCACCTTTCTTTTCTTTTCTTATTTTTTGGCAGTCTGAACAGGGCTAATAAAAACACTACATAATTAAATGACACCAGCAGAATGATTTCTTTGATTTCTTTGAGATTTCTTTCATTTCTGTGTGTTTGTGGGGGAAGATTTCTTTGTCTCTATGAGACAGGGGCACACCTAGATAATTGGGGCACCCAGACTGCTCCCACCACAAGGCTCCCCCACCACGAGGCCCCCCAAAACCTGCTTTTTGGTGGCCCCTGCAGCCTCTTTGGTGGCCTCCTGCACCGCACCGAACCTCCATCCCCCCCCCCATAATTTCAACCACCATGTGTGCAGCCAGGGAGTAGTGGCCTGGGGGGGTGAGCTGAGCAGGCCTCCCCACCACGGTGGCAGTGAACGGAGCAACTGCTGGGCCTGTCTGTCCGGCCCAGCAGCTCTTGATAACTGCAAGGTGCTCCAGCACACCTGCACAGATGAAATAGATTGTCGCAAGCCCATGATCATGGGCTTGCGACAAACGATTTCAACTGTGCAGGCACGCTGGAGTGCCTCACAGTTATCAAAGGCCACTGGGGCAGATGGACAGGCCCAGTGGTTGCTCTGTTCACTGTCGCCGCCGCCGCCGCCGCCATGGGGAGGAGAGGCCCGCTCGGCTCACACCCAGCCCCTACCCCTCAGCTGCATACATGGCGGTTGAAATTAGGGGGGACAGAGGTTTGGCATGGAAGGGCAGGCATGGGGTGGCTGCAGGAGGTCCCCCTGGCCATTTGGAGTCCTCCCCCAGACCTTGGAGGCCACGGACCAAGGCCCCAAGGTTGGGGGTAAGAGCACCTCTGCTATGAGGGAAGCAGCTATAAAACATTCCATACCCTAGGGGCAATCACTGAGAAGGCCCTGCCTCTTGTGCACAACATACAAGCTTGAGCAGATGTTGGCAGTGGAGCAGAACCCTCCCTGCAGATCTTGTCAGCTGTGAAACTACCCTATAATGGGATTCAGTGATCCTATTACTGAACTGAGATCTGAATCATGATCTTTCTTTCATGTTCATTCAACACTCAAGCTACTCAAATAGGAGTCTACAACTAGAGGCCCCCTGACTCAAATTGTTCCACTGAGAGATTCCACCTCCCTACCACCCATCACAATAAGAGTCTAGAGATATGTGTAAAGGGAATGGAATCAACAGCAACAGGACTTGCTGGCAAACCACTTGGAGCAGAGTCAAGGTTCCACCACTGACTCCATTCACAAAATAGCCTCTCCCCCCCCCCCACAAAAAAATCTCAGTCCTGAACAGGAAACTAGAAAAAACTGCATATGAGAATCCTCCCTTAGATACCTTGTTATGTTTTTCACATATCACCTTTTTCCCCACATGGAGATAGCTATTGTTCATGGAAGTGAAGGCACTTGTACACCCAAATACGTCAGAGCATAAGAAAAATACTCAAGTACAGTGTCTAAACTGCCAGAATTACATGAGTTTGTTTGGGAGGTGCAGTTGCATTCCTGAAAACCGAAACATCCTGTTTGGCAGCAAACAATGCCTAACAGTTGCTGAGCTACTAGTACTTGGCTTTCAAGTCTTTATGTGCTTTCAGGAAATTAGAAGTTTCATGTAGTTTGCCTCCTTCCCACAGTGCTGTTAATAATATTCATCAAGCAGCACTATTTTACTGTCTGCTTTCTGTCACTGACAATAACTCACAGTGAATGGATTTGGTTTACAATAGCCATTAAAGGATTGTTATGAATTCTGATTAGGGTAAGGGCTACTCTAAGCGATAAAGACTTTCCCGCAAGCATTATTTGAATGATGTTTTGTGTTGCCTTCCTGATGTAGCTGCCCACAGCTGTCTTGTACTGATATCACCAATCTGCTTTCTAATTTAAGCAGTAGCAGGGGGCGGCACAAAATATCTGAGAAGCAAAATAACTCTGTTCATTGGTATATTCCATTTGAAAGCATACGAACACATAGTATCACCCTTTCCCACCTCTAGAACATGACAATGCGGGGAGGGTGAACTAGCTAAATGAATGGTGCTCAGGTTATTACGACAGAGTCCTGTGGCATATTCACAAATAAATGATTTGTTGAATATGTCGAAGGAAATGGTTTGTTAAATATGTTACTGCATCTCTAGTCCTTTCTGCCCCCCCCCCCAATTATTTCTTGTTTACACAGTCAGACAGGTGTTATTGACTGGTTTGTTTTATCCAGACATCGAGTCCTTCCCAAGGACCTGGGATGCCAGAATTTTATTGTCAGTTGTTATAGATATCGTTGCAGAATATAGGCTGTTCCCAGTAAAGCTGCTTTTTGTAATTGGCTGATGGTGATTTCTGTGGCCCCCTTACAGAATAGCTCAGGGCGGTTTACAAAGCAGCCATGTGGCCCATTCATGATAGTACATGAAGGGGGGCGGGGTGTCTGACCCTTTGCCCCATGCCATTTCAGCCACTGAAGCTGCTTTTTGCCCATAAAGCTGCTATTACAGCAAATATCAGCTTGGGGGATGATATTTGGTAGGAATGATGTGGATGGGGAGTATGGGAGAGATGTGTGTTTTATCATCTCATTTAAGCCCCAAAAGAGCACTCCTATTTACTCAGAAGCAAGTCCCACTGTGTTAAATGGGACTTACTCCTAGGAAAGTATGCCTGGGAATGTAACCTAAGACATTTATCATAGCATGAGCTTTTGTGGTCTCGAGTTTACAGAAGTGGTGAGTGTTTTTAACACCCTACAGGATTATTTCATGTTTGCTACGAAAGACTACCAGCCTGATCAGAAGTATGGTTACTCTGAAGTCAATCCCTCTGAATCGTTTGGGGCTTACTTCTTGAAAAGGGTGCTTTGGATTGCAGCATAAGAGAGTTAACATCAATGCTATGGAAGGTGCAGGACTTGGCTGCATGAAATGAAAGCTAGCAAACATTCCTACCATCATTCTGAAGCATTCATCTGACAATGTGCGTTCCTGTCCATATGCTTTGCAATAACAAATCCATCTGGAATTTCTTCATTATATGCAATTTGCTGCCTCCAAAAGTACATGCTAAAGCAAAACAGTTACTCTCTAAGGTGCTGCAATTGTTCTCGTGCTGCAACAGACTGAGTCCCATGGCTAGTCCTCTGGAATTATACTGGCACAGTAGCACCAGTATAGTTAGGATGAGAAACTCTTTCAATGTTCTACCATCAAAAGCCCTGAACATTCTATAGGCCATACAATCTAAACCATTGGTTCATTCTGCCTGAACATAAGCAGACATCAAATAGGTGACAAGTGACACCACTAGGAATGTACAAACAGTTTCAAACCAGTTAGAAGGTTCAAACTCAAACCAAACAGGGCATTGAATTGGCAATGCTGGTCTGAGTTCGAACCAAACAGAGCCTGGTTCTATTCAAACTGGTTTGAACTGGTTTGAGCCTCCAAAATTGGGTTGGGTGGTAGGCACCCATGGGTGCCAACTACCACCCAAACCCCATAGCAATCTGACACTCCTATGATTTTTAATGATTTTTTGAAATGTTTTTAATTATTTTTCTCATAGGGTATGATGGAGACATGAACCAGCCCATTAATGCCTATGTGGAGTACCTAGGGGCACAAAACTGGGGTGGGTGGTAGGCACCCAGGGGTCCCACTGAACACCAAAGCAATCAGATACTCGTGTGATTATTAATGATTTTCTGAAGATTTTTTCAATTTTTGCATTTCTCCCATAGGGAATAATGGGGATTTGAGGATGCCCCATTCCCCACCTTTGGGGGGGTGCCAGGACACCCCAAAGTGGGTCTGGTGGTACGGCAGGTCTGGCCTCAATTCCCCCCAGGCAGCACCAAGTTTGTAGGATTTATGGGGGTTTTTTAAATAATTTTTTTAAAGAATTTTTTTCCTTTCATTGCAAAGCATAGGAGTCTGTCCCCATTCATATCAGTAGAACAGTGAGAGTGACCCTAATTGCTGTGAACTCAGAACTTGTAGTTGTTGTTGTCCCCCCCCCTTTCTCCCATAGGGAGCAATGGGGGGTTGAGGTGGCCCATCTGCCCCATTTCCCCACTTTTGGGGGTGCCTAGGCACCTCAAAGTGGGTCTGGTGGCACAGCAGGTTGTGCCAGAATTCCCTCCAGGAAACCCTTCTGAAGAGCTTTTCATAATATTATATACAAACCAGAAAATCCACTCTGAGATAGACTGTTAAGAGAGGCCAGAAATTTAAAAAATCCTGGGGGGGAAACCCTGTAAACCCCACCGACTTGGGGCTGACTGTGGAGAGTTCTAGCACAACCTGCCATGCCCCCCAGACCCAATTTGGGGTGCCCAGGCACCACCCCCCCCAAGGGGGGGAATGGGGCATCCTCAAATCCCCATTATTCCCTATGAGAGAAATGCAAAAACTGGTGGGGGGGGAATCTTCCAAAATACATTAATAATCACAGGAGTGTCCAATTGCTTTGGGGTTTGGTTTAAACAGCATACCATCCACCCCAGTTTTGTGCCCCAGGTGTTTCACATTGGGAATTATGGGCCAGTTCGAGTTCCCTATGTTCTATGTAGAACCTTTTAGAACCAGTTTGAATTGGGTTCAAATTCAAACAAAATGGACCGGGGGGGGGGGGGTTTCCGAGCAAAACCAAAACCAAACCTACCCACCATGGTTCGAAGCTAGTTTGAATTTGAGCCAAACAGGCCAAGCTGGTTTTGTGCACATCCTTAGACACCACCCCACCAAATCCGATGCAGATCTGGTGTAAAATGGCTGAGATGCATCAGTTTTAAAATTGGTCTTCAACTAGAGAAAACAACTGCTGACCACAATGTTTTGGCAAATCGACTTCGGAGGTAATGCAACATGTCGGCAAGGTGGCAGGGCAGGCACACAAGGTGGTGTTGGACTGACTTTGAACATGAAAGTTCTTCTACATAAGAAGTACACTACTCCCTATGAGCAACTTGAATTCTAACTTAGACATGAATTTTCTGCATCAGTGATATAAATTATACAGGTAAAGTGTGCCATCAAGTTGGTTTCAACTCCTGGCGACCACAGAGTTCTGTGGTTGTCTTTTGAAGAATACAGGAGGAGTTTACCATTGCTTCCTCCTGTGCAGTATGAGATGATGCCTTTCAGCATCTTCCTATATCGCTGCTGCCCGATATAGGTGTTTCCCATAGTCTGGGAAAGATACCAGCAGGGATTCAAATTGGCAACCTCTGGCTTGATAACCATTTCCCCGCTGTGCTATTATGTGGCTTGCATCAATGATATACTGCCTATGAATATGGAGGCTCCACTTAGCCAGCATCACACAGTGCCCTGGCATATTTTCCTGTTCAAAAAGCCTGGAAATGCAGTAATCCAAAATCTTTTGGTTGAAGAATTAAGATGCTTTCCACATAAATGGAAAACTAGTACATCTGGAAGAATGATTTGTACATCTGGGCAAATGAGCCCAGCTCTTTGCCTCCTATGCTGGTTATCAGGAGGCATGTGCCAATAAGAAGGGATCACTGGCCTCAAGCTGGATGTATACATGGGCAAGCTGGGACCAAGCTTGCCCCTGGACCAAGGCACCAATGTCCCAGATTTGCTGGGATGAATTCATCAACATGGATCTCAAGGGGGAAGACATGCTGGGCCAGCGCCTGAAGCGAGAGAGGCAAGACACAGTGTGATGCCGAGTTCAACAGGGAAGACTTGCCAGCCTGCAATTCCTCACTCAGACCATTAGAGGGCAACCCTATATGAACAGAGAAATGCCACAAAGGCAGTAACTCACAGCTAATTAAAGCCATAATGGACCTGTGATGAGATGAGTCCTCTATCACTGTAAATTGGTAGAAATTAAGCATATAGGGCCTGCATCATTGCCATGAGGAGCCTTGGGCACTACCTCTCAAGTCAGCCAAGAGGGAGAATGTGATATTTGCTGACAGTTTTTAACATAAGGGAGCATTCAAAAATGTGATCCTCCGCCTACAGTCTGAAATAGGAACATAGGAACATAGGAAACTGCCATATACTCAGTCAGACCATTGGTCTATCTATCTTCACAGAGTGGCAGTGGCTTCTCCAAGGTTGCAGGCAGGAATCTCTCTCAGCGCTATCTTGGAGAAGCCAGGGAGGGAACTTGAAACCTTCTGCTCTTCCCAGAGCGGCTCCATCCCCTGAGGGGAATATCTTGCAATGCTCACACATCAAGTCTCCCATCCAAATGCAACCAGGGCAGACCCTGTTTAGCTATGGGGACAAGTCATGCTTGCTTCCACAAGACCAGCTCTCCTCATGGTGCAGTCCACTCTCCAACACTTCATCACACTGCATATGCAGACCAGGCAGAGGTGTAGCTAGGGGAGAGGGGGCCCATGTTCACCTCTCTCCCCATGGTCTCTCAGAGTGAGGGAGATAATGAAGAAAATAGAGAGGGGTGGACCTGGGGGGCCCTCAGCAGCTGGCCGGCCCGGGTGCTTTGAACCCATCTGCTCCATTATAGCTACACCCCCTGAGACCAGGCCTCTGTGAGACAGAACATTAGGGGAAGGGAACAGAACATTGCGGAACTGCTTTTATAAATACAGATACATACAGATATAACACTTAGGATTTATACCGCACTTTATAGTATTCAGTGCACTTCATATATACAATCGTAGTAATCCTTACAAGGGCCTACCTGTTAAAAAGGCCAGTATGATTCACATTTATTGTGGAAAGGGAATGGGGCTGAGAGATGGTGGATTGCCCAAGAACACTGAGTAACACTTCATGGCTGAAGTGGGATTTGATCCATGGATTCCTAGCTCAACATTGGAATATTAATTAATATCCCTTTATTAATTAATAACACTCCTGTGTTAATTTCTGTGAAGAAGTCCTAAGCAATGCCTTACTTTATTTTCTTGATTTAAGGTTCATTTTGATCTTACCTCTGTTCAGAATCATATAAAATGTTGAAATTGTACAGACATTGCCACCCATGACGATTCCGTACTTTATTGGGGCTTCTCTGTTGCTGTTCCGAGGCTTTGGAATGCACTCCCTAGTGAAATAAGAGCCTCCCCATCTCTGACAACTTTTTAAAGACTTTAAAGACACATCTGTTCACTCAGGCTTTTAACTGATATTGTTTTGATTGTTTTAATGTTGTTTTTAGAATATTGTTTTAAAATTTTAAATTGTTTATCTATCTATCTATCTATCTATCTATCTATCTAGTTAGTTAGTTAGTTTTTATACCACCCTACCCAATTTGGCTCAGAGCGGTTCACAAACAAAACAAAAACAGTTAAAATTGACTTTTGTTGTGTTTTAAATTTCTTGTTTTTAAATTTCTTGGTTTTGTTTTTAACTAATGTTTTACTTTTGTTTTTATCTTGTTGTAAACCCTTGTTGTAAGCCCAGAGATGTAAGTTTGGGGCAGTATAAAATAAGTTAAATAAATAAAATAAACTAATATTGTGGACTGTAAAATACTTCAGTAGTCAGAGGAAAGAGGACCAGCATGCATAAGAGATTGACAGGCAAGGGCAGGAGAGCTGGTTTCTATAGAAAAAGACAGGGGGTGGATGCAAATTGGTCACACTTCCTGATTAGTGGAACTACAAGAGACAGCCTTCAGAAGGAGCCTGTGGCAAACATGACCCGCAGCTTTCTGAATGTATCCCTGCCACAATGAGGGCTAGAAATATTTTCTCTTTAAAAATATGAAAGCCAAGGTGTGCTCTGGAAGAGTACACCGGAAGCCACATTCCATTAATAATGATGCCATTGTGACTTTGCCACAAATTGAGGTCCCTGGTGGAAATATTCAGTGGAACATGCTCTGAAATGCACTTATGATAGCAGCCTAAAGCATATTCATCTCAAATGTACTGCATCAAAAATGTTATTTGCTCAGATGGTTATGGTTCATTGAACAGGAAATATAGTGAAATGTGTCACACTTTTGTTTTAAGCAAGTGTGGTATTGATGGCTTTTGGAGGGAAGTCGTCTTCAAATGATTTCTGGATAAATGTACTGTTAGCATGCATGACAATTAAAAAAAAAGAATGATTTGCAACAAAGGTTGGCAATAGAAAAAAAATGAGCAATTATTTATTGTTTCCCTAAAGTGCACCATATAATATTACTATCTATAACGATATAGATAGATAATTTTGACGGTATGAAACAATACAAAACCAATGAAAATGTCTGAGTTCCAGGGGTGGGGGGTGTATCTATTCTCCAAAGATGCGCCTGAACGGCACATGTAGCTGTAGATCAGTGCTAGAGCAACTCTTTTACAGGCAGAAGGTCCCAGCTTCACTCCCTGACAGCATCTCTAGGTAGGGCTGGGAAAGGCTCTTGCCTGAAATCTGGGAGAGTCACTGCCAATCTGTGTTGACAATATTGAGTTTGATGGACCAAGGGTCTGTCTCAGTATAAGGCAGCTTCCTATGTTGTTCCTGTAATCTAGGGGAGAGGGGGCCTGTGTTCACCCCTCTCTCCGGCAGCCCCTTGGGGTGAGGGAGATAATAAAGAAGATAGGGAAGGGTGGAGCTGGGGGCGGGGCCTCAGGAGCTCAGGGACCTGGGTTCTTTGAACCCATCTGCTCCATTATAGCTACACTCCTGTCTGTAAGGCAAGGATGAAGGTAATTTCATGGCTCTCTCCCAGGGGCGGAGCCACCATTGGGCCAATGGGTTCAAAGAACCTGGGCCGCTGACCAATCAGGGTCCGTGAGAGTGACCCCGACACGCCCCCCCGCATCTGATGTCAGACGCGGGGGTAGTAGTTTAGCTCCTGAACGGGGGCCACGCGGCCCCTTCGAGAGCTAAACTAAGGCTGCCCCCACATCTGACGTCAGATGTGTGGTGCGGGGCTAGTGGGGGCACCCGCTACGGCCACACACGGGCTGCCGGCAGGCTGGCTACACCCCTGCTGTCTCCAGCAAGAGGTGTTGCCTGCCTTATCAAGAGCTCTGAGACCACAATTTCAGCTTCATATATCACCTGGAAATGTACTTTGCCCCTCTGCGCCTTCCTCACTCACATTTTGCTGGAGCTGCCACTGCTTGGCAGTCCTGGGAAACAATATGTTGACTTTACATATGCTTGGCTTCTCAGTCTCCAAACAGCAATACAAGAACTGAAAACATTTGATTATCTCATTTGATCTTGCAGTACGCAAGCAGTGTTCATGGAAACTCCTACACTGGATTGCTCAAATCATTGTCAGACATTGATTGAGGCAAACAACAACAACAAATTACATTTTTAAAAAGATCCAGATTATATCCCTAGAGTTATGTCAGCTGTGTAACCTTGAGCATTTTGTCAAAGGGTGACTAATCCATGCAGTAAAAAAAGACGTTTCTATAACTTTCAAGAATTGCACATGGAATTAAAAGTCCATTTGAACAGAACTCAACAGGTCATTTGCCTTGAGTTTCTTAACCAGCTCTAAACATGAAAAGATGGGCCAAACACTTTTATAAATCAAATGCTGACCTTCAGCATTCTGCAATACTGTCTTACTTCCCCTATTAACATGGTTACTGCTCCACTGGTCATTTGCAGGGCCTGAAATATCAGCAAAAATGTAGCCTCAGCAGTTCAAGGGGTGTGCCTCTTTGCACTCCACAGAAAATGAGATTCCATCTTCAGTGAAGGAACAAAATGTTGAGGAGAAAAAGGCCCAACACAACCTTGCCTGCGATGAGGTTGCTCTGGGCCAGCTTACATGCTGTCGTGTTATGCATGTTTCCACTCTGTTGCCTGAATGAATAATGATACATCCTTTGTATTCAAAGAATGTAAGTTTTGAAATAAAGAGGAAGTTGAGCTTGATTGAGGGAAAGGGCAGCCACAGCTATGACACAAAGAGGTCTTTCACATGACCGGGTGGTGGGCAGGGCAAGTGGGCAGGGGGGAAGCCTGCTCAAACTCACCTTCCCCCCCCCCCCGGACAATCAAAGAAATGCTGCTGGGAGTGTGGACTGTGCTCCCAGACAATCCACACTGAGCTACGCAGCGTGAAGTTCCAGATGATGGGACAATGTATCCTGGCCTCCAGCTATCACACAAGGCCCCGTGCCACACATGCAGCACATTGATGGGATCCCCCATCAGATGGGCACTCTAGGCACCTGTCTCTGTATCCCCTTGGGCTGTGTGAAACCCAAGGAGAGACATGATCCTGGCAGCCGGGTTAAGGGAGCACTCACTCCCTTAACGTTGGCTAAGAGGTGGGCTTAGGAGTAGGGTTAGGCTGGGCAGAAACGCCGGGATCCATGCAGATCCTGGCAGTCCAAATGAGCAGCCTAGCCCAGCCTGCGCTAGGCTGCTCATGAGAACAGCCTAAGAGAGCCTAAAAGAGGTTTTTTTTGTAAAAGATTTCACTCTGGTCTCATTATTCTTCCTGTCTGTATCTTCCATAACAACATCCACTTTGCTTCAGATCAATCATTTATCCAACCGTACTTCATCACCTTGTATTAGGTACCATTTAAAACTGTAACCTTCAGGGGAGCACTTCAATTTCTTAGCCATAATTAGGATATATTGGAAACCAGAATTCATGCTGAGCAGACTTCAACCAACTATTAAAACTTCCCTCCGGCATACAAAGAATTCCCTCCGACACAGTGGCTTTGTGACTAGCGAAAGATTTTTTGTTTAAAGGGCAAGTGCAGCATTATCTAAAAACTCAAAACCTCCTGAACTAAACAAAAAATACAAAATAAAATATTGTAACTAATCACTTATTTGTTTTGTCTCGGCTTCCTACCAAATTATAATAACCTGCCTATCTAAAAGAAAATTGTCACCCAGAATTTGCATGTATTTGCTCATTTTCAGATATGTGTGTCTACGCATGGAGAAAACAAGCACACATGCAGAAGACAAATTAAAAAGAATTTGCTTGGAATTAAATGATTGAGCTGAATGTTATGGATGTGGACTTCACTGTAAAGCATCCAATCCAACATACTCTGGGATTTCTGAAGGGAGGATAATAGTGCAAACATAAATAATAGGCATGATCCAAACAAAGGTAAACACTTTAAGAGTCATTGAGGCTGTTCTCACGAGCAGTCAAGACCGGGCTAAGGAAGCCAAGCCCAGGCTTGGCTGGCTGTAAAAACCGCTGGGAGCTGAGTGGCTCCCGGCAGCGCCTCATAGACCAACCCATGTAGGGAGCCTGCCTCATAAACAAGGTTAAGGGAGCGAGTTTTCCCTTAGCCACATTTACTTGACCGTGTGTCAGCACTGCCCGTCACTGGTGGGGGGACTGATGGCTGCCCGTCACTGGTGGGCGGATACCCATAATGCATCACACACTTGTGTGGTGCATTGTGGGATTTCCAGGGACCAGGACAACGCATCCCAGCCCCTACACCTCTGGCTGCTCATCTGGGAGCATGATCTGCGCACCCAGCAACTCTATCCAGCTCATCTGCAGGGAACATAAAGTGCTGCTGCCTTCCCTGCCACCCACCTTCAAGCCTTCTCATGGAATCGTGAGAACGGGCTCGTTATTTTCAATGGGAAGGAAATAACCACATGTATTAAGTCTCAGTTTTAAAGAAGGACTTAAATGTGCTGCTGTTTGGCCAGATTACACTCAGGACACAGTAGTTCCGCTACAAATGGTGCATACTTTCATGACAAGATTGCAATTAAAATGACTATAGCATTTAGCAGATGCAGAAGGCTTTTATGGGCACCATTCGCAGTAATTCTCATACTTGTCCACATACCTTACACCTGGGGCTTCTTGGCAGTCTGCTTGATTGCTATGTGGGATACTCGTGCGTTTGAAGTCAGTTTTATAATAGGTACACTATAACTAGTTTTGTTGATGACAAAGCCCAGCTGTACTCCACATGAGCAGGAAAAATAGTGATTACTTGATGGATGTTTTATGGACATAATATGTTCCTTCCTGTCTGCACCTGTTCATGTTGTTAGCTCTGTATTCACTACAATGAATATAGCTAACTGAGCAATTAGGCCCCTTTTTAAAGTGGTGATTCTCTTTATTTATGATGGGGGGAGCAACTGGCCCTATCCATCTCCAGCACAACATCCCTCCAGTGACTGTTGCTGGTGTTCCTTTAGTTTCTTTTTTAGATTGTGAACCCTTTGAGGACAGGGAGTCATTTTATGCTTTTATTTATATCTATGTAAACTGCTTTGGGAACTTTTGTTGAAAAGCCAACGTAAAAGGTCAACATAAGTTTGGGCGGGGTATAAATTTGATAAATGAATAAATAAATTCATCGTATTTGTGCAATCAAGGAAGAGAATTTGTATGCGAAAGACTATATACTGCATGTTCCAGTGAGGCACACACTTCCTTGCAAATAGAAGGACTGGGTTAAAAAAAAAAGACATCCTCAAGACTTCCTAAAAGAGATGACAAAAAAGATTCCACAAATGATTCAGGCATGGCAGTGTCTAAATAAAGAAGCTCCCAATACTATCACATTAAAGGAGGTCTTTGCGTGTCATTTTGGGGAAATGTTTGTGGTTCAGGTGTTGGGAGGAATGTTGGCTGCATTTTTGAAGCGTTGGAAATTCTGGGGAAAGGTTGTATTATGTTAGTTTTTGTAGGGATGCTTTTAATTTTTGACCATTTTTTGTTGTTGTTTTTCTGTAACGTCCTTTCTGACTGGCATGTTTGGTCAACAATAAACAGCATGCAGAACAAAGCACTTGGTTGAAAATTTTGCATGTGTTGGAGATGCACTCCTGATGGCACTGACTCTTAGCACCAGCAACCCTATTGACCACTAGGGGCATCAGGGGTAGAGATAGTGAGCAAGGGAATCTCCTCACTGACTGCACATTCTCTACTCTACTTCCCTTTTGTTAGACTGAGAGTCTCAGGTTTCACTCTCTCACCTGAGAGACAGACTTCCTCTTCCACCTTCCCTTCTGATGCAGCAAGAAGTGAGGCATGTAGGCCTTTCCTGTCTCTCTGGTGTATTTCCTAAATAAACTACTTTACTTAGAACTTTAACTCCATGTCTCCAGACAATATTAATTATCAGTGCTCTCCTTACTTGTGCACTTCTGCTACAAGTGGGGTAGATAAATGATCTCCCCTCCAAATCTCTCTAACATGAAGAAAGAGAGAGAGATAGTGCAGAGCATCCAGACTAGTCTTTAACTGTTGTAAATGCTGTTGTGCTGGCATAAGGTCATTGCACCAAAAAAAAAAAAAAATCACCTCTGTCACAAACTACTAGCACAACCTGCTGCATTAAGTCCATATATGTACAAATGGGTGTCTCCTTGTCCAACATGCATTTTGGTGATCTCTCTCCTACTAGAGGTACCAGTGTGCTACTGAGAGAGCGCCTTGCCCCATATGTCTCGACTTAGACCTTAAAATCTTTGGAGGTGCAGCTCTGAGTACCTGTGCCAGATGAGGTGAGGCAGGTGGCTACTAGGGAGAGGGCCTTTTCGGTGGTTGCACCCTATTTATGGAACAGCCTCCCAAGTGAGGTTCGCTTGGCACCATCACTTTGTTCTTTTAGGCACCAGGTAAAGACCTTTCTGTTCACTCGGGCCTTTTAAGTTTTGATTTTCAAATTTGACTTTTAACTGGTTTTAAAAGAGTTTTTTAATTGCTTTGTATTGTATTTTGTGTTCTTTTTTGTTGCATTGTGATTTGATGCATTTTATGTGGTTTTATTAGATGTTTTAATGTTGTGTTGTAAGCCGCCCAGAGAACAATTTGTAATGGGGCAGCTAACAAATAAAGTTTATTATTAAATTTATTTATTATTGATGATGACGATGATGATGATGATGCACAACTTTGTAGAGTAGTGATCTTCATTAATTCGCAAGTGGGAGTCACTTCAGTTATTTTAAAAAAACACCTTCAATGCGAAAGCCATTTCCCACTGTGCTGACCTCTGCACAGTACTGTACTTTTCTCAGTGCTGGGAGGGGCCCTTAAGAGAGATGAAGCTCTCTCTTAAGAGCTCTAGAAGGAAAGTCCCAGAGTGCACTTTGTACATGACTTCCAAAATGATGCAGGGGTTCAAATGGTCTCTGTTTCATTTAAAGGAGCCTCCCAGCTCTAAGCAAAGCACAACACTGCACAGTGGGAACAGTCATCTATACATGGTACCAGAGGGACTACAGAGTATTCAACTTTGCACAGTCTGAAGCTTCAGGCCCAATAAACAATCAGTCAGAGAACCCCACTTAGGATTGAAGGCTGCCTCTGGCTCCTGGGCCATTAGATGAAGAATGCTGTTGTAGAGCATTACAACCACAAAAAGTCTGTCTGGAAGCACTACTGTGGATGCTAACTGTCATCAGTATGTGGAACCATTCTGCAGATAATGAGTTGGTGGATGAATTTTGTGTTTACTATATTTATTTGGACTATTTGCTGAATGATGATGATGATGATGATGATGATGGCGGTGGTGGTGATGATCACTATGAGATGAGCAACAGTTACATGTTGACAGCCACAGTGTACTGTGATACAATGAACATGGCACAGACTATCATTGGCACAAGTAAGGAGAGTAGTGGTGTGGGTGTTATAACAACATCCGAACAAATAGAAAATTCATTGTTACACACTCAACTAAAATTGAGCTGTTGCATAGAATATGGTATGGTTGGCCCAACTGTAAGTTTTGGAAAGGTGAAAGATGAACCTAAGAATGGTTGGCCAAATGGGGAGAAGTATGGCCTTGACCAAGAACTACTTTTCCCAGAGCTTCACTTGCCTAATGCCACATTGTCTGTACTACCCACTTGCATGTAGTCTAGTCACCTACTCAAAATCCTGATAAATTCTTGCCAGCCATTTGCAAAACATTGTTTTAATGGTTTGTCCAGACGACAGCTACTTAAACTCCAGGCTAGGCAAGGACTGTTGCACACAACTAGAAAAAAGCAGGGGGTTAATCTATTGGTTAATCCCTAACCGACAGATACTATTTTCCTTGAGACACCTATTGACCTACCTTTAATGGTTGCAGTCACCAACTGCATGACCTGTGTTGGTATTGGTTAGCCATGTGGCTCATATTGATTCACCCCATAAAGTGTACCACTTAGTTGCTTCAGAAACTCCACCACTTAGTTGATCCTGAAAAGGCTCTAACCACCACTGGTTGCTAGTGAGGGCAAGATCATACCTTGCTTTGGGACCATCCATAAAGCATGTCATACTTTCAGAAACCATTTTGATTGCCCTATATCCCCTATACCCTATAACTTGTCATTGTGTAACAGACCTTCTCAAAGCATGTGACACCATAACCTCCCTGCCTTGCCATCCCTCCCTTCTCCTTGACGTACTTTGAAGCTGAATCCATGGACTTTCTGTGAGGTGGAAGAGATGCACTGGCTCAGTAGAGCTCAAGGAGTGACTAGGTTTTCCTCCTCAGGGCTACCTATATAAGAATATTTGAAGTATTGCTGCTTCTACTACATCACAGTGCAGAAATTGCCCCAAGCCACCACAACACAGCTGCTTCATAATGGGCAGCATAGCCACATATACCAAAATGGAGATGAGGAGAAGAATTTGTGAGAATTATCTGTAAAGTTTTTCTCAAATGCTTAGCAATGCTCAACCTTTTGAAGGTCTCCTTGGTAGATGTTGATTGTTTGGTTAGTGCATATAAATGGCACAAAACAGCCATGCATCGGGTTGTATCCAAAGGTAACATGCTTGAATGAAATGGCAGTTCCATTCCTGCACCTTATTTTGGTCAATTCCCCTGTCGCAGCTACCCACACCCCATGTCATTCCAGAGGATCCAGACAGAGGCGCTCTTATCACCAGACCTTGGGGACCCGGTCTGTGGCCTCCAAGGTGCAGGGGGCCTCCAAAGGCTGGGGGGCTCCTGCCACCACCCCACCCCATCACTGCCATGCAGCACCGAACCATGGCACCCAACACTTCAAGAATTCAAGCTGCCATATGCACGACTTGGGTGTGGAGAATGAGCTGAGCAGGCCTCCTCCACCCCCGTGGTGGTGGCATTGGTGGACGGAGTGGGAGCAGTCACTGGGCTTGACCAGTTGGCCCAGTGGCCCTTGAGAACTGAGAGGAAGCTACAGCACACCTGCTGGAATGCCGCAAGAATAGAGGGTCGCAAGCCCATGATGTCACAGGCTTGCAACACTTTATTCTAACTGTGCAGATGCACCGGAGCTTCCTTGAAGTTCTCAAGGGCCGCTGGGCCAAATGGTCAAGCCCAGCGGCCGCTCTCACTCCAACTGCCAACATAATCACGGAAGTGGGGAAGGCCTGCTCGGCTCACCACACACATACCCCACACCCCCTGGATGCACACATGGTGGATTGAATTCTTGAAGTGTTCGGCAGCACAGTTCTGCACCATGGGACAGCAGCAGGGTGGGTGGCAGCAGGAGGCCCCCCTGGACCTTTTGGCACTGCGGTTCAAAGAATGCAAGTTTAACTTTTTTAAAACTTTAACTTTTTAATATTAACTCATGGTGGAGTTAATTTTAACTCACGGGAGCTTCCAAAGCCCTTCAGGTCCAGGCACCAAAATTACCTAGGTGCTACCCTGGATCCAGAGGCTTTCAAGAGCAGTTTTTGGGGCTGCAGTGAGGGAGACAGGACAGGAAATCTCTGTTACATGGGAAGAACTGAGCTCCCACTTCTCTGGATCTACACCTCCCTCTCTATTTCCACTGCCCCCTTTGCCACTTCTCCTTTTGTAAGTCACTTCTTCATCTTCCTTGGGTTTTTAAGTTGTACATTTTTGACATCCAGATTCAGAGACCAGGTCAGTGTTGCAAATTGCATAGTAATGGCAGCAATGGAACAGATGGAAGAATAGGCAGTCGTGGGCAATGCAATCATTAGAGGCATAGAGAGATGGCTTTGTGACCCTCTTGTAGACTGCAATGTGACTTGACTGCAAAAGTTGCAGACATCACACAGTGTCTAGAGAGGCTGTTAGGCAGTGCTGGGGAGGAGTCAGCTGGCATGGTGCACATCAGCACCAACTATGTTGGGAAATGCCATCAGGAGGTCCTGGAAGCCAAATCTAGGCTGCTAGATAACATACTGAAATCCAGGACGCCCAGGGTAGCTTTCTCTGAAGTGCTGCCTGTTCTACATACAGGGCCAATGAGACAGGCAGAGCTGAGGGGTCTCAATGCATAGATGAGATGGTGGTGCCAGGAAGTGGGATTTAGATTTGTTAGGCACTGGGGTACATTTTGGGGCAAGCAAAGCCTGTACAGAAGGAACAGGCTTCACTTGAAACAGGATGGAACCAGACTGCAGGCACTTAAAATAAAGAAGGTCACAGAGCAGCTTTTTAAATGATGCCTGGATTGCCAGCAAGGACTGGGAGGTATCTGGTTCAGCAAGCAAAATCCCCTAAGGTGCGAGGGTGCAAACGTTTCAGATAAACTAGAAGGGGACAGAGTAGAACCAGGAATAGAGCAGATGGAATCACACAACAGCTGATCAAAAAGGTCAGGTGGCGATAAGGGAGATAGCACACACCAATACCAGGTAAAAGACTCAGTGTATAGATGTTTATATGCCAATTCCAGAAGCCTCCCAGCCAAGATGGGTGAGCTGGAGTGCTTGGTTGCTAATGAAAACCTAGATATAGTGGGCATAACAGAAACCTGGTAGAACAGTGAGAACCAGTGGGACACTGTTACTCTTCGATACAAACTCTAGAGAAAGGACAGGGCGGGGCAAATTGGAGGTGGAGTAGCACTATATATTAAAGAAGGGATAGAATCCAGCGAGCAAGAAAACCTAGAAGGACTTCCACAAAATCATTATGGGTGACAATATGAGGGCTGAAAGGAAATGTGTTACTAGGGACATGCTATCACCCTCCAGTTCATAATGCTGACAGTGACCTGGAGTTGAAGAAGGAAACCAGAGAGGTGTCAAAGAGAGACAATTCAAGGACTTAATGGAAATGTGTTACTAGGGATGTACTATTGCCCTCCAGATCAAAATGCTGAGGGTGATCTGGAGTAGGAGAAGCAAACCAGAGAGGCATCAAAGAGAGGCAGACCTGTAATAACAGGTGACTTCAATTACCCTCATTCAGACTAAGCAAATTCATGTGCAGTTATTGACAGAGAGGTCACATTTCTAGACATGCTAAATGTGCCTTAGAATAGTTGGTTGTGGAACCAACCAGAGAGATGGCGACATTGGACTTAATCCTCAGGGATGCCCAGGACCTGGTGTGAGGTGTCAGAGTTGTAGAACCATTGGGGAACAGTGACCATAGTGTGATCCAATTCAGCTTATATGTTATTGGGTCACTGAGAAGGAAGTCTAATACAGATGAGGGGACCAGTAAAAAGGAATCTGAAAGGGATAGTCAGGAGGAGGGTCAAATCATGCCAGAAAGCATGGGACTTATTTAAAAATACAATAATAGGATCTCAGTTGGAATGCGTAGGATCTCAGCCAGAAGGAGGAAAGGTACCACCAAGTTCAGGAGGACACCAATGTGGCTAACAAGTAGAGTCAGTGAAGCTATAAATGGGAAGAAGACTTCCTTCAGAAAATGGAAGTCCAGCCCAAATGAAGAGGACAGAAAGGAACATAAACTCTGGCAAAATAAATGCAAGGAGACAATAAGGGATGCAAAAAGAGAGTTTGAGGATCATGTATTATTAAGTGTCAAGGAGAATAACAAAAACTTCTTTAAATATATCAGAAGCAGAAAACCTGCCAAAGAGTCAGTTGGACCCTTAGGGCCTTAGATGATGAGGATGTAAAAGGGATTATTAAGGAGAATAAGGAGATTGCAGAGAAGCTAAATGAGCTATTTGAATCTGTCTAGATGGATGGAGGATACTGACCATATAACCGTTCCAGAATTGAGCTTCTCAGGCTTGGAGGCTGAAGACTGGGGCCAATTCGAGGTGACAAGAGAGGATGTTTTGTTAAGTTCCTGAACAACTAAAAATTAACAAATCACCAGGGTTCAATGGCAGCCACCCAAGACCTCTCAAGGACCTCAAAAGTGAAATTGCTGCTCTCCTAGCAAAAATATATAACTTGTCCCTACAATCAGGCTCTGTACCAGAGGACTGGAAAGTAGCCAATGTAACCCCATTTTTCAACAAGGGATCCAGGGGGGATCCAGGAAACTACAGGTCAGTTGGCTTCTGTGCCAAGTAAATTGATGGAAAGCATACTTAAGGACAAAATTGTTAAACTTATAGAAGAAC
Source organism: Hemicordylus capensis (assembly GCF_027244095.1). Lineage (NCBI taxonomy): Eukaryota > Metazoa > Chordata > Lepidosauria > Squamata > Cordylidae > Hemicordylus > Hemicordylus capensis. Next base: position 252,585,382 of record NC_069659.1, on the reverse strand, counting down.
AGACCTTGCTGAAGAAGAACCAGCATGGCTTCTGCATGGGCAAGTCTTGCCTCCCTAAACTTTTGGAGTTTTTTGAGTGTCAACAGGCTTCTGGATAAAGGAGATCTGGTTGACATAGTATACTTGAACTTCCAAAAAGCTTTTGACAAAGTTCCCCACCAACAGCTCTTGTGTAAACTGAGCAGTCATGGGATAAGGACACAGGTTCATGTGTGGATTGGTAACTGGTTGAAGGACAGGAAGCAGAGAGTAGGAATAAATGGACAGTTTTCACAATGGAGAGAAGTAAGAAGTTGGATCCCCAAGGGATCTGTTCTGAAACCAGTGCTCTTTAACTTGTTCATAAAGGATCTAGAAGTTGGGGTAACCAGTGAAGTGGTGGAATTTGCAGATGGCACTGAACTATTTTGGGTACCAAAATCCACAACAGGTTGTGAGGAGCTCCAAAAGAATCTCTCCAAACTGGGGGAGTGGGTGACAAAATGGCAAGCATTTGCTGGAGGCAGAGAAAGGGAAATAAAGGCTGTCTGGCATCAAACACTGCCTTAAATAGATGGGGGATAGCTCGCTTGGGGCTCTCCAGAGCCCAAGCCAGGCCCACCCGTGGGCTTCAGAAGCCTTTCCCATTGGAAGCCCGGGTTCTTTGAACCAGTTTGTTTGTTTGTTTGTTTGTTTGTTTGTTTGATTGATTGATTGATTGAGTTTGCACAATGGTGGCTCCACCCCTGGCCATCCCATGACACTGAAGGCCAGGATACTTAGGACCAACAAAAGGAAGTACTTTTTCACACAGTGCATAATTAATCTATGAAAATCTCTGCCACATCTGAGATGCGGTGATGGCCACTAGCTTGGATGGCTTTTAAAGGGTGTTGTGCACCAGCTGACTTGGCTGGCATCAGTACCAAGAAGTGTTAGGCCTGAGTGCCTTTTTGCTTCTATGCCAAGTTCCCAGCAAGAGATTCCTTAATCCAAGATGTATTGATCTTTTAGTGAACTGGTTAGGCTCTGGGAAAATTGACCACCATGATGCTGCCCTGGAATGTTTACTATTTTATTGTCTTGTTTCCCCCCTTGCTACAGCTAGTGCAGTTGTTCATGTTTTTATTGCCCCTTAGAATGTATGACAGTTGTATTGCTTGCATTTTCAAGATGTATTCTTTATATATGTCTCTAAACCATTACTGAGTAAGGGGAGAAGTAAGGAAAAGTATTGAGTAGGGGGAGAGGAGTAAGCAAAGTGACAAACAACTCCTTGTATGGTAAAAGGAATCTATAGAATGTATGTAGTTTTGCCTTATATAATGTCATGTATTAATTATTTATTATTATTATTTTACATTTATATCCCGCTCTTCCTTCAAGCAGCCCAGAGCAGTGTACTACATACTTGAGTTTCTCTTTCACAACAACCCTGTGAAGTAGGTTAGGCTGAGAGAAAGGTGACTGGCCCAGAGTCACCCAGCTAGTTTCATGGCTGAATGGGGATTTGAACTCAGGTCTCCCTGGTCCTAGTCCAGCACTCTAACCACTACACCACGCTGGCTCTTGTAGGTGCTACTCAGAGTGTACAGTGAGTTCACTTGCTGTCCTCTCTCACTTGTCCAGTCATTCTAATAAACCAGCCATGTTGCAGCTTCGTGAATCAGAGTGCTAGCTTTAACAAGGGGCTTAGACAAATTCCTGGAAGACAGGTCTATCAATGGATACAGCCACCTCCAGCCTCAGAGGCAAGATGCCTCTAAATACCAACTGCAAGGGAGCAACAGCAAGAGAGGACATGTCCTCATCTCTTGCCGATGGGCTTCTCAGAGGCATGTGATGGGCCACTGTGTGAAACAGGATACTGGACTAGATAGGCCCTGGACCTGATCCAGCAGGGCTTTTCTTTTGTTCTTATGTTGGCATGTTTTCTGCTCCTCTACAATAAATCTAGCACAATGTGACACATGATTGTTTGTTTGTTTGTTTGTTTAATATATCTATACCCCGCCCCTCCAGTACACTACTGCTCAGGGCGGCTCACAACATTAATAAAAAGATACAATGTAAAATAAGACTAATAAAGTTAACCAAATGTAAGTTAAACAAGTTAAAAGAACAGGCTAACACCACATTTACATTTTTAAAAAAGATTAAAATTAAAAGTTATTTTAAAAGCTAAGAACTGAGAAATATAAAAACTAAAAAAACTTACCAGATATAAATAGAGATGAAACATTAAAAAGCCTCTTTAAAAAGATGTGTTTTCAATTGTTTTTTAAAAACATGGAGGGAGCATGGTGAAGCTCTTCAGGCAGGGTGTTCCAAAGCTGAGGGGCCACAACCAAAAAGGCTCTGTCTCTAGCCCCACCAACCGGATCTCTGTTAGTGGCAGAGTCATGAGCAGGGCCAGAGGTGATGAGTGGAGGACCCTGGTAGGTTTGTATGGACGAATGTGGACTGCATGAATCAGGTCACTGGCATATGGACCTTTTTATGGTGCATCCCCATTGCATGATATTATTACCTCTACCTGCCCCCATTCTCTCCGCTGTTCTACAAGTTGTGATGCCACCCCGAAAGCATTAAAAGCAAATAACTCTGTCCCCTCAATTATCTCTTTTTCTGTTCATTAACAAGTATTAATGACAGCAAAAACAAGCAGCAACCATCTCCCATTTACTTATGTCAGAAAACAGCACAAATAAATATTTAAAAACTATTTTAATCAAACCTTACCTATCAAGTACTTGTGATAATTATTCCTTGATTGTTCAGGCTTTATGTAGCTAGAACCCTTTTTTAAAAAAGTTTGCATTTATTAAGCAAAGTCTTTGTAAATTAGTAATTAGAAAAGTCATTGCTGGGAATGCATTTTTCTCAACTGAATTGCTTTGTGAATTGCCTTTTACAGGAAGAACTAATATTAAAACTCACTAGATTCTTGGAAACTGTTGTTGTGATTTTTAAATGCAATTTGGCCTGATCATTGAGCAGTTAACAAATTGAAAACCATTGTTTGTTCTTTTATTAAAAATCTTACAAATATTTGTTTGATAATTCTCAGAGTTTTACACTCATTTCTATTTGTGTCTGAACACTGTCCTCTGTTGTTCAGGAACAGTAAAGCACTATTTGAAATAATATTGTTATTTTATTTTTTCTGTCATTTTTATTTTATTCCTCCATCAGCAAAAGCAAGTGATAAAGCTTTTCCTGGACTGTACCATTTCAGGCTACTTTTAGCAAATAGTCGGTTTGAATGTTCCCCTGTGGGGAATGTCCTTGCACATGGAAAACGGGTATGTCAGAGAAAGTTCAGCTTAGCCTTTCCCTCAATATTATTTAGAAGACTACCTACTGTATTTACCTAAATTGAATATGACTGTGAATTTAAGATGATCCCCTTAAATAGGAAATACAGGTTATACCGGCATATACTTGAAAGGAACAGGACTCTGAAATTAAGACAACCTCCTAATTCCTAATATCAAAACACTTGGTGAAAACCTAGTCTTGGATTCAGCTAAATACAGTATCCCACTCTTCAATCAGGAGCAGATAACCACGGTTAAACAATCAACAATAACAGAACACAAAATAACAGCCTAAAAAACTCCCAGGCATTTCTGGTAGAGAGAACCAATAGCTGGGGAAAGGATTAAGCGTTCCCCTTCTATCTATCATTTTCCCCTACGGGGGCTTCTTTCTCCTATTTTTGCCTTGCAAGATTGGAAATTCTAAGTTTCCATAACGTGTAGCTCTGCTCTTAGTGGTAAATATTGGTTTTGACTTCCTTCTGCCAGTTTAAATTTTTTTAAAAATAATAATAAATAAACATACCCAGCTCTTCAGCCTTTCCACATAGTATTTACCTTTTGAGCTTGTAAAAAACCTTCCTTATAGATTTCCTCTTAATCTTGCCAGGTTTTCATCAGGTTTGTTTGTTTTTAATGACCACAGTGCACAAGATGGATCTTGTGGCTATTGAACAGAGAGATATTATCAATTCCAAGACGGATATAATGCTTCTGTTAAAACAGCCTCAAATGGCATTGCCCTGTTGTGTTATCACACTTTTCACTCATGTTCTGATTGTTATTCACTAGAACTTCTCAAGAATGCTGCTGACTAGCCAATAATCTCCTATTTAATACACACTATGCCCTTGGTTCTCATTTCATTTTCATTTTATCTTTCAGCTGGTAACATTTATTGCAAAATCTTTTTTACTTCTTGAGATGGTGATCTAGGTGGCAATGCCCTAATGATTTTTAATTTCTATATATATTTTTAATCAACTTGTTTAATAATAGTAAATACCACTGTGCATTGCACTGTAATAGGACTGGAAGAAAAGCCCTGAAGGATGGGATCAAAGGTACATCTGACTCCAGTATCCTGTTTCCAGTTGTGGTCAGTCAGATGCTTCCAGAAAGCAGACAGCAACAGCCCTTTCCTTTTGGTTGCCCAGTCTCTCAAAGATGTTCGGGATGGGGCTGTAGCTCAGAGGTAGAGCATCCGTCTTGCATGCAGAGGGTCCCAGGTTCAGTCCCTGGCATCTCCAGGTAGGGCTGGGAGAGACTACTCCCTAAAAAAAACCTTGAAGAGTGCCCTCAATCAGTATAGAAAATACTAGGCTAGATAGACCAATGGTCTAACTCGGTATAAGGCAGTTTCCTATGTAGGTGTTCAGCTTCTGGGATACGGTCTCTGGACATGGAAGTTTAACTTAGCTATTAGCTGTTACTTTACCCAGTAATATAAACAAGAAAGAAGGAGCTTGCAATTAACATTCTGACAGCGAGATAATAGAAGTGTACCAGAATGAATATGTGTAAGATAGCATTACCTGTATTTTTCAGCATTTGTTTCAACTGGGGAAGGTTGCTTTGTGTCAGAAAAGGAAAATGTATCTTCTCAGATCCAGAATGATATAGCAAGGCCCTTGATATGTGGTGCAGCATGATCTTCAATTACAATATATGAAGATGTTGCACACAGACACACTGGCCACATTCACACATAATGCAGAATTGAGGGTCCAATGAACCCACCCCTCCCCCATCCTGTGTGGTTTCCTGTCCAATTCAGACATAACCAGTAGAACCCCTACTGCAGTCCGGGAGACTGCAAAGGAGGGGAAAGTGGCTGCTTGGGCTTCCTTCTGGACTGAAAGACAGCTCCAGCAGCCAATCACAGCCAGAGCAAGGGAGGAGCTTCCTCCCTCAATGCCATTTGGAGCAGAGTGGGACTGGAGTGTAGCATTTGGATGTAATACTGGCACCGTCCAGCCTCAGGTAGGAGCAGCGAAACCCACTACAAATCAGAGGTTCAAATCAAAATTTGGGGAGGGAAACATCAGGTTGCTTTACTGTCTGAACCAGAGTTGCACACATTCAGATGTACAAAAAATTCAACCTCATGCCTCTTCAACTCTGGTTTCCCATTATGGGCGAATGTGGCCATTACTTCACCTAGTCTGCACCTCTCCAAAGTCTTAGGGCCGTGGTACTAATTATATTAAGCATGTCATTAACTGACATGCTTTACTTTTCCATAAACCACAGGAGTTGTGGAAGGGCCTATTTGGATTGGGAATATGGCATGGGAGGAGGGGAGCTTTGTGCCATGGTCCCATTAACACCAATGAAAACTTTCTTCCTAGAAGAAATAGCAACTGCTGGGGCATCTGATCTAGACTGGGAACAAATTATGACCTGACTCTCAGGCCAGCCTCCTCACAACGCTGATATAAGGGATGCTGGGGAGAAAACCTGTGATCTTTTGAGGCAAAGAGCAGTGTTGGGTGGTGATTTTCAATGGGAAAGTGACATAAAGGGAAAGATTACCTGCCTCCTTGCATGCCTTAGTTTGGATTGAGGCCCCATGGCTACCTTCTCTTTAGAAAGAGAGTGGGTCAGTCCTAAGCATGTTATTTGAAAATACAGAGAGGTCATTCACACAATCAAAAACTGTGCTCTACCTGGGTTTGGGAGCTGTGTGCGCTCCCAATTTTTAGTTGTGTGGAAGCAAGGTAAGAAGAAAACCTGGGTAGAAGTCAGGCGCAACTCGTGTATGTGCCTCCGGGGGGTGGCGGACGGCTTCTTTAACTGTAAACAGAGCCAGTGCTCCGTGCCGCCCAGCAGCCCCTGCGGTGAGGAATCGCCTCCACCACTCACTTGGCTCCCGCGGAAGCGAGCCCCCTCCAGCAGTCAGGTGAGTGGCAGAGGCAATTCCTCGCCACGGGGGCTGCTGAGTGGCATGGAGCACTGGCTCCGTTTACCTTAAAGAAGCCGCCCGCCGCCCCCACCCCCCAGAGGAGAGTTCATGAGCCGCGCCTGGTAGAAGTGATTATGTGGAAAGAAGGTAGGAGGAAAAGCTACCCAGGTTTCCCTCTTACCTTGCTTCCACATATTCACTACTACCCAGGTTTCCCTCCTACCTTGCTTCCACATATTCACTACTACCCGGGTTTCCCTCCTACCTTGCTTCCACATAATCACTACTACCCAGGTTTCCCTCTTACCTTGCTTCCACATATTCACTACTACCCAGGTTTCCCTCTTACCTTGCTTCCACATATTCACTACTACCCAGGTTTTCCTCCTACCTTGCTTCCACATAATCACTACTACCCAGGTTTTCCTCCTACCTTGCTTCCACATATTCACTACTACCCAGGTTTTCCTCCTACCTTGCTTCCACATAATCACTACTACCCAGGTTTTCCTCCTACCTTGCTTCCACATAATCACTACTACCCAGGTTTCCCTCTTACCTTGCTTCCACATAATCACTACTACCCAGGTTTTCCTCCTACCTTGCTTCCACATATTCACTACTACCTAGGTTGTCCTCCTACCTTGCTTCCACATAATCACTACTACCCAGGTTTCCCTCCTACCTTGCTTCCACATATTCACTACTACCCAGGTTTCCCTCCTACCTTGCTTCCACATAATCACTACTACCCAGGTTTCCCTCTTACCTTGCTTCCACATATTCACTACTACCCAGGTTTCCCTCTTACCTTGCTTCCACATATTCACTACTACCCAGGTTTTCCTCCTACCTTGCTTCCACATAATCACTACTACCCAGGTTTTCCTCCTATCTTGCTTCCACATATTCACTACTACCCAGGTTTTCCTCCTACCTTGCTTCCACATAATCACTACTACCCAGGTTTTCCTCCTACCTTGCTTCCACATAATCACTACTACCCAGGTTTCCCTCTTACCTTGCTTCCACATAATCACTACTACCCAGGTTTTCCTCCTACCTTGCTTCCACATATTCACTACTACCTAGGTTGTCCTCCTACCTTGCTTCCACATAATCACTACTACCCAGGTTTCCCTCCTACCTTGCTTCCACATAATCACTACTACCCAGGTTTCCCTCTTACCTTGCTTCCATGCAACTGAAAATTGGGAGCACACACAGCTCCCAAACTCAGGTAGAACACAGTTTTTTATTGTGTGAATGACCTCAATATGTATTTTGGATGCATGTTAAGGACTCTCCTCTACATTTCTTAAGTGTTGTACCCTTATTCCACAAACCTTCCTGAAGTGTACAATAGCCCTTTTTAAACTCAAGTTAGATTTGAGGACCAGAAATGCATTCCAGACCTGGTGACTAAGATGGGTACAAAATGAGGCAAAAATGTACTGTCCTAACCCTAGAGATATCCCAGGTGTTCATTAACAGTCAGTAAGAATGCACTGAACTCAACAGGTTGGTACCTGTTGTATTTTAATACGAGTTGCATTTGTCCTTTGGACAAAAATATGGCTGAAGCAGGTGTCAGGGATGTGCCATTCTTTTTAGCAAAGGCTACAAACTCTGCGCATGCACGCATGCACAATGGGCAGTGGAGTGAGATATCAAGATGTATTTATAATTTAGCACATTTATATATTGCCCAAAGCTTGTGTCTCTGGGCGGTTTAAATAAAAATTTAAACAAAATTAAAATATTATAACATTAAAATATTTTAAAATTTAACATAGAGTTGAAAACTTTTAAGTACTATGAATCTAATTAAAAGCCTGGGTGAACAAATGTGTCTTAACCGCCTTTTTAAAAATTGTCAGAGATAGAGAGGCTCTTATTTCAGTAGGGAGTGCAAGATGAATCTCATCCAGCTGAACAAGACCTTACAAGAAAACTAGATAAACACAAGAAGCAATTCCAGAAGTTCCTAGGGTAGAAACAATTTTCTGCTACTCTATAACATAAAACACACACTGAAAGCACTGAATAACTGGTGATGATACATTATTTTTGTTGTTAATTTCTATCCCATCTTTTTATGAGGCATTTGAGGTGGCTTACAACAAAGTTTAAAGAACAACACACAATTTTTTTAAAAAAACACCAGAGCAATAAAACAAGATTTAACCAGCAGAATATAAACAACGGCATTAAGGTTTTCATTTAGATCAGAATGTTGGAGAAAGCTGCCTTAGTAAAGTCATCTTCATCACCTGCAATGATCAGGCAATGATCAGGCCAGGCATACCTTTCTCAGGAGGCCATTCCACATCCTGAACACAACACCTGAAAAGACCCCCTCTGAGGTACCTACCACCACCCCAACAGTGAAGGGGCCCAAAGGAAGAACCCTGAAATGAAACAGAGATATTGGGCAGGATGGTGATGATGTAGAAGACTAAGGTTGAAGTCCTGTGCACATTTACCTGGGAGTAAGCCCCATTAAACATATAACTTACTTTTGAGGAAATATGCTTAGGATTGCACTGCATGAATCTGGCAATGTTGAGGATTTCCAGAACTCATTTTATAGCATTTCTTTCATAGAAGCTGACAAAAAAGTAGCTTGTAATTTAACAAGACATTGGAAACATGGGATTGTAATTGGGTTCTGCTGAAATTGCTATTTGTGTGAGTATTAGAAAAATTGTGAATTGTTAGTTATTTGCTTCTCATCTTTTTGACCCCCACCTTTTTAAACCAAAGATCAAATACAGTTGTAAACATAAGCATCTTGAGATAACTTTGTGGGCCAGTTAAATGCTGAGGAGTCAGCAGAAGCTAAATCAGAGTAATCATCAGCTACTCTAGAACCTGGCTAGCCTCCTAATAATCAAAATGCCCACAGATCTTTTAAGTGGCTACCTCTGGTGCATGTCAGATTGCAGAATTCCCTGATAGACTTCTCAGAGCAACTATATGTGAGTATTCTGCTGCTTTGAATGCTATGAGAAGCACCAACAAGTAAATCCATGAGATGTGCTTTGTGCTTGTATTGGCTGCCCTTATAGCCATGTCCAAGTTGGAGAGTGGGAAAGAGATCCCATCTGCATGCACATCAGTTACCTGTGCATCTTCCACTGTGCAAGTTCTTCTTCAGACTGTGCAGTGAAAGCACTAAAAGAGGAAAGGTGAGGGACTCACATATTGGCACTGGGGACACCCAAGTTCAAATCCCCATTCAGCAAAAAAAATAGCCAGTCACTTCTCTCTCAGCCTAACCTACTTCACAGGGTTGTTGTGAAAGAGAAACTCAAGTATGCAGTACACCACTCTGGGCTCCTTGGAGGAAGAGCGGGATATAAATGTAAAATAATAATAATAATAATTAATGACTGTGTAAACAAGAAATAATAATAATTTCAGAACATTGCAAATCAACCTAAAGTGAGGTTGCCAAAGCACATTGTCATCTCCCTGCCATCGGCCACTTTCTTCTCCAGTACCCTGGCTTCACCTAGCATCACTTGTGCTGCACCTAAGCTCTCCTTCTAACCCACTCCAGACCACTTTTGACTATCCTGTTGTCTTCACAACCTTTTATTGCTCCTATCTGCCTGCTTGTTGTTATTGCCTTCCTTCACTGAAATAAAGGCTGCCCATTTAATGAGGCAGTATTTCACTATGTTGTAAAAGGGTTTCATGAAGCTCATTGAACACCAGCCAGGAAGCATGTGTCACTTGTACTTCCCTATATACCTCTTTTCGCGCATCTCTGTTTATCCTGTACCTCCTCATAATTCAGTCCCTGCCACTATACAGTCAGCTCTACAATAGTGATGAATGTTTCCACTGACCAGACATCTGTGACAGATGCAATTAAAATGCAGGACTGCCCTGCTAGATAAGACCAAAGGTGAATGTATTCCAGCATTCTGTTTCTAACACTGGTTAGCCAGTTGCCTCCGGGAAACTCACAAGCATGACAGTGATTGCCTCCAACATCTGGTACTCAAAACGATACTGCCTGAAACATGGAGGCTTAATTTAGCTGCCATGGCAATAGAAGCAAGCTAATCCTCATCTAAAGCTACCAAAGATAGTGACCATCTCCATATCTTATGACAGTGACTTATATCTGTTATTCAGTCTATAAGTAAATTACTGCCAATGAAAGGGAAACCATCTATCCTAAGCAAGGGGGTCCATCTAAGGTTCCCAAACCTACATTTCACCTTCCTGCTGCCCATCAGTGCCCTATCCTGTCCTTTCTCCACCAATATTAGAGCTGAGAGGGTCTTGTTCAAATAGGTTTCTTTGGGGTTTTTTGTTTGGTATAGTATATTTTCTTTGTTTCACTCCCCCCCCCCCATTTTTGTTAAGGTGTTTAGGACATCCTTTTTGTTTTTGTGTCTGGCATTTTCTCCCCATTTTTCCATTTTGTAGTTTGTGTCTTGTGTCACTGTTAACACTGTAGCATCCAGAGGAAAGAGTTGTGGCACGCAAGGACAAGGCAGTGGAGTACAATTAGGAATATTAATGATTTAATGAAATAGATAGATATTATTTACTGAGTTGGCAGACTGCTTGTGCTCTTGCTGTTGGTTGTTTGTTAGCCATGCCTCTACTCCAGGACTGGACAAAAAGTAACTAAAGCACCATTCTAAAGCTGGCCTGGATCAAGGAATGGATCAACCAAAAACATCACAAACACCGGTGGTTTTCCTTGCTCCCTCCCTTCCTCTCTTCTCCCAATTCTTTCTCTCATCCATCTCCCTCCAAAGTGATTGGCTGTGTGCTGTTGACTGACAGGAGTAGAACATCCTCTTAGAATCTTCCTTCGAACATTCCATGGGTGTAAACTGTATGTGCACTCTACTTCTTCAGGGTAGTTTTTTGTTCTGGGGGTGGAGGAGATTGTTGGGAAAGGAGCTCCAGGAGCATCGACTTTTGACACCTTTTATCCTAGTGGCCACTAGGAGCATTAGGAGTAGTGTCAGTGAAGAGGGGTCTTCCTCTTTATTTTCCCATTTGTTGTTTTCTGTCTGATCTGGCTTTCTCTGATTGGTAGACTGATATTCTCAGGGCCCATCACTCTGCCTTTCTTGCTCCCAGACTATTTTATGCTCTCCTCTCTGCTGCAGACTCTATTAGTCATGCGGCTTCTTTCTCTCTCTCTATCTCCACTCCGTACTATGAAGACAGAAATCTCAGGCATACAGGCTTTCTATCCAAGAGTGTAACTTCTCCAATAACTCTTATTTGCTTTTGGATTTTAAACAACTGTCTCAAGCTACCACTCAACTTTTATTGCTCACTCTGGCTCGCTTATACTTTAGGTTAGCCAAACCCCTCCCCTCCAACAGAGATTTTGACTCCTCCCCCCCAAAAACCCCTAACATTTGGGGGCATGCCAACACCAACACCACCCCTCAAAAGCCCCACACCCTTAACAGGAGCTTGCAGAGACTCTGTGCCTATCCACACACTCCATTAGTAGTCAGCAATATATTAATTTCAGGATCTTGGCAAATGGAGAGGGCAGTTTAGTTAATATAGTGCCAAAGTAAATGCTGTGTTTTAATTGTACTTCTAGCTAAGTGCAGAAAAAGCAATGCCTCAACAGTGCAAAAAAAAAAAAAGAATCTAGAGTGGAAACAGCACACAAGGAAGAACATTTCAATTGCTTCAGTAAGTAAATCACTCCAAATCTTCCCCTTCAAGAAAAAGGAAAATAGTTTTTTTTAAAAAAATTGTTCATGGCCAGTAGAATAATCTATTCTCCCCCACCCCACCCCCCAAAAGCTTTAAAAATAGAAAGCTATATGCTTTCCTCCATTTCCTGTTAAGGAGCTCCATGTTATCAAACCCTATCAAATTGTCATCTGGAAAGGTTTAAAAAAACAACAACCAGATATTGAGCATGAAATCTTCAAATCAGCTCATCACTTGGAGACAGAAAAACAGTGTCAATAGTCACTGTCAGAGAAAAGAAAACTCTTGGCATTATTATTTATTATTATTATTATTATTTTTGGTGGCCTCCTGCATGAATTCTCACTCAAACAGCTGTTGACTTTTAAGAGTTGACAGGGGAGTCATCAAAGGCTGAGAGAACACAAAACATTCCTCTTCCTAAAATAGCAAACAAACCAATGGAACAAGAAGACAAATTTGTTCTTTTAGAGACAGCCAGATGTGGGTTGTTGTCATCACACACAACAGAGAAATACTTCGTAATTTTAGTCTTTTATACTAGCTGGCCCACTGATACATTCTTTCATGAGACAGAGTCTGATACTTTCAGACTCTGCATGAGGCTGAACTGATACATTCTTTCATGAGGCAGAGTTAGGCATTGATTGCCACAGCTATCATTTGTGTTCAGAATTGCCTTCTTTCAAAGTGCGAACACTTCTGGCAATTCTAAATGTGTTGCCTTCTTGACTTGCATTAGCTGTGGCACTTAGGAAGGCTAACAAATTGAACTACTTTGAAAGTCTAGTTCAGCCTTCCTAATAGTTCCTATAGGAAAGGGGCGGTAGCTCAGAGTCAGGGGTGGAGCAACTGTTTTATGTTTTGCTGGTCCTAGGTTCAAACCCTGGCATCTCCTAGTAGGACTGGGAAATACTTCTTTCTGCACCCTGGAGAACTGCTTCCAGTCAGTGTACTCAGCTAGGTGGCCAGACTTGGCTTTAAAAAAGCCAAATTCTGGCTTACGGCCTATTTGACCCACGAGTATACCCCTTAGGTTCTGGCAACTCTGGCTACTCAGTAGCAAGATAGACTGCTCAATGACAGACTCATTATAAGATAGCTTCCTGTGTTCCATTTTCTATCTAGAGGAACTCAGTGTGGAGGTTTTTTGGTTGGTCGGGGTTTTTTTTGTTTGTTTGTTTTTTGCTTTATTGCAGCAGATGGAATCTGCAAACAGTGTTTAATTAAGAAGCACACTATGGAGAATCTTTTTTTTTTTAGTTGGGGATGTGGGTTTATTATTGATTTGACAATAATAATTGTATTGTTACATGAAGCCTAACCTAGTAACTGTTTCTAAGGGAGTTGCTAACAGTGTGGCTTTGACCAGGCCAGTGAGTCTGCTGATGGAGCCAGAAAAAGAAGTAACAGGTGGCAGAAGAGGAGTTCAGCTGAAGGATTGGTTTGTTTGTTTGTTTGTTTGTTTGTTTGTTTACAGTTGCCTTAGCTTGGACAGAAAGAGCTGGTGAATTAAGGAGGGGAGAAAACCTGAAGGGAAAATATGGCTGTTGAAGCCACTAAGGCAGGGACTATCATCTCCATGGGACTATCATCTGCTTAGAGACAGGTCCTTACCATCTCCATAAGACATCCTCCATAGGATGATAGCAGATAGTTCTACCATCTCCATAGGACTCTCCATTGGACTACAATAGTACAATGGGATATAATGGAATAGTTCATCTCCATAAGAGTCCATAGAACATGATAGGACTCAGCCAATGAGCTTTTTTGAAGGATATAAATAAAACAAAGCTTAGGACACACAAGGACAACTCTCTCCAATGTCCTCTAATCCTAGTAGTGGCTAGTGGAAGCTGCCACTGAAGATGAAGGGGCACACAGTTACTGGTGGGGTACACTAGTTGGCAAAGGAGGAAATGGGTGACTGGTTCAGCACCATGTAGGTGACTGACCTCACTCTCCGCTGTTGTCCAGTCCCCACTGTTGCCTATGAAAACAATTGGAAATCTGAGGAGAGGAAAGGGATGTGATAAAGGGATATTCTGTGAGGGCATCAGGACACCCACAAGCAACTTCCAATGGGCACATTCTTGACTCATCTCCTTCTTAATTGGCAGGAATGGTAATGTCTGTATTGGCCCACTGAAACAATATGATTACACCAATGATTCTATTGGTTTCATAGAATCATCCAGATGGAGGGGGGGGGTTTTGCAGGAGGAGAATTCCCAGCTGCAGGCAGGATCAGGGTCTATGATGGAAGAAAGGGTGAGGTACAGCACTGAGTAAAGAAGGGAGCCACAGGGAAAGAAACAGGTCTGCTGCAGATGTGGTAGATGATTGGCCAATTCCTCCCATCATCTAGTTTCTTTGTGCCTGAGAGGGACATCCTTATGAGCAAGGGCGTGCTCACAAGCAAATGAACTGAGGCAGGAAACGGAAGTCATTGGAGAGAGATATATAAAAGACAGAGGGAAGGGAGGCTGAGGAAAAAGGAAGTCTGTGGGATAGGGCCTTGAAGAAGAAATAACAGGATAGGAAGAACTGTCTTTCCTCTGGCTGAGTTTATGGGGGTTCAAGGCTTGCCCCACTCCCCTTTTCACACATTCAAAAGTATTTCCCTGAACCTTTTACTGTTTAAAAAAACCCAGTATTTGCTGGAAACTTGCATCATTCTTCTTGCAACACTAGTTGGGCTAGAGTTACTTTTAGCAATATTTGAGTGGCTTAAATAAAAACTGGAGGATGTTGACCCATTAAATTCTGTTAAATTTTGGCACAATTCAAAACAAAGCCAAATATATGTAACAATGAAGACCGATTGGCAATGTTCTTGACCTCAAACATCTGAACTGTTTTATAAAAAAGAAAACATTCAACATGGAGTCTCTGAAGTCCATCAAGGAGGCAGTCATGCTTTTCTGAGACCTTGATTAGATCTCTTACTTCTGAACTTCTCCTTTAACATTGAACTTAATACAATTTAGTGGCTGGTCTATTATCATTGTCCAAAATGTATACTTTTGCTCCCCCAAGCAGGTTTTTGCACCAAATAGCTAAATTGCCTATAATAAATCACTTTCTTTGCAAAGTGCATTGACTTTTCTGTATGCTGACTTATTAAAAGTTAGCAATTCACTGAAATCCTCACTCTTTATACATAATTAGGCTGGGATTTAATCTTCCCTGTTGTAAAAGGAAACGGATGTCTCTCATTTAATGTTATTGCTAGGTTTAATTAACTGCTTCACAAAGTTAAGCTTGTTATCAGCTGTTGTAGTCAATATATAAACATATCTTACCAAGCTAATTATAATAGCTGTGCATTGTAAAAGCAACAACACAGAACACACCTCGTTCCCTGAATTAGATTCACTGTTGTTTCCCCACATTCTCTTACATTTTGACCAGGAAGTAAGTCCTATATTGATTCCAAATAAGCTTGCATAGTTCTAGTAACACTGTGATAACATTTTTTGACCTTATTGTAGTATAGTGATGGCTTACCACCAAAGATCTCTGGCTGACATGATGTGCAGGGTTACATCAATGGAGGTCGCCTTGCGGTACTGCAAAAGGACTGGAGTCCTACAGTGCTCCAGCCTTGTACCTCATCCCAGAAGCAGCAGAGAGTGTTGGCCGTGATTATCGCTTTTCTCCTCTATGCACAAAAAACATTTTCCACAGCTGACAAAGGTCATCAGTCCAGTATGGGCTATCAGCCTTCACATGCTCTCGAGACAGTATCCAATTAGATTTAAGCAGGCTAGTTTCTTGTAGTTAGCTGCCAGACATTTTTGGTCAAAATAATTAATAATTGCCAAGGCATACACAAATTAGCAAAGGCAGTGGCACTAATGCGGACTTCAGGTTAGACTGTATACAACATGCCTCTATGTTGCTATGGCTTCAGGAGCGGCCATGCATAGAAACCTATGGTTGAAACACTGGGATACAGACTCCAGATCTAAGTTAAACCTAGCAGCTACCACTCTTACAGGGACAAAGCTGTTTGGAGAATCCATAGAACCAGTCCTAGTCAAAACTAAGGACAAAAAGGAGGCCATGCCCCTATGGAGCAGAGAGCCTTGTAAACCTTTCAGATCTACTTTCCTTTCGCCCCTGTAGAAGTTTTCAAAGGCTCTCTGGTACCCATTTCAGGGACCATCGCTCAACTACTGTAACACCAAACCCGAGTGGCCTCCCCAGTGGTAAGAATGCTCCAGGGGCTCCGCCAGGCCACAGCAGACCAGACAGTTTTTCACTACCCTCTGTCAAGGCCCATACTCCATCTTATTTCTAGTCCCCAAAGGGGACAGGTCATGGCAGGCTGTTCTTGACCTCAAACATCTGAACTGTTTTATAAAAAAAAGAAAACATTCCACATGGAGTCTCTGAAGTCCATCAAGGAGGCAGTCCAGGGTCAGGGTTTTCTTGCCTCCATAGATCTGTCAGAAGCCTATCTACAACATGTGCCAATTCACTCACACCATTGCAAATTCCTCAGGTTTACATACAATAATCAACATTTTCAATACAGGGCAATGCCCTTTGGCCTCTCATTGGCTCCGTGGACCTTTATGAAAATAGTGGTGGCTCTCATTGCATGCATGCACCTGCAGAGCATGCACATACATCCATAGCTGGATGATCTCTTGATTCAATCTCAGTCCCTGCCACAAGCATACCATGCTCTCCAGCAGACGATCCAGGCACTCCAGGACCACGATTTCATCATCAACTTCCAAAAGAGCCACCTGTTGCCCTCCCAATCACTCCAGTGTCTGGGAGCACTCTTCAACACCAAGAGTGTCCTTACCCCTCGAATGCAAGGAGAAGCTCAGATTTCTAATCTATCTCCTTCTGACACAAATATCAGCAGACTTCGTGCTACTTGCCCAAGTTCAGGGGTTGATGATTGCATGCCTCAAATGCATCCCCTGGGTGAGATGTCACTCACAGCCATTCCAATGGCACATCCTACCATTCCAGGATGCTATCATGGATCATGCCCACCTACATCTTCCTCTACCGCCCAAGCTTCGTTCATCACTTCAGTGGTGGTGATCTCTAGTGATGGACAAGGGGCTACCTCTAACAATTCTCTTTCGAACCATCATCACCACAGAAGCAAGTCTCTCCGGCTGGGGAGCACATTGCCAAAATCAGTATTCTCAGGGCAAATGGACCTCCAGCGAACTACAGCACATCATAAATTGGTTGGGACTGCATGCAATCTGACTCGCACTTCTACAATTCCTACTGATTGTCTGCGATTGCCATGTCCTAATCCGGACTGACAACATCATGGAGAAGTCACATATCAACTAACAGGGGTGTACGAGATCACGGTCACTCATGGCAGAAACAAACCATCTATTCATCTGGGAAGAAAGACACATTCGGCTCATCACAGTGGAATACCTCAACAGCTCGGCCAGTCTCCAGGCAGATTGGCTCAGTCATCAGATGATTGACCCCGCAGAATGGGCCTTACATCCCCACGTCTTCTGACAGATGACCAAAGTCCTTGGCCTTGCTGCAGTAGATCTGTTTGCCACTCCATGCAACCACCAACTCCAGAGGTTCTTCACCAGGTTCCAGTGTCCTCAAGCCGAAGCATTGGACACTCTCACGATTCCGTGGCCCCCAGGTTTCCTCTATGCATTCCTTCCATTGGCCATCATTCAGAAAGTCTTACAAAGGTCCAATGAGAAAAGCTGGGCCTCTTCCTCAATGCCCCACATAGGCCCCAAAGGCCATGGTTTTCTGATGTTCTGACATTGTCAACCCGACCTCTGTGGCCCCTTCCTCCCCACCACAACCTTTTCTCTCAAAGCCAAGTTCCCCATCTTGACCCTCAGTGGCTCCAACTTTGCTCATGGAGATTGAATGCTCAGCCCTAGCTCGGGCAGGGTACTCCATTGCTGTACAAGATACCATTCTGACTTCCAGGAGACCGGCAGCTTTCTCTCAATAGGCATGCTGAAAATGCTTCTCTAACCTGTCTGCAGGTGTATTAGCTTTTCTGCAATCGAGCCTGGACTTCAAACTCCATCCTACTGCCTTGAAGAGCCAAACTTTATCCCTAGCCTCCATTCTGGCTCTGAGCAATCCCGCCTCTTCCTCTCTTCACCATCACCTCTGCTGGTTCCTCAGAGGGGCATCCAAACTCACCCCATCCCCTGTTCCTCGATTCCCCACCCCCCGGGATCTTAATAAAGTCCTCAATACCCTTACCAAGACTCCCTTTGAACCTCTCCATTCTGTTCCCCTCAAACTCCTCCTCTTCAAAGTGCTTTTCTTAGGCACAATCACTTCAGCATGGAGGGTTTCTGAATTAGCTGTCCTCTCTGTACATAAAGAATTATGCACTTTCACCAGGATATAGTAGTGTTGAAACTGGACCCTACCTTCTTTCCTAACATCAATTTGTCTTTCCACAGATCCTAGGATGTAGTTCTTCCCTCCTTCTGCCCATGTCTGTCTCATCTGAAAGAAAAAATATGGCACTCGTTGGACATACATAGGGCACTTCAAATGTAACTGAAATGTACTGAACCTTTTCACTAGTCGGACTCCTATTTATCTCCTTTCTTCTGGCCTCTCTTGGGTCCAAGGTGTCTAAAGTCACACTCTCATGCTGGATATGGGTAGCAATCACCTTAGTGTATAAATCTCTTCACCTTCCTGTTCCCATGGGTATCACGGCTCATTCTACCCATAGTGCCTCCATCTCAGATGCATTTTCGGCTAATGCCCCTCTCACAGAGATTTGTAGGCCAGCCATTTGGACGTCCATATCCGCCTTTATCAAACATTAAAAGATCTCAGGGAGATCAGTTTCTCTATCCTTCAATTTTACTGCTAACCTTTTCTGTTGTTTTTCTCCTCCCATGCCTTTTAGCTATCATTTTCTTTTACTCTGTATCATTGTGCGACAGTCCCAGAACTGGGGATTCTGGCACCACCTAGCTAACTACCAGAAACTAACCTGCTTAAATCTAATTGGATCCTGTCTCAAGGGCACGTGAAGGCTGATAACCCACACTGAACTGATGACCTCCATCCACTTATGAAAAAGAACACTTCACTGTAAGACCAATGTTTCTTTTTCACTGCCAAGAATATGTCTGTGAGGAGGGCAGAGAAGTGAAAATCACACTCAGCTGCCGCTGGGGTGAAAAACTGGGCTGAAGCACCATAAAACTCCCGCCATTTTGTAGTGCTGCAAGGCTATGTCTGTTGATGTAGCCACCCTGCATATTATGTCAGCCTCCATGCCCCTATCTTGATGCATTTATTTATTTAAAGAATGTATATCCTCCCTTTCTATTTCAAAATGAGCAGGGGGGATCACATCATTAAAAGGCCACAAAACCACCACCACCACCAAATAAAAACATTGGAAAACATGAGCAGATACAAGCTCTTGGTAATAAATCTATTTCAAATCCCAGCTGACCAAAGGGATGAGAGCAAACTTTATAGACCAAAAGCCTGTCTGAAGAGGAAGCCCTTCGCCTGCCAACAAAAAGCCAAAGGGGACACGCAGGCCTCTCTAGGCACAGAATTCCATAGCTACTATTTCCCACATTCCAATCAAACATAATGCAGCTATGTTGGTGAGACGTGAAACGGGGCTTTTGTTGATGGCACCAAATGGGCAGATTCATATGGAAGAAAGTGGTCTTGATCCTCCTGTCCTTGCTGATATTTATTTTTTAAAGTGCACACATGCACAGTACATGGTCAAAGAGCACACCTATTATAATGTGTCATTTGGCCCTTAGTGAGACCAAGAGGAGCATCTGTGCACAGCTTAAACAGAAAGCAAATGTGCCACTCATTGCACAGGAACTGATAAGGTGGGGAAGCACTTACATGTTACCGTCCAGGCCTGATTTATATAACAAATATACTCATTAGCTAGCATACAAAATTAGGCCTGTCCCATAGTGTCACCAAGTGACCAAGTTCTTTTATATAGTGACCATGTAGGATCTGGGTGCAAGGAAGAAAGGAGATCAAACCACTCCTAAAAGGATTCAATGGGCTTTATTGAGTATAAAAGAATAACAATGTCAATTCTAGCTGAGCAGAAAGCAGAATACTCTATCAATATTACTAACAGTAATTAAACAGAACATTCTAGCCAGCACCAATGTTCAGCCCGTGTTCCTAACTAACATATGTGTGTGTATTAAATCTTCCTAAAGCCTAATATAATTCAGATATAGACAGAAAAAGGGGGGGTAAGGAAGGCTGAGGACTGGCATGGTTTGGGGAGATCAGGAATTAGTAGAGGTACGAGGGGAAGGGAGCAGAAGAAGGGGAAGGGAGGAAGGGATTCAAGGCTTGTAAGGGCAGCATATTACCAGGATCAGAGAGACTTGAGAGCGGTGGATCTCTTCAGCTGAAGGAGCAAGGCCTTTGGTTGGAGACAGGAGCTTTGGATCAAGCATGCAGTTTGCTCAGAGCATGGCTGAGAGTCAGAGCACCATGGCTGGGGAAGTCTTGACTTCTCACTGCACAGTAGAAGTCACAGACAGCTCCTGTCCATGGACAGAGTTCCTGCTTGTTGCCCCGTGGCTTAGCAGCAAACTCTGGGATTGCTTGTGAGCAGGTCTTGCATGTAGGCACAAGATTGCCCGTAGGCACAAGACTGCTAACTCTCTGTCCAGTAGCCTCATTCTTTATAGTTGTATTTTCTTTGATCTATTCAAATCTCATCTTTTCCTGGGTCCCAAAAGGTGACAACTTGCTGCTACCTTATGGATAATGTCTTTTAATTATTCAGGATATTGGCCAGTCCAGAGAGATCTGAATCTCATCTTCTGTAAACTGTGCGCTTAGGAAGGGGGGGGACATTGCCCAAAGCAAATCTGCATCTCTGAGCTGAAAATGGGCATCTTCTCTTTGCTAGTTTCATCCCAAAAGGTGTTAAAGTGTTAGTAAAGTAAGAATTACAGTCTATAGGTGTTTTCTTTGTATGCATCTACCTATGTTGAATTTCTATAGAGAGCAATTGAGTTAATCATTGACAAGGATTAACGCTGACTTCTTGCAACAGGAGAGGGGAGATCAGCCTCTGGCCTCTTCCACAGACATTATCTGGTAGTAAGTCACATTTTAGCATTTGGATAGTTCGGCCTGGCTTTTGTGCTTCCTTGAGTACCCATTTCACAATACAATGCTGGATTGCCTCTTCCCTCACAGACCAGTTGAGATCTGGGGTGTCAGTTCACCCTGAGTTCAGGTATTATTTCATTTCTTAATATAAAATGAAATCAGACACAGGCCTGAATTCCACATACTTCTGAGTTGGTACCTTTAAGTGCCCGTAACATACACATACTTCCTATCATTATTATGTATACCAAATTACCTCTTGTAATTGGATTTAAACTCAGCTCAACATAACACAGGTGTTGTATGGTGAGTATTAGATCCCTCAGGACTTAGTGACCTGGGAGACCAGTCCTTGGTGATATAGATAGATAGATAGATAGATAGATAGATAGATAGATAGTAAAATCAATGTTTTATAATTGTTTATAGCCAGTATCCTTTGTTATTAATTCTCATGCTGAGAAGCTACCGAAGACAACACTGAGAGCAAAACATGCTAGGAATTTCTTTGCTTCTGTTTGTACGTACAGGACTGAACATCGGCTTGCATTGCACAGACAGCTTGAGGCAAGTAGGTTATATTCACAGAGTCAGAATGAGAATTTGTGACTGTTAGAATGCAGGCTGAATATTGTACTGCAAAGATTTCACATTCAATTCTCTACACACATTTCACTGACGCTGCATCCTGAAAAGAGATTACTAAATAACACTGTGTGGAATTATGAGAAAATATTAGTACTAGACCTAAGATTTACCAGGAGTTTTCATGTCCCAGAAGGAAAGTCCCTCAGTTGCTCTTCATCACCTACATTTCATGTCTGATCTGTTAATACGTCTGTCTTAGATCTGAACTGACACAAGTTCTCTTCATGTGCTACAAAGCTATCTAGGGTATAAATTAAATAAAGTCCCATGGAAGAAGTTTTATGGATTTTGTGCCTTTACTAGCAGTAGCATTGTCCTTTCTCAAAACATATCTTTAAAGCTTTTGTAGTTACATTCCAACCCTAATAACAGAATTCATCGAAAGACATAACAAACACTAATGCATATTTCCTCCAGTAACTTGCCAAAGGAGCAAGAGGTTGCTGGTTCGAATCCCTGCTGGTATGTTTCCCAGACTATGGGAAACACCTATATCGGGCAGCTGCAGCGATATAGGAAGATGCTGAAAGGCAACATCTCATACTGTGTGGGAGGTGGCAATGGTAAACCCCTCCTGTATTCTACCAAGGAAAACTACACGGCTCTGTAGTCGTCAGGAGTCGACACCGACTCAGTGGCACAACTTTACACCTTGAGGAAGCTGAGAAGTGCCTCCTCCTCTTCTTCTTCTTCTTCTTCTTCTTCCTCTTCCTCTTCCTCTTCCTTCTACTACAACATTTTGTATTTTACTTTACAACATCTTTCCCAGTTCCCCACCCCCACCCCAGCCCCAAGCCCAGCCTTCCCTTCCACTTTCAGCACTGGTTGGGGAGAGATGGGAAGAGAAAGAGAGAGAGAGAGAGAAGAAGGGAAAGGAGGGAAGAGGAGAAGGGATACTCACCATTTCACTAGTAGGCGTGGGTAGATCAGAAGGGTTTCTATTCTAAGTTCAAGGAAGTTGTCCCAGATTTCTGACCATTTATCCAATTTATTTACTTTTAAGAGGACCCATTTTTCATGTGCTGCTAGCTCAAGCAGGTCCTGTACCCAGTCCTCACTCCTAGGGGGATTGGAAGATTTCCATTGCCTCAATATTAACCTCTTGGCTACCAGAAAGCTCCGCCATAGCCATTGTTCAGAACTGGATTTTAGTCCCCAGCCAGATGGGATAAACCCC